>NC_135756.1:11071785-11686071 GCF_041903045.1 Epinephelus lanceolatus
TTGAGCAGGCGCTCAAATGTGTATTTTCCCAGTCGGAAAGTCATTTTTCCAATTATTCCAACACCACATGAATGCAACTTACTGGTCACAGAGAAGAAACGAACAAAAAATAGAGAAAGGAGTTTCCCACGGGGTTTTTTTAAATTCCCAAATTAAATCGGATAACAGATAACGATTCGTTTTCCGTTTTTCTTTTCTTTATCATCAAATAAAAAACGGGAGACGGATCGTTTTTTTTTTTCCTTTTTTCATTTGGTCATTTCAAAACAAAAAACGGATAATGGTTGGTTTTCTGTGTTTCAATTTGTTATTTCGAAACAAAAAACGAATGGCCACGAAGTACACGGACCCTAAATACACGTTAATTTCTTTGTGCAAACAGTTTACACACAAATTTGTTCTGCTCACGTTTCATGACTGAGAGCCTTTCACTTTTGGTACTCTAAGCATATTTTGAAGCTAATACTTCTAATACAGAGCATCTCTACACTGTGGTATTACTCGTTTCACATAAGTTAAGATCTGAGTACTTTGTCCACCACCGTTAAATGTATCTAGAATAAGGGAAATCCTGTAAGTGTCCACATAAGAGCTTTCCTTAGAGGTTTGATTCCTGCTCTGCTCCATTTACCAGCGTACATCCAAAGAAACAAGGTTAACCGAAAGTTTTCAAGCCCCACATTTTTCTCCATTCACCTTTTTAATGCAGTGCAGCCTACATAGAGTCAAACTCATGCAAACATACCCAAATAAGAACACTGTATATGGTTCAGACAGTGATGTATGTAGGTTCCTCTTCAAGATAAAATGGCTGCACGTGGATATACATGCAGTGTGTGTGCAGGTGCAACTTGCTAAGCTGGCATTGTGTTAGCTCTGTATGTGTGTGTGCACATGCGTGTGCACCAACTGCAGAGTTTTGTTCCACCATTAATCATGAAAGGGACTTTATGATCACCATAACTCCTAGCTGTGGCCACATGGGGGTGGAACTGCAGCACACACACACACACACACACACACACACACACACACACACACACACTGAGACCGACCAGCTGTACTAAAGGTCAAGGCAACAGAAGTAGCAGGTTTGTCAGTGCTTCTCAGCATGCAGTGATGTTTCTATGTGTATACACTGGAGACAACACAAAGCACATAGAGCAATCTGGTCAGGGAGTTTGCTCTGTAAAGCCGGTCTGCTCCAAAACACTTTTGAATTGTTCTATTTCATTGCGCTTGTGACTTCTTTCAGAGCATTGGGTCATAAATGTCTGTTTCTTTATAAATGGGACGGTGCAGCAGTCCAAAATAGATCCCTTGATGACTAATAAAGCTCGTCCTGACAATACTGCATATCAAACACTCTGAGCGTCTCCTCCTCGCTCCGTCTTTCAGAATCCCCCTTTTCTTTTTTCATGTTTTCTCTCCCCAGAAATAACTAACAAATCCCTCTCACATCTCTACTATCCCACCCCCCATCTCCTCTCCGCCGCCTCCTCCCTTCAGCTCATCTCCATCTCTATCTCACCATCCAGCCTCCATCCCCCAACTCTGCCTCCCCAGACTTTGTGTCCTACTTCTGCAGTGACAGTGCTAGCTCCATCACAGTAACTCCGCGCTTGCACGGATGTGAAAGCAGGCCTGCGGAGGTGTGAAATTCCCAATCCCAGATAGATAATTTGTGCCGCTTTCTCCACATGACCCCTCACGACTGTCTCCATTACGTGGTTACACAACCAGGGAAAACATGTTCAAGAACTTATTGTAAAAGTTTTTTAGAATATTTGATTTGGGGACTGGTAGACCACATGCAGTGCGGTTTTGTCCAGGCAAGATATTTTATGTTTTTGTAGCTTTTTTGTGTGTGTCCTTACATAAAATATGGGATTTGTTAGCTGTGATGTTTTTGTGGAGTACAGAGTAGTCTATGAGTTGCGTTAGCTTGAAGTGGAGAGGTTTAGTTTGGATGCCAGAGGCAGCGTTTAATACAAAATTGAGTGGGTTTGTTGCAACAACATGTTTCAAACTGGAGCGTCTAACTGCTGTAACATTCATTCAGCAACAGAGGGTTATTCTACTGAACTGAATCCATATACTACAGTGTGTGTGCTGTCAGCATAACATGAGATACTAAGGGCATTTTTACCAACCAACGAAGGAACCCTATTGTAATGCAAGGAATTGATATTACTGATACAAATTAAAGTTGCCCTGTGCAGTTTTTACATATAAACCAATGTCCGTTACATTACAGCCACTGCCAAATGAGTTATTAGGATGATCATTGAACGCATCTCCACCACACAACAGTCTCTGGTTTGCTTAGAAGCGCTATTGCCTTTTCCTGTCGCACAGGAAATGACGCATTTGACGTAGAGTTCAAAGAGCGCACACGCAGTTGGAAATGTTGGAGACGACGAGGCTAGCAGAGGAGCTACTGAAAGATGTCTGAAAACCCAAAGAAACAGCCCAGGAAAGCTTCCGAAGCCTCTGGAGCTAGTCCCGCTGGTCCTCCCCAACCTCCACGAAGGAAAAAAAGCAAAACGAGAGAGTGACAAACACAGAAATCAAACAGGAGGAGAGCCCGTTTCACACAGAGCGTGCAAAGTGCAGACCTCCACCGATGAACCCATTCATTGTGTGTGTGCTACCGCGGCACAAGAGCGCACCACTCTGCCGCCAAGCTGTCTGTATATTTGTTCATAGCAAATAAATCAACGAAAAATAGGTGTAGGTAGGTAAATAGGTGTGTCATTTAGCTTTAGCTCTGACCTCTGGATAAATAAAGCAAAAAGCTAACGTTAGCATTTTGAAGAGCGATGGACGAGACTGAGGCTGCAAGGTTATACGTCTGTGGGCATCCACTAACAGCTTATCAGCTAGTGTCAAAATACACATTCATGCAGCGTAATATAAACGAAAAAAACAACGGTGCAGGGGTGTCACTCGTATTGCCGACGTCATCGAATGGTGCATGCTGACTGTTATTGTTGCAGTACTCGGAAAAACACGGCAGATGGTGCAAATGGGCAAAACTCCACAGGGCAGCTTTAATTTCATTTTGGGCTTAAGATTCTCAAAAACTCACAAAACTTTAAATCAAATCTAGCGAAAACAGGGATATTTTGATTGACTTTGAATTTGGTCTGTAGAAACACCTTAACAATGGAAATTTTTTACTTTTTTCGGAACAATGTTGCCCATGGTGTGGCATCTATTTTGCATCTACCATGAAACAGGAAGTTGTTGTTTCTTTAGTGTACATTGTCCAATCTGTCCCAAATTTCACAAGCTGGATAAGAGTCCTGGCCTGAAAACATCTACATGCCAATATTGAGTCAGAGTAAAAGTGCCACCTACTGGCAACAGGAAGTAGGCCTTGGGTCCATTTCCATTTCCATTTTCAACTTCTTATCCATGTTGGGTCATGGGGGCAGCAGGCAAAGCAAAGCACCCCTGGGGGACCCCAAGGCGCTCCCAGGCCAGATGAAGCCAACAGAACTACATTATCTATGAAAAGTAAAGAACTCTGAGGTCCCCAAACCGGACCCCTTCCTCCTCCCGGCTGCACCTTGAGATCTTGTCCATGAAAATCACAGACCTGATCAGTGACAAGGGGCAGCCCTGGCAGAGGCCAACACCCAACAAGAACGTGTTTGACTTGACACCAAGTATGCGGACGTAGCTCTCACTTCACTCTCACTCTCGCTCTCACGGACCAGATGGCTCGTAGCAGCGAGCCCAGTACCCCATATTTACGCAATATGCCCCACAAGAAGTTGATAAGTCTTATTTCATCTAACATCAACTTTTGAATCAGAGCGATCAAATTCGAATGTTTTCATTCAGATTTGGACTTTTTGGTGACAATAGGTCCAGCTTTTGCGAGCAGATTAAGCTAACGTTAGCTCTGTGAGTTGGTTGCCTGTTGTTTTCTGGCTTTTTAATTTTTTCAACGGACTTGTTTTGATAAGAACAACTGCATAAAATGTTTTTTCAGTATGCACTTGATCGATTCAACAAGATACCACGCTAAAAGATAGACACTAAAGCTACATGTGCCAGACAAAAAAAGTGAGCATCTTTTTGAATTAATGATCCATGGTAGCTGACATGTGAATCAAAGAAATAATTGTTCTTTTATTGCAGTGTACAGCTCATTAGTCCCAGTGTGATCAGTAGGACTCATCTATCAGACTGTCGTTAGTCTAACTCTGTTTGGCTGCTTAGCTAACGTACTTGTTAGTATTCTCAAACTGTATCTTTTGATTTTTAATTTCACGATTAAAAAAAAAAAAAAAGGCTTTTAGGATGGGGGAGCAACTGACGTGTTTGACAAATGCATTTCTGATAACGTTGGCTTGGGTGGCTGGAGTGTAAACTTCCAATTTCAACAAAACACAGGACAGAGCTGCTAACGTTAGCCTAAACTCTGTTAGCATCTAGGACCAGCTACCATGTAGGGAAGTAGGAAAATAGGCTACTACACAGCGAAAGTGCTGATTGTGAACAGTTAGATAATTACGCAATGTGTTCGTTGCCCTCAAATATAAGGCTTGGTTACTATTGTTGGAAGTAGTTAGCTAGTTAGCTGGACAAGCTAACGATTGAAGCTAATGATTGGGCAAATAAACACACTTTTTTTTTTTTTTTGCTTTTGGAAAGGCTAAAATAAGACATATCTTTGCCTGACCTGCCGGGCCTACTAGTTTTATCTGCATAATCATCATTCTAATAATTATTCTAATCACACCTGCACGTCTGACGTGGCCCCGTTGTACTTTGGACGACACCCTATTTATCCTGACGCACACACATACACACGAAACACCCCGGCCTCTAACAAATACCTGCACCCTGCTGAGACTCTAAACTGCTCTGTTATTGTGGCCTCGCCTCAGCGGGGCCACAAAGACCTCTCGTTATGTCGACAGACTCTTGAACACACCATTAGTCGGAGATGAATATGTCATGAGGAATATGTAAGGATGGAACGATGAAAGATGAAGTAGCAGGCAGCGCGGGCCTTGGTCCCAGCTAGTGTGCTGTTTACAGCTAAGGTCAATGTGATTTAGAGTGTACGAGGGACCTAACAGCAGCTTTCATAATGGATGGAGAGGGGTCTGGCCATGAGTGTGTTTTCCTCCCAGTGTTGATGGGTTCATTTCTGTGCACTTGTATGTACACCTGTGTTTGGAACTATATATTTTATTAAGGCCCATTTTACTAAGACTACAAAAAGACATATTTATCTTCTGAGTAAATTCTCACAACATACAAATACTTAAGAATGGAACAGACTATCAACTGAAGTTCAGGGACTGTGCCGCTTCAACAAACAGAGAAATAGCAGCAGATACTGTACTTTTTACACAGTAGACTTTACAAATGTTTTATATATTGACACTTGAGAGTGTTGTCTTTTCTGTCTTTATTTGTGTGCTTGGTAACATGCACAAACACGACCAAGCCTGCCTGTACTGATAAATCAGGGCAGCAGGAAAAAGTGTCGGCATTGACCAAGAAACAGCTACTGGCCTGCACACCAAAGTCACCCTCCAAAAACTAGAGCAAAATTTACAGGATAAAACCCATTCCCTTCACGCCAGATTCAGTCTTAGAAGCAACCTGACCCGCGGAAAGAGACTTAAAAAAAAAAGATCAAAGCAAGCAGAAACAAGAACTTCTTTATTCCTCGAGCCATCAGCCTGTTTCACATGCAGCTAACAGGTCTTGTGGCTGGCCAAATGAACTTATGAACTCTTATATCAAATTTGATTTTACTGATTTGGATCACCCAATTTGGATTTTATCAGCCCATTAAATGGCCGTTATCTGTGGTCTTTAGCCTCAGACATGGGTTAGACGGAGCCAGCCTCATCTTCTGTCAGGTTCAAAGGACGTTATCAGTCCATTAAATGACCATTATGTCCGGCGTTGTGAAATAGTTGCAGTTTTGTTGTTTTACTTCCACTTTCCTCAAGTTTAGGTGCAAAAACTACTGTTTAGGTTTAGGAAAACATCATAGTACGTCATATAACATAACTGTTTCTGTTTAAAATAAATCAAAGTTGAGTTTTGGTTTAACACAAAACACCCTGGACGCTGACGCATTGGTCTTTATAAATGCTACACCACCTGCCTTCATTCGTAGTTCCTGTCCTAATTATTAGGGTCACGAGAGGTCGCCACTCAACATGAACATAAACGACCACAGACCCTTTCATGTCTTGATAGTGGCCTGCTGAATAGTAGGTGTCGTAGGCCCCTTCGAACCAATATCTATGATGCTTATAACCACTGATAACAACCATTTAATGGTCTAGTAACAGCCAAACGTCTTCATGTCATTAAATATGTTTAATTATGGTGTCATTTCCACCTCACACTTTTGGTTTCGTACCCCTAGAACGGGTATTTAACTCGCACTGACATGTACCTAAACCTTAGATCTGTTTTCAGGGTTTCCCCACATGTTCATGGACAAAATTTCAAAACTTCTCCATGACTTTTCAGGGATCAATTTTTTCTTGCCCTACTTGCCCGGCGTTTTTCAAAGGTATCATTCACAGAGCGTTACAATGGATACTGAGTAGGTGGCACCTTGTGTGGTAGCCTCGGCCACCAGTGTGTGAATGTGTGTAAGAATGTGACTCATAGTGTAAAAAGCACTTTGAGTGGTCAGGAGACTAGAAAGGCACTATACAAGTGTGGTTACCCTTTACCATTCCCTCTAGAAATGTCATAAAATGTCCCCATATATTATCAAAAGTAGAATATTTACCCTGTATCATGAAAATAAGTTTTTCTCTGGCAACAGAAAGTGACAGTCCAGTAAGCCATAGATAGTGGATTTCCAGAATCTGGCTATGGTGTTTTTTGCTTGGCAACTTAACACCTATGACACGGGAAAGAATGTCTTAAACCTCTACCCACAAAACCTGGATATTTGGGCAGTCCCAAATGCAATGAAATAGCATGTCCTCTACACATGTCAGGGGATTTAATTTATTTAACATGGTCAGAGTTACATATATTGTCATTATCCACCTCTATTGGAGTAATTTACAATGTTTATGGATTGTGTTTGAGCTTTCAAGCAGATTGCCTGCCAGTCCTCGGCCAAGATTTCGCCACTCTATTGTTTTTTACTGTGGATTTTATGGCGTCTTTATGTCTGGAGCACTGGACCAAACACATTTCCCCGTGTGATGATAAAGTTGATGTGTTGATTCAGAGTTTTTGTTTTATATATATGCTTTAGATTGAGATCAGTCACTTGGATTTACTCTGTGGTGCGCACAGCATTAAAAAGTTACACTCAAAAAACTCAATATGACTGTCAAGACATAGTGTTCCAGTTAGAGTGGATAATCCATAAAAGCTCACTCTTAGGAAAATAAGATTAAATAAGATTCAGTTCACCTCCATTGTGCTGTGGTGGTGCAGAAGTTTCAGAGGCATCAAATTAAACCTATGTGAATGGCATATCATGCATGATAGAAGACATGTCTATAACTTTCTGTTTCACTCTAGCTGCATTTCCACCCTTGTCATAAAGACTGAGATCTATGGGTACAGCGAGGGCACCACGAGGTCATGGCACCATCATTTGTTTTCTGCCAGCGCGCTCAACTATTGATTCTGACATTGGCGCTCAAGGCAAATGTCGTCTGCATTTACCCGGATTAATTAAAAAGTCCCTCACGTCACGTTGCCTGGAGGTGTGAGCTCGCTCTGTCAATACCGGCGGAGCGTTCAAAGTTGGAGAGCATTTTGTCCGCAACAGAGTCTACAACGAGAGAACATTTCGGTGATATCTTAACTTCCATTTACCTCAGCTGTCGTCACCCAGAGGAGTCGGCGCCTGGGCTCCACTTCAACAGTCAATCCAGGACATCAATATGAATTGCCGTGTTGTTCTTGAAAAGTGTCATTGACCCAGCCATTAGTGCTATTATAGCCTCCTGCTCACGTCTAGAGAGAACTGGACGGCACAGAGCTTGTGGTTACCAAGGTGAGGGCCAATCACTGAAGCACATGCTTTGCTTATTAATCATGACGGATCTTTGTTTTTCATTTTCTCTCTCTGCGGCACACGCCCACCCTGCCCTCTCTGGAAAGAGCATGACAATTATATCTGCAATTAGAAAATACTTGTTTTCATTATCAACCCAGGTAACGCTGTTTGTAAGACTTTAAAATGGATCGTGCCTTGTGTTCCCACTTGCCCATTGTTGTAAAAACCTGCATGGTGCCTGCACAGCGGAGCACAAAACACTATATTTAGTAATCTGGTTGAGACAAAGATAAGCCTGGATGTGAAGCGCTTTTGTATGGGAACATTTAATTGTCAGCTAGATTTTTATCTACAGAGCACTGAGTGCAGTATATTGCAGAGAGCAAATAAAAGCACTTGGCCCCATAAAAGGCAAACATTTTAGCCACTTGTCATCAGCAATATTTTACACTTGAAAGGCAGATTAGACATTATCTGTGATTCTGTTTGTCTGTAGAAACTGTTTATAGCTATAAGAGAAGTCAGAGGAGACACAGTGATGATGTACTGTACAGCTGATTGAGTACCAGAGTAGCTGTCGAGTCCTGACATCACATCACCGTAAATCAGAGCAGTTTCTCATTGAGGCTTTCTTTTACTGATCTTTCTGAAAAAGTAAATGTGTACTTGGGATTTACTGTGCATATTGTAATTCTTACATAAATCAGTACCTAGTACAGACGCTGATGCTAAAATTTGAACAGCAATTAATTTGTTAGCATTTGTACAACCACAGCTCTAATATACATTATCATATATCCTTTATCCATGATATCCTCCAACTCTTTCCTTTAATGTCTTTCAAACCCTCTAGCTGCAATCTCTCCACCTTCCCTGTTCTGTCTCCGTTATTTGCCATCGTAGGTTAGTTTCACAAAAGTTTCTACTTCCATGTACGACTGGGCAATGTGGAGAAAATCAGATATTGCGATACTGTTGACAAGAAACCTTAGTATTGATATTGTGACGATATTGTAGGGATTGAGGATTCTGCAGGTCATATGTCATCCACTAAGCTTGCCCAGGTGCTTTGTGTCTCTTTGTGTCTGAGCGGCAAACCGATAAACGCCATTGTGAGCAAGCTGGTTATCGTCATGAGCATAAGCCCCCATTTAGCTGTGACTCAGATGAGTTAACTCGTTCATGAGCACACACACCCACTGAGCCAGGGAACAGGTTGAGAGCTCAGTGAGGCTCTTGTTCAGCGAGCTAACACAGTAGCTCAAAGCACACCTGCCAAGCCGACAAATTATAACCTATTCAAACTGACATAGTGAAAGGTACTTTCATGATGGATATTTTGTGTGTTTATGTGACTGTGGTGTGTGATAGAGTTGTTTTATTTACTTTTTTATTCTTATATGACTAAAACGGCTAAGAGAGCCTGTGGAATATAGCGGACTTGCCACTCGACAGCTGATTGAGCTGTTGAGATGTGTGTGAGCAGCGCACACATCGCTAGAACGGCAGTCAGGTTGCCGTGGTCACGTTGATTGATTCTGTACAACTGTTAACCACATGAACATTTTCTGTTTGAGAAAGAACATTAACCGAAAGACAGGAAGTAATACTGAATACAGTGGGGCTTTAAAACCAGGGAAAGAACACGTACAGTTTCACGATATCTGAAATCTAAGACGATATCTAGTCACATATCACGATATTGCTATAATATCGATATATTGCTCAGCTTTACTTTCAAACTGTGGTTTGGAACATCAAACCAATTCCTTTCCTGTTAATTTATGCATGTTTAACTAATCAAAACATTTGCCATACTTGTGTCTGCGCATGTGAGAGGCCCAATCTCAATCCATCAAACTAGTGCCCTTAAAACTAGACAGTCTTAGGTCTGTGGATAATGGTGTTCATTCAACATCGATATTTCATTATCAGAATGCCTGTATTGGTAACCCAGTTGTCTAAAACCCATTCCATATATTTGCAGTCTTCCCAGTTTGATTACGGCTGGTGATCTTGGTCAAGGAACATGTCTTTCCCCTCTCTGCCCTGTCTGTCTCTACTGTCTTCTGCCAAAAAATCGTTGGCAGAGTATCCTCTAAAAAATTTGATGCCCGTACCATTACCTTTACCTAAAGTGATCCCGATATTTCCGCATTCATGCATTTGTTTTTAGCAGACGCCACATGCATGTAGTATAGCCATACTTTCAAATGTTTTGGTGGCATCTCGGCATGCTGCCAAGTCCTTCAATTGCCCTGCACTCGACTTCACCACACCATGGACTGTAAGGGTTGTAGCTTCTGCCATGGAGGGCCAATCAAACGTCGCATTAAATCGAAGAATGCTAGCTATGATGGGCTGCAGGCAAAACCATATATATAGCCATTTTTTCTAGATCTGGGTAGAAAAAGGATCGATCAAATGTAGGTATGGTTAGACTGAAAAAATGTCAAAGATTTTGGGTACTGGGTTATTTTCCAAGGTCATAACCTTTATGGTATTGAGTTCGGATACCCAGATCTGCTGTCTAGGCAAATGGAATGGATCACACACCATACTTGACAGTAATATTGTAGGGCACTTTCACTCTGTCGCTACCGTATCAGTTCCAGTGTTCCAGCCATCACCCCTGACCATTATGTTTCTATCTGTCCATCTCTTTTGTCTGCAGGTGATGTCATTGTCTACATCAACGATGTGTGCGTCCTGGGCACCACCCATGCTGATGTGGTCAAACTCTTCCAGTCAGTGCCAATTGGCCAAAGCGTCACCCTGGTCTTGTGTCGTGGCTACCCTTTGCCCTATGACCCAGAAGAAGCTGCCAACAGCAACAACAACACCGCCACCACCACTACTATCATCTCCCCACTGGGCATCATGGAGCAGCGGCCCATCATGGTGAACGGCAGGACGGGCTACGACAACTACCTAGACTATCTCTCACGCACGGCGCGCTTTGTCACAGACCCCAGTCAGGACCAGGTCAACAACGCCACGCAGCAGCTGCTCACCCCTCACCCGGGTGACACCCACTTAGACGGCTCACTTCCTCCCACCACGGGGACCACACCTCCTGACAGTGTCTCCATGGCGTCATCGGGGGCAACCCAGGGGGAACTACTGACCCTGACCATGGTGAAGGGCATAGAAGGTTTTGGTTTCACCATTGCAGACAGTGCTACAGGCCAGCGAGTCAAACAGGTGCTGGAGCCTCAGGGCTGCCCGGGTCTGTGCGAGGGGGACCTGATTGTGGAGATTAACAAGCAGAATGTGCAGGGATTTGCACACACCCAGGTGGTGGAGCTTCTCAAGGAGTGTGCCGTTGGAGCTGAGACCATCCTGGTGGTTCAGAGAGGTGGAACAGGTAAGACCAATGGCTGCCAGCCCCATCACCAGGAGAACATGTTACCATTGTATGTTTCTGCAAACCACGGATATGTTACATTTGTACATTGCATATTGGGCCGCATATCACTGTTTTTAAACTAATGTAGCTTGTGAGCTTTTGTCATTGGGAGGTGAAGGGGATGGTTTATGGCACTGCCAATCTGCGGACCACTGTTCGAGACCAACAAACAGCAATGCTGGTTGTTTGTTGGCAGCCCTTCACCTAATTTTCACAGGTGTTTGTGACACCATCCCGAATGTTTCTGGCGGCATTTGTGGCTCTGACTCTGATCTGGGAGTTTTTAATGACACATTGTGGCACCTTCTAGCAGCATTTGAGCCATCTCACCTGGGTGTTTCTTACCTAAGCTGGGTGTTTTTTACCAACTTATTGTGCCACTTCCTACCGGCATTTGAGCCACCAATACTGGGTGTTTTTCACCAACACTTTGCAGTGTTTCCCAGTGGCATTTGTGACACAGGCCTTGGGCGTTTTTTTACCGACACAATGTTTTTTAAGCCACGGAACCCAGGTGTTTATCACCGACATATTACGGCATTTCCCAGCGCCGTCTTAGCCTAAGAACCTAGGTGTTTTCAACCAACTCATAATGGCATTTCCCAGTGGTGTTCTAGCCTATGAGCCTGGCCAATTGCACGAGACATCGTGGAGTATCCCGGCGGCATTTTCTGGGTGTTTCTTACCAAAGCTGGTTGTTTTTTAGCAACACATCGTGGCACTTCCCAGCGGCGTTTAAGCCATCTTACCCGGGTGTTTTTCATTGACGAATTGCAGCATTTCCTGGCAGCATTTGTGGCACCAAACTTAGGCATTTGTCACTGACACACTGCAGTTTTTCCCAGCGACATTTGAGCCAAAGAACCTGGGTGTTTTTCACTGACTCATAGCTGACTCATAACTCATAATTCTGCTAGTGATGAACTCGCCTATGAACCAAGCAATTTGCACTGAGACATTGTGGCCTTTCTTGGCAGCATTTTCCAGCAGTGTTTGAGCCATTGAACCTTGGTGTCTGAAGCCAGAACATGACCTCCTAATCATAACCAAGTGATTTTTGTGTCTAAACATAACCACACCTTCATCACAGCGTTGTTGAGGGACATAGGGTTTCAACATATCAGTTACAACATAATGTACAAATGTAACATATCGCTGGTTTGCAGAAACATACAATGCAAACATTTTTACTGGCGACTGGCTGCGGATAGGGATGCTGGGAAGATTGTTGGCTCTACACGAGCACTTGAGTCTCTCTGCATCCACTCCATAATTGCCTTTCTAGCTGCATATCTGTCTGCCTGTTCATCTGTGTCATCTTTTACCGTCGTAGCCAAGTGTGTCTGTGTGTGTGGTTCAGTCCGAAGGCTGCAGAAACCTGTCATGCAGTCCTGCAATGCTCAACAATGGCTGACTGATGCACAGCTCCTCTCAAGTGCCCTTTCTATTGCTGTTTTCTTTACTCAGCGAGAAAAACAGTTTCCTTTACTTAAGTAGATGCCTCTGTGCTCTGCGTACTGACCCCATCCCTCAGCGGAGCCAATAAATATCCTTTGATCGAGGTGCAAGCTTTTTGCAGAGCTGCGTTATCCTTAAAGTCACTTTTGGATGTTTTTATCATGCCAGTTTCACATGTGTGGCACATTTTACCTTCTTTTGTGTGCCAGGAATAAAAGCCCCAAAATTAAAGCGTGTCAAAAGTTTTTCAACAAAACGCTGGTAGACTGCAAATGGCTCTGAAGTGCTTTCTACCCTGTGTTTTTCAGAATGTGTGGCCCTCTGACAATCATAATTATGCACTGCACTCTGTCGTGAGTCACACACAGGGTTGTAATTTGCAGAATCAACAGGTAGCCAACTGTTTTCTGCTCTGCGAGTGTGTGTGAGGTATGTCATGCATGGAGCGTGTAGAGATGTCTGTTCCTCAAAGAGGCTAAAACCCCACAGACAGCTTAGTTCTCACGGTGATGCCTTTGACATTGAAAGAAGAAAGATGCGCTGTCAAGTCCTCCCTAAATGTGCGCACAGCCCAAATGACGGAACATAAGTTGTGTGTGAGCTGTGATCTGCCTACAAACTGTGCTTCCCGTCTTATTGAATTGTGGAGGTTGTGCGTCTGCCAGCAATGACTCAGCCAAAGCTGCGACGTCGGAGATTAAAACGTTAGATTTTAATTAAATTTTTGAAACGGCAACAGCGGCTCTTCATCAACCAAGCAGATAGGATCTGTCTCTGAAAGCTTGTTGTTAAATGTTGTTAAATGATTCCCCTCTTTGAGTTTACCTGTCCTTGATTTATCTTGGCATCCTCTAAGTGATGACACGTGAACTTTCGCTGTCATTCGCAGTGCAAGCCGGAAGCCACGCCAACTGGATTGGGAAGCCGATACTGCTCTTGCTTTTGTGTGGAACCAATTTGTAGTTCTGTATTTTGCCTCTTTGTGTTGTGTAATGTCACATACCAATCATAATGCCAACTGCCTGGTGCCACAGACACCGCTGAGACTCACCCACAAAGGTCAGCAGCGCCCTCTGAATAGATTTATTGCCATTTGTTTCTTTATTAGGCTGCCCATGTCTCTGCCAGTGAGCAGGGAGCCAACAAACAAGAGGAGGAGACGCAGAGCGAAGAAATAAGCTTCAAGCAGTGATGACTTTCTAATCCAAAAACGGGAGAAAAATAAATATAGTGAAGCCAGTACCTCTAAAATCTCATCTGCCAACACATAAACACACACATACACACATGGGAGGGGTCAAAAGTTTTGTGCCACTACCTCAAAATTCTCCAATCTGTCAGCACACTCCCCACACACACACACATAAAAAACACTCCCATCTGCACGGGAAGCTAACGGTGAAGCGCTCCCCTCCATCTGTCCGGGGTTCGTCACTCGCGGCAGAGCTTCAGAAGGTCGAAACAAGCGCTCCCATCTAAAAAGCAGCCTGTTGGCCCGTGGAGAAAATGGCAACCTTATTTACATGCTATATTTCATCTCATTATTCCAAATCTGGATTTGGCTTAGCTCCACTGCACAACAATACGCACGGGCCGCAGTGTCACATCTGTTGGTGCTGATTTCCCGTGACTTGACAAGCTGTGGGTGCGAGAGGTGGAAAAAACTTCGGTGCCACCCGCTCTGCTTCAACAGTATCATGACTGCATGTGGCACACATATGTGTAGAAATCACTACGGCTGAGAAAAGGTGCCAGATATCCCAGCTGGGTGGGGTTGTAGACACTGTAGACGTTTTGAGAGTATTTTGGGAAAACAGTGTCAGACTTTAACCTCATTAAGATCAGAGGCTTCAGACCCTCCAGGGAGAAAATGGTCACAATAAAGTCTTTGTAATTTCTGTCTGTAAACTATTTTCGTGATGATGGAGAAAAACAAGAAGAGTAGCACTGAGCAGAAAACCAAATATCTAGATTTTTTTGATGTGGCAAAGCTAACGATCTGTTATTTTTCTTAAAGTCTTGTGATGTCGGCTTTGTTGGCTTTTACCTCTTTAGTTGTCTCTCCTATGCACACACTCTAAAATGGTAACACAGTGAGGGTTAGGAGGCTGTTTTTATACTAACAGGCTGAAAATCAAGCAGTGGTTCTCAATATAAGGAGTCGAAGAGGAATCCAGAGGGACATTAGATGATTGTGCTCTTAGAAAAATGTTTGTGCTTCAGACTTTTCTCTCATTTTTATGTTTTTGATCCTCTTAAGATTATCTGAGAATAGAATATTAGTCTTCAGTCGAACTGGACAACTTCAAAGATGGGAAGTATTTCAATTAAATGTATTTAATATACATATTTAATTACTTTTGAGTGTTTCGTATTTTTGTTTTTTGATGGACAGAAAAAAATAAGATGTAATTGGTAATGTAACACTTTAAGAGCTAGTATTTGTGTATGTAAAATACACGTAGACACAGAAAGCATGGTTCTACTCAAATCGACTTGTTTTTTGTTTGTTCGGTTGGTTGGTTGGTTGGTTGGTTGGTTGGTTGGTTGAATGATAGGTTGGGTGGATGGATGGATGGTTGGTTGGTTGGTTGGTTGAATGGTAGGTTGGGTGGATGGATGGTTGGTTGGTTGGTTGGTTGGTTGGTTGGTTGGTTGAATGATAGGTTGGGTGGATGGATGGTTTGGTTGGTTGGTTGGTTGAATGATAGGTTGGGTGGATGGATGGATGGTTGGTTGGTTGGTTGGTTGGTTGAATGATAGGTTGGGTGGATGGTTGGTTGGTTGGTTGGTTGGTTGGTTGGTTGAATGATAGGTTGGGGGGATGGATGGTTGGTTGGGTGGTTGGTTGGTTGTTTTTCGGTTTTCCATTGGCAAAAGTTGTGGATAGTACTTTTTTGGTACTACCTTGGTCAAGGGTTCAAGCAAGCTGAGCTGATACTAGAAGAAGATTAAAACACTGCAGATCACTGATTGGTCAGAGGGTGGGACATACTGCACAAACCGGCCATTTTTAAATCGGCAAACTCACGTCAATAGTGACCTCCATGTTTTTATTCACTCGACCCAGAGCCTACAAAACTACACAGTACAATTAACTAAGTGCAGACATTATTGCTGACGAAAGGATTCAATGAGTGTCGCATTGAAGATTATGTCACGGCAGTTTCACACTGTTGCTATGGTGATCAGCAGAGAATCCCACCTACACTGAAAGGGCACTATCCTCAGTGGAAAATGAATTAGAGAAAAGGACCTGGTACCAAAAGTGAGTCGGGTCGAGTTGAGTCGAGCTACAGGATGGTACTTCGGTAGCAGCAGTAGTGAGTTACTTTAATCTCCTACTTGTATCCTACTATTTCCTACTATCCTACTATTTCAACACATCACCTTAAAGGAACACTTCACCCCCTAAATGACTTTCTGTATATCAATCATTCTCCCTGTGTTAAGATGAATTCACAAAGAATATTTTTTTCTTAAATTTCCTGGTGAATGAAGAATCCAAAAGTGGAACAGAACAATATCAACACATCTGTTTACGAACTCTCGGGTAACTTGAGCGGTATAATCCAAGTCTCATTTATCCAGCCATATGCTCAGTACTTCCCAAACAGACAGCCCTTCCCAACGGGAGACTGAACTAAAAGTGAAACTTATCCATGCTATCTTCCATACCAGACTCCATTGACAAAAACAGTAATTTAACCTTGCTGAACACAGGAGCTGTTGGTCTACCACTGCCTCGATCAGTTAGTTTGTTGGTGTTACTGTGTGACTTTGGTGTTTTAAATGGTTAGTTCAGATGCACCAAAGTCACACAATAAAACAAACAAACTGATCGAGGCAGCAGTAGAGCAGCAACTCCCGTGTTCAGTGAGGTAAAATTACTGTTTTTGTCAATGGAGTCTGGCTATGAAGGGAGAATCAATACGTTTCTCTTTTAGTTTCATTTCCCATGGAATTACTGAGCATACGACTGGATAAATGAGACTTGGATTTGATATGGTTTTGCTGTGATTAAAAGAGGACCCCTTGTACTTCAGTTCATAAAGAGTTCTCTCAGTTCTTGGATTCTTCGTTGACAATGGAGCCATGAAAGAAACACAAAGTTTTATTCACAACTTCAGCTTAACACAGGGTGAGTAATTGGTAGACAAATGATCATTTTGTGGCTGAATTATTCTTTTAAGTTCTTGACTGAACAGTCTATTCATTTGGTAAATGATTGAAAGAATGTTCTTTGTGTATCTAACTGGTGGTGATGAACTGTTACTAACCTTACAGTCATGTGTTGGTTTCCAGTAAAGGTCCATTCATTCCAGCAGAGTTTAGGCCCTCTGTGTAGCTGTTCTGAAATGAATCTCTAAGCTACTTGATCTTTTTGCTCTATTTATTTCCCTAGAGTTCAGAGATGTTGCCATGTTTGTTCCAAGCCTTGGAGTGATTATACTCACATAAACAACAATTTTCTGCAACATAAATACGACAGACTAAAGTGTGAACTGTGTCAGACTCCCAGCAACCGCTGTGAGGTTTGAGCTGCAGCTGATTCTCTTTTCCCACCCAGCTCCCTTCAGAAAGGCCAGCTCCGAGCGTTTAGCCAAGCTATTACCCGTCGTAATAAAACTGTCACCATGCTGCTGGAATGATGTTCCAGCTCTTAACGTACCACAATTTGGCCCGATCCTTTAGACCACTGGACACTGGCCACACGATCTAATTGAACTGGCTGTTAAGTGCTTGTGCACACTAGCCAATGTAGTACAGAGGGAGGCGACCGACTGATATCCGTCACCAAACAACTGTCACGCTCCCGTCTCTGACTCACTCTCCAAAGACTTTCCAGCTCAGGGGCGAGCACACAGCTCATCACTTTTACTGAAAACACAATCTGAAGCGGAGGATTGAACGAGCACCGCGAGCTGACTGAGTTTAAAAGTGTGCGAGTGTGCATATTTCTGCATGACGGATTTTTTTTTGTGTGTGTGAATGGCTGCCTTTTTATGCTGTGGAACAAGCTACCTCCTCCAGCATCTGGTCCCAGGGAGAACACACACACACAGTGAAGTAGATGAGGTACTGACAGCATTTACACCCTCATAACTACCGTCATGCAGGGTTGTATTCAAGACCACCTAAACCGAGACCAAGTCATGACCAAGACCAGAGTGTATCGAGATCAAGACCGAGACTTTGAGGTGTTGAAACCTAGTCAAGACCAGAATAGTGTTAGTCCCACAGTACATGCAGGGTTTTTCCTGGCTCAAAAACATATTTGAGGAGTTCTAATAATTATATAATTGAGAATAAAATTCCAATTGCTGCCAGATTGATGCATGGTTGGTCAGTGGTAGTGTGTATAATGTGAATTCCTGGATATTAATATCATGCGCACTTTTGTGTCATCCTAGTTTGTTTATGTAGCATGACCTGGTTGAGCTATGTTTGAGACTGGTGACCACTAATTCTGATACGCTGGATATTTTGACATTTTTTATTCTGCTAGCAAAATGTTATAAACACAAGTTTGGATCTCTTGAAGCATCAAAAATATTACTTAAAAAGCGAATCATATTTTGTCCCTCCATTGTGACATTAGAAAGTGTCACATTTATCTTGCAAGTGTACTCTTCTTCAGTGTTTTGTTTACTTCCTGGATTTTTCCCACATGGAAATTCTGACCAATCAAGAGCAGCTTTCTCACACAAGGCATTTGATCTGGTCCGCTCGTAAATGCTGCCGTGAGAACACGAGCCAACTCTAGGCAATTATGCAGCTTTGTAACAACATTAGTCCCTGATTCAGACCAAAGCAAGACAGCTCTAGGTCTGAAAGTACGCTAATATATTTTATGGCAATAATATTGAATCGTGACCTAAGTATCAAGATTCCCAACCCTGGAAGATAGTGCTTTCTGTCAGGGTTTTGTCGATAGCTGGAGGTGGGATAAAATTTGATGGAGGCAGCTGCCTCATTATCTGTGCTGGAAAAACCCTTCATGACAAACTAATGCTAATTATTTTCTATGAATAAAGAATATATCCAAGGAGCTGAAATCAACTTAACCAACTTTATTTAACACTCCCGTTTTGCACTGGCAGTTCAATGAGATCCCCATAAGTTGTGGTCTTGACCTGTCTTGAAATAAAATCCAGAGTCCTTTTTGTCTGAGGCTGAGACAAGACCAATTAAAAATGTAGTTAAGACCGTCAAACTGTGGTCTCGAGGCCAAGACTGATCTTGAGTACTACAATACTGCCATTATGGTTATTTTATGATGCTGTTGCCATAACGACACACTCCTAATGTCCAGCATCGGAGATCACAAATGGCTGGCAAAGTGGGGAGGGTTCACAGACTGGGCTTCATCAATAATTACAGATCTCTGCCTCTCATTCTCACACACACACAGATACACCTCCTGTCTGTGTTTCCACTCTTTATCTGCACATGTGCAATGAACATAGACTCGGGACAGCTGGAAAATTGATTTAAAGGTGATGTAGAAACCAAAAGGAGCAGAGGAATAATGTGACCGTAGTACGACAGAGTGCGAATCAAACACAGACGGAGCCAGCGTGTTACAGTCTCTGCTTAGCTTGATGTTGTCATGGACACAGTAAAGACCCAACGAGAGCAGCAGCAGAGTTTTTGTTGTTAACTTTTTGCCATCAATAAATCTTTACTACAGTCATTTTGAAACGTATAGGTGTAATCATCGTCAACAAAAGAGACAGTTGTGGAGAAAAGTGGCAGCATCTGACTTCTTGGCTCTACGTTTTACGTTGTTAATCACCATCATCACATGAGATCTGTTCTTTTACTCAACAGATTCAGTGTTAACAGAGCAGAGGCTTTACAGGTTGTTGTAAGGGAAGATTGTGGGCTGTGTGTAAAGCTGAGACAGTGTGCGACGTCTTTTGTAGTAAGGAAAAGGAGAAAAATACAGGTCCTATGTACTATCACTTTGGGCTTTCTTGTGAATCCACTCATGTATTAGTCAACTAATTGTATCAGCACTGGATGAAAATTACACTGAATTTCCATTTTGTCAAACTTCATTCATTCAGGCTGACATCGATGGTAGTGTGGCTTACTGTGGTTTTGTTTTGCTTGAATCAGTTAGCACAGCTGACTATTAATTTTGCTGACTTAATTTCCAGTTGATAGAGAAGTGTTGTCATGGTACTGCAGTTTCTAACTTTCATACAGTACCTTGAAAACATCTATATTAAATCACATTTTCAATACTATGGGGAAGAATGGACATTGAGTACACTGAATTTTTTTTATAAAGAGATAAACATAATCAGGCGGCACAGTGGAACAGTGGTTAGTATTGTTGCCTCACAGCAAGAGAGTGCCCCAACCAGGAGTTCGAACCTCAGGGTGGGGGCCTTCCTGTGTGGAGTTTGCATGTTCTCCCCATGTCAGCGTGGGTTTTCTCCGGGTACTCCAGCTTCCTCCCACAGTCCAAAGACATGCAGGTTAATTGGTGACTCTAAGGCCGAGTTCACATTACATGATTTTCACCCTGATTTTGCGTCACAGAGACTATCGTAATCTTTTGAGTGTTCATACCTGACGTGTTTCTGTCAGCGGGAGTCTCGCCAACTGCATTACGACCTGTGTGTGCACACCACAAGATTTCTCCACCGAGCCCTCGCTGACAGAGCCCCAGGTAACGCGGTGAGGTCACCAAACTTGGAGAAGACACATCGTAAAGGCATGGATATTCTTCCCAGTGTTGAATCAGATCTGCCTCCAGGGCCTGGGTCCAAACAGAATGCGCTCCCCGTGATCCTGTGGACGTTGCCATTGTTGTTGTTGCTTGCCGGCTTGTCAGTGTTACCAGATCTTGGAAGAGAAACAAGCAACCAGGGCTATGGAAACAAGCACAAAAGAAGCGATTATCACGCGTTTAAATAACTTATTAGACAGATATATAGAGAGAAAGGTGACATTTAGAGAGCAAGCCCAAATAAGCAACTCCACTTTAGAAACAAGCCCAAAGTCACGGCTAATAAGCGGACCTGGCAAGTGGCAATCCTCCAGCTTGTCCTCCTCACATTTCTTCCGTCCTCCTGCGTGGTGACGTAGGGCGTATCCCGCCTCTCATTGGCTGATGCTCTTTGTCAGTCGTGTCAGCCTTCTCCAGTTTTCTAGCATGCCAGATATCCAGTCCCAGTCAGACGAGGGGGCGACTTGCTCGTAGGCTCACACATGAGGACTCGTCGTGGCAGACTATCTGCCAACTCACCTCCGACCCAAGGTGGCTCTCAAGATCCTCTGTGATGTCAAAATTGCTGTGAAAATCGTGTAATGTGAACTAGGCTTAAATTGTCCGTAGGTGTGAATGTGAGTGTGAATGGTTGTCTGTCTCTATGTGTTAACCTTGTGACAGTCTAGCGACCTCCACCTGTCCAGGGTGTACCCCACCTCTGGTGGGAGGCATGTTGACACGGCTGTGTATTTCTGCGACTGTTGGACAAGGTGCACACACCTTAGACGTTATTTCCTGCATGAAGCAAGTGGTGCTGGTAATGACGTATTACAAATTTTGTATCACTTCCTGTGTCCACTGTGTGGCACCAGGGAATAGACATTAATTATACACTATGAGTACATCATATGTAGACCACACTGTGTTAGTGTCATTGCGCCAGACCGTGAGACATGGGCATGCGTGTTCATGTGCTTTCAATGTTCTCACTTGCAAGAGCGCACACGTGAACTTGGTGCACAGAGAGGCAGTCAGAGCTACAGGCTACAATGAGGCTAAAAACAGAGTTCAAATGATGTTTTTCCAAACAACTTTTTATGTCGGGGCTTCAGGACACTTGGATCACTACGGACGAGCAGTATGGAGATATTTTGTGGTTTCAGTTATGTATTTTTGGACGTTTGAATCTGGGGCACCGTCAGCCTCCTTTAGGTGAAGTTGTGCTGCTACCCCCTCTCCCCTTGGATCTCCGCAAGGGATGTGAGGACTCTAAAACTTCACCTGAGCCTCCCTCGGCATATGGGTGAGTAGATAATGGCTGAATTTTCATTTTTTGGGTGCACTATCCCTTTAAAGTCTGGCATTTGATTTCTACCTTTTTATAACGTCCAGACCTCTTGTGCACATTGTGCCCAGGAACATATAGCAAATTAAGAAAATTCAGGCATATTTCAAGGTCTTTGCCCATAAATACACTGCCACAAATCTCAGTTGGGTCATAAGTGATGATTGCGAGGAATTATTTTTGTATAAAGGGGTAGGTGTTAGAGCGGGTCGTCCACTAATTGAAAGAATGGCGGTTTGATCTGCAGCTCTTTTGGTCTGCAGTTTGAAGTATCCTTGGGCAAGATATTGAACCCAAAATTGTGTTTGAATGTTTAAAAAACTGAGCAGCAGGTGGCACCATGTACAGTAGCCTCGGCCAGCAGTGTATGAGTGTGTGAATGGGTGGCTGTGACAAGTAGTGTGAAAGCGCTTTGCATGGTTGAAAGACTAGAAAGGTCCATCCATCCATATGAGTCTGTACAGCCCTTTCTCATTCAGAATTTATCAAATACAATTGCTTTGTTAGTGAGTTTGGCGTAAGACTCCAGCACCAAAATCCCCCTTTCACAGCAGTATGATACGCTCCCGGGTGGGGTCAGTTTGTAACACAGCCAGATGATACCTTATGCGGTGGTATGATACGCCACCAGTTGGCCAGATGGCACCTGTCAGAATGAGATGCTCCTGGACAGCGTCAGTTTGAAATGCTGCCAGTAAAGACTTGACATAAGACACTGGAAAGTCCCTGTAGGTGGAGCAGGAGGGGCGATGTGTGGGTCCAACAAACCCAGAACTTTAACCCAGGAGAGATGTGTTTGCTTCTCGTATGAATATAAAGCCAAACCATGGTGTTTTTTTCTAAACCTAACTACGCACTGGTGTAATAAACATAAATACAAGGTGTTTTACTGAAGCTGTAAGTATATTTTGAGAAAAACTAAATGCATCTACCGAACAGAAATTGGAAGTGTATTATTTAAAAAAACAGGCATGAATTGACACGACGTCCCGCAACATCAACAATAAACGCAGAAGGATACCTAACATATTATATGTAGACGTGAATGGCACTGACAAAGCGGGGATATTTGACGAGTTGGGATGAGAACCTGAAGGTCTATACATTTCATTTTAATGAATATCCTTCAGTCTATAAGCCGTGGTCAGACAGCTTCACTGCCTCACAAATGATGAAGTTGTGGATGTCGTTATAATGATGTGGATTTTATCCACTAAACTTTTTTTTTTTTCATGTTACCGCCTGCATGTGTCACGACTCCCAAAGAACTCGCCATCAAAAGTGAGACACATGCGGCAAGCTGACCGCCAATTAACCGTCCAAACATTGAGCCAAACCATCCAGTCAGTTAAACCCCATCACCTTGAAAAACCCACGCTCATAATGTAGTTATGATATTTAGCCATCCCTTAAATTTGAGTTTGACTCCTGAGCCGTTTTTGCCCAACAAATGGGCACTCTGTCTCTCATCACCAGTAATTATTGTGCCTCTGCGTATGTGTGTGTGCCAGCATGTGTGCGCGTGTGTGTGTGTTTGTGTGTGTGGCAAACAGCCTCATTAGTGGCTATCTAGACCATTAACAGGCTGTGTCCTCGTTGCCACACCAGCAGAGACACAGGGCTGTAATTAGCTGCTGAGACTTGCAGCTTGTTCACATGTGCGCTGGCTTTCCTCTAACAGGCCGCGTTCTCCCTCGCCGCAGTCCGCCCACACACTCAGCACAAACGCCGAGCCACATGGTTTGATTCACACAGGTTGTACGCACACCTACACGACAGCCAGGCACACACTCTTTCCCCGTCTTATCCGCACACATCCCAAGGCAGCCTTCTGCACACAAGCCCCCGCACACTTACATAAACTCCCCGTTCTACTACTACCACTGTGCATTATGAATCAGTCCCCCAATTCGACCTTTCACCTGGGATTGGTCGTGTGCACACGGATGACCAGAGGCCTCTCTGATAACAACGCCGACTTCAGGTGAAGGTCTGCTTTGTAGAGAAACAGAAGAAGAAGAAGGAGGGTTTGATTCACTGAGCCTCCTCCAGCCTCCCAGGGAATCAGTGTGTAACTAGACAGTGATTCATTGGGTGTGTGTGTGAGATAGAATAGTTGGAAACAAAAGAGAAGAAGGGAACGGGAGGAGGGAGCAGGAGAGTGATGAGTTCGGCTCTCAGCCAGTAGACCACAGACTGTCGGCCATGTTCACACTTACAGCTCTGTCCCCCGCCGAACCCGAAGGAGCTGCCCGCCAAGGATCAATATCCCGTCCGGTCGGCTCCGGGAAGACAGCCAAAGGGCCGTGTGCATGATGGACGAGACACTGGGATTAGATCACAGCAGAAACAGAAAGGGTTAAACAAAGCTAATAGCATTAAGCCTCACTGCCATTAAAGTTAGATGACAGAAGCAAAAGTTAGGCTCTGCGTCTCCTCCGTGTGTGTGGGAGGATCAGAATCACTCACCTCTTAAACAAATCAAGCACTCCTGTTTGAGTTTTAATGGGATGGAGTGATTAGCTGCTGATTGCGTGGGCGTGGTTAAATCCATTGTGCTGTTTTGAGCTTTAATATCATGCACATTCAACCGTGGGCCTTGCAGATGATTTTGTTTTGCACACAGCCACAATTACGCCAGTTCTCGAGGACATTGGGGCGAACACGGGACGGGCATCTGAATAGAGGTGGATAGAATCGGTTTTCTGCTGCGGATGTTAAGTGAAGCTGCCAGCCTCCCTCATCAAATGGAGATACATATTCATAGAGGGCTGGAAGATTCACGCACGCTGCCATCAGCTCTAGTGTTATCATAGTCTCATTTGAATAATTGAAGGGCCAGTATCGGCCTCTCGTTGAAATTAAAGAGATCTGTGTTTTTGTATGGGTGAACAAAAGTAGCCTTATGTGTGTGAAACAGTTGGATGTGTGTGGGTTCTTTTCTGCACCCTCGGAGCAGAAAGGCTCTCTGGAAACACTTCCTAGTTCAGAACTCTTTAATTGGAGTTTTGGGATGAAATTGAAAAAGAGGCGCGACCTCAGCCAGTCCTATTCATCATTACCTGCCAGGGCTGAGGTAGAGGGTGAAACACGAGAACACGTACACAATCACATACTTTTCCACTGTGGATCTTGAATAAGCGAGATATTCTGGGCATAGGCGCAGATTTTCATCGTGTTTCCACAAATCAGCACTTATTTTAGTGAGAAATCTTAATTTTTTAAATGGTTCTCCTCTCATTCCCACAATCTCCTCCCACAAAAATAGTGCATCTAATCAACGGGCACTGGTAGTGAGTTGAGGTGACAAAATTTAAAATTAAATAAAAGTTTGTGTGCAAATACAGTTTATCTCTGTGTATTATATTGATGCCAAATTGACAAGTACACTGTCGACATATGATGCATTTTATCTTGTGTTTCTAGAGTTATGTGTTTGTGTGAACATGTAAGAAATTGCTAATATGTCATATTTCTTAAAGGGAGTTTGGTGTAATATTTTCCACCAGGAACAGGATGGGCAATAGTCTCAAGAGGAATCTAGTTTTAGTCTTGCAAACAGCGACCCTGCAAGATCCCCAGTCTGTGCAAAATCTTTTAGTGTGCGACTAAAAACTCAGATTGTCTTCAGATGTGAGAGGGTGTCAGAGTTATGTCTTTTTTCCCAATAGTATCCTTATTGATTTTAACAACAATAAACAAAAACATACACATACACTCATCCAATATGTGTATATGTACATCCACAAACACGCAAAAGAAAATCCACCCCTCCCCCTCACCCCAAAAGTATGAATTTAAAGAAATAAAAATAGATAAAATAAAAAGAATAATAAGTGAATGAATGAGAGAGGAAATAAATAAATAAATAAAAATAAGAGGCAAAAGAAAATCATTAATTACAGGTTGAGGATGGTGTTAGTGCAATGCAATACACTTCAGTTTAAGTACATGTTATATTAATGTACAAATTTTGCTAATAATTAACAGACTATAGTCTACACACATTGTTTTTAAGTACAGTGAATTTCCGGCACAGAGCTTTTATTTTGAAGTGCAGTTTCGGGCTGTAGAGTGAGTGACTAACAGACAGCTGCTTACGGAGACAGCAAACTAGCTGAACAACATGGCCAAATGCAATGTGTGTGTTCAGCTCTCAGTACGTCAAAAGTCAAAGTCAAAGTCCCACTGATTGTCACACACCTGAGTGTGTGAAATTTGTTCTCCGCCTTTGACCCGTCCCCTGAGAGAGCGGTGAGCAGCAGCAGTGCCGCACTCGGGAATCATGTGGTGATATAACCCCCCAATTCCAGCCCCTGATGCTGAGTGCCGTTTCATGTTCGATATCAGCCGTTTCAGAAGTTGTGTGAAGTTGCTGTTCGAAAACTCAAGATTTCCTTATTTTGCTACTTCAAAATAAATGTTTGTACGTAACAAAATAACAGGGGACTTTTATTGTGAAGAATCTGCAGGAAATGAAATGTGTTTATTACTGAATTAGCGAAACTTGGTGGTAGCCGCTTTTCTTCAATTAAGACAAGTGTAATGATACGACAGGGAGGAAGAGTAAAGCAGAGACAGCCACAGTGAGATGTTGATGAAGAGCTACAGACAACAGGCTCTTACTGCACCTCTGCCAACAGCTCACCTCCAACAGGTAAACTTCTTTTACCTGCTGCCCTGCTGGAGAGAAACACATGCAGCAAAAATAACAGGGGACTTTAGTCATGGATCAGCACTCAAGACAAGCCATCATAAGTTCAAGACACACCTTGAAGAAGGTGTTGCAATGCAAACCAAACCAAGCCAAGCCAAGCCAGCCCATGACTGTCGAAAAGGGGTGTATGGACAGCTACTAGCTCAAAGACATGGCCAAACACAAGTATGATTCTGAATATATTAAACTGTGTGGACCTTGAAATAATATTTACGGAGACAGTTGGACCCTTTGTTCGAGAGTATGGTCAGCAAAAATCTCTGCCTATAGATCAAGGAGTTGGCTAACACGTTTGTTACTTCAGACAACACTTAGCCTAATGATACCTGGCAGTTGGTTTTGGAAATGTCTAACGCGCAAGTTAAGTCAGCAAGTGCTAGCGGTTTGCTCATCAGCAAATACCTGGGAAGTGCATTTGTTCTAAACTACTGAAATGAAGTCATGGAAATGGGGTAAAATGTGGAAAAGTTTTAAGACTGTGGTGGTAAAGAATGTGTGGGAACATATATACTCGTCTAGCATGCATCAGAAAACAGTGACACTTACAGAGGAGCGTGACACCAGCTAGCTCAGAAGCTAAGTGCTAGATTGACACTGCAGGGTTCATGTGGTGTAACTCTGTGTAGCCGAGCTGACAGGTCTGGTTAGCAGTCAGTCTAAAGGCCTCTCAGCACCGCGGACAGCTCCTTTCACTCCATCTCTCTGTCTCTCAGTCCTTCTCTCGGCCTCTCGCTCCTTCTCTACTTTTAGCCACGGGGCACTTTGACACCCACGTCCAACTAAATGTCTGGCACGCCTGAGTTAACAGCAACTCTACCCTGGGGAACACCTCGGTCAGTGATGCCTGGTAGTGCCCCTCCTCTCTGTCTGTCCAGCTCAGCTCAGGTCCCGTCACCCACACCGAGAACTGCTCTGTTGTTGCGTCCTTCACACCGACTTAGATGTAGGTACGCAGGACAGAAAGCTTTTCATTGATTGACCTTCTCCATCCCTCGCTGCTGTCATTCTTTTCAAAAAACATCCTTTGAATTTTAGATAAGCTGTTGTACGAATATAAATATGAATTTTATTTTGACTGATGGAAGCTGACAGTCTGAAAAAACACTGCTGAATGTCTTTGTGTCTCTTTTGTTAATTTCCGTGTTGTCACCATTCCACCGGCGGCTCGGTGAGACAAATGTTTTTACTGTGCGATTGGAGTCTCGCCAGGCCAACACTGGGAAGGCTGGCGCATAATTCGAGCAGTCACCCCATAATTCGATCCCTCCATTTGCATACGCTTGTAGCGTCCCAGTGGGAAGACGGTGGCAGCACTTGAAAGACAGGAAGAGGAGAAATTGAATCAGGAAGATGGAGTGTGCACCTTGTTTTTTTCATGCTCCTGTGAATTAGACTATAGTAACAGCGCTGGGGCATATGTTTCATTATTCTGTGAGCATGTTGTGCTTTTCACTGATTGTTACCTTTCATCATCTGAGATAGATTTCTGGGTGTTGTGTTTGAACAATGCCGTGAACAGCACAGACGCGGCGTCCCTTGTTAAAGGTCAAAGCCAGATGAATGGGAAAGTCAAAGGAAAACGTGTGCCCTTTACCTCGCTGCGCTGTATTACAAACTGAAACCAGTTCATTGTGAGGTGTAATCATTCTGAACCTACTTACGTGAAAGCTTTTCAACTGCCTTTTCATCACCACTGCCGAGGCCCCTGACAGATCAATGAGAGATTCACAAATACCTCTTGTGGTAACAGTGAGAGGGGAAAACAGTCCTAACAGGAGCTGATGTGTGATGACGAGATGGAAGGTCTCAAGGTGCTCACAGGAGATGTGAGGTGTCATAAGGACACAAAAGACGGATGTGGTGCCTACATTTACATTTACATGCACACCAATGTGCCACTGTTATTCTGAATGAAGCATAGGATATGCTGGTGTTTGATCAGGTTTTAGGAGTGTTCTTTAGACGTGTACAACACATTCAGAATGTGCATCTCAGTTGGGGTTCTTAACACCGTTTGTGACCCACAGCCTCTTGCTTGATTGATACCCAAATTTTCATATGCTGTGTTGCCAGTTGAGTGGTGAGGCGGGTGGGGGAAACAGGGGTTGGTAACAGAACAGGGTTTTTCAAGTAACCAGTCAGTAGGTTACATCCCTTTGTGTATACTTGTGTATAAGGGGGGCTTGCCTGTAGCTACCTCTGTGTGATGGCTTCCTTGCTCACTGCCAGAAGTACTTTGTAAAGGTATTTGTCCTGAGTCATGTGAGGGCAGAATGGAGCATCAGTGGTTTGATGCGGCTTCTGCAGTGATGCAGGCACTGCACCAGACCATCGTGGTGAAGAGGGAGCTGAGCCAGAAAGTGAAACTTTCAATTTACTGGTCCATCAACGTCCCGACCCTCACCTATGGTCACGAGCTCTGGGTAGTGACCGAAAGAATGAGATCCCTGGCTGGGCTCAGCCTTAGGGGGCGATCACACAGAAATGAGATGCCAGAAACACGGACGCTTCAAAGACGCTTGAAACACTGGAAGCACTTAATCAATGCGCACTAGCTACTGGCATCTGACGCTCAAAAAGTTGAAAATATTTTAACTTTTCACTGTCTAAAAAGAAGTGTCTACAAAAACGCGCATCTAAAAAGACGCTTGAACACCGGTCAGACGCACCGTATCATAGGAAAACAATGGTTTTACTGGCATGGCATTTCATCTCGGTGTGATCACTCCCTTAGAGATAGGGTGAGGAGCTCGGACATCCGGAGGGAGCTTGGAGTAGAGCCGCTGCTCCTTTGCCTCGAAAGGGGTCAGTTGAGGTAGTTCGGGCCTCTGATCAGGATCCTCCTGGGCGCCTCCTGTTAGAGGTGCTCTGGGCACATCCAACTGATGGCCCCGGGGCAGACCCAGAACACACTGGAGGGTTTCATATCTCATCTGGTCTGGGAACGCCTTGGGGTCCCCCAGTACCTTAATAAATTCGTGGAGCACTTGTTTCAAGGGTCAATATTATTTCACTTAGTGTTTGTTTCTTGTTTCTACTACTCTGCTAGTGGCCAAAAAATCTGTTAATTCGGGTTTTATCTTTCTTTCATGATATATAAACAGTTTTCTCAATGCAGAACATGTCAGATCTCCTAAAACCCCCAAACAGATCATAAATCCACACACTAATAATCCTAATCACTGCTGGAAAAGATGAATTCATCGCTTCCTTTATTGGCTAATATCATTTTCCCCAGCTGTCGATCGCTATCTGTCATGTTTACTCACGTCCATCATTTCTGTATCAAGACATCTCATATTGTGTTCAACATGCTTCTCGGCTCTTTTTTAATCTCTCTGTCTTTACAATAAGATATTTATTTGCCATCTTGTGCTCTGTGCTTTTATCTCCTTTGAGTCAGTTTTGCTTTTCTTTGTCCTTCCTACCATTCCCAAAAACTGTTTTCATGTCACGCTCTTATTTTTCATTTGCTTTATCTGTAATTCAGTGTTTTTATTCATTTTGTGTTCCTCATAAACCCCCCCCCCCCCCCCGGATTTGGCTTCCACAGCTGAAATTAAACCTCACATCTCATGATCTGTTTCTACCATCTTTTTCAGTCTAAAGCATTTTTTGTTCTCTCAACATTGCAGGTCACTATTCACCCTGGAAGACCCCTAAGCAGGTAACATCCACCAGCCTCCAAAACTCAGACTGTCCCCCCATTTCTGCTTTTTAATCAGTAGATTGTCACTTTAGCACCAATGGCTGCCGTGTGAATAGTGTATGTGCTAATCCAAATGACTTTAATCTTTTATTTTACTCGTTTGTAAGATCTACAAATGACTTTTCAACCCCTCCCCTCGCCGTACTAACTACTGATGATTCACTACATGTTTGTGGCTTGTATAACAGCTGGCCCTTGATATTCAGCCCTTCTTTATTGTCACAGGGTGAGGAAAGGTCAAGTGGGCCACTCATAACATCACTCATCTCTTGATCCTGCAAGTCAGAGCTAATTCATAACCTGACTCAGTGCCATCAGGGTTATCCACACTGAGGGCATTTGAATTATGCTGCAGCTACAGTGTTGCTGTTCAGACTGCTTTAGCATGGCCCACACTCATTTTCATCCTTTCTCCATCTTCTTTTTACAATAATTTTGCAATTTTTTAAAAGCTTTTGTTGCACTTTTGTACCACCATGCATTTGCTCCCTGCTCATTTATCTTTCAGCTTGTCTTTATTTCCTTTTGTCACATTAAAGGTCCAGTGAGTAAGATTTAGGGGGATTTAGTGGCATGTAGCAGCAACCATCCTCTCCAAAACAAACAGACCTGGTGATTTAAACTGGTAAAAACAAGGAAAAAGCAGTTTCACGTTACAAATCTGTGTTTCGCCAATACTGATTGGCATGTCTGAGACGAGCCGCTAGCCCAGTAACTGCTTATCTGTGCTGACCTTTTTTCTCTGATAACTTAAGATCCAGGTGTTCAGGAGGTTTTACCACGAGCCAAATTATCTGCAGAGGTCTCTTCCTCTCCAAAACAAACAGACCTGATGGCATACACTGGCAAAACCACTGAATAAAACAGCTTCATCTTAAAAAAATTGGTGTTTGAGGTGCTCAATAGCTCAATGGGTAGAGGGGTCCCAATTAAAAGGGCAATGTCCTTGTGGCAGCGGCTGCAGCACAGGTTCGATTCCAGCCTGTGGCCCTTTGCTACATGTCATCCCTTCTGTCTCTCCCCTTTCACGCTTCATGCTTGTTAAATAAAGGCATAAAAGTCAGAAGATAATTAACAAAAATAATAATAAGGTGTTTTTCAGTCATGGAGGGGCTGCTTACTATGGTGGCTGATGCAACAATGCAAATGCCCCTATCTAGAGCCAGTGTTTGATTTGTCTGTTCTGAGCTACTGTAGAAACACGGCAGTGCAACATGGCGATCTCCATAAATAAGGACCTGGGGCTGGTTGCATAAAGCACCTTCAGTTAAGATTTTCCGTAAAATCTGATTTAAAGTTTCCTTTAAATAAAATCTGTTGCTGTTAACCACCTGGAAAACGTGAGGTCAGGTGCTGGGCGCTGCTCTTGTGCCTTTTTTGTGCCAGCTTTCAAGAGCGCGGCAGCAGGTTGCGTCTGAGGTTGCGTAGCATCCTTAACCAGCACCATATAGCCTATTTACCTGACATCCTGAGTGCAGAGCTGATCTTCCAGGCGCTGTTTATATGTGTGTAGGCCTATCGTCTGTGGGACAGATGTAAAGCTTTGGGTAGCCCTGCACTAAGGGGGCGATCACACAGAAATGAGACGCTAGAGACACGGATGCTTCAAAGACTCTTGAAACACTGGAAGTGCTTATTCAATGCGTGCTAGCTACTGGTGTCTGACGCTCAAAAAGTTATAAATATTTTAACTTTTCACTGTCTATGTGCGTCTAAAAATGAAGAAAGTAGCGTCTACAAAAACATGTGTCTAAAAAGATGCCAGAAAAACGGCCATCTAAAAAGACGCTTGAACACCGGTCAGACGCGCCGTATCATAGGAAAACAATGGTTTTACTGGCGTCGCGTTTCAAGCGTTTCATCTCGGTGTGATCGCTCCCTAACATGATCAACTTATCCATATTTATCAGACTGATTTTTTTTTATTTTTCTGCGACTAAACGACCAATGAAATCTTTCCGACTAATGACCTTCCTGGTCAACTAGCGTTTCGTCGACTGTTAGGGGGCAGCCTGAATGGTCACCCATGTCGTTCATGGCTAATGACACCATTCAGAAATTCTGCCAACAGATCTTGGGCAACTGGTCTTAATATCCAAACTGTATTAGTGTAACAATTGCAGGGGGTATTTACCTCTATTTTACTCAGTGTTTTTATTCACTTGTCTTTTCACTAGATATTCACTGAAGGTTATTTGCTGCATAGACTGACCATTTAATCAAAAGGATATGTCATGTTTGTTATAATTGGAAAAACCCCAATAAATTATTATTTAAGAAACTAAATTGATCAGATGCATGTGTGACCTTAAATCAAAATTAATTAAATGTAATATTTAGTGATAACTGCAAGGCTATCACAAGAAACAGTAAAATGTTACAGCTATAAAATCTCTTTCAGTGCAGTAAATGCCTTAACGTCTTCCCTTGACTAAGGATACCTTTTAAGAGACTCTGTGCCAACACCCTTAAGTACTTTAATCTAAGCTAAGGAAAAACTAAACCTTAAGTGTCATACTTAAGGAGCAAACTTAAGGTGCTTTGTACAGCCGGCCCCTGCTCCCTATGTGGATATAAACAGCTCATTCTAAGGTAACGAAAACACAAAGATTCTGATTTTCAGGTGATTACACTAAAGAAAACATCCTTATATTCCATTTCTGCATATATATCACCCTGAATCCTTCACACTGGACCTTTAAGCATATGTAGTATCTCTGCAAACTCACATTCGACCTCTCCTCCCGCTGCCTCCGCCGCCATAAATACTCCACTATCATCTGCTGTCCCTGAGCACATGAAAACTCCATACACCAAGCACCCCCTTTTAGATCAGATTCACTTTGTCTTTATGTGTATTTGTCACACTCACATGCCTGCACACGGGCCTTTCCACCCATCTTTCTTTGTTTCTCTTTGTGCGACTATGTGTGTAATCCATTTCATGCCTGGACGTCCTCCCAGCGCTGCTCTGACCAGCACCTGACCCCGGCTCATGTTGTCATCATTCCAGATCAACACAGGAAGCCTGCTTTGTGCGGCTCCGTCGACACTTGTCCCCTGAAATTGGCCTCATTGTTTGTCATTTCTGCTCCCTCTCGATTTAATCAATCTCCGCCATTTCTGTCAGAATAATTGTAATTCTCAGCTCTGAGGGGGAAAAAAAGCCTTGAACGTCACAAACTAGCAGACGCCATGCAGAGTTTCTCTCCCTTGTCTTGTCTGCTCACATCTCACTCTCTCTTTACCCCCCAGTGTTCATTTGTTGGCTGCCCCACCCTGCTCTGCCCCTCTCCCCCAGCTGCTGAGCCCCCCACACACCAGAGTTCAGCCTCAGTTTAATTGGGTATCATTTGTTGCAGGAAGACTTGTGCAGCACTGAGAATGAAATATGGAGGAATTTGACTAATAAGGGAAGAACGGGGAGTCGCCTAATTGTCATATCGACCTACAGTCAAGCTCAGCCCGCAGCTCCCGAGAGTTTCATTTGCAAATGAGCTTATCGAGATTTGTCTGTCAAATCTTGCCAATACTGTACGTAACAGCTACTTAATGTTGGAGCACATTACTCAATGATGTTGTCTCATAAAGAAGACCTGCCTGCAGTGTCCTCTATTCATCTGACCAACTAGATTATAGGCACAGTGTGCTTGCTTGAACAGTCTTAATCAAACAGACAGAGGGGGACGGAGGGAAAGGGAAAGAGAAATCAGGATGCAGCAGTCTAATCCGAGCCTTAACAAGGTCTCCAGTCTCAGCAGCCTGCCCCATGCAGACGTGCTTCACATCAATAGCAGACACCAATGAAACCACAAAGAGTGGAAACACTTTTGATTCCGTCCCAGTGCTTTTATGAAGCTGATATTTATTCTCGGTACATCTCGAACCAGATGCCCTGTAATTCTCAATATTAAAGCGTGCCATATGCAGCCAGTCTCACCGTCTCAGTTTCAAAAAGCCTGTTGCTCCCTGCGGATCCGTCTCTCACTCTTTCTGACATGTCAACATGTCATCTTGGCTATCTGCTTAGTGTCACGCTGTGACTCAAGCGGCCTGACTTATCTGACACATCAAGGCTGACACTGTGACTGACTGGTGTTGTCAAAACTGCCGGTGTCACCTCAAACACTTGACAGTACATTTCCAGATTTGTTTTATCCACATTTTGGATGTAAATTGGGGATAATATAGAAAGTACTGCCTTAACCGCAGTCTGTAGTCCCGACTGCGACCAAGAGGGTTGACACTGTGACCTCTTTCTGCAGCCCATTCGCCAGAAGAATATGTTGGCATTGTGTGTTTCTGCAAACCACAAATAAGTTACATTTATGCATTTCATACTCATCATATTAAGGATTTTAAAGTGACGTAATAATTGTAAGTCAGAGCCGGAGGGAAGTTAGATGGCATGTCACCTAGGCCAGATGCTTACCAAGCTGCAGACCACTGAAGGCCGCTGTTAGAGGCCAATAATCAACAAAAGCAAGGAACCTGGTGGTGTGTTTTCGTCAGCTTTTTAAGTACAAAAAGCAGTTGTTTTCTAAGCAAGATATTGCTGCTTTCTCTGCTGGGATAGTGGCACTAAAAGCACTTGTAAATTTATCAAGACAAAGCTGCCTTTCCGGGGTCTGCCCATTGGTCCGACATCCCATTGTTCCGACCATATTAAACCCATTGTTCCGAAGTCCCGTTGTTCCGAAATCATCATGATGCCCTGTGGTTAAGGTCTGGTTAGGTTTAGGCACAAAAACCACTTGGTTAGGGTCAGGAAAAGATCATGGTGTGGGTTAAAATGAAAAAGAAAGTGGCAAACACATAAGCCGTGAGCCTGCTTCGCCTCAAGCCTTTCCCAGCTGACCCAGAGCCGGTCGCAGCGCACCATCAAGGCAGAAATACGCCCACCGGGAGCCGTTCAGCACCACGGAGAGCTCCCCACACAACCCCGACCCCAGAGTTAATAACAGGAGGTTATAGTGTTTCACTCTCTTCTCTCTATGGCACTTGTATCTCGACCAGTAGCCTACTTTTGTTGCGTTGCTGATCCTCTGTGGTACACAAATACAGTATAGCCTAGTATAATCACGTATCGGAACAATGGGACATCAGACTAATGAGAGGTTGGAACAGTGAGAGGTCGAAACAATGCTATGGCACCTGCTTTTCCTGCCTTGATAGTGGCAAAAAAAATCTGTTGTTTTTTGCTAAAATTTTCCAGCTGGTATAGTAGTACAAAAAGTGATTGGTTTTTTACCAAGGCATCACTGCATTTCCTGCCAGGATGGTGCCATCAGAAGCAAGTATTTTAAGCCATAATGTGTCTCCAGCAGCTTAACGTAGGTGTTCTGTAGGGACCTAGTGGTGTGTTTTCATCTGCTTTTTTGGCATGAATATCAGTTGTTTTTTATCAAGACATTACTGCTTTTCCGGCTGGTACAGTGGCACCAAAAGCAAGTATTTCAAGCCAAAACGTGTTTCCAGCAGCTTTTAGGCTCTTAACGTAGGTGTGTTTTCATCATTTTTTTAGGCACGAAAAGCAGTTCTTATTTCATCAAGACATCGCTGCTTTTCCTGCCAGGCTAGTGCCTAACCGTAACCAAGTGGCTTCTGTGCCTAAACCTAACCAAACGTTATACACTGCATTTGAGAAACATAAAGTTTCAACGTATCCGCTACATGAGAACATGCAAATTTAACGCATCCGTGGTTTGCAGTCGCATACAATGCCAACATTTTTCTGGTAGTCGAGTACATCATCGGTGCCCCTGCTGGCACTTGAAGCCCTACACACAGCGCTTGATGCGCATGTACGTAGCGGTGTAAAACTTTACGAAACAATCCATTTTGCTGATTAAGTGTTTCAAAAATGAAGCATTCTGTAGTTGGTTATTTTAAAAGCCAATTGAAAAGAGAGAGGAGGAGGCTGGTGTGGAGGGAGAGGTGAGAGGTTCAGACTGAGCCAGTGAAGAAGAAAAAGTACCACTTTCAGGCACAATGGCCAACACATTACTCATGGCTGCAGCACAAGGGTAAAGCTATACTGTGTGTATTGTAGTCAATGTGGCACGTCCATTACAGGCAACTCTTAATTTGTTACCGGGTCAACACAGTTTAAGCTTGAGTTACGAGTCGCCGTCAATCTTTAAATCAATGCAGAACTAAGGGATGCAAACTGTTTATCAGCCTGCATGGTCATTAATTAATACCAGGCTGTATCAAAAAAAGGGTGCAGCCAAATCATGTGTTGGTGTGACCAATCGAGTGGAAAAGTTAATCTGGAGCTCTGCCTTTAACAGAGTAGCCAATAGGATCATTAAAAAATGCAGCCATCCTCTCCCCTCCAAACCAGGGCCATATTTATCTGTTTATCACAGTCTTCTTTATGTTTCCTCTCCATACACACACACATCCCTGACACACACACTGAGATTTAAAAGACAAACAAAGGGTGGAATTGTTTTTGCTTGTTTCAACAACTAACCTCACAAACCGCCTGGCTTCCCGTCTGTCTAACATGACTTGATCGTTCGCTAAACCCCACTCCCAAACAGGCCATTGTCCAATCATAGCTTAGCAACTGTTACTAGGCACGGCAGACCTGTCAAGCTTTGGGTTTCTCCGAATTCAAAACAGAAGAGGGCGATAGAGCGATGCCTAAAGAGGGAATAGAAGTTAAAAAGCATTCTGGGGCAACACTGCCTTTTTTGAGGATAAGTTAAAGGAAGAACCCCAGGTTGATATCAGTATAGGTAAATATCTCCTCATAAGGTATATTTTAGACTCCAGGAAATCAAATGGTATATTTCTTAATCCTTACAAGGCCAGAAGCCCTGAGGTGTCCCTGGATGATTGGAGAGGAGTTCATGTTTATGCAAACAGTTCAACTCAGTACATAGAAAGTAAATAGGATAGTTATAGAAGCTGATATGAAATTGCTCCAGGATGACTTTTTCTTTAGCTTACTATCGCCCTCGTTCCCACATCAAAAAATATATGGGATTTTTCAGTTGACCTTTTGCTGGAGGCCACACTGTCACTAACTGCACTCCCTGAAGATATATGATCATATTTTTGGAAAAATGAACCAGTGATTGCAGAGAGAAGCAGACAGAGGGGTCTACAGTCTGTGTTTGAAGGATATATCCAGGATGTCAAACTGACTCAGCAGCAACAACAGGTTAAAAAGACAAAGATAGTTAGAAGCTAAAGCCGAACTATAGGCTACAGATCACAGTGTAAAAGTGAACCACCACATCACTGCTGATTGCCACACAAGACAATGAATATAAAGGGACACTTTGCTGATATTGAACCAGCTGTGTGGCATCACAGTGTGTGCAGATGAACTGCGTTTGCACACTGTGATGACACAGAGCTGGTTGAATATCAGCAAAGTTTCCCTGCTTCCCTTCACTGGTTCCTGTACAGCAGGGTTGGTCTTTGTTTCACTGTTATAATCATCAAAAAGCAAAAGCAGCATGTGTATACATTCAGTAGGCTATATCTTCAGTAGCTAGCTAGCTAACCCTACACTTTTCAGGGTTTGATTTTGGTTTTGGAACAGGGAAGAAACGTATATCTTTTTCCAAACTCTCCAGGTAACGAGTATCATTAATACACGACGTGCCCCAGCCACAACATTTAGCTCCAAATCCACAAAACCAGCCTGAAAATGAAGGAAATCTGAAATGACTGCATTAGAGTCAATGGAGCACAGCTGTGTTTTATTGAATTTATCGGTAATACTGTACTCAGGGTTTGTAAGAGCAATGCTGCTCCTCTGTTTCCATCTCTTATGGATCAGCAGTGGTGAGGATGGTGACTTTTAGCCTTGAAGCTTTAGCCTCTATTATTCAGCAGTTGACCATGTATGTAGCCCCATGTGCATATTTAAGGTCCTTTGACAGGCTTTTCATTTTTAAACTAATCCGCTGGACATAAAAAATTCAGCAGGAGACAGTTTTCAACCAGCTAGCTAATGGAATTTTAGCGGTAGCATTACCACTGGTAAAAGAGTTATTTCAACAAAATCCATGGTCATCAGCTAGAAATAAGAAGCTTGCATTCATTTCAAATATTACTGCGAATTTTAATGATTGTACTGTGACAAGTGTACTGTGTGAGAACTAAAGGCTTGACAGGAGTGACAGTAAGCTAACTGAGAGCGATGGGGATTAGCGAACAGTCAGAAGTCTTTAAAGCAAACTGCTTCAATTTTTCCTGTTGTTGTCATGGTTTCCGATTTAGCATCGAGTGTCACAAGTGGGAAAGGTGCCAGTGAAATATTGACCCCCTCATGCCGCTGTGCTTTACAGGTACTGGAGCAGTGGGAGTCCCAGCAGGGCCAGAGCAGCCCTGCTCAGACCAGCCTGTCCGCCCCCATTATCCCCCACAGCGCCCCCTTCCCAACACACCATCTCCACAGGGCCTCGGTCCCAGACTCAGCCTCCGAGGCCTTGGCCCTGGCTAAACCCGACCCCTATGACCTTTATGAGAAGTCCAGGGCTATCTATGACAGTAGGCGTAAGTACCAGAGCTGTTGCTGCAGGTGTAGCGCTGTGACAAACACTCCTCTCTTTAGCACTCAAGAAAGATGGAGTCCTCGTTGGAAGGTGGAGTCATGAAGATTCATCACTCTTTGTCTTTCTCTCACAAACACACACAGATTCCTTTTTAACTCTCTGAAGCTCCTCAGAAACTTTCAAAGCTTGTTTAAATGATCCGACCTTTTTCAAACTGAATTTTCAGCCCTCTGCTTCACACAGTCAGACGTTTCGTAGATATTCTCCCCTCACAGCGTCTGCAGCCACTAATTCCTCATATTATCTCATTTGATCCTTGCTCATTAAATGCCCACACAAGCCAACACACACACACACACACACACAGAACCTGCCAACAGCTCAGTCTTTTTACTCACTTTACATCCAGACTTTGACATGCTGCCAGCTCACATCATAAACGCAGATGTGTTCATGAATAAACACTCCACGCAGCAGCTGATCTTTTTGCGACATAATGCCTCGGTGCCAGCTATATTACCGTCCTCTGACTTGTAAAACGTGGAAGAAGTCATTTCTTGTTATGATATCGTCAGGATGTATCATAAAAACTCTAATGCCCTGTTGGACTTTTTGGCAGTAGCAACTAGTATATATGTTTTTATATGGGTGTGCGTGCGTGAGTGAGTGTGTGAAGTGCTGTAACAAGGATATAGGTAGATTTTTTTAACATTATTTAATGGTACAGACCAGGGACCGTATTCATAAACATTCTGAGAACACTCTCTGAGAGCTCCTACCTTAGCCTAAAAACTTTTAGTAAGGAGTCCTAGCTCAGGAGTGATTTAGGAAAGTTCTCGGAGCAACTCTGAGCAAGGAAGGGACAGAAACTTTTACCTTAGTGAGGAGGTCTGGTTGACACCTGTTACTAGGTCTTTTAGCAGATGTGATTGGTTGTCACAGACACGCCCTTTTGTGAGCTTCCGAGGTGTGGACACCTGTTAAGGTGATCACTCTGCTGATCAAAGTTTGAGGCAGACACAAGGCGGGGCATGAAGATGAGACACAAGGAGAAACGAAACAAGGAAATATGTCTTTAGATAAATGAGACTTTTTTTCCTCTGAAGCATCACGTGAAGCGACATCCATTTGTGATGACAACGGCAGCTGATTACAGCCAGGTCAAGTGATCGAGGATCGAGGAGTCGAGGAGGGATATTACGATGAACCCTTTCACCTTAGTGAGGAGGTGTGGTTGACCCTGTTGCTAGGTGTGACACAGTCTTTTAACAGATGTGATTGGTTGTCACAGACATGCCCTTTGTGAGCTTTCAAGGTGTGGACACCTGTTAGTGTGATCACTCTGCTGATCAAAGTTTGAGGCAGACACAACTTATCACTACTGGAGTGTTGCATCTTTCCAGTTTTCCAAATATGTTAGTGTTGTGACCATTTTGTTTGGAGCGTGATAGCGTTATTGGGTTGGGTGGGAAATGTGTGCATATCCCTAATGAGATCGACCACAAACATTATTCCTGCACGATCTGGGGCTGTATTCACAAACATTCTGAGAACACTCTCAGAGAGCTCCTAACTTAGCCTTCTAGTAAGGAGTCCGAGCTCAGGAGTGATTTAAGAAAGTTCTCAGAGCAACTCTGAGCAAGGAAGGGACAGAAACTCTGGGTTCATCCCAATGCCGAATCTCATATCCATGTTTCCCTTACTTGCGTCCCTTCCTTGCGTCTTAGCTCTGCCCTCGTAGGACACGGGGGGGATGCAAAGATGAGACGCGAGGATAGAAGAAACAAGGAAATATATCTTTAGATAAATGAGACGTTTTTCCTCTGAAGCAATGTCCGTTTGTGATGACAGTGGCAGCTGATTACAGCCAGGTCAAGTGATCGAGGATCGAGGAGTCGAGGAGGGATATTAGGATGAATTGGTGAGGAGGTGTGGTTGACCCTGTTGCTAGGTGTGACACAGTCTTTTAACAGATGTGATTGGTTGTCACAGACACGCCTTTTTTGTGAGCCTGCAAGGTGTGGACACCCAGTGGAAAGGAAATGAACTGCTGATGTCAAAGTGTTGTCATTGTTAGTGTGATCACGCTGCTGATGGAAGGTTGAGACAGACCCAAGTCATCACTGCTGCACTGTTGTATTTTTCCAGTTTTCCAGATATCTTAGTGTTGTGATTATTTTCTTTCTGGTGTTATAGCTTTTAGGTGGGAAATGTGTGTGTATCCCTAAAAAGCTCCACCACACATATTCTCCCTGCCGACGTCATCTATAGCGTTTCATTTACCCAGTGTCATCCAGAGTTTGGAGAACATTTCTCTGACCTGTTTGTGTTTCCACCATTTTCTCTTTCTCTTCTCTTAAAAGTCCTCGTCCAAGTCTGTGCTCTGTGAATAACTGTTATTTTAACAAAGCCCTGGTCTTAACTTTAAGGGGAAATGCTTCGAAGACATCATAATTCTTTTCTCAGAATTTCATCACTAGGAGCAACTCTTAGTACAAGGAAGCTTTGTGAATATGGCCCCAGGTCTGTTAATGGCAGCTATAAATATGATTAAAAATATGAATGTAATCTTGTTTGCATGTAGAGCGTGTCAGCACGAGGCTTGTAGATTTCTGTCGATTCCTTTGAGGTGGTCGTGACTGACATGAGATAGTAAAAGTTTTCACTGACAGGACTGGTGTTTGTTCTTATGTAAGGCACCTGTTATTCATGAGGACGTGGCTGTCAGAAAGTCTCCTCGTCAAACCTCTGAGTCTCTCTGAACCTCTCATCGTCTGTCTGTCTCTCTGTGGATACAGTGATCAGTGTAACGTTCACATCAGTGTCTTCCTTACAGCATATACATATATAGGGGTTGTGTGTGGTGATGTTCAGGAGGGAATAGGCAGACACAGATTTTGGGAATGCTCCGTTTGCTCCTCTTGCTGGTGAGGGTGAAGCAGGCTGGCAGCACCACAACCCCAAGCTGGCGGCCTCCTGGTGGAGCAGTGTGAGCAAACTCTACTAATGTTGGTACATTACACAATTTTCTGTCAGCCTTAACGGATTGTCAGCAAAACAAAACATTTCCTCACAAGCTGTAGAGGTAGATAGTTTTGGGTACTTTCCACTGAGGGAAGAGTCCCCATTAAAACTGTCCACAGTGTGGTTTATCCAGAGTAACGGAACAGAGATGTGTCTATTGTGGATGGCAGATTTTTCAGAGATAGATCCAAACTATCAGCTTGGCTGGACCCACAAGAGGTGAGTCAGAATAATATTTTTTGTTGAGGTGCACCAACCCTTTCAATGTTCCTTCATTATGCAGATAAAGGCACATGAGAGAGCTGGCATCAGTGTCGAGTCAGTCTTTTCATAACGTACCAACCCTGGTTAATGCAGCAGTTCAAAAAAGCACTTTGTTATTGTCTCCTTAGATTTCAGTCTGGATGTTTCTGTCCTTGTTGTTTCCTTTGCTCTTCAGTAACCTTGGAAACAGCTGTTTACAAACCAAACTCACCTTGAGGTCCATTTAGTGGCTGGAACTTTCCATCATATGTCGTAATCTTCATCAGCAAATGAAAATTATTCAGTCAGAGCACCACACATGAGATATGTTGAGAAAATACACATCTTACAATTTAGTTACAGTTACAATAGTTTGATGCTTTCAAAGCAAAATGTAATCTTTTCCTCATTACCTGGATGGTCATGTGTGTTTTTTTAAAGGGACAGTTCCAGAATCAAAAATACATATTTTTCCTCTTGTTTATCAGTCTAGATTGTTTTGGTGTGAGTTGTGAGTGTTGGAGATATCGACCGTAGAGATGTCTGCCCTTTCTCCAATATAATGGAACTAGATGACGATCATGGCGTCAATGACAGTGTTCAAGGAGCCAAACTTTGGTGTCATTCTATGTGAGTCAAAGAGGTAGGCACTGCATATCACACTTTAACTTATCATATCTATATTGTTTCAGCTTTGACTGAAAAATCCTTCCACCACATTAAAAAACACACATTACATGATGCTAACTGACATGTTTTAATCTAAATATGCACGTTTGTTTTCCTGTTATTGGTGTCCAAACAGATCATGGCTATATCCAGCGGCTGCATCTCAGCCTCTGCTGGATATAGCCATGATCTGTTTGGACACCAAAAGTCTGGCTCATTGGATATTGTCACTGTCACCATGACTATTCCTTTATAATTTCAGTGATGCTACTCAAAGCAGCAATGTCTCTTTCCAGAAATCATGACCCGGTTACTCAAGATAATCCGCAGACCTTGTTGTGAGCAGTTTCATGTAGGAACTTCTCGCTAACATTGCAGTTCAGCAAAGGAGGACGCCATTAATGTTTACACCTTGTGCTGTCACGAGCTTCTTGACCATGAGTAGATGCACACTTCCTTCTGCACTTTGATGCGGTTGGTGGGTGTAGTTTGGTAGTCTAGATTGTCAGTCTAGATTGTTTTGATGTGAGTTGCAGAGTGTTGGAGATATCGGCCGTAGAGATGTCTGCCTTCTCTCAAATATAATGGAACTAGATGACACTCAGCTTGTGGTGCTCAAAGCGCCAAAATATACATTTGAAAAACTCAACAGCAATGTCTCTTTCCAGAAATCATGACCTGGTTACTCAAGATAATCCACACACCTTGTTGTGAGCAGTTTCATGTAGGAACTATTTTTTTTCTACTGTACTACACCTGCCAACTATAACACCGCGCAGAAGGAAGCGTGCATCTACTCATGGACAAGAGGCTCATGACAGCTTGATGGTGTACTCCATGACTGAGCTGTAACGTTAGCTAGCTCAGTGGTGCTAAGTGAGCTAAAAGTAGATGCACACATCCTTCTGCATGGTAACCAGGTCATGATTTCTGGAAAGAGACATTGCTGTTGAGTTTTCAAATGTTTGGTTTTTTTTTTGGTTCTAAGTGTCATCTAGTTCCATTATATAGGAGAGAAAGCAGACATCTCTACGGCTGATATCTCCAACACTCTGCAACTCACACCAAAACAATCTAGACTGATAAACAGCACTACAGGGAGGGGAAATGTGTGCTTTTGATTTGGGAGTGAACTGTCCCTCTAAAGTGTGTAGTTCACCAGTTGACTGTGTGATCCTCTGATTGAATAATTGAACTAATAACTGTTTATATAAATGAAACAGCTGTGACGTCTGACCTTACATCTGGTGTGTGGTAGCTTGAGTAGACCAAAACAGATTAATAAATGCACAAGCAGTGAGTGAGTCAGGAGTTTCTTCATTCGTATGCTTGCACCTGTCGCACATTAAGATTTGCAGGGATTTTATTTTAAGAAAAAAAAAGCAAATGAAACATCTGCAAATCTTGATTACTGAGCAAGCTACATCTAGTGATAAAAAATGACATGACATGATTGAAAGCTTATGAATGGCTATAAAACGGACCTTGAGGTGTGATTAATTTGTCAGTATTCGTTTTTTGCCTTTCAAAAGAATCGTCTTAAAGTCACTTTGACAAGATCTTTGACTGCAAAAAGTCTAAAATATCTGCATGCATACTCTCCCATGTTCATCAGCAGACCCAGCTAAATGTCTGTAAGAAGCACTATATATGGTTTCCGTGGAAACAGCTGTGTCACTCCTCCTGTCTGTCTGTCATGATTTTCTTTGTCCCCGCCGAGCCCAAGCCGAGCACTCAGTGTGATTAAAACAGTTACAATTGGAATCAATTTTTCATTTGCAGCCACTTGTCTGCGTTCGAGTTCATTCTGCTACTTTGCACATCACGGTGTTGTGTGAAGCCGCTGATTGCAGATCAGTGCCTGACTCTCACCTCACACTGTAAATAAGGGACGGGTATATTACACGCTGTAAGCACTTCCTGACTTTTATGGATGATGCTGAAATTCTGTGGTGACATTAATGCTGAGGCAGAGCCTTTCTGCCTTGTTCTAGTCTTTATGGGAGAATGTGTGTGTGTGTGTGTGTGTGTGTGTGTGTGTGTGTGTTTTTCTGGTGTGCTGTCTGTGTGTGCGTTTGTGGGTGTATGTAAAATATTTGTGCATTTGTTGTTGTTTATGGCTGCTTCTTGCATCTTTTTTTTTTCTAGAACCTGGCCAACCAAGGACAGTTTTTCCTGTGGACTCCTCAGGTACAAATCTCATCTCTGCAGTCACACTAGCTGTGTTTCCATAAACATATTTTTATGCGCATTTTGAGGTATCGCATTAGGAAATCTTTATGTAAACAATGAATTTCGATAAAACTTTCTCAGCTGTGCAGAAAAGTTTTTACACTCTCTGGAGGTGGTTTGTGCCTTTATTAAAAAAGAGTTGATGCACTAAATGGGATATGGCAATGCTCTGACCAAATGAGCTCTGATGTAGGAAACTTTTACTTTTTTTAACTTACTATTTTTACTTACTTTTTTCTGGCCTACACCATTGTGGGCATTTATACTTGTGTGGTGGTGTGTCTGTGTCACTCTGCAGTTACACCTCTAAAACACTAGTCGACAGTGGTGTTTCTGTGAAGTGCTGAAAAGTTTAGTTGATTCAAAACACACATTAAACACACATTAAACATGGCTTAATAGAGACAATTTCAAACACAAGTACACAGATCGGCTTCACTATAACTCGCAGCATTCACAGACAAACACTTGTCTTTATCTGGACACATTTTCCCCACAAATACAACATGCTAACATTATTAGCACAAGCCTATGGCATTTTACATTGTATAAATTAGCTCAGCGGCTAGCGGACCTTTCCTCTACTCATATGAAGCCAGGGACAACAGCAACATTTAACAAAAGTAACGTTACAAAATTTGGCTCTATTACAACTCACAAGGTTCACTGACAAAACAACTGTCTTATACTAAACATATTTTCCAAACAAATACAACATGCTAATATTTTTAGCACAAGCCTATGGCATTTTACATTGTATAAATTAGCCTAGCGGCTAGCAGACTTTTCCTCTACTCATATGAAGCCAGGATAAATCACACACAAGACTTAAAATTCTTTTTGTGGAGGCTTTATTGTCTTCACACAAAGTAAATAAAAGCTTCGTGTCCACTGAGGGAAATGGTTTCAGCTTACAAAAACAAACAGGTCATTGCCTCGACGTGTAGTTACATTTCTGGGGAACTGCACGTTACGGCATAGGGTACAGCGTAGGGTACGGTGTAGACACAGAGCCTACACTGTAGGTACGGCATTGATTCCATGCATAAGTATAAATCCCGCTTTAGCAGTAGGTCTGGGAGTCATTTAAAACATTATGAAACCAGAACCAATATCAGTTCCCTTAAAGTGATACCAGTACCAAGAGAATATTTAATTTGATACCTTTTTTTTCTGCTTCACTCGATAACCAACGTGTGAGACATTCAGTTGTATAAAATGTCACCTACACTTATTTTGGGACATCTCGGCAAGCTGAATTGCAAACTCCATCAAATACACCGTGCTTTACGTCACCCCACCGCAAACTGTATGGGTTGGAGCTGCTGTGGTAGTGGGCCAGTCACACAATGCAACCAGCTGTTTCTGCTGTTGACATCTTCCAGGATATTCTCCCAACAACATAATAATGGTCGCAGCTAAAAAAAAGAAAAAAAAAACTGCTCATGACCTAAAAACAATGTAACATAATGGGATTTTGATGTTGTCTGTGGTCGTGTTGCTTCAGGAGCAGAGTACCAGGATATGGAGGTGCACCTGCGCAGACAGAAGTCCGGCTTCGGTTTCCGGGTGCTGGGCGGGGATGAGGCGGGGCAGCCTGTGAGTCCGGAGACGCGTGAGAAGGCTCGTATGGCGATGGGCGTGGAACCCTGTCAATTTCTCCTCTCTAACCCACTACACACACACTGTGTACACCTAACCCTGACCTTTGACCCCTGAGAGAGTGCTGGCTCTGGCTGTTTTGGTGTCTTTTGCTGTCTGTTAAAGTAACAAAACAATATTTCAGTCATGTAGTTGAGCTGTTTATGTATCTGTATAACAACCACCTTAACACCCACTGCATGTGACACTACAGACTCTAGCTCAGCATCTAAAGCCACTTCCTTCGCCCTCTACTTCCTGTGTATATAACACTCTATATGCAATAACAGATCTTGATCGGGGCAATCATTGAGAAGAGTCCAGCAGACCTGGATGGACGCTTACGGCCTGGTGATGAGCTGCTGTTTGTGGACGGGATCCCAGTGGTGGGGAAGCCACATAGATACGTCATCGACTTGATGCACGGGGCGGCACGGAATGGCCAGGTGAATCTGGTCATCAGGAGGAGGGTGCCGGCAACAGGTGAGCAAAAGTGTCTGACTTTTAGTTTTGTTTTTGTTCACAATTATCATCAAATTACAAAGATGTTCCCTTTAAAATGAGATATTCTCTATCTAATTTAAAGCTGGGGTAGGCTGTTTTATTCTGGCATCATTGGGCAAAAGTTAAGTTATTCAAGTGGACTAAGAGAACCCTAGATTTCTGCACCTCCTCTTGGCTCTGTTTTCAGGGTTTAGAAAATCTAGCTCATGACGGGAGACTTTGGCCAATCACAGGTCATTTCAGAGAGAGGGCATTCCTATTGGCTGTGCTACAAATGTAAATCAGCATTCACGTCCCTGCGATGAAAGCTTGATTCAGTGGAAGTGAATCCTGCAGAGAAAGTTTCTATTCCAGCATTGGCAACAACTGCCTACACTGCAAAACAACCCAAAAACAGAGGATGGACTTTTCAGAGAGAGAGTCTAAAAGAGAGTCTGGCAATAAATGATAATAGTTTAGCCTCTGCTAACCGGAGCTAAAGGCTCACAGCTGCAGCTCCAAGTTCACATTTATGTAGCCAACATTAGCTAGAGCCTTGAATCACATAATCACCTCCACCACCAGGCCACAGTACTTTAAATCCAGCCAGCACAAACCTCAGCTCCCGGGGGAACGCACAGCCCTAACTCTACCCGATCAGAAAACTTTCTGTTGCTGCCATTACACAGGTTAGACCTGGCAATGCCTCTGGCCATTGGCCCAGAGTATCATCCAGCGCTGGGGGGTTTGTGCTGACCCATTCTCAGAACCCATCAGCTGTATTTGGCGTCTGACTTCCGGCAGACGGCGATACAGCCTCTGGGGGCAGACCCCAGATTTTTTGGCATGCCGGTTTGATTTGGGCGGAGGAGGCGAATTTCCATTTCCGACTTCCGTTTATATATAAGTAAATATGCTGAACCATTGCGATGGATTCAGAGTTTGCAGTGACGCCAATTATGTTCCGCCTCGTTAGTTCACCGCACGGACCGTTTAACCTGGCAACAACTGCAGCCGGCTCAAACGTGATTGGTCAATATCACACGGACTACAAACAGCCTACAACCGGAGACCAGGGCTCTTCCGCTGTTCTTCCGGAGGCAAGATCTCCGGGGTTTGCCTACAGACTCTACATTCACTGAATGTAGAGTCTGTATATAGAGACTAGTACTGACCAAATTCAAGCTGCTACAGTCGCCAACCGAAGGTCCATCTTGGACCTGCTGCTGCCCACTTTCCTCCTGGGGAACCAGTCCACAGTGGCAGGGAGTGAGGCAGAGGGACTGGGGGGTGATTAGCAGCAATGCCCGCGAAACTCCCCTCCGCCATAATATTTCAGTCCAGAATTTGTCTTGAGTACATAAAAAAGTTGACCTTTTGCAGTGGATTTCTGAGAGACCAAATGACAGTGTGCTAGCTAAGCTAACAGGCTGCTAACTAGCTAACAGGCTATTTCCTTCAGTTCAGTTGCCTGTGTTGCTTGTCAAGTGAGTTTGTATGATATAAAATAACTTGTTTATCTAGTTTTAACACATTGTGAATCTGAGTAATGTTATTCTGCTAAAATATGGTTATACAGTCAGATTATCATTATGATTCTAATTAAATATTTCACAAAACATGCCACGTACCTGGTAGGTCCTGTTTCTGTCCCAGTAATGTTCCAAGCGCACGTTCCAAACTATATATCCATCTGTAATGAAATGCACTTCCTTGCGTTGGACACTAGAGGCATCATCCTTATATTTACGGATCTATGGACACCAGTCACATACGTAAGTGGAAACAAGGCATTAGATTTGATAAGATGTGTAGAAAGGCTGGATTATTAGAAACTGTGATGAATTTATTGGTTGGATTATTTAGTTACACCTCACAGTGAATCATAGCGTTCGACTGATGCACCTCCATGAAGCACTCCTCCAGTACATTTGGAGATACTGAGATATATTTATACCCCTATACGATAAGACCTGTGATACTGTACTGTCAACAAATCCTATTTTTGGTGGACTTTTAAAGGACACAGTTAATCCTGCAGAGAACAGCTTTAGGATCCTAAAGTAAATTGATCTCCCAGGCTTACTCCTTCACATCTCCATCCTCTATTTCATTGAATTCCTCCCTCCTCTTTGTTTCTCTCCTTCTCTGTGCACCACCACCATTCTCGTCCCGTAACGATTCAAAAAACAGCGTTTAATCAGTCAGAGAACTGAAGCACTAATCTCTCTCTGAGTAATTACACCGAAGCCTCCCAAAAAAACACATTAGCACACTCTTGTTCTCACACACACACACACACACACACCAATGCTCTCTGCTCCTCATTCAAGTTTCTTTGCATTTCAGGCCACGGTCTGCAGTGTCACTTCCTCCTGTGAACTCCGGCCTCCCGTGTTCTCATTATTACTGCCTCTCACACATGCACACACGCTCTTCTCACCAATCCTATTCTTCTCACTCTGTTCCGCCCTCTCTGTCAATTTCCTCTCACCAAAGGCTACCGTCTGACTCATGCCTGGCCTCTTCTGCCGCTCTTACTTCCATCCTAATTGTCTGACTCCCACTGGCACTTTGCGAGGTGTCAGACTCCACTCTCTGCTCGGAGCCCGTACTTCTCCCTGCACCCGATGCCCCACATTTCACACTGTTCTCTCTTCTTTTTTTGTGACTATTTTCCTCCTTATAAAATAACTATTTGTGCACTTGTTGGTGTAAGGAAAGACTACATGTGGGTATGTTTTACAGTGACAAATCTCGCTGTAACTCCCTATCAGTGAGCTCAAGTTCCAGTTTAAATTCCCTACTGTTTAACTACTAAAAACCACAGCTCTGCTTCTCGGTGAGCTATCAAAACAACAACAACAACACGGTTTGATCGCTCAGTAAGCCAGGATGCATGCACACACACAAAAAAAGGCAAGAGGTGCAGGGAGCCGCGTTGGCTCCGGCTGGATTGACACGATGCTGCTGCATTTTAATGATGTGTTTTACCACATTGTGACAGTTGCTTTCCTGCTTTGTATCGCTGTTTTGTGTTTGCTTCTTGATTCTTCACAAGGATGAGCTTTAGCTCCAGCTCGTCTAATTTTAGGGTAGGAGGAGGAAAAAAGTACTCCTTTCTTTACAGCTAATTGTTTTTGCACACGCAGTATCATCCTCAGATTCCTCCAAAGCAATCACGGATTGCGTAGTAATTTTACAGCACAAACAGTGTTAGAATCTAAAACAGCCTTCATTTATAAACACAAAGTACACTGATTAACAGATCAAAAGATTTCCTTTGCAAATTGAGATTTTACATCAGAAAACATCATATGTTAATCTTTTAAAATACAAAACACTGTTAAAGATTAAAGCAGCACTGTCATTTATTTAAGCAATATCACACGTGAGGGAGTGATGTTGTACTGTGATATCGTCACGGCTGTGATTCGGTCATAGGCACGAGGCCGCAGTACAACATCACGAGCTCGAGTGTGATATTGCTTTTATACAACAGTTCAACAGTTAAATAAGCAAGGCTGATTAAGAAATGTTGAAAAATGAGGACAAAATAGATAATTTAAGCATTTTATTTGTCTTCCGCCAACAAAAATAGTTCCCTCAGGACTCCACTGTCACCGTTGCTATGTAACACAGACATGGTGCGCCAGGCACTTACTCTTTACACACATTTATCTGCACATTTCCATTAATTGTGCAGCCGGTGAAATAAGTCTCTGATGTCTGCATGGTGGACTGTCGCTTCACAGGCACAGCCGACTCTGCCTTCTGATCTGACAGTATGTTGCTTTTCTCCAAGTGATTGAGCTCCGCTGATGAAACACTGACAAACCTGGATGTGTGCCCAGATGGATTCAGCTTCTCCTCTCCCTCATCTTCCTCTGATGACCATTCATAGTTCAATTCAAAACTTATTTTAGGAAATAAATCCATATTTTTGGCTGTTTGACAGTGGATGAATTAATTAGTCTACAACACAACTGCTGACCTAACTGACACTAACCGTCAGTTTTGATTTGATTGTTGATTGCAATCAGCTGTGAGGCGGAGTGATACATACACAGTGAAATAACCGTGATGTTGTACTCCAATATCATCATGGTTTTACTGTCTCTCGACCAATCAGATTGCAGGGCCAGAACTAACTGTTGTATAAATAACTGTTTAAGACCTAAAGACTTAAGATTCAGCCATTATCTACTCACCCTCATGCCTAGGGAGGTTCTGGTGAAGTTTTAGAGTCCTCACATCCCTTGCGGAGATCGGTGGGGGGAGTGGTTAGCACACCTAATGGCAGATGGCGCCCCAGACTAACGTCCAAGAACACAAAATTGAATCCACAAAATATCTCCAACATGCTCATCCGTAGTGATCCAAGTGTCCTGAAGGCCTGACATAAAAAGTTGTTTCGAAAAACGTCATATGAACTCTGTTTTTAGCCTCACTGTAGCCTGTAGCTCTGACTGTTTCTCTGTGCTCCGCGTTCACGTGTACGCGCTTGCGCGAGACCAGCGGAAGCATGAGCTTTGCTCACCCGTGTTTACATCACGTGACACGTGCACCGCAGGGGGAGACAACAGTAACCACAGAGCTAAAAGATAATTTGCACTACGGTCTTTTAGCAAAGGACAGCCCAACATGTCCGAAGACTTTGAAACTGAGGAGGAACAGCATTTCTTTGATGAGCCGTATTTGTTTGAGCCCGAGTATACGGACGCGGAACTCAGGCTACTGGATGAAGCAGCCGCCACAGCTCATGAGCCTAACCCTCAGCCAGCCGCAGAATACCGGAGTCGAGCACTGGAAACCTGGTGGTGTAGTTGTTTCAAATGCAAAGCAATGCCAACGGATGAGGAAAGTCTTTGCTGCTCAGACTGGGAATTGGCGATGCCTGCACTTGAGAATCTGGACATCAGTACTGACGAGACTGCTGCTCTTCAGAGACCGTGCATCACCGATCACCCTGAGTTTTCAGCACTACTGACCCGTGGTGTTGTGGAGACACTTTTTACTTTACTTTTTACAGTCCTTAAGCACTGCATAAAAAGCAGCAACAGCTGATGTTGAGTCTGGAGTATTGGGCAATCTCCCTTCCCCTTAACGTTGGGAGCTATGGCAACAGAGCCGGCTAGGTACCCTTATCTGGGCAGCTGTACTCCCTCTGCCACAGCTGGGAGACGATTAATGGAGTGCGTTCATAACAAAGGTCAAGTAGCCTGACCTCGACTCCTCTTTTAGGCCATCTGCTGACCTGACTGTTACCTCAAGCATAACTATCATCCATTTCCCATGGTAACCAAGGCTAAAGGCTGTAACACAGCAAAATTCCTTCACACTCGTATCTCAACATTTTATAGAAAAGCTATCAGGAAATCAGACATTTCAGGCCGCAACTATCCCAAAAACAGCCCATGAAATCCCAGAGAGGCTAATTAACCATCCCTCAGATTTCTCTTGTCGCCCTTTGGAGGAGCCCGGACTCTTAGGTTGGGAACCACTGAACTAAACCACCTTACTGTACACAAGGTGCAAAACCAGCTTCAACAGGACAATCTAATTATCTAATAAAAAAAATCACTCACAGCCTTTGCCTTTTGCCTGATGAGTATTTTTACCTTTTGATACACTGAGTACCTTTTGTTAATAACACTTCTGTAACTTTACCTAGACAAGATTTGGATTGAATAACTTCAACCTGTAACAGTCGTTGATGTTGTTGTTGTTGTTGTTGTATTGGTACTTATTTCTTATGGACTGTAAGAAAATAATTGGGATGTGGAGGGGCACTGAACTTTTTGTTTTACTTTTTTAAGAAAGCAAGATCCTCCCCAGGCCTTGTGAACTTGGGGGGAAAAAATCAAGGTATCATTAGTCATGGGTCATTGAAAGTGCTTGAATTTATTTATTTTGTGCAAGAATAGAAATCAAAGTTTTTACTTAATGTTATAAAATATGCTCTGCTTAATTGTTGTCTGCGAGCTTCTGTAAAGCCTGCTAGTTCTCAATATAAAATATTTTCGGCTGTGGCTCCGAGGTAGAGCGGGTCGTCCACTACTTGGAAGATTGGCGGTCGATCAACGGCTCCTCCAATTCGCATGTCGAAGTACACTTGAGCAAGATACTGAACCCCAATGGCTCCCGATGGCTGTTCCATCAGTGTGTGAGTGCATATGAATGGTTACTGAGTAGCAGGCATGTCTGGTAGTCTGGGCCACCAGTGTGTGAATCTGTGTGTGAATGGGTGAATGTGACATGTGGCGTAGAAGCACTTTAGAGTGGTCAGAAGACTAGAAAGGTGTTAGTGCAGTCCATTTATCATTTTAATTGACCTTGATTTGTGTCTCAAACTGTGCCGTGTAGGGTCCCTAAATCTAAGGGACTTTGGTCTGAAAGGTCCTTGAGCAATCCATGAATGTTACATTCAAGAAGCTGTGGGATCCTGTGTTTTCTTTCTACACCAGTTCAAAATGAGTCATCACAAATATAAAGAGTTTAAATGGGAAAAGAAAAGAGTGATTCTGAAATTTAAAAAAAAAAAAAATCCTATTTTGGGATATAACAAGACGCAACTGAAAAATTAACTCAAGGACACGTGATTGGGACTAGGAAATATATCTGAGTAATCTTCAGTGCTATATATAGCTTATATATTGCTTGAGTTTCTTGAAGACGTTCCACTTCCCACTTCTACCAGATTGGTGCGGAGTTGCAGGCTTTAAACTCTGTGTGGGTGTGAATCCCAGCAGAGTCGTTGAGGTCACATGTAAGTCGTTGACCCACCCGGCCATCTTGTGTGTTGTTAGGTTAGATGGGTCCAAGTGTGAATGGGGGTTAAGTCGTCTGGGGAGGGATCCTAAGACTGCATTGTAGGTGGATGATAAGTGGTGTCATAGGCCACCTCCTTGGTTTAACGTTGGTCATCGATGGCTTCTTTCTCGCCTCTTTCAAACTATCTGTCTTCTCTGGCCAAGATGAGAGGCAAAGTGTCTTCAAGTAACTCAAGCATGTCCAGTTGCCTATGATATAGCACTTAAGATTACCATGACCTTGATGACTGACAATCTTCACCAACGTATTCTTGAGTACTTCCTCCACTACCGTCTTCATGTACCTGGTCGCTGAGCTCTCTACCTCCCCCTACAGGTGATTCTTGTCCAGAGAATGGCCGCAGCCCGGGCTCCGTCTCCACGCAACACAGCTCCCCCCGCAGTGACTTCACATATGCCAACAGCACCAGCACGACCCAGGCACCCAACTCCAGCATGGGCAACGCCACTGCCACTTCAGACAGGACGTCGACCCCCAACACTCAACCCAGCGATGTCATCATCAATCGAAAGGAGAGCGAAGGCTTCGGTTTTGTCATCATCAGCTCGCTCAACAGGCCTGAGGCGGCCGCCACCAACAGTGAGTCTTGTGATTGTTTCAGGGGTGTTTTATAGAGTATCAGTCTGCATAGTAAGAGCTGAACCTCTTGTGGAAGCTCTCAGACGCACATTAACGATCAGGTAAAGTCAACACGGTGTCAAGATATGAGCCAAACTTAAGTATAAGAAGGGGTCATGGCTCAATGAAAAGTGAAGCCCCTCTTATTGTATCTCCTCAATTATACATGCCCTCCCACGGCACGTCAGTCACACACATCTCTGCTATGCTGCCAAGAGCATCAGCGCATCGCCCACACACATGAAAAAAAAAAAAAAACCTGGATGCCTTACGTAAGCCTGGGGTGAATAGCAAAATGAGAGAGACAGAGGCATATTCAGTCAGTCAGAGAGTGAGTGTGGTGTGAGGCACAGACAGGCGTAATCCTCCAATCTGCTGCTGAGCGCGTCTCTTACCTGCAGCGTGTTGCGTTTGAATCCTCCAACAGCTGTGCCCCACAAAATTGGCCGCATCATCGAGGGCAGCCCGGCCGACCGCTGCGGGAAGCTGAAGGTGGGGGACAGGATACTGGCAGTGAACAGCCAGTCCATCGTCAACATGCCGCACGCCGACATCGTTAAGCTGATCAAGGATGCAGGCCTCAGCGTCACCCTGAGGATCATACCGCAGGAAGGTGAGCGAACACATGGACCTGACACTACAACACTTTGGCGAGACTGTGATTTATGACAGTAATTGATTTTTGCTCCATTAAATCAAAGTTGTAATATGACTTTTGCAAAATGGGATTCTTTTTAGATTAACTGTCACTTGTCACATTCATGAGTGGCGCTCTTCTCGTCTGCAAAGTCTCTTCTCGACACTTGTGCATGCAAATGCTGCTGTCTCTCACTGTGGTTACAGTAACACCCATACAAATGACTGTTCCTAAAAATATGGTGTGTCATTTCAGTTTTTTAGTGATTCTTCTTGTGTGCTGCAAGCATGGTCATGTGTCCTTTAACCACCTTAAACAAATAACTGTCCTAAAATGCAAGACTAAGCATGCAAGACCAACTATGACTAAACTGTATGATGATGGTTTGTCTCTTTACCTTTCCCTACTTTTTCGTTGTTTGCTTTCCACACCCTGGACATTTATAACCTCCGTATTTAGAGCTACATTAAGGTACCCTGTAGAGTTTTTGACCATAAATAGCATTATGGAGCTCAAGTGGGTGGTGTGATTTGCACTTTGATGGACATACTGAGAATTATCACCCAATCTGCTGCTCCCCTCGGCGAGTTTCATCTACTGTTGAGCTCTCTGGTTCTTAACTTTACTATTTTTGTTCACTCTCACTGCTCTCATAGCGTCGTTTTTGGCCTCACAAGGCAGCTGTAAAAACCCACTGTACTCTTTCTGCTCAGCACCAAACGGTAGATGATCAAATTTCGTGATAGGCTTATAAAGTTGAGCATTTAGTAGTTGAGTTGGTGGAGACCAAAACTGAGCTTAAAGGAATACTCCGCCCCCCCAAGTGATCATTTATATTTCAGTTACTCATCCTGTTATATGTTGAATTTGTGAAAAAAACTTTATTTTTCTCTCATGCCTCCACTGTGAACGAAGAATCCAAAAGCAGAGAAAACTCTTGATAAACTGAAGTCATAGGGGTCCACGTTTAACAACAGCAAAACTATACCAAAACATCTGTTGCAGTGTAGTATGTTTATCCAGTTGTATGCTCAATACTTTCCAAACAGGGAACTGAAATAAAAGTGAAACTTATCGATGCTCTCTTTAAAACCAGACTCCCTTGACAAAAACAGTAATTTTACCTCACTGAACACAGGAGCTGCTGGTTGACCGCTGCCTCGATAAGTTAGTTAGTTTGAGTTACTTTGTGACTTTTGTCTTTTAACGGGTCAATTTAGACCCACCAAAGTCACACAATAAGTCAAACAAACTAACTGATGGAGGCAGCTGTAGACCAGCAGCTCCTGTGTTCAGTGAGGTAAAATTACTGCTTTTGTCAATGGAGTCTGGCTTTGAAGAGAGCATAGAGTTTTCACTCTCAGCAAAAATATCCCATAACATCTGTTTACAAACTCTCACACACTACTCACTCACTACTTCCCAAACAGACAGACCTTTCTGACAGGAAACCGAACTGAAAGTGAAACTTATCATGCAAGCCAGACTTCACTGACAAAGCAAATCATTTTACCTCGCTGAAAAGTGGAGCTGCTTGTCTACCTCTGCCTCGATCAGTTAGTTTGTTTGACTTATTGTGTGAATTTGGTGAATCTGAACTAACTCTTTAAAGCGCCAAAGTCACACAATAACACAAACAAACTAATTGATCAAAGCAGCGGTTGACCGGCAGCTCCTGTGTTCAGCAAGGTAAAATTACTGTTTTTGTCAATGAAGTCTGGCTTTGAAGAGAGCATAGATAAGTTTCACTTTCAGTTCAGTTCCCCGTCGGAAAAGGTTGTTGACTGGTTAAACGAGACTTGAATTATATTGCATGAGTTGCGTGAGTGTTTGTAAACAGATTTTTTTGTATAGATTTGCTGTTGTTAAATACAGTTGCCTATGACTACAATTCATCAAGAATTTTGTCTGTTTTTGGATTCTTCGTTCATCATGTAGGCAAGCGAGAAAAATAAGGTTTTCTTCACAAATTCACTGTAAAACAGGGCGAGTAATTGATATACAAATGACCACTTGGGGGGTGAAGCGTTCCTTGAAGCTCCATTTTGGTCTCTACCAACTCAACTACCAATATCTGGCTCTTTAGTAGTAAAATAAAGTAAGCAAGTAAATTTTCTTCACAAACTCAATGTAACTCAGGGTTAGTAACTGATATACAAATGGTCACGTGGGGAGTAAAGTATTCCTTTTAAAGGGGGGTAAGTAAAATATTGGACTTACATTTAACAGGTTTTCAGAACTGTGACGCCTTCATTTCTGCTGGATGTGGGTTAGGGTTTGCTACCCTATGGGAAACTGTTGACATGTTCACCATACAAGCTCTACGAGGTCATATTACATCAGAGCTGTGTTCACAGGTTTTACACTGCCCCCAAGTGGCAAAAAATTAATCCATGCCTCACAAAATACCTTTACTTGTAAATAAAACTTGAAAGTAAACATCATAATCTCACACTCTGTCCTTCTCTTTGAACCCCAGAGGTCAGTAATCCTCCATCAGCCCCCAGCTCAGAGAAGCAGAGCCCTCTGGCCCAGCAGCACAGCCCGAAGACCCAGCCAAACACTGCTGCCTCGCAGCCAAACCCAGCAGCCACAGAGCCCAACCCTTCTGTCAGCCAGCCCAACCCCATCCCTCACCAGAGCCCTGTGACCCAGCTGCCCGCCCCTCCACCTCAGACCTACACCCACGAGGGCAGGTAGGACACTGCCGAGGAGGCCACAGAGCGCAACGAGTTCTTCTAATGAAAGCTGTTTCATCCCTGTGCTGTTACAGTGTCAAATTTGTAGCTGTCTTCATTTTCTGATGCAGCGAGGCATTTTTATAGACAAGCCCTGTATCTGTCTCTGGGGCAAAACACTGTTCCTCTGAGACTGAATCAGACACTTCCATTCCCTCGTCTCCATTCTCTCTACCTTTCTTTATTCTCTTCATCTATTGTTGTAGTTTCTTCCACTTTTTCCTCCCTTTTCTCTCACTAATGTTGCCTTTTCTACCTCACTGTCTCATCTCCGCTCTTTATTCATCTCTCACTCCCTCTCTTTCCTCCTCAGTTTGTTGTGTAACATCACTTAACTCTTATGGACTGCTAAATTATTTACATAGATTGCGTCTTTATGGAGATCTGTTGAATATTTTACCAAGAACTACAGGGGCCCAAAATCTACAATGTCATTGCATTTCCCCTCTGCTTTACACAGTACCCAGATCTCTTTGTACTCAGCATGACCAGCCTCCCAGAGAACTTGTTTTTATCATAAACATTTTATTTGATGTGTGAGCAAAAACAGTTTAATTTCCTCACTTAAGTCTTGTTTAATGGTTGTCAGTGTGAACCAAAACAAGCAGTCTCTGTGAGCACTCGGTGACCCAGCAGGTTGTCGGAGAGTATTATTTTCACAACACGCTAAGTGCACTGAAACATAACACGAGAAAATGTAGTACATGCAAATATAGTGATGACAGCAATAGAAGTCCTGCTGGAAGTTCTCCCCTCATCCTGATTGGTCTGTTAGTTACAGGTCAGAGGTGAAGGCGAGGCAAGATGTTAAACCAGACATCAGACAGCCGCCGTTTACAGATTACCGACAGCCGCCGGTGGACTACCGGCACCCTCCTGTGGCTGACTACAGGCAGCCGCCCACGTTGGACTACAGGCACCCGCCGCTTCTGGACTACAGACAGCTCGCTACCGACACCAGGCAGTTCGCCATCCCAGACTACCGAATGCCACCTGTTCAAGTAAGGAGAAAAATGTTCTCTCATCTAGAGCTCGAGTGATACTGGATCTTTGAGGATTATACCAATATGTATTTCAGTAAGGAGATAAGGATCCTTTAAAGCTGCAACAATCAATATTTTTACATTAACAGTGGATCAGATGGCTGTCTAATGTGAATGTTGCAGCTTGTAGTGAAGAATTATCACACCACTCTACAGTCACGTTCAGGTCTGCAGAGTTTTAGCGTCTTTCAGCTCATTGTTTTGGTTTTACAGCCTGCAGTTTTACGGCTTTGGTTCATCAACCTAATTTCCAGCAGCAGCAGGCAGCTATCTTTACTACAATATAATCTAAAAACCCTCAACTGCCCAGCACCAAACAGCAGACAGATGAAGTTAGCAACTAGTGCAGTATTTAACAACTTAAAGAAACAGTTCACCCCAAAATCAAAACTAAAGATTTTTCCTGTTTTCTGTGGTGCCTTTTATCAGTCCGGATTGTTTTAGTGTGAGTTGCAGAGTGTTGGAGATATCAGCTGTAGAGATCTCTGCCTTCTCTCCAATATAATGGAACTAGATGGCACTCAGCTTGTGGTGCTCAAAGTGCCAAAAATAAACCTCTGAAAAACTCAACAGCAATGTCTCTTTCCAGAAATCATGACCTGGTTAGTCAAGATAATCCACAAACCTTGTTGTGAGCAGTTTCATGTAGGAACTATTTTCTTTCTACCAAACTACACCTGGCAACCGTATCACTGCGCAGAAGGAAGAGTGCATCTACTCATGGACAAGAGGCCTCCATGGCTGATCTGTAACGTTTGCTTGCTGTTACCCAGCTATGCTAAACCAGGCTCGTGAATCCGCCTCAACTAAGGCTAACAAGCCCATAACTTAGTGCCTCTTCCTGCGTGTTGCATTAGACGTGCAAAATGTGCCTGGACTTCCTTGGGTGAGTGTGACCTCTCCTGTCTGGGGGCATGTGTGGTTGACTCACCACCAGGCTACCGCTCTTGCTCCTTGCTACCAGCTCACTTGGGCCGGACAACTCCGCCATTCCGTTGTCTGGTTGGCCAGCTCGCTTTTCTTCGTGGTTGTTCAGACTGTATATGTGTTCACATGGATAATTTGTGATGGCATGTCAAACGCTCTTATGTCTTTGGAACCTCTTGCCCTCGGTGTCTCCTTCATGGCGTGCTAGTTCAGCTCAAAGGCCTCCCGCCTCCTCAGCAAACAAGGAGAGGTGGAAAGGAGATAAAGAAAGAAGGGAGAGGAGGCAAGGGAAAGACAGGTAGTGAAGATAAAGGATGAGGGAAGGAGATGACAGGATAGAGGGGGAAAGAGAAGACAAGATGCAAGAGGAAGGAGAGGGAAGGAGGAACGAAGAGAGAGCAAGGAAAGGAAAGAAGGCACACAGGGAGAAGAGGAAAGAAAATGATGAAAGGAGATGAGTGGAGGGAGTGACGAGTGAAGGAAGCAAATGACGCATGAAAGGAGGAGATGGCAGGACAGGACGGAAATACCGAGCTGATTTCTTTAGTTTGTACCTTCATAGTTTTTGCGGATATTTGGATTCACTGTATTAATAGCGCTGACACAAGACAACCCCTAATTAGTGTGTATATTATGTTTATTTCTTAAATTAGGCTATACTTTTTCTATATGTCTAAACATGTACTTTGTGTACTTAAAGCTGACACTGTCTGCCCAAATATATTCTGTATATTCTCTATATGACATTATTTCCTGGCCAACAGGAAGTCAAGGATGGAAACTGAAGCATCAAATACAAAACTTTGTGTTTATAAAACTGTATTTTCAGAGAAAGCCTGACTCACCAGCACTGGTTCATTTCTCCCTGTGGTGCTGTTTGTGTTCGCAGACAAAGTGCACAGCTGACACACACTTTTGGATGCTTTAAAAATATATATTTTAAATGTTTACGCCTTGAGCAGCTCCCTTGTTTACCTTTATACCTCATATATGATAAGGAAAGGTGTGTGTGTGTATGTAATATGATTCCAAGTTGTGTTTTGTTTACCTTGCATTGCTCCGTTCTTATTGCCTTATTTTTCTGTGCTGAGTCCTGAGACTGTTTTCTGCTGTAATGGCCCGTTTCCTCCTCCAATAACATCGCGTCTAATCACATGTGATCTGTGCTTGTCTCAGCTTTCACAGGACTTCGACTTCTTCACAGTGGAGCTGGAGAAGAGCGTGAAAGGCTTCGGTTTCAGCATCCGCGGAGGGCGGGAGTACAAGATGGACCTGTTCGTCCTACGACTGGCAGAGGACGGACCGGCTATCCGTAACGGGAGGATGAGGGTAGGTGTGATGATGTCATTTCCTTCAAGAAAGCCACAACACCCCCATTTAAAGGTTAAGCTGCTTTCTATCTGCCTGGATTACATGGCAGAAGCTCACTGTAATTGTCTGATGTTATCGAGGCTGCCGCAGCAACTTTTTCAGAGCGGGTTAAGAAATAATCTGTCAAAATAACTCAGAGATGGTTCGTCCTTTTTGTGAGGTTTTTTTTAGAAGTTTGTCTCCTCCCAAGTTCCTAAAACACATCGCTCCTTAGCATTTAGAAACAGATAATATTCAGAAAGATAAAGATAGATAAAACATTTAAGTGGGCCAACTTAAACTGCACTTTGCTGTTTGCATTGCTGCACAATCGCCCCTCTAGCTACAGCTGCTACTGTGCTACTACGGTCAGAGAAGGCAGACATTTTCTGAATTTATAAAGATGTAATAAAAATACTGTGGAACTGAAATAAAGCCATGTGCTGCTATAGCAACATAAATTACAACCTCCACAGTCTCTATTAATCCTGCAGCCGACACGTCACGTTTTTTTTTCGTCTTTACATGTTCTCCAATCTTTACGTCCAGAGCCTATAGCATCGGTCTGCTTTGCATTCTTTATCTGTAATGAACCCTTCAAAGATAATGTGCTTCAAATGCCCCCGGGGGAGATATTACTTTGCCTCCTCGTTGGCGTGGTCGATGGAGTCCAGTGGGGCTAGATGCAGGTGGAAGAGGAGGAGGAGTAAATCCCTCATGAGCTCCACTTCAAGTTAAAATACAAGCTGCTGGAAAGTGATCAGAGGTGGAAGAAGTCTGTTACTTAAAGTTCAGTGGGTTAAAACGACAAATAACAGCTGAATCTGTCACTGTGTTCTGACAGAAGAACATGAGTCAGATAATCTCCTCCTAGTGCTCCTAACAGCATTCGCAAGAATCCAGCGCACCTGAACAAAAGCCACCAATCGGAGCAGAGAGAAGTGAAAGTGAAAGCTAGCCTTTCGCCATCGGTTTTCTCCTGTTAACCTGCCTTTGCTGTGTACGCTGTTGGCAGCGCAGTGTGTGTAAGAGCAGTGATTGGCATGTTCTGATTGGTTGTTTTTGGTTAGGTGCAGTGGATTCTTGCAAATGTTATTTTAGGAGTGCTAAAGAGGAGGCAGAGCAGCCAGATTTTTTTCACATATTATCTTTCTCGTGTACTGCTACTACTGTCAAAATATAGTGACAGTTTTTTAGAAATGTTACCCACTGTAGTTTTAAGTAAAAGTTCTGTTACAATGATCTTCCTGTACAAAGTCATGCATTCAGAATTCTACATGAGTGAAAGTGCAAATTATTATAAATTATTATCAGCAAATGTGCTTATAGTATCAGCCAATATCAGCCTTAAAATGAACTGAATCAGAATCGGCCTGCTTTTCTATTATTTTGTGCAATGAATTAAAATTACATATATTGAAGAGTATTATTGTAGAAGAGTATTGTATTTCATGTCTCCATCTGCTGGTGGGCCATCACAATAAGAGTATGCATATATACCATGATGTTAATTCCACAACAGAAGAGACTTGATGATCACTAATAATAGGTGGGGAAAAAATTGGATATACCGATATCAGTATCAGTTATCGGTCAAATAAATTGTTACATATCAGCATATTGGATTACGGCAAAAAATCCAATATGGTGCATCCCTTATTAGAAGTAAAATGACCTATACTAAAGAAAAATGGCTGCGGTGACTGATTTATTTTTATTTATTTATTTTTTTTGTTAATAATCATGTATTTATGTGTCAGTAGTATTTTACAGTTGCAGCTGATCAAGGGTGGAGCTAGTTGTAACAGCTTTATAGTGTCCATTTAGGTATTTTAGTCCAGTTTGTCCGAGCCAAGGGGTCGGGTCACACAACTTTGAGGGCATGTGAACGAGGGTTGGAAAGAAGAAGAAAAAAAGGTTTCATGCACAAATGTGTCTTCTCTATTTTTTGTTTTTATAAGTGCTGGCTAATTTTACCTCATTGGGTCTTTAACTGTTTGGATTCACAAAGGACGGTTTTAGATAGATAACTTAATTGTCCACCTCAGTGGAAATATGTCTTTGGCTTCTCTAAAAAAAAAATCAATGGTACATGCAGACACATTACACAATGCACCATTAAAAACAACAATATATATGATACAATTGTGCAAATAGGCAGGTAGGACCAATAAATTAAGTACATAGTAAAAGAGAGCACATTTTATAAAAATAGCAGTGTTCCCTGATACAGTCATTCTGTGTTAATTGCCTGTATGGCATAGGGAATAAAGGACTTCTTATATGTTTTCTAACTGGCTCTAGGGACCCTAAATCAACACCCAGATGGGGCTAACACAGTCTATGATGCTCATAGACTATAACACTATAAGGCATTATAAACATACTGATAATCTGTTTATAGTACTGTATCATTCTAGTTCTAAACACTTAAACTTATTCATAACCCTTCATAATAAAACTCGTAACACTTTTTAACACATTTTACAATGACTTATAAAGTCAAGTATCATAATTTTTAATAATTGCCGGTCACTCACTGGTATTTTATGTCATCACCATAATATATTATAATTTTAGTTGTAAAACTTTATAATCACTGTTATAATGCATTATAATGTGATTATCAGTTACTCTCAGTGGTCACTGGGTGCTTCAAGTGAGGTAATGAAATTCCTGAGGTACAGGCTGATATAATACTTTACAAGCTAAGAGGTCGTTTTACGACTTACTGTAGAGGCAACCAGGACGACTATAACTTCCATGTCAGCCTACAGAAACACATTCCTCCTGCAGCACTCTTGTATAAAGTATCATAATACCTGACCTTATAAGTCATGGAATGCTTTATAATGTGTTATGATTATTGTTATAAAGCATTATGAAAACATATGGATGCTTAGAATTAAGATTATACAGCGTTATAAGCCTGGAACACAATGCACCCCGCCCCAGTGTCAGACCCTGTGGGTGGTGGGCCCACAGGGTGGCAGCTCCATGTCATTCAATCAGGCTGAGCTGGCAAGCTCCCCCTCCTCAGGTCTGGCTCCAGAGCGGGCCACCGATGTCATCAAAAGGAACTTTCTTCCTGAATGAGCTGTTTCATCAAGGTCTTCTTGAAGCGCTCTTAGTCTGGCCCCTCCCCTGGGACCACTTTGCCTTGGGAGACCTTACCAGGGGCTATTTGCCCTGAGAAACACAGCTCCCAGGATCACGGGACGGGCAAACCACTCCACCACGTTAAGGTGGCGATTCTTGGATCTTGATACTTGGATGGATGTTATAAGCAGATTATAAGTATGTTTATAATGAATCACAGACATGAGCGTCACAGAAAGTGTTACCTGTGTTTCTTATAAAATCTTAATCTGAAAAGTAACCACTAACTACAGCTGCTTCATAAACCCAGTGAAGTATAAAGTACAATATTTCCCTCTGAAATGTAGCAGTATAAATACTAAAGTAACACACAAGTTATTCTTCCTCCACTGACGCTGATTTGTCGCGGCTGAGCGGCCAGACAGTAACACTGCTGGTAGGATACTGAAATCAACTCGACGCTGTGCCGTTGAATAGATTCCAGAGAACAAGGTGCAGAGAACGCTTTGATCCATCTTCCAACAATCCTTGATCCATACTGCCGAATGCAGAGAGGAATCAATCTGCATTTAACTTAAGTAAATGTGAGAAATTGCTTGAAAAGCGTTTGACACGCCTGTCACTTTGGATTTGAGTGGTGCTCTGACACGTTTTAAGGTGCAGGAACCAAAAGCTCACTTGCACTGTGACTCCCTGCCGTCTCGCTGACATTTTGAGTTTAATCCAAGTCATTTTTCCTCAACAGGCACTTTGTCACATCTTTAAGAGGGGAAAGCGTATTGGCGTTGACCCTGCTAGTCACAAACTAATCAGTAAGAGGCATTAACAAATTCTAACAAGCTTTCTCAGCTTCAAGTGGCAGTGCCGAGGCTTTTAAGAAAATTGTACAGAGTGATTGGTTATTACGGATAATCATTTAGCACATTTAATTACCTCCCTGAGCTTCAATAAAAGACATGGGCTTGGGCTGTGATAGAAGCAACTCCTGCTTCATTTCCACCTCACACTCCCTGTGCTCGGCATTCACGTGCCGCCCATTCAACTTCAGCTCCCTCTTTATTAAAGATGAAAATGGAGATCACTCTCCCTGCTGTTAGGAGGTGAGGATTAATGATCGAACCGTCTTGCCTTCCACCTCTCTTCAGACCACTGTAATGACACCTAATGACTCCCCCTCTCTTGACTCAAGTCCGCTCCTGACTTTGAAATTACCCCGGCCATTACTGGAGGACTTCTCCATTTGTTAGCATAATTGGCCGGCGTGTTTTGCCCTGTTCCCCGTGAATCCTCCCCATTAGTCAACCTCAGAGCCATCTCTTGACGGGCTGAGGGTCTTGAAGGAGGGAGAGGACTGACATTTGACCCCTCCACGTGGTCACAGGAAGGAAAGATGGTCCAGTTAATATTTACATTGGCTGTTAAGTGAGCTGCTGCGGTTACAGGGGTTTAAATGGGCAGGTAATTGGTATTCATCATGGTTTCCTAACAGCAGCCCCATTAGATGGGGTCCGCCATAATTCCATCAAAATTTCATGTTGAAATTACAGCTGAAATTAATGATAAGTGACACCAGTTCATGGCTGGTAACGCTTATTAACACTCACAGAGGCTCATAGGAAAGCCAGTGAATTATAGATCCATAGTGATCCTTATGAGCTGGTTAATAATTAGTTTTACTGTATATCTAGTGTGATCATTTGCAAACCTGCCACAACTTAACTGACAAGTCTCAGCATGTATGCAACACCTTTATTATTCTGTTCACCTATTTTCACCTTTGTGGTTGCTAGGTTTATCAAACAATATGTATTTTTAATGCATGCACAGATTTTGGGCTGATACCGATAAAATAACAATTTTGCCAAAAGCCGATACTGATGGTTTCTGTTGTTGTATATTTTGTTTTTGTCATTATTTATTCCCCCTTTTCCTGCCAGGGAAACAAAGAAATCTTCGTTATGAAAAATCCCTGAACTGTGTTGAAGTCATTCAGTCCTGCATTACATCATCTTTGAATGAGCATAAATTCAATCACACACATTCATGAAACAACCTCTATTATAACCTTCATAACCTGCTTCAAAAGCCTTTTTACGGTTTTATAATGTATCATAATTCCCTCTCTAATATCTCTTTTATGGTGCTGTGAAAACAAACACATTTTTCCCCCAAGCAACTGTATTTATTTTGAACGGCACAAATAGCACAAATCTCTCTGATAATTTCCAATCATTGTTCTATGGTAGGCGACTCAGTCTTGTACCAATTCCTTGTTATTATCGTCTTGCTTGTGATCAATAATATCTTGACCAAATATCTATCGTAATCCATGACACAATCATTTGTATTTCCAAGGATTTTAGGTTTTGCATACTCCAGGATTGCTTTGTCAGTCAGTATTTTAAGGTTCTTAACAAGCTTCATTCTAGAAATTGTAATTGCACAGAATAGATTTGATCTTAATTATGTCCCAAAAGTGAAATGGTGTAAGACTTTCAATTTGAAGAACTGTGTTTAGTTCTTTTTATACACTCATGGAAAAACCACCCCAGACCAGGAGCAGAAAGCATCCACATAGATAAGATAAGATAAGATAAGACATCTCAAGGTACAAATATGTCCAAAATGTAAAGAAAACTAGAGGGAAAAGAAAGAAACTGATCAGAAAAAACAAGTTTGACATGTGTAGCAAAAAAACAAACAAAAATACAGGTGTCTCAGGGTGCTTTCACACCTGCCCTGTTTGGTTCGGTTCAATCTAGTCTCTATATACAGACACTACATTCAGTGAATGTAGAGTCTGTAGGCAAACCCTGGAGATCTTGCTTCCGGAAGAAGAGCGGAAGAGCCCTGGTTTCCGGTTGTAGGCTGTTTGTAGTCCGCCTGATAGTGATCAATTACGTTTGAGCCGGCTGCAGTTGTTGCCAGGTTAAACGGTCCGTGCGGTGAACTAATGAGGCGGAATATAATTGGCCTCACTGCAAACTCTGAATCCATCGCAATGGTTCAGCATATTTACTTGTATATAAACAGAAGTCAGAAACGGAAATTCGCCTCCTCCGCCCAAATCAAACCAGAATGCCAAAAAATCAGGGGTCTGCCCCCAGAGGCTGTATCGCTGTCTGCCGGAAGTCAGACGCCGAATACAGCTGATGGGTTCTGAGAATGGGTTCAATCAAACTCAAGTTCATTTGCCCCCTAAGTGCAGTTCGTTCGGGCAGGTGTGACTACAGCAATCACACTCGGGTGCACACCAAAACAACCGAACTGAGACCTTGAAGAGGTGGTCTCGGTCCGGTTACAAACAAACTCTGGTGCGGTTCGTTTGTGGTGAGAACGTGTTCTGACCTCGATCCGAACTGCGGTCACATGACACATTGTTTGGGTTAAACATGAGCATGGACCAAAGCAAGACAACTCTAGGTCTGAAGGCACCCTTAGTTTATTTAAGCATGTGTTGGACGGACTCCCTGTAGAGGTATGAGCTCATAGTTCAGGCCAGGTAGACTACTCACACAGTTTATTAATGGGTCCCAGGTTCTGTAAAATCTCTAAATGGATTTGTTGAAGGTGCATCTGTTTTTCCAGCTTAATGTTCTGCATCACATCTTTGACCCATTAGCTGTGTGATGGAGGGGTTACAGCCTTACATTTAAATCAAATTGAGTGCCGAGCTAATAGAGAGGAAAAGGTAATGACCCTCTGTAAGTGAGCAGGGAGATTGGAGTCATCTGGGACTGAGAAAATACCAAAAATAGCAATTGTAGGAGAAGGTATAATATTACAGCCAGAAGTCTCGGAAAGGGTGTCAAAGAAGGAGGATGACCAGAAAGGGCCAAGTTTTGGGCAAGACATGTCTGTGACAGGTCTGTTCACACCTGTCACATATAGGTCGTTGATTTAGGAATATTCTCGCAATTTCACAACTTCTTTCATTCTGTGTCACTCGCTTCCTGTCATCCAGGTTGGGGACCAGATTATTGAGATCAATGGAGAAAGTACCCGGGACATGACGCACGCCAGGGCCATCGAGCTGATCAAGTCTGGAGGCAGGCGCGTTCGTCTTCTTCTAAAGAGGGGTACGGGGCAGGTCCCAGAGTACGGTAAGTATCCAAACTTTCATCCACAGCAGCTTCTATGTCTTCAGAATCATATCTTACCTCTCTTTTAACTCATGAATTGTACTTTCTTCACTGTCTTAATATCACTTTAACTCGTGGTAACATTATTCCAGCATGTATCTATATTCATGTTATATCTTCTGTCTTTATATACTCTGTACTTCTCTGTATTTCACTTTAATGTTAAAAAACAAACTAATAATTTGTCTCTTCTGTCTTGACTAACATTAGTTTATCTTCTGTCCATTTCAGTGACCTATCACTAATTGATTGGTCTAGGTTGTTACTTCCCCTTCTATAGGAATGGTATCTTCCAGTCTCTCCATGTGCATGAAAAGTGACAAGCATGGCTCCCCCTATTTCTTCCTAATGGGCCACTCTAAAGACACGGTTTGTGACCATACGAATGTTTTTTCTCTTCATGTAACCCTGGCTTTCTGTGCTGTGGTTTTGTGTGTTGTGTTGCTGTAACCACTTACTCAGGATTTTACCTTCTTCCTTAAAGGGATAGGTAAGACTTTCTGAAGTGGGGTTGTGTGAGGTACTTATCTAACGTCAGTGTATTACCTACAGTGGATGGCAGTTGCCCCCAGTTTGGAGAAGCAGGCAGGAATACTGACACGGGGGCTAAGCAATGTACTGCTGTGGACGGGGGCAACAGCACAGCATATTTTAGCCACCTGAAACAATCAGTATCGGTTGAAGTGTATAGAGCTATATTTACAGGGTTTCTACATCTTAGGGCAAGTTAGATTTAAGACATTTAAAATGCTACTTACAAGTGCAAAGCTTTGATTGGTTGTGACTTATTTATTAACAAATTTGGCTGTTAATCAAGACTCTGCAGCACAGCTAAATCTGACACAAGTGCAAAAACTTCAGTGCAACATTATGCAGATTCATCAGTTAAGACTTGGTGTTACAATCCCTGGAGTTTCAGCACGCTTCGTGCCATAGCATAGGCGTTTCGGCCGTGACCACCCGGCAGAGCCACCCTCCAACACATCATCAGTTGTGCGCCTCAACATCAACGGGTGTTTCGGCCTTTATCACAAGACACCCTCCGTTGAGGCAGGCCCACCACAGGCTGATCAGGCCTGGGTGTGTCTAGACTCACAAGTCAGTCTTTAGACGCTTTGCTTAACTAAAGACTGATGACTTTCTCCCTGATTTTGTGTTTAGATGGGCGGATACAATTTCAGAGTTTAAAAAAACTCCCTACGTTGCAGAACCAATAGTAAATCTGCAGGGCGGTCCTTCGGTGGCTCGCTGAACTCTTGTGCTCGTTAACATAGTCCCACTAGAAACACGTGTAGCGGTACAAAATGACTCAGCCGCGCTCGCAGAAAATGCCGTCAAAGTTAGTGGATGTTTGTCGCGTTTGCGGCGACACATTCTCCCCAACTAAAAGAAACAAACATAATCTTTTACAAGGCCATGACTCATCCGTCCGGCCGGACTATAACGTTAGAGGGAATCGCCTTGTTGTTTACAAATACTTCCGGGTAGAAAACCAGCAGAGCTTTTAGCTATATATATATATATATATATATCACCACAGCAAGACAACTCTGTATCACCGTTTAGACTAATCCGATGTTTGTAAAGTCTATAAACACAATGATTGAACGAACATTACTATTTCTTAGCCGTTAGCGGTGTCTGTAATAGGTAATAACTCATTAAACAGTCCGTGAAAAAAGCGGATATCTTAGTTACAACATGGTTGAGCTAGCAAAGCAGTTTTGTGTTGCTATGTGTGGTATTTATTCAGTTTTGGGAAATCACGATGTCTAGAAAGCATCAGTGGCTGCAGCTGACAGGGACAGCTAACGTTAACACTAGCAGCAAAGCTAACATCAGGATCGTCATCTGTTAAAAGCCTCCCGTTGTCGGATACGACATGAAACTACTCCAGTTAGCTCAATCATGTTGTAACTAAGACATCCGCTGGAAATAATACTTTCTTCACGGATGAGCACACGTTTGATAAAACGGAGTTAAATCTCTCGGCATCCATTTTCAAGCTCTCTGTGTGTTTGTTTCCTTGCGGACGAGAAAAGGGGAGCGCACATTTCTGAGAAGGCGTGTCCTTTTCAAAAATGCAAGAGGTGTTGCTTTGTTGCTGGCCATTTTCGCCGGTGTGTTAAACACACTTTAGAAAGGAGTGTCCCCAGACTATCAGAAGGCGGAGATCTCTGATTGTCTGGTGGTGAGACTAGGGTGTGTCAGAAGGTTGGCTCCTCCGTGGTCACCTAGGGGCCCAGACGGGATCCTTTCTCTTGACTTCACCTTGCAGTTGTATTGGCCAGATCCTTGACCACTTTCCTCTGGGCTTGCCCATTAATCCCAATTTCCTTGAGGAGCCTAGTGGTGGATCTAGCGACGAAGCCTCTGCAGCCCAACTCGATCAGTTGCACCCCAGGTTTCTAGCCTCTAGTCGCGCTACGAGGTCAACGTAGCACAATCGCTCGCGTTCAAACACCTCCTCCATTACATCCTCCCAAAAGGCCAGTTCTATGTGGAAAGCACGCTGACATCACTTCTTCAACCGGAGGACCAGGTCTGATCATAAGCTGGTTGCAGCTATCTCGGGTGAAACTATGAGATGCTGGCCCAAGTCAGCGTGCGTTTCCCAGTCCCTGGCACCATGTAGCAGGCTTGAAGAAAGTTTGTCAAACTCACAGTGAAGATCGAGGTGGTAAAATCCCACATGCTGAGTGAGAAACACCCTTGTCTCATATAAAATTGGTCCTAAATTTCGTTCCAAGTGGCGTTTAAAAAGTCTTAAAAACTCTTAAATCTAACTTCCTTTAAGATGTAGTAACCCTGTAAATATAGCTTTACACACTTAAGCTGATAATGATTTCTTTAGTTGGCTAAAATATGTTTTGCTGCTGCCCCCATCCATGGCAGTACACTGCTTAGCCTCAGTGTCAGTACTCCTGTCTGCTTCTCCAAACAGGGGACGCCACCATCTACTGTATGTAGCACACTCAAAGTGGATAGGTACCTCATATAACCTGATCTAAAAATCCAGACTGTCCCTTTAAGGAATAAACAACAAATATGGCTTCAAGCTGCAGGAGGTCGTAAGATTAGAGAACGTAACTCTTCCTGACCAGCAGATAAATCAGCAGCTAACCACAGGTCCAAAAATATAGCAATAGGAGCGTTCACCCTGGGTCAGCCAGAGGAGATGAACATGAAATATTTCGGTAGATTATTTACCCAGTGGAACCTTGTCGCAGCTCGAACTGAGCCTGGAAAGGGAAATTTATTTTTTTGACACATCGGGTAATAAAACTCAGATGCGTCACTCACTCTTGCGGCCTCTGCACCACTGGCACGGTGCTCACTTTTCAGCATCCTCCCACTAGAGAGAAAGACGTTTTAAGGGAACGCCGCAGCACCCAGTGATACACATTCATCAGCGCGTGGCCTCAGGGGTCACCCTCCAGCCCTTAAACACAGGAAATAGAGGGTTTCCCTGTGTTGGCCCTTTGCTGGCAGCCCTCTGTTCCAGCCAGGGATTTAATCTCTTTGTGTGGAGAGCTTTTGTTACACTTGCCTTGAGATGCTTCTCCAGCCTTGAAATATGCACACAGGGAGTCTCGCTGTGGTCAGGCAGAAGACACAGTCCTCCATCATTAGCGATCTGTTGTGCTCCCTTCTATCGGAGTCGCCATGCTGCTTGAAAGTAGAAGCAGCTTTTCAACCCACATGTTCTGTTCTGTGTGGGCTTGATTCAGCATTTCATCACTCGTAGTTTACAGGCACTTTATTTGCATACTGGAAGGTTATGCAAATCATCTATGGTGATTAATTTGGCTATTTAAAACATTAGCATACTAATGTTCAAAGGAGGGAGTTATTTTTGTTTCAGGTTCCTCGTGTGCTTTTTAGGAACAGCTGAATGCAAAATGAAGAACAAAAATTTAAGACTATGTGTGTGTGATGCTGGCATAAAGACGTGGGCATGTGCATGAATATTATTGTGTGGCTGCTTGTGTGTGTTTTTGTGCTTCTGTCTCACGTTAGATCTGCACCTCCAGGGCACATGTTTATCAAAGGCCTGAGAATTAACTTAGGAAATTAAGAATGCTCTGACAACATCTTAATAGCAGAAATGCTTTGCTCCTTGTATTAAAGTGACGCTACATCAAACTAAAGGATGTCATCCCATAATTAATCAGATGTATGCTCAGAGGAGAAGCCAGTCACACATTGGGATTAAGCCTCATTCTTCATTCTTCATTTTCTGTGTAATATTATTCTGTAAAACTCTGTTTGATTTTTATGGTTTTAATTTAAATCAAGAAATCTTGAATATCTGCAGCTGAAAATTAAAGCGCACTTTGTCAATGTAGTATTGTATTCATAAAGCTGGGAGGGTTGTAAGAGACAGATTTAAGGTGTAGTGTTCAGGATTTAGGGGGTTATATTGGCAAAAATGGAATATAATAAGTATGTTTTCTTTACTTTATAATCAATCTAAAAAAAGAAGCTAACACTTTATTTGAAGGTATCTACATAAGGGTGACATGACACTGTCATAACTATGACATGACATTGTCACGAAAATAATCATTATGTCAAATGCACCTCTTTTTGTGTTTATGACAGGTTGACATAATGATTATTATTGTTATGACAAAGACATCCTCTGGTAATGTCATCCTGGTTAATGTCAAGTTGTCATTATAAGGACATCCCAAACAAATGTCATGTCAACTTGTCATGACAAAGACATCTTCTGGTAACGTCACTTTGATTAATGTCAAGTTGTCATAATCAACCCAAACAATGTCAACTTGTCATTACAAAAACCGATTGACACTTAATGACAGCAGTCATAAACGTTTATGACATGTACATAATGTACATGACAGGTTCATGACCGTGTCATGTCATAGTTATGACAGTGTCATGTCACTCTTATGTAGATACCTTCAAGTAAAGTGTTACCAAAAAGAATTGTGTTTTTGTTACCTTAGAATTAGTCGTTAATAATAATAGTAAGAAACTGTCTTATTCAGTGTTTTTACCGGTTTAAATCACTGAGTCCGGGTGTTTTGGAGAGGAAGAGACCTCTGTGGATAATTCAGCTAACCGTAAAAACCTCCTGAACATCTGGATCTAAAGTTATCAGAGAAAAAAGGAGAACACACATTAGCAGGTGCTGTGCAAGGTGGCCGTCTCGGACGTGCACACCGTCAAAGAAACACTGATTTGTAATGTGAGACTGCTTTATTCCATGTGATGTCCGGCTTAAGTCACTCCTCCAATTGTTTTGAAGCAAAATAGATCTCTGTGGGCAATTTGGCTCCTGGTAAAAATCTCCTGAACGCCTAGATCAGAAATGAGATGAGCACTCATTAGCATGTGGTGGGCAAGCTGCCTATCTCAGACGTGCCAACTCTAGGCAGTTATACAACTTTGTAACAAAATTAGCCCGTGATTCGGACCACAGCAAGACAACTCTAGGTCTGAAAGCACCCTAAGATTTCTGCTTAGACAAGCCCAAAGAACACTTCATCCAAAGGAAATTAAAAATTTCAGTTGCAGGCAGAAATGGGTCCAAAGTGATGCTGCAGAGGCCAAGTTTTCACTCCTGTCCTGACTTTTTTAGCCCTTGTAGTCGATGTGGCTCAATCACCAAAGACACTGGATCGTACACTTCATATAAAGCAACTTCCATCTTATTTCAGACCTTCCCTCCCAGGTTAAGTCACAAACGCACAGAGAATTATCACCCAACTCTACAGTTCCCGTCAGCTCTGGCTTGTTTCAGCTCATCGTTTTGTTTTCCCAGCCAGCAGCTGTAGTGTTTAGCTTCACTCTCTCTGCCCTCAATGCGTAGCCTCCGCACCAGCAGGCAGCTGTTTACAGCTAAAACAGTCTAAAAACCCACTGTACTCTACCTGCACAGCACCAAACAGCAGGCGGACAGATTTAGTGACTATCTGATGAACACGGTGGATCATTTAGCAGCTAAAGAGACAGATGTATCCCTCAGGAGTCAGTGAATATTGGATATTGAGTGAATAAGGAGAGTGGATATTGGATTAACATTCATCAGGTGGACACAAACATGACTCCAAATGAATGCTAATGCTGCTCTCTGTCTGCTGGATGTGTAATTAGACAACTGTTTAACTTAAGTTTCACATATTAACTTCTAAGGCGATGTCTGTGTTGTGTTCACAGCTTGTTGCCGCTGCACCCAAGCGGACAAAACAATAACTTGTGGCAGGCTTAGAGGAGCATTTCACCCTTTAAATAACCATTTGTATCACCCTGTGTTACTTTGAATGGTGAAGAATGCTTTGCTTTTCTCACATGCCTCCACGGTGAACGAAGAATCCAAAAACAGAAAATTCTTGATGAGTTGAAGTCTGATGCTGCTGGGCCATGGGGCCTGGGAGCTGATGGATTCAAAAAGAAGGACAGAACATGGAACAAACTGTTCTCAACATGTACTTCTACACTTTATTTAAGAAGCTAAAGTCCTTTTTGATGCTTAAACATGTGTGAATTAATTTTTCTGGTCACTTGGGGCAGCCAGCAACCTGTCAACACAACACTGACATATAATCACCTCATTAAGTTGATATGGTAAACATGTTAGCGTAGTGGTTCCCAACTGGTCCAGCCACGGGATCCAGATTTCTCCTTAGTCATTAGTTCAAGGTCCACACAGGTTAATACACTTAGCGTCATGCCTGTGTTTGGCCATGTCGTTGAGCTAGTTTGCTGTCTCTGTCAAGTAGCTGTCTGTTATTCACTCATTCTACAGCAGGAAACAGCACTTCAAAATAAAAGCTATTTGCCAGAAATTCACTGTACTTCAAAATAAAGTGTGTTTTTTACAAACTTGACACATGCACTTGACCTGCGACCCACCAGTTGGCAACCACTGTGTTAGCAGACTGTTTCCTATTTACACGTTCAGCAGACATGAAGGAGTCATGATTCTGTCCACCTGTTAAATGTAAATCCAATATTTACCTTCCTTTGAAGAAATACTCCACCTTCCCAAATGGCCATTTGTATATTAATTAGTCATTCCATGTTACTCTGAATTTGTGAAGAAAACTTTTATTTTCTGGCATGCCTCTACGGTGAACAAAGAATCCAAAAATGGGGAACATTCGTGATGACTTTAAGTGATGGGGGCTGCATTTAACAACAGCATTTACAAACTCTCACATAGCTTGTGCAGTAATCATATGCTCAGTACTTCCCAAACAGACAGCCTTTTCTGACAGGGAACTGAACTGATCTATTTTCTCTTTATAGCCAGACTCCATTGACAAAAACAGTAATTTTGCCTTGCAAAAGAAGCAAGCTGCTGGTCTATTGCTGCCTCAGACAGGTTGCTTGTTTGTGTTATTGTGTGACTTTGGTGAATCCAAACTTAGCCTTGAAAACACCAAAGTCACACAATAACACAAACCAACCAACTGTTCAAGGCAGCAGCGGATCAGCAGCTCCTTTGTTCAGCAACACAAAATTGTTGTTTTTTTCAATGGAGTCTGGCTTTAAAGAGAGCATTGATGAGTTTCACTCTTTGTTCAGTTCACTGTCAGGAAAAGCTGTCTGTTTGTGAAGTACTGAGCATACGACTGGATTAATAAAACTTTTTGGATTCTTCGTTCACCGTGGAGGCATGCGAGAAAAACAAAGTTACCAGGAGGTGAGTAATTGATACACGAATGGTTATTTAGGAGGGGCTGAAGTTTTCTTTTTTTATATATATACATATATTTTTTGGGGGGGCATTTTTAGCCTTTATTTGACAGGACAGACAAGTGTGAAGGGGGGAGAGAGAGAGTGAGTGACATGCAGCAAAGGGCCACAGGCTGGAGTCGAACCTGGGCCGCTGCGGCAACAGCCTTGTACGTGGGGCGCCTGCTCTACCACTAATCCACCGACGCCCCGGGCTGAAGTTTTCTTTTAAGGCGTGGAATTCTCAAATTCAGTGATTACTGTTATGCTTCTCTCATATAGCACAAATTTACATATTGTAGTTAGTTTTATGGCGACTCAGCAGAAACGTAAGCCGACCAGCGCTTCAACAGAGCTGACAACAGGCATTAACACAGCATGGGATAATCACAGGTTTCTTAAATCCAACACACACACACACACACACACACACACACACACACACACACACACGTAGTTCTCTTTCAGAAAGTCATCGTACCAGGCACACTGTAGGTAAAAGACTGAAAACCCAGTGTACTTAGAAATGACCAGGTACTCTTTTCTCTCCCTCTTAGTCCTGGATCTAATATGCTCCAGCGCTGCGTGGGAGTCTGCTTATAATTAGGTCTCATGGTGCCGGTGTAGCTAGCCTAGCCCCTGCCCCCTGCCTAGCCCGCTGAAAATGACTGATGGCCGAGGGACCGAGACTCATCGGTGCAGAAACAGAAGCTAACAGTCCGTGAGAGTGGAGAGTTTCGGAGGAGCGCGCTGTAGATTCACTGCAGCTGCTACACTGGATACAGACTTCTTTGGGCTTAAGAGAGAGAGAGAGAGAGAGAGGGAGAGAGAGGGAGAGAGAGAGACTGACACTCTGCCCCCGAGGTTTTCATTCTCGCTAAAGCACCACCCTATTGGGCACATCATCCATTTCATTAAACCTGTTTTCGATTTTCCGCCAAGGTTTTAGATTGGCCGGGGCTTTAAAGAGAGCTATGGGAGGCAGATTGATGTTGTCTAAAAGTAGTGTTGCCCTGTGACACATTCGGAAGTAGGCTGTAGTGCCGCTCTGATGTTTACTTTAATGCTTTTAGCTTGTAGAGTAGGAATGATTGCTGTGTTGATTATTTTTTGTTTTGATGTGGCTATGCAGTGGCATGCGTGCAAGCTTTTAAGCAGAGTGTGTGCGTGGGTGTGTGTGTGTGTGTGTGTGTGTGTGTGCATGATTTTCACATTATTGACTGTGCATGTTCCAGATAATTCCGCCCCATGGGATGCTCGCCCTTCAGCCTCCCCAAGCCTGTCGGAAGTAGCCCCTCCCATCGACAGCCTTTCCATGTCATCGCCTTCATCTCATCTGGCCCCGGCCCCCGACCCACCTCACCTGCCGCCTCTGGACGTCCCCCGAGACCTGGCGGCGCGAGACAGCAGGACGGAGCGTTCGAAAAGCCCCCAGAAGGCCGAGCTGCTAAACCCAGATCCGATCAGCCAGGGGAGGAGAGCGGCTACAACCGGTGGGAGCGGCAGAGCCAAGAAGGAGGGTGGCAGGTCCACCCACAAGGGGCACAGGGTTCAGCCCACTTCTGAGGGGGAAGTGGGCAAGGAGGGGGAGCCCAAACCTTCCAGGAGCACCAGAGGGAGGTCCAAGGAGAGGAATGCAGGGGAGAACAGAGAATCCACCGAGTCTCCCAGTGGCTCCAAGCTCCCGCACACCAACGGGAACAGCAGGGACGATGTGGAACGTTACGGTGGCGGGCAGCAGGTGGAGTCAGAGCCCAGGCCCAGGGAACTGGACAGGGGCCTGGGAGAGAGCCGGCCCAGCCTGCCCAACAAGAGCACCAGCAGCGCAGCAGGGAGGAAGGCCACGGTCTCTCCCGGGCCTTGGAAGATCCCCGGATCGGACAAGCTGCCCAGCACACTGCGCACAGGCACGTCCACGCTGAGCAGATAACACCGCGGCGCCAGCCGAACACAGTGGCCACACTCATCTGAAAACAAACCCGCCATCCTCATGCCTTCCTGTGCTCCTTTATCCCCCCTCCATCCCGTTCTCCTGCAGACGAAACCACAGGGGGGCAGGGTGATCTGGACCACGTGTTTTTAGAGTTTTATTTATGATACTGTACTCTAAATTATTTTGAGAAATATTTTACACCCACCACCTTAAGAACTGGAAAATCATCCACTTAAAAAATAAATAATGGAAGTAGAATGTGTGTGTAGCGTGGCGGGGAATCAAATAGGGGGTGCAAACTTTATTCTCCCCGAGCAGAACTGGGGGACAAACATGCAAATATAAACAACTGACAGGAAGCAGCTGTCGGTGGATTTCTTTTTTACCTTCACAGTGGAGTCTGTTTTATGAAACGGAATGTTCAGAAGAAAGTTTGCCTGTTTTTGACGAGAGCGAATGGAACAAAAGAGCGACAGCGGAGATGAAATCTACTCATCGACAGAACTTTGCCTTAACGGAGACTGAGTGGGCCTGAATCTATCTTGAATAATCTATCAGATGATTATAGACATAGATATATTATAATGAATATGAATATGTGGGATCATTTTGTAAATAAGATCATCTTTAAGTGGACAGAACCTTCGCTGAGCTGGTTGGAAGTCCTAAACGGCATGACATGGACCAGAGCTTTCACCGTGATGACTTCTCCCTCCTCTACACTCCCGTTCAGCCCTGTGACCGCAGCTTGGGGGTCTCGGCAGACCCGCTGTGCTTGACTTCACGATCTGTTTGCGCTTGCGGGGGTGTCGTGTCAATCCATTTTTCTCATTTCTTGTGCTAAACGAACAAAGCAATCTGCGACGGCGGTGTCCAGCCGGACGCTGAGAGAAGGAGCTCATGTGATACCGACCGAGGGGCAGAGTGCCTTAGACTGACAGAGAGGTTGGCTTTTAAGTCAAAGGTTCAACTCCAAACCACTTGAGAGGGTTCAAAACAGGCTGCTATACAACATCAACTTTACAGATATAAATAATAAACTGTATTTTTTCAGATACGAGTGTGATACGGTGAAATATATCATTTATTTCACAGGCTTACGTATGAAAATAACCAGAGGTCTACGATCTTTATTTGTGCAAGTGGTTCATTTTGGGTCATGATAGTTTTCATTTCGTAATGAGGTCTGACACCAGTAATCTCCATGAAGAATTTATCCTCTGAGATGGTGTTTTTTTTAAATGTCAGCACTGAGCAGAGCTTTGCAAACCAAACTACTAAGATCTGATATTGAGTCGTCAAAGAATCAATCTTGCCTGTCAAAAGCTCGCTCGCCTAACAATCTGTGACCTGAATGAACGAACGCCCTCCGTTTGAAAATGAAAGGTTTCTGTCATTTCCAGACAGGCTGAGAAAAGGTTGCACCTGTCACAGCTACTGTCAGCGGCTGACTTTGATTTGTTTTAGGTGATTCTGTCGACACTGTGTGATATTAACAAGTACGTGTCCATGCCAAAGCTCCCTGTAGGGTAGATGCAGTTCCAGCATACACTCACCTGCCCCAGAGTCGGACTCTATTTGGAAGCTATGTGCTGCAGCATAAATGTAAAAGTGTGCGTTTTACAACCTGACAGTTTGCTAAGCCCTGCCCTCCTTAGTTACTGTTGCTATGCTTGTCATGCTTTCAATTTACAGTGATAACACGGCAGATTTATTTTACAGCTTGAAACAGTGGGTCCTTTGTTTCCGCCAGAAGGAAACACAAGCAGCCTCTCATTTCTTCTCAGTGCTGTCACTAGCAGTGTATCAGCTGTTGCTAACCAGCTAACAAAGCCAATATCTAGCTCCATGACTCGACTGAAAACTGTGTCTGTGGCTGACTTTTTAATGGGGAGCGTATTTATGTTCCCAGGGTTCTGTGTTCCCCCAGATTAATATCCTCTTAACCCTTTGAAACTTGGCTTGATTTCTTTTAAAAACATGGGAAGAAGGCAATGAGCATATGGAAGAAGAAATGAGCAAAAAAAAAAAATAGCAAGAAATTAGTAAAAAGAGAAAATTAAAAACAAGAAAATTAGAAATAAAAGACAGAAAGAAAGTTAAAGACAAACAAACAAAGAAATGACCCGGAAAAGTACTTTAAAATTATAATAACTCTGTAACATAATTTTGAGATGTAATGTATAATAATAATAAAATGTAAAAATGTATGATAATAATTGATATTATAAATATCGTTTTTCCCTAGCTTTTTCTTTTTTCCCTCATTTTTAAAATAACTTTCTAAATTTTTATTTGTTTATTTAATTTTTTTGCAATTTGTCGGACATTTCATGTTACCCATGTTTCAGAAATAAATCGCACCAATTTTCTCAGGGTTCAAAGGTTTAAATACTTGTGAAAGGTGTCTGAAAGCAGCACAGGAAAAGTGATGTCACTCCAGGTTTCAAAGGGTTAATGTGACACATTAAAGGGTAACTTAGGTATTTTTCAACCTGGATCCTATTTTCCTATTTTTTGATTCTAATATGTCTAAAAGTGATTAATATGAACAACAGTATTTATAAATTGGTCCAGTATTGAGCAAGAGGGCTGCAGCCAGCAGTAGCGAAACAGGCTGCAATGTAACCATGTGGGGCATTTGTGCACCATCAGTTTATGTCCACTAGAAGTGTTTGTTTTGCCACTGACAGGCTCAGATTGTGATTATAAGTGTCATTATGGAAAGGATCCCTACAGAGATAGATCCTTTTGTTAAAGGAAAAAATTGCCAACCCAAAAGCCACCAGACTCCATTTAAAAAAACAGTAATTTTATTTTTCCCATTTTCCAATTTTATCATTGGAAAACACACTTCATTCAAAGTCAAAAGAAAAAAAATACAGCTCACAAAAGTCATCTTGGTTTGTCTCTCCACTGTTCCAACAATCACCAACTCTGATTGGGTTTAAATTAACTCTTAATTCACTCAGTTGAATGTGAAAATATGCTGGATCTATACATGCTAAAATAACTCTTTATTTAAATGGAGTCTGGTGGGTTTGGAGATGGTGATTTTGGGGCTCTTTCTGGTCAAACAGCAAGGATCCTCTCCTAATCTGAGCCTGTCGGTGGCAAAAACAAACACTTGTAGTGGACATAAATTGACGGCACAAACCTAAATTGAAGATGCGAGTGGTTACATGCAGCCTGTTTCCTGTGGCCAGCTGCGGCAGTCTCTTCAACGAAACTACCACTTTCCAATATTGTTTTCATTAGCCACGTAAACACAAAACATGGGAAAATAAGGTCTAGACTGAAAATACGGAAGTTACCCTTCAAGGAGATGTTTCAAAGGGTTTTATGTCTCTGCAATGTTTTTGCCCATGGTCAAATATTCAGTGTGTTCCTCTGGGTCAGTTTGTTGAAATCACCCACCTACAGCTTATATCCAGCTGATGGTAAATATTCTTTGAAACATATGTCCTTGAATTTGTGGGTGAGACAGTTTTCTTGACCTCAGACATTGATATCTCCACAGTGGCCGAATGGATTCTTACCATTTGAGCTGCATGTGAAACATCAACCTCCCCATTACTCTGCTAAACAGCCTCGTCCTGCATTAGCAAAACACTGAATTTGTCAAAAAGAGGCCTATGAAGTATGTATGATTATTAAAATAAACAAAACCAACATTCATCTGCACACAATGTGATGACACAGAGCTGGTTGAATATCAGCAAAGTTTCCCTGCTTCCCTTCACTGGTTCCTGTACAGCAGGGTCGGTCTTTTTATAATCATTATAAAGCAAAAGCAGCATGTGTATACATTCAGTAGGCTATATCTTCAGTAGCTAGCTAGCTAACCCTACACTTTTCAGGGTTTGATTTTGGTTTTGGAACAGGGAAGAAACGTATATCTTTTTCCAACCTCTCCAGGTAACAAGTAGTCAGGGGTCGTCAGTTTACTCAGACATGGGGTCCCATAAGGAAAAAGGTTGGGAACCACTAGATTCATCCATTTATTCCACATTAGCTCCTTCTGATTTTGTTTTTTTTTTTAAAGGCTAAAAAGAAACACCTCCAATTCAAACTCTCTGAGTGGTGAGTATTGCTCAGACTGCAGCCTCGTGCACACCGTGTCCAAAGCTTGACAGGTTGTGCAGTGCCTAGTTACAGCTGCTAAGCTGTGACTGAGCATTTGATGTTCGGGGCAGGGTTTTACGCAAACTGTCAATTTTGAGATCAACAAATCTTTTCACAGCGTCCATACCTTCCCTGCAGATCTCAAAACTCTGAGTGGCAATGTTTTTTTTTTCCTCTGAATGAGCCGACATTAAGGGCGGAAAAAAAAGGAGTCATAATACCAGAACAAAAGTTTCCTCTGCTTCCTCTGCTGAGGGAAGTGCAAACAGTGTTTAAAGAATAAAAGAGCAAAGGAAGACAAGTCATTATGTTTGCCATTGTGATCCGTAATTACACCAGGCATAAGCGGACTGACTTTAAAGCACAATCTCTCACAGAGGGTTTGGGAATTATCACGTCGGAGGAAATCATCAGCCATGCACAAACGGCTCAGACCTTCAGGCACTTGTAGACGGTGTGCAGGGGGGCCGAAACTAAATTTTACATCTGTCAGACGAAAGGTTGCAAACCTACATACTGTCTCATTGTGCATCATCTGACCGCACTGCTTCTTTATCTTATGTTCGAAGCAGAGACAAAAAAAAAAAAAGTGCATATTTTTGCTCAACGTTTGCACAACTCACTGCTTTCCACATCTGAGCTGTCTCCATCGAGCAAAATTGTAAGTACTTTGCTACGGAAAGTAAAAAGAACAAAAAAAAGACATCTAATGGTGTAAAAAAAATATATATATGCGTGTTGACATGACAGCACACGCTCCACCCAAGCGGCTCAGTATCACTGTGTAGTGTTATAGCAGTGTATAGACCCTGAACAAATATCTCTATAAATATGACTCCGTGTACTATTGATGGTCACAAAGACTGTAAGTGGAGCAACTATTTTTATGAAATGCAACACTATGGATATATTAACTTTTGCAAAAATCTTGTTTACCTGTATGATATTCTGAAACGCTGTCAAAATAAAAGAAAATCTTGACACGACATCAAAGATTTATTCAGGACCTGCTGCTGTGTGATTTATTATGGGTGTCTGTTTTTATTAAACAGTTCATGTAGAAGAAATGTACAGGTAACATTTGACTTTAAGCCATTTTGGGATATGTTGAAACTCAATTTAACGTGACAACACCTGGTATGGGTTAGGAAAACATCTTTTTGCTTAGAATACCTGGTTTGTTCACTACAAATATGGCTGGAAATGTCCCAAACTTTTGTTTTAAATTTCCCACTTTTGTTTTTTAACAGAGGTCTCACCAAGGTGTCAGGAATTGGCTAGCCAACCACTACGTGGTCCCTTAGCCCCGCTCCACTCCACTGTGAACTGCTTCGGGAGGATGGGAGTGGGCAGCAGCTTTAGTTGGTGGCTGTAGCGGCTCCATTCAGCCAGTGAAACCCCCTAGTGCCGAGTGTCACAACAGGCTGATGGCCAGCAGCAGTGCTGGGTCTGTCCTCTGTAAGGGCAGCAACAGAAAGTTTGCTGACTGTCTCCCAAGCTGCTGCCTGCTTTTGTCCTTTTGAAGTGGTTTGTAGAGACATGGGAAGAGAGGCGGAGGACATACTGTGATTTGAGGCTCTAGCTAACGTTACCCTTGCTTCTTACCGCTGTGGAATGCTTTACTGCGAGGAGAGCAGGCAGTAGCTCAGGAGACAAACCTTCGGTCAGCAGCTGTACTGGCTCAAATTTGGCCAGCACAAACCCCACAGTGTCCTGGTGTCATAGCAGCAGTGCCGAGTCCATTCTCGGAACCCATCGGCTGTATTTGGTGTCTGACTTCCGGCAGGCGGCGATACAGCCTCTGGGGGCAGACCCCCGATTTTTTGGCATTCTGGTTTGATTTGGGCGGAGGAGGCGAATTCCCATTTCCGACTTCCGTTTATATTTAAGTAAATATGCTGAACCATTGCGATGGATTCAGAGTTTGCAGTGACCCCAATTATGTTCCGCCTTGTTAGTTCACCGCACGGACCGTTTAACCTGGCAACAACTGCAGCCGGCTCAAACATGATTGGTCAATATCACGCGGCCTACAACAGCCTACAACTGGAAACCAGGGCTCTTCCGCTCTTCTTCCGGAGACAAGATCTCAGGGGTTTGCCTACAGACTCTACATTCACTGAATGTGGAGTCTGTTTATAGAGACTATGCCGAGTCTAACCTTATAGCTGATCCAGGGGCAAGTCACGGCTGTCCAATTCCCCACAGTTGGGGTTTGCGTTGGCTGATTTCTGTGTTGCTGTGGCTGCTGACTGGGGATCTGTCTCAGGAGCTGCTGCCCATTCTCCTCCACATTCTCCCCCACACTCGCCAAGGTGTCAGGAATTGGCTAGGTAACCTCAGTCTCGCTCCCCACCACTGTGAACTGCTTCACGAGGAGGAGAGTGGGCAGCAGCTTCAGTCGATGGCTGTAGTGTCTCCAATTAGGCTAGTGCAAACCCCACTGCGCCAGGTGTCACAGTGGGCTGGTATCCAGCAACAATGCTGGGTCTAACCTGTGTAAGAGCAGCAACAGAAGGTTTGCTGGATTTGGGTTGCTGTGGCTGCAGAGTTGGGGTCTGTCTCTAGAGCTGCTGCCCCCTCTCCTCCAGGCACAGTGGTGTGTAGCGGTGTGGAATGAGGTGTAGGACTGAGTGTGATTTGAGGCTCTGGCTAACGTTAGCAACACTACCTTCCCTTCTCCTTGCTTCCCGCCACTGTGAACTGCTTAACCCCGAGGAGAGCAGGCAGCAGCTCTGGACATGGACCTTCGGTCAACGGCTGTAGCTGCTTGAATTCAGCCAGTGAAAATTGAAAACCCCCAGCGCCCTAGTGAAATAACAGCAGTGCTGGGTCCAAACAGTCAGCTGATCCAGCAAGGAGTCAGGGTAGCTCCTTCTCCCGGTGCTGAAGTTTGCATCGGCTGATTTCAAATTACTGCAGCTGCTGATTTGGGGTCCATCTTAGGAGCTGCTGCCTACTCTGCTCCAGGAGTGGTGGTGTGTAGTGGTGGGGGAGTGAGGCGTAGGACACAAGGTGACTAATGTTAGCAGAAGGCTAAACTATTAGCAACATTTCCTCTACATCTCTGAAACACTTTGCTAATGTTGACACCTTTTACTTGAGTTATTGTCAGACGCTCTTTATGATAAGTCCATCTTTCTCTCATGCGTTGCTTTGCAATGTAGACAGTCTTGAATCGCAACTTTCTCTGCGGGATTCTCCGCCGTTGAATCAGACTTTGACTGAAGAGACACACATATGTATCTGTAGAACAGTCAATAGAAATGCCTTCTCTTTGAAATTACCTGTGATTGGCCAGAGTCTCCTGTCATGAGCTAGATTATCTAAGGCCTGAAAACAGTTTTCTTTTAATCCACTTGAATTAAAATATGCTCAAAGTTTATGGTGGGATTTTTGCCCAGTGAAGCCAAATAAAACTGCCTACCCCAGATTAGATATTTTACATCTGTGTCATTAAACATATAGCTTTGTGAATAAATACGTTCCTTTTATCAGTTTACAGCTACATTATAGTGTCAAGGGGCAGGAGGTTAAAGTGTTACCAGTGTGGGTCTGTGCTTTTGTGTGTTTGTAGGTGAATGAAACTCCTTTTTAGCTTCTCTCTTTAAATGTTTGTACTGTGGCAGTGTCAGTATTTGACCACATGGGGGCGTCTGATAAACCAGGTACAATACAGCAAGTATTGTTTACAACAACAACAACAAAAATGGCCCTGATAATGTGATTAGCTCGGGGAGACGTTGGCTTTACATGTACAGAATATTATAACTGATGTTTCCTGTCAGCTGTGTGCAGGGTGAATAGAGGATCCAGTGGTTCTACACCATGCGTGCACGTTCTCCATATGGACACTAGAGGTCAGTGTAGGCCAGGAGTTGTATGCAGCTTGGTTTCATAATTGTTGAACTTACATAAAGTTATTAGTCAGACATTTCCTCTTACAGAATGTTATAGGGATTTTATCATCCAGTGTGATGTCATGATTTCATAAACATTACATCAAGCACACTTTAAATAATGACTGTTTGAGTTAAACATTTCTGCTCTTGTGTCTGTGGTCGACATTTATGTGATCTTCAGCCTCTTAAGCAGCTTTGGGGAATTCATAACACCAGTGTGTTCACTTCCTCCAGTTGATGCTGTGGTTTTCACACGTACATCCTGTTGCAATACGCATGAGAAACACATGAAACACAGCTTGTAAGCAGCATGGTGATTAATTTAGGGTTGGATGTTACATTTTAGTAAGCCTCACACCTGACCTGATTTCATGTCTTCTTTTAAACAAACTGACAAACAGTGTTTTTATCGTATCAAAGCATTACGAGGTGCATGCTGTAAATATACAGAGGTGTGTGCATCAAACAGACCCAGGAGGAGCGCGGGGTGAGAGATGAAGCACTGCAGGAGCAGGAGAACCAGCTCTCCTGCAGAGGCAGCGCTGGTCGGGGCTGCCTGCTGCCAGCTGGAAGCTGCTGGCTGCTGCGCGTGTTCTCCACAGGGGCGAATCAATCCGGAGCTGTACTCATGTCTCCACCGGGAGACAGACAAGCTCAGTACAGGCCTTAACAGACTGCTCTGCTCTCTCTGAAGAGACCAAGGACTTCAGACGTGTTTATCACACGGCACTCAGAGGAAATAACTCATATTTTATACATTGTTGTGCTCAAATCTTCAGACGCACATGCAGTCAGATGATGAGCAGGGTGTTACACAGCAGCTTTATGTAGGGATGGATTATAAGACAGTGGGCCCCTGGGCTCAGATATGGAACAGGTCCCACAGCCTCTCCTAAGTATAAGCAAGAGACAATGACTCTGTGATGGTTTTGCGTCTCTTTGAAGTCTTTATGCATCTTTTTGTGGTTCTATGTCTCTTTGTGTCTTTTTGTGTCTTGTCTGGCCATTTTGTGTCTCTTGTTGTTGTGTACCTCTTTGAAGTAATTGTCTGTCTGGTTGTTTTGTGTCAAATTATGGCAGTTTTTGTCTCTGATGTCATTTTGTGCATGTTTGAGGTAATGTTCTGTCTCCTTGAGACAATGTTGTACCTCTTTGAAGTTATGTGGTGTCTCTGAGAAAATTTGGTGTCTCTAAGGTCATTTTATGCCTCTCTTAGACCATTGCGCATTTTCTTGAGGTAATTTTGTCTATCAAAGGCAATTTAGTGTCTCCTTGTGGTTGTTTTTTGTGTAATTTTTTGCATCTTTGAGGTAATTCCATGTGTCTTATAGGCCATTTTTGTGTCTCTGAGATAATTTTGTTGCTCAATAAGATAGTTTTGTCCCTTAGAGGCAATTTTGTATTTACTTGGTTTCCAGTGTCTCCTTGTGGTTGTTTCCTGTCAAAGGAAGGCAGTTTTTTGTCTCTCTGAGGCCATTTTGTGTCTCATTAAGGTCATTTTGTGTCACTCTGGGGCAATTCCATGTCTCTTTTAGGCCAATTTGCATCTTTTTGAGGTATATTTGTCTCTGTTGAAGGTAATTTTCTCTCTTGGAAACATTTTTTCTGGTAGTTTTGTGTCCCTTTATATCCATTCAGTGTCTCCCTGTGGTTGTTTTCTGTCAAAGAAGGGCAGTTTAGACCATTTTGTGTCTCTTTGGAGTACTTATCTGTCTCTTTGAGACAATGTTGTGCCTCTTTGAAGCTATTGTGTCTCTTTGAGGTGGTTTTGTGTCTCTTTGGGTCAGTTTTGTGTCTTTTTGGGGTAAGTTTGTCTCTATTAGAGGTAATTTTATGTCTTCTGGTTGTTTTGTGTCCCTTTGTGTCCCTTTAGTGTCTGCTTGTGGTTGTTTTGTGTCAAATTAAAGCTTTTTTGTCTCTCTGAGGTCATTTTGTGCACCTTTGAGGTCATTTTCTGTCTCTTTGAGACAATGTTGTGCCTCTGAAGTTGTTTTGTGTCTATTTGATGAAATGTGCCTCTTTGGGCTAATTTCGTGTCTCTCTGATTTTATGTCTCTTCATGGAAATTCGTGGTCACTTTGGGGCAATTTCATGTCTCCTTGTGGTTGTGTGTTAATTTGAGGCAATTTTTTGTCGTTCTGAGGCCATTTTCTGTGTCAATCATGTTGTGTCTCTTTGAGGTTATTTTGTGTATCTTTGAGGAAATTTTTTTGTCTTTTTTAGGCATTTTGTGTCTTTCTGAGGTACTTTTATGTCTTTTCCAGCGGTTTTGTGTCGCTTTGTATTCATGTTATGGTTGTTGTGTGTCTCCTTGCTGTTGTTTTGTGTCAACTTGATGCAATTTAATGTCTCTCTGAGGTAATGTTTTTTGTCTGTTTGGTTGTTGTGTGTTGTCTTGTGGTTGTTTTGTGTAAGTTTTAAGTAATTTTGTGTCTTTTTTTTTTGGTTGTTTTGTGTTCCACTGTATGTGTGTCCTTGTGGTTGTTTTTTTGAGGTCATTTTGTGTCTAATTGAGGTAACTTTGTGTCTTTCTTTGTGGTCATTTTGTCTCCTTGTGATAGTTTTGTGTCTCTTCCTGGTCAGTATGTGTTTGTCTAAGTGCCAGTTTGCAGGTGTAGGCCAGAGGGGCACTGACATTTGGGCCCCTGGGCCTGTGCCCGGCAGGCTCATTCAGTAATCCATCCACGTACAGCAGTTTTTTGAGTTGTAACTGTTCATCTAAGCCACACAAATGGCTCACATCCCTGGATCTCAGTTGCATCTGACAGCACCGAGCACTGCCCTAATGTTTCTCCCCAACACGCCAACACTAATGTAATTGACAGCAGACATGACTCAGATTTTCAGCATTTGATGGATTGCTTTGCCTCCTCCGCCGACGTCTCTGGTGTAGCATCTCATCAACACTGAACATATTGCCAGTAAAATAACTGCAGTGCAGAGATAACAAAAATATAATTAGTCCATCCTTCTAGAAGACTCTACAATGCTGCACAAAGAAGAGATCTTAACAGCACCTCCAGTGTTCAAGAGTTTCAGTTTCTGTGTCTCGAATTGCCTCACCTTAGCCGGGGGCAACTGTGATGCTTTTATGTGAGGTGAGCCAGGAATTGTTTCGCTGCATTCCTCTGTATCTCACCCTCAACTCATTTGCACTGCTGCACATGGGACGCCAGAGAAGCTACGTAGGTTTACACAACAGGAGAGGTGTATTCCCTCAGTTAGTCAGATTTTCCGAGAGTTGCAGGAAAAACAGTCGACTCATTTGGGAGCTACATTCACTCTGAAAAGACCATTTACTGCTTGAAACGCAGGTTAAATGTAATACAGCACTCATAGTTTAATTCTATAATACAGACAGTCTCAGTCGTGACTTTCTGTGTTAAAAACAAAATTATAATAATAATAATTAAATAAAAAATCAACCCGGATCTTGGTGGGATGGTTATAAATCTCCTCTGAGGAAAGCAAATATTTAAAGGACAGAACGTAACATGTTGCACAACAAGGATTACCTGCAGAACAAGCTGAGGGTTGTCGTGTTCCTGTCTGCCTTTTACTTTTAAAATCAGAGAGACTGTCTGTTACAGCAGATCCTGTCAGCATGTGAGGGCCACTTTAAGGTTTGTGGCTCAAGACCAAGTTTGCATTTATGGATGGTTTGATAAATAGGCCTTTTGGGCACAAACCCAGGGGCCCAAATTATCAGCCCCCGGCCCTCCGGCTTTCACCTGCAAAATGTGATTCAAATAAACACATGCCGACCAGGGGAAGACTCAAACTGACCACAAAGAAACAAAAAAAGACCACAAAGAGATGCAAATCAACTACAGAGGGATAAAAAATGACAACAGAGACAAAAAAAATACAAAGAGATGCAAAACAGCTGCAAGGAGACATGGCTATGCAAGAGGAAAAACAACCACAAAGAGACACAAAATAACTATAAGGAAATGCAACAAAAAAGCTGCAAGGAACCACAAAGAGACTTACAACTACTAAGAAATTGGGTAAAACAACCACAAATAGACAAAAATGACTACTTCGAGATGCAAAGCAACTACAAAGAGATACAAAATGGCTACAAAGAGATGTAACAGCTCCAAAGAGACTCACAAAAAAAATTACAAAAGTGGGCATAACAACCATAAAGACACAAAATTACTACAAAGAGATGAATGAAACTGCAAAGAGATTCAATATGAATAAAGAAAAGAAACCACAAAAAAAGATAAAACAACAACAAAGTGACACAAAATGACTATAGAGAGATTCAAAACATCTGCAACGAGGCACAAAAAGAATCACAACGACAATTTAAAGCGGCAAAACAACCACAAAGAGACACGAAACAGCTACTATGAGATGGAGGCAATTGCAAAGACATTCAGTATGACCAAAAAGAGACACAAAACAACTACAAAGAGATGCAAAAATTCCAAAAAGAGACACAAAATGACCACAAAGAGACTCAAAAAGACCACAAAGAGACACAAAATGACCACTAAGAGACACAAAAGGACCACAGAGAGACACAAAACAACCACAAAGAGACTCAAAATGATCACAGAGATTCAAAATGACCACTAAGAGACTCAAAACGACCACAAAGAGACTCAAAACGACCACAGAGAGACACAAAACAACCACAAAGAGATTCAAAACAACCACAGAGACTCAAAATGACCACAGAGATTCAAAATGACCACTAAGAGACTCAAAACGACCACAAAGAGACTCAAAACAACCACAGAGAGACACAAAATGACCACTAAGAGACACAAAAAGACCACAGAGAGACACAAAACAACCACAGAAAGACTCAAAAAGACCACAAAGAGATTCAAAACAACCACAAAGAGACACAAAATGATCACAAAGAGATTCAAAATGACCACTAAGAGTCACAAAAGGACCACGGAGAGACACAAAACAACCACAGAGAGACTCTAAATGACCACAAAGAGATTCAAAACAACCACAAAGAGACACAAAATGACCACAGAGATTCAAAGTGACTACAAAGAGACCCCAGAAGACTACAAAGTGACCACAGAGATTCAAAATGACCACTAAGAGACTCAAAACAACCACAAAGAGACTCAAAATGACCACAAAGAAATGCAATATGAATAAAATGGGAAAAACAATTATAGACACAGAAACTACAAACAGGAAGTAGAGAGATGTGTAACGACTTCTCAGAGATGCAAAACAAAACACACTTATAAAGTCTGTGTGTCTTATGGCTCCTATGCTCACAGTCATGTTTACAGTCTTCACGCCATCTGACAAACTGTTTATAAGTTACATCGCCTTCACATTGTTGTCATGCACACACTCAGACACATCATACAGTACCCGGAGCTGTCTGTTAAACCTGTTCTACCATCTGCAGAGTCCTAGCACCCCACGTTCATACTTTAACAGCTGAATAGAGATTAATTTTGTCCATTATAGTACAGTTATTGCGCAGCTGTAGCAAAAAAACCAACACTGTGCCCTTCGGCTAAGTGCAGCGAAACTACGACTGTGAGTCATAATCAAAGCTGTAATATGTGGAATAATGGCACCAACTGGAGTTTTAAGTGTCCTCCAGGCAACAGGCTGGCTGTAATAACCGATACGGTGGTGGTTGATGCCTGGTACTTGATAACTTTAATTATACATCAGTGCTTTGCAAGCAGGGAAGCAAATGATCCGCTGTGCATGTTTTTATGTGGGTGTCAATGGAAAAGGCCTGTTCTGACATTAGCTGCAGACTGAAGCATGGGTTGAGTTAAACAGGGAGCTATCAATAGATCATTCAGTGTTAGCAGAGAAGTCCTGTATTGAGTGAGATAATTTACAGACCCTTTAAGTTTATCACATCGTTAAGAGAACATGGATGATGTTCTGGTTTGGGGTCATCAAATTAATTTGGTCTTATCTTGTTTTATCGATGCTTAATGTCCAGATTTATGCTCTTATAGAAATAAATGATCAAACTGCGAATGTGTAAAGTCAGGGTATACTTTGTATCCCCACAGAGCCTCCAGTGACAGCACAGGTGTAGATTTCCAAGGGGACGCAGGGGACACACACTCCTCAATATTTGGAACACGTGCAGTTCCGTCTCGCTGACTTGATCAGAGACTTCTTTTAAACTTGGAGATATATTCACATTAATGTCATGTAGCATCTTTCCTAGTTTTTCGTCCATAATAGCAGCTATGCGTCATCACCTCAAGAGATTTTGACAGACTCGGGTCAACTTCCAAGCTAGCTGTGTTAGCTGTTAGCTGCTAGGCATGACAAGATTTTACGAAGTTGGACATGGTCCTTGATCAACACCCTACATCACATTCCTGGGCCAATATTGCAGTCAACCAATCACAGCCTTCTGACATCATCAGTGTGCTGCTCCTGTGCTTCTATCAAAATTCCCACTGCAAGGTTAGTGAGTTAGCTTGCTAACTAGGTTGGCTATGCTAACAAGTCAACTTGCCAATAGAGCAGAATATGAGCAAGTTAGCTTGCTAACTAGGTAGGCTATACTAATGAATAAACTTGCCAATAGACTAGAAAATTAGTAAGTTAGCTTGCTAATTACATAGGCTATGCTAATAAGTCAACTTGCAAATAGACTAGAATATTAGCAAGTTAGCTTGCTAACTAGGAAGGCTATACTAATCAATAAACTTGCCAATAGACTAGAATATTAGTAAGTTAGCTTGCTACTAGGTAGGCTATGCTAATGAGTAAACTTGCCAATAGACTAGAATATTAGCAAGTTAGCTTGCTACTAGGTAGGCTATGCTAATGAGTCAACTTGCCAATATACTAGAATATTAGCGAGTTATCTTGCTAACTCGGTTGGCTATGCTAATCAGTAAACTTGCCAATAAACAGCAATACTAGAAAGTTATCTTGCTAACTAGGTAGGCTACGCTAACAAGTGAACTTGCCAATAGATTAGAATACTAGCAAGTTAGCTTGCTAATTACAAAGGCAATGCTAATGAATAAAAAAAAAGATTTGTGTTACAGGTGGCAGTCCAGATTGCCACCTTGGAAATATACCTGTATTCAAAGATTAGTGATTTCAAAAAAAAAAAAAAAAAATACTACTAATTTAAAATGGGTGCCATTTGTTATATAAATATTTATGTCCTCAAAAAGGCAACCTAATCTGCATCATGTTTTTATTTTTATTTGTAAAATAGTCAGTAAAACTAAAATGAAGTTATATGCTTTTTCTACATAAGCAATAAAAAATATAAATCTACTATAAAAATTATTCAATTAAATAATTAATTTCTTACTTTCTTTGATATTTTTCTCAGACACGCAACGATGATTGTTGAGTGATATTTATGTTAATGTCATTGACAATACATGCATGATAGCGAGCACCAGGGCCCGTCATAATAGTGTGCACTGGGGCCCATAATAACTTCTGAGGACTTTTATTTTGCCAAAATTTGATTTAAACATGTATATATATATATATAAATTAGTGCATAAAAGTCCAGCAGAATGCAGGAAATTAAGTGTTTGATGCTAAAATGTTAAGATGGACCTACACCCTTAATTGAAAGGCTACTATGAAACCCCATCTATGGCACACACCATAAATGTCCCTAACTATAAGCCTTTGCATGATAATCCTAGTTTTAAAAGTTATTGTCAAAACTACACTGTATTTGCAATGTAACCATTTAAATGTTATATTAAAGTTAAATAATGTGTTTATATTTATGTGACACATGCCGAATTTTATATTTTTATTAGTCAAAGAGAAACTGACTAAATGCTTTCCAACAATCAACGACTCCACGCATTTCAAACACGTCACGTTAACTTCCCATATTTTTGAATGAGCTTTGGCGTGACGCTCGATTTGCACTCGTCAGAACGGCGTGTAACGGCGGGGCTAGGGGAGGGCCCACGGGCGGAGTGACGCGCCCTGCCCACTCAGTATCCCACATTAGTGTGGCAGTCTGTCTCGCTGCTGTAGTCTGCAGACAGACAGGCAGTCGGCGGATCCGTGGAAGTATCCCAACAGCCAGAGCCCAGGGGCGGCCGGTGGGAGGAGGCAGAGAGTCCGCAGCTGCCGCACCGCACAGCCTCTTTGACAGCAGCAGGAGGAAGGAACCGCCCGCACCAGCCCATGTCTACGGTAGGAAGGGTTTTATTTCTTTTTCTATTTTAAATCGGCGGTGGTTCAGTGTATCGGGATTAGTACATGGACTGTGGGAGGCAGAGATGTGTCTTGGCACGCCGCTGCCGGAGCATCTTTCATTGGATTTGTCTGCTGTGTGATCGGAGCCGCGGGAATGAGCATCAACACGCCGGAGCTGAAAACGTCTCCGCGCGCACTCAGCCGGTAACAGTCACAGTGTGTCGGCTTTTTATCAGTCGTTTGTTTCAGTGTGACCGTGGGAGTTGTGTAACGGGAGAGCACGCAGTCAGCACGGAGCTGTAGCCGCCTCCGATAGCAGGGCGGCGGGTAGCGGGACAGCTCGAGCCGCAGTCAGCGTGGAGCAGCTGCGGGAAGCTAGTAGCCTGTAATGCCAACGATACCGGAAGTACAGGCTGTGGCCTTCAAAAGAAAAGCATATTAAATAACAAAAACACACGAGTTACAATTTATTACGGGTTTAAATGAGCGTAAAAGTAGAGTTTCTCTGAGGCTACACATTTTTAACAACTTCATAAATTAATTAAAATTCGTAAAACCCAATATGAGGGTATTGTATTGAGGACTTTGCACAAAATCTACCTTTTTAAGTAGTTAAAAAATTGGACTTGTAGCCTGATTGTCCCCAGCCAGTTAGAGTAATTGTAAACTGTCATGAAGACAGTTGAGTGTTTCACATCATGGACATAGGAAGTTATAATACTGTTACTTAAATTATGAGAAAAAAAGTACCTTTCTTTCAAAAGCTAATTAAAAAATGCTAAAATAAAAAAAAATACTAAAATAAAACAGTTTTCTATTTTATATCATCTTTGGTTTGAACTGAAATCAGTAGTAGATTAACCTGTCAGCTGATGGACAGAAAATAAACAGTTTTGTTCTAAGATTAATTGTTTAACTTGCAAATAAATGTATGAAGCAGTTTCTTCTAGTGTTGTCACCACACTGGAATTTCTTATTTCATACAATACCTTGAAAAGTATTAATATGTTATACCATTTTCAATGTCACAGGAAAAAATTGACATTAATATTCACGGTTGTTTGAACTGAAATGTGTAGAAGAACAGAAAATAAACTATTATTGTTGTTTGATTAGTTGTTAAAGTTGCAAACAAAAGTATGAAGTAGCTTCTTGTGTTTCACGAGACTGTAATTTCAAACTTTGATACCATACCTTGAAAAATATCACTGCTTGTCACAGGGAATAATTGATACTGATAGCCTAAAATTCTGTTTTTTTATTGCAATACAAATATAACAAGGCTATAGCACGACAGTGACAACTTTTTTTTTCTTGGTTGGTGGCGGTGAACATCAGAATGACTGTACTAAATGTCAACAGAGAGCAAAAAAGTGCAGCTGTTACTGTAGGAAATGGGTATTGAAACTGTTTCAAATATTCAGTATTGATAAATAGACATTTTGAAAACACTATTTTCCCCTTGCAGCTCCTAAAATGTTAGGATTAGTTTTTTGGCATTTTGTACCCTCAATGACTAACTGATAAACTACTTGGCCAAGTAACTGATACAGAAAATATTCAATAGCAGCAAACCTGATGTTGTCATGTGTATGTTGTGCTTCATTTTTTTTTTTTTTTATTTTGAAAAGTTTTACCGGAAAAGCCATTTCACCAACGTTTCTACCTTGACTCTGACGACTGGAGAGCGTTGGCACGGATTTGCGGATTTGTGAGAATATTTATTGTGTTTAATTGTTTTCTAACTCCAGCAGTGATAATAACAGTGTGTGTGGGGAAAGTTGACATTATTACAGAGCTGTTTATTATAGATCTGACCACTCTGTCGTGTTTCGTGTGTGTGTGTGTGGTTTGCCATGTGGAGGCGAGCTGTTTGAATCACCTCCTGGCTGATGTGCTCTGTGCTGAGCAGTAAGAAGACTGAGGAGCACAGCTGACTCTCCTGGTCATGAATGTGCAGCTGGGCGGCAGCTTGGTCCACCCCAGACCACAGCTCCCAGTCTGAGTGGAAATTCCCTCACAGTATGCAGATCTGAGGAGATGTGGGGTGTTGCATAATGACTTTACATTCTTACTTTAGACTCGTTTATACTGTAGGAAGAGCTCTAAGCTGCAGTGTTACTTCTTATCACTGCAGTCAGTCCTGTCTGTTTTGTCTGTCCTATCTATCAGCACTATTTTTACATTTCAAAAAGTGAAAGGAAACTTCAGTGATAGTCTTAACTTCATATACCACTGAACCAGCCTGCTCTACATGCTGCATTGCTTTTGCCAGATGTCATATCACCAGTGCGAGGGCGTCATTTCCATTCAAATCAGCATATAATTGGGAAAAATTGAAACTGAAACTATCAGTATGTTTTATCCAGCCTTGTAAGCACAGACTCTTAGGTCACAGCTTATTACCTCCCAGCAGTGTAAGGACATTACTTTGATAGGGGAAGGTCTTCCTTACGATCCAGAAATCACTGCAAACAAACTGTTGACACAGAGACAGCTAAAAGTTATATCCATATCCACTTTAAATAGAGCTGCAACTGGCGTTGTTTTTTTTCTTCTCAGTGAAATGTTTTGTCAGTAGAGTTACCATCCATAACACACAGATGGAACAGGTTTCCTTCTATAAATATTTGGGCATTATGTGGACGCTGCTTATCCTGCAGTGCACATATAGATTATATTTTTAGCAAGGTACAACATTTACTTTCTCAGGAGACGGAGGTCATTTGGAGCAAACAAGATCCTGGTATTGTTTTTCCAGTCTATAACACAGAATGTTATGCAGTATGGAATCAGTGTGTGGTACAGTTGTCTCTCTGTTCAGCTCAAAGTTAGACTTCCTAGACTAATACATATCTGCTCTAAGACTGGGTCACACACTTGAGTCAAGTTCACAAGCTGCGTGAATTAAACTATGTTGTCTGTCTCACTTAATTTGAAAAAGAAGATACTGTAATACCTTGATACCACCCAAACCTACTAGGTAAGATTAATTTGTTGTGCTGCATCTACTTTCGTAATGTCTGATGTGATTTGTAGTGTTTGTAGTTTTGTTGTTTGGTTAAATGTTTTTTGTGTTCAGGCTTATTAATGTCAAACTGTTGACATTCTGGGAATTGAGATGAACTCCTGTTGTAATTGACGCCTTCAAATGTCTTGTTTTGTCTTAACGATAAACACAGGCTATATAAATAATGAACTTAGCTACTGTGACGTCACCCACTGGTTTGTGGAATCCCGTTTTCAAACCTCAAGTTCGGCCGTCACCATCTTGGTTTTTTGGAGAAAGAGATGACTGTATTTACTGTAGATGATAGGTTGGAGCTGTGGAGCAGCATGGGATGGATCCGACATGCGTAAATTTATGCCTAAATAAAATATGAGTAAGTTATTTAAAAATGTACCCCTCGTACGGCTGTCGTGAATATGGAAATTAGCTTCCGAGACCAAAACCATGTTTTGTACCAGGTTGTAAACATGGTTATTTCTGCAGTAAAATAGGGTCTATGGGGATTTACTCTGTTTTCGGGCCGGCCTCAAGTGGCCATTAGAAGAACTGCAGTTTTTGGCACTTCCGCACTGGCCCCATTTTTCAGCCTTGGAGGTTGCCGCTCTCCAATAACCAATATACAGTGCTGATATAAAACAAGAGAAAAGGAATAAATGGTGACATTTGAGAAGCTGGAACCATGGAAAATAACAAATTTCAATTATAGAAATAGTTGCGGATAAATTCTCTGTCGCTCGACTAATCAATTGAAGGTCTAGTGTGTAGGATTGAGTAGCATATAGCAGCGAGGTTTCAGATTGCAATCAGCTGAAACCTCTGCCATGTGCCCAGCATGTAAGAGAGCTGCAGTGGCCAACGGAAAACACAAATTGCCCTATCTAGAGCCAGTGTTTGCTTCATTGCTCTGAACTACATCAGAAACATGGCAGTGCAACATGGTGGATTACGCAAACAAAAATACAACAGTTCTTATTTCCAGGTGGTTACGTGCCATATCTGCCCATATGTCCCTTTAAATCCTACAGACTTTAAATGAACTGATCCTCGCAGCTCTACTTCAAAGTGTGTATCATCAACAATTACATCATACAAAACAGGAAATATCAGTCCATCACATTGTGCAAACTGCGAAGATTTCACCCCTCAGAAGGTGTTTTGGTGTGTGATCACAGACTTGTCACCATCAGCTATAAGTGGCAAAATGAGGAAGGTGTCTCACGCTGATTTCTAAATCGGGATCACAAATAGAGCTCTAATTATCATCACGAGATGACCTACATTTTGCTCTCAGATAGGTACGTGTGCACGCATGTTGGCGAATGTGTGCTCATTTATATATTTATAGCCGCACTAAGTTATGACCAGATGCTGCCGGAGAGGATTTTGTTCTCAACGTGACTTCATTTCTGGCTTCTTGAGAAGTTTCACAACAAAGTACGGGGCAGGGCCAGATTTAGAAAGTCCCGCTATTGTCTTATAGGTTTGCAACCTTCCTGGTTTACACATGTGCAGCCGCTCATCCGGTGCTTTCTCACCTCCAGCCACAATTGTTCCTGTGAAACCCCCCAGGTCTCGTCTTTTGTCCTCATTTCTCTCTCACAGCCTTCCATCTTTTTTGTCAACTTTTGTTTCCCACCTTCTACCCCTCCTGTCTCATGTTGCAGCTCTGTATACATCTCTACTACTCATGCATTTCTATACCACAGTAGTAGCATGGTTACAATGAGTGAATGGAGAGGCAGCAGCGTGGGAGCTGATTTCTTCCTTGCATCTCCGTGTCCGCAGTTTCAGTCACTTCGAGAGAGGCTGTGTGAGTTAAGATGTGGTCTGGGGCGAGGGGATTGCAGTGTGCTTCCTCTTCAGCAGATAAACAACCACTGCAAGGATGTAAATCGCCGTTTTATATCGGTCAGCGTGAGTGAGTCTGTGTATGTGTGTATGGAGGAGAGAAACCCGTATTCAGCACTGCTACTGTTCACAAATGTCAGCCTCAGGTTTCATCATTCGATCCTGTTCAGCTGTGATGACATGACATGGATCATGCTACATGTCAGTTTGGACATTTTTTGTAAGGAGTACTGTGTGAATTTCTTTGATTTGCCCCCTCGGGGGAATTTTAGAGAAGCACATCCATAAATCACAATTTACTGTCTGCATCAAAGGAAGGACGCTCCCAGTGGACATTTATTAAAATGACCGTGTCCTCAAAGATCAACTGAGGTGAAACGTCATCAGCTTTGAAGTCTCTGTGACATTTATGGTCATGACAAACATTTTTATGAAGAAATAAAGTATTAGGTATAGTGTGATTGGTGGCTTTGTTGTGCTTTAAGCTAAATGCTAACATCATCATGCTAACCTACAATAACAATGTTAAATGCTGATGGTTAGCAAGTATAATTTTGAAGGGGACCTATTGCACTCATTTTCAGGTTCATACTATATTTTGGGTTTCAGTGGTCAAATAACACTTTGTTTTCCTTATACTGTCCATACTGCAGCACCTGTATTCACCCTCTGTCTGAAATGCTCCAGTTTAGCACCTGTCTCTTTAAGGCCCTCCTCCCAAAAATCTCAGTAGGCTCTGATTAGTCAGCATTTTCAGGTCTTTCATATCTCTGTCTCTGCCATAGATATTAATAATTAAATACCAGGCCCCAAGATGGCACCTCTATCTATCTATCTATATCTATCTATCTTTATCTATCTATATATATATATATATATATATATATATATATATATATATATATATATATATATATATATATATATATATTTAAGTGGATTTGCTCACCTGACGCATCTGCCAAAAAAAGTTTATTGCTTCAAAGTTTAGTTCCACGGTATGTGGCCCACTAAATATGAGCAGTAGTGTTTCTCCCACTGGCCCCGCCTGTGAGTTCCCGCTCAACTCATAGATGACATCACAGATTTTTAATTTGCTTTTCTCAGCTTACGGAAAGTCTTTCAATTATATAACCACCACGGCTCAAAAATGCAGAATCAAAAGATTCACAATTGACCTTGTCTGCAGTTCGAGGTTTCCTGTCAGTAGTTAGTGCAGCCGGGAAATGAGTGTAAAGGAGAATAGCAGCACTTTCTACGGAGAAAAATCACCAGTGACAGCTCCCAAACATGTTTCAGCAGGAATATGATCCAAAATCGGGGAGAAATTACAAACATCATCGACCAAAATTGCATGTTTCCCACGACATTAGCATGTAGCTACATGTAGCAGTGTGCCTGATGCAGATAACCATATAGAGCACTGCAGGAGTCCTAAACTTGGAAATGAGTTAGCATTCATTTAGATGCCTGAAATAAGATCTGTGGTTAACACAAGCTTAAGAGACTTCAACATTTTGTTCTGTGACACAGACTTTGTCAGTAAACACCCCACTTGTGAATTTTGAAGCTCTTAGTTGTCTTTAAAAAGGCGGTTGCCAACAAGTGGCTAAATGAGACTAGCTTCCAGAACATCATTACGCCAAACATGGCTTTACAGACTTGTTGTGGTGTGGTGTTACACAACTGTAGTGTAGTTTGTTTAGCCTACAGTCAGCTAGCTTTTTACTTCTGGGGATTGCATTTAGGCTTCAAAAGTCATAAACGTGGGGTTGTGAAGATTAACTTGTTGAACACATAAGTAAAGTTTTGTTTGCCACAGAGCTCATTTCCTGCAATAATCCAAGATCCAATGGAAAAATATCATTGTTTTTTGATGAGGGAACCAGGGCAATGCTAACTTCCGCGGTAGCTGACAAAAAAATATCAACCCTGCAGCTTCAATACACAACCGGACATGTTTTAGCAGGAATATGATCAGAAATAGGGGTGACTTAAACCACAGTGGCAACCAAGATTACATGTCTCCCTGACATTAGCATGTAGCTACATGTAGCATTGTGCCTGGAGCAGATGACCATATGGAGAAATTTGTCACAACCTAGCATTAGCTTGTAGCTAAAGTATTGTTTTAAACATTGGCCACATTTATGGACATCTGACATTGTAACATTTTGACTGAAAAAAGGAAACACATAATGGGTCCCCTTCTAACATGTTTACTTCCTTATTTTAGCATGCTAACATTAGCTTGTTAGCACTCAACACAGAGTACAGTTGAGGCTGTTGGGAATGTCTGTTAGTTTTGCAGCTGTTCCTGGCATATCATAATTTCCTCATTAACACTACCTGACACTTCTACTTTTTATGCCAGCAACAATGCGGATAAACAACTTCACAGACAAAGTGCGTCTTAATCTTTGATGTGATTTAAGAGTGTGGAATGTTTCAGATTGTTTGTACATTCTTCTCACAGCCGGGTGGTTTTGTCTTCATTCATCTTGTAGTCATGCCAGTCAAACCAGTGTCAGAGCTGGCATACAGCTAAACGACTCGAATGATAACATGTTGCAATTCAAGAGGAAAACACTTGTTAAATAAACAGCAAACACAAGTGTTTGGGAAAAAAATGCTAAAAGCTATGAAAGCTAAATCAGCTAAAAGTAGCACACAGTTTAGCTGTGGGCTGTGCTGTTTCCTCAGAGCCAGGTCGGCAGTAATGAAGGAGCAGTGTCCCTGCACCTGTGGTTGTTTCTCATGGGACGCTGCAGGTTAGTTTGAATCAGCATTTGGTGTAAAGGCCGTGGACGGTGAGGATAAATGAGCAGGAGAAAGGGGCCATGAGAGGGAGGGAGTGTGTAGATCACCTCGAGGGTAGTCCTGTAAAGAGGACATCCTCTTTGATTTTAAATGGATCAAACAAGTGTGTGTTTGCATTCCATTTTTGAACGCAGGCTTTACAGTTTAAGAATTTGGATGTATTTTTCTTGCTGTTACAGGCAGCAGCTGTCTTTCACATAGTCCTGGGTATCAAACCTCAGTGCTTATTGATGCTTAGTTGGATTTTTAGGCTTGTTTACTAATGATTCAGTAGATGTTTTCTGCCCAAAATCAAGATATTTTCCAACTTCGAACCATGTTTTTTTAGCCCAAAGTTCTAAAAACTAAACTGTAAAGCTGTTGCTGATGATCAATTAATTGTCATTTTTTAACCTGAAAAAGCCAAACATCTTTGGTTTCAGCTTGTTGATTGTGAGAATTTTGCTGCCCGTCTTGGTCAGTTATGATAGTAAATACCGTATGGGTTTTTGTAGGTTGGATAAGATGTAGCAGGAAGTGGAACACGGCACTGTGGGCTCTTGGGAAATTATTACAATGGTCATCTTTTACTATTTCCTGACATTTTATAGACAAAACTATTAACCAGAGTAATTAAGAAAATAATATGCAGGTTAATCAATAATGAAAATAACTGTAAGGTTATGCCCTAGATTAGATATTTCCTGATTTATACCAAAGTAGGTAAAGTTTGTGTACAGCTGCTTGTGTTGAGACAATGTTTTAAATTTGGGAACTTTACACTCTATCAGTACTCTAATGCTTAGGGGTGGGAATTACCAGAGGATCAGCGATACGATATTTCAATGATACTTAAGTCATGATACAATATTATTGTGATTTTAGATATGCTGCGATATGCTGAGCATTGTAATAACATTTATTGCAATTTATTAACCTTTTTCAACTGTAAATTATGACCCCAAAAGAAAACTTTGTCGACAGCTGTTTTATCTAATAAGATTAAGTTTTCAATCTGTTCGTCTCACTTCAGACGTTTTTACAGCAGCAAAATGTATCCAGTAATTTTTATTTGTCATATTAATGATTTATATAATAATAAAAAAAAAATAGATACTGTGTGACGATACAATATTGCCACACAAAAATATGGCAATATGTAGGATCGTTTTGTCCCCCCACCCCTAATAGTGCTAAAACTTGCTGTGTCAGTTTGTGAAACGTAACTATAACAACTTAATTTTGGGAATATGGAATATATGAGCACAATATGAATTAAAACAAATAAGGTCTCTAAACTAGACTCCAGCAAATCATTTGCTCACGTCGAACCTGCCTTAACTGATAATGTACTTAAATGGTACAGTTCCATATCACATAGCATAACCTAAGCCCGAATGACACACATTAAATCTGGGGGTTTTGGGGCCCATGGTGCTCTAGGACCCCTGGGACAGTTCAATTCAACAATTCAAAAATACATATTTTTCCTCTTACCTGTAGTGCTGTTTATTAATCGAGATTGTTTTGGTGTGAGTTGCTGAGTGTTGGAGATATCAGCGATAGAGATGTCTGCCTTCTCTCTAACATAATGGAACTAGATGGAACTCAGCTTGTCTTTTGACAAACTCAAGAGCAATGTCTCTTTCCAGAAAACAAGAGGCTCTTGCTCTTGACAGTGCGAGATGTAACCATTAATGGCGTCCTCCTCTGCTAAGCTACAGTGTTATTCTAATAGTTCCATACCATTACCTCAATGCTACAGCTTATCTGAGGAGGATATAATTACTGTTTTGCGCTATCACAAATACGAGCGTCTCGTCCATGAGCAGATGCACACTTCCTTCTGCATGGTGATACGATCGTTGGGTGTAGTTTGAAAGACACAAAATAGTTCCTGGATGAAACAGTTCGTAACAAGGTCTGTGGATTATCTTGAGTAACCAGGTCATGATTTCTGGAAAGAGACATTGATGTTAAGTTTTTTTAATTGTATTTTTTTGGCACTTTGAGCACCACAAGCAGAGTGTCATCTAGTTCCATTCTTTTGTAGAGAAGTCAGACATCTCTTTTCAATTTTGGGGTGAACTGTCTCTTTAAGAGCCCGACAATTGATTTTCATGCTGTATGACCCACATTGAAACGCCTGCCTGAAGATAAGATGGTAAATGCAACTTTCTGTAAGACTGCAACATGTTTTTAAAAAGATGTGATGTAAAACATACTCTATATTATCTGTAGTTAATAGGCTACAATGTTTAAAAGCACTGTTGTGGTCCTTCATGTTGAAGGCTTAAGCAGATGTTGTAAATTAGCACGGGTCACCTTGCAGCACCTCTCAGCATCTGCGGATCCCGTGGGCCTCCTGACTGTTAATAACCAAAGGGGGGTGTTTTGATGGGCTGAATGACATTGAACCCCACATGGACATGGGTGCTCCTTTAACGGCATGTCACCAGAGGGTAATGGAGAGGATTTACAGGCACTCTCTGGCAGTGAGTCACCCAGTGTTGATTAATGGAGCCACTGACCACCACCCAGAATACAAGACCAGTCTAAGATATCGTATTAGGTACAAAGTGCTTTAATTAGAAGTGGGAAAAGACATGAGAGCGCCAATGTAAAACTTTGAAAGAACAAACTGTTTCAAATACAGTAAATTACGCTCTACTGACATTAACTGCTGAACCAGCACATTCAGTATTAGTTCACCTAGGATAGATTAGGTTTTACTTCTCTATAATGTCCTACGCAGCCTGTTGGAGCTTGTGTACCAATAGCTTTGGTGAGGGAAGTGCAACGTTCAGGGAATGTGTCAGACTGTGAAGAGCAAGCGGTTGTTGCAACATCACTTCCTTAGCAACATTAATCTGTTGTTGCGGGCGTTGTCACTCTCCAGAAACATGATACTGCAGGTAGTGCAGCGTTTCCACACTGACACATTTACCAGAATTAACGCAGGTAAATCCAACCTGTGTCCTCGGGGCTTTAATTTGTGTTCCCACATGTCAAAATAAACTTCAGTAGTAGAGGATTTACCGAATGAGGGAAGTGATTCACCTGAAGAGTAATCAACCACTTAAGCGTGTACAGCCACATCACGATCAGATGTGTATGGAAGCCCATTTCTGCCATTGTGATGAAAAATAAACAAGATCCTGTGAGTCATTATAATAGTGTTGCACGGTATACCGGTACTAAAACAGTACTGCGGTACTAGAGTATTCCAAACGCTACTATACTGCATTTGGAAAATACTGGTACTTTGAAATTGATTCAGTTCATTAATTTAGTTAATTTATTTTACTCATTTATGCACACAAACGCCTTTCTTGTCTGTATCAACATTCGCAGCTGGCGCACGTGAAAAAAGACGAGAAAGTCTGCCTCGCAAAGGGAGACAACACGAGACAACACAAACTTGGTGGAACATTTGAGTTACCAAACCATGACGTCCGTACCGAGGTACTTACCGAACCATGATTTTTTTGGTACCGTTACACCCCTACTATTTATTGTTCTAAAGGTTTGTATCCAAAAGGACTTTTCCTTAGGGAACGTACCGAAGAGTATCGAAAAGTATCGAAATTCATATTGGTATTGGTACTGAAACAAAGATTTTGGTATCGTGACAACACTACATTATAATGAGAAACTTTCTCAAGTCAAGGACTTAGCATGGCAAAATGGTTACTTATTAGGGGTGGGAATCACCAGAGGATTCACGATACTTGAGTCACGAAACAATATTTGTGCAATTTTAAATATGTTGCGATGAAATATATTGGGGTTTATTACCTTTTTTTCAACTGTAAGTTACGTCCCCAGAGGAAAACTTTGTCAACATCTGTTTTATCTATTAATATAAAGTTTTCAGTCTGTTCATCTCACCTCAGACATTATTTTGTAGCAGCAAAATCTAGTGGACTGAAAAATCAATTTTAATTTAATTAAGCCTAAAGTTTAATTTGTATTTGTAATGTTAATAGTTTATATATTTTAAAAAATAGGTACTTGGCACTGTGTGATGATACAATATTGCCACACTAAAATATCCATCGCTACGCTGTATCGATTTCTCGCCACCCCTATTACTTAGTATTGTAAAATAATGAGAAGCTTTATCAAAATATTGACCTAATATCTCAAAATAATGAGAAACGTTGCTGAGTCATTATTTTGAGAAGGTTTCGTGTTATTTTGAGATATTAATAATTTTTTGAGGATTTTTTTTTTCTTGTTTTGAGATGCTACCTTTTTCCAGAAAGTTTCTCATTATTTTGAGATACTAAAGAAATTGTTTGAAAATATAAAGTAATATTTGAGAGTGGCATTACTTTGAGACTCAAACTCATTATTTTGAAATACTAACAAATTCTAAGATACTAAGCAATTGTTTTGAGAAAGTTTCTCATTATTTTGAGATACCTGTTGAGTTTAAATACTAAATCGTTTTTTTTTTTTTTTTTTTTAAATAGTTTCTCAGTTAAATTATTTTTTTAATCACACTGGCATAACAGGGCCTCCACAGATAACCCTACCACAGTCACTAGAAGAAGAAAAGGATTTATGTTCTCCAACTAGTTGCACATAGTCCCTGAACGGGGTACATCACACCTCGCTGGTCGTGATACACAAATATTTGACTGTGACGTCAACGGGCAGAAGCCAAAAAGTCCAGTGTTTCTCACTCTGGGCTCGGACAGGGTGGTGCTACAGATAACCAAACTATATATATATTTCAGCAGTCAGTCCAGCTCCAAAAATCTGTTGGTGACTGCAGATGTTTTGATCGTGGCGGGCCACTACCCTGGAGTTTACTTTGACATAAGACAAAGAAAAGCAGCAATTTTCCAGGTTTGAGAAGCCGGAGCCAGAGAGTTTGGTGTTTTTGCGTAAAATGGACTTTGACCATTCTTCAATTATCAAAAATATTTGCGCAAGATTTTGCGATTGATTGATTTATGTGAGTAACCGCCTGAGCTCTAGTTAAGTCTGCTTTTTCCTTGAAGCAATAGTTTCTCAGGGAAGCTAAAGTCTCCATTTTTCGTGGCCTTTAGTTTGAATGAACCATAATAATGATAAAAAAGACAAAGATAACAGTGTTCGAAAAGGAGTACGTAGAAGTAAAATGTACATGTCCCTACCCCTTTCTTAAATTTCTTCTTTTAACTGATATATTATTTCAACAAATTCCCAAATGTATTTACAACTAATATACAACTATTCCCAGTCTATTTACCACCCAATTAAATGAATAAGTAAAAAATCCAGTTTATTTAGTCCAAGTACCACCCAGTGTTACAAAATATATATGCACTCCCCTAACACAATGTTTCCTTGTCTATATATCTGCCAAAATATATTAAAATTGATTCATATCTGTGCTTTGTTTCAACTTAATTTACTATCATACCTCACTCTGTGTATTACCTCAACATATAATCTTATATTCTTTTCATGGTTGACCTTGCCATGGCTGGAATTTGTGGCAGTTAGTTGATCTTGTTGTCACAGGACCTGTTGTGTACACTTGGTAAATACAACACCAAGAATTAACTCTAAGTTTCTAATTTTGAGTTCTCGGAATTTGGAATAACTTCGACTGTTTATCTTAGCAGCCTGTCAGACAAGTGTATCGTTGCTCACCTCCCCAGAACGTACAAGAGTTTCCATCGTACGAGGCGTACGGGCTAACTGACTGCTGCAGGGGGCTCGTGCCTGAGGCTTTCATGTTTAGTTGCTTCAAGACAGTTAAAGTTTACTTTTCTCACTGTCTCCACTCTCTGTGTGTCCTTTATGTCACAGCTCAAGGTTTTGTCTTTTTAAAGGAGGAAGCCTCTGGGGCTAATTTGGACTGATGTTTGTCCCCATTAAGGGATGTCAAAGTGGCCCAACCTGGCTGTCTGTGTCTGGGACTTTTTGGACCAACGCCCAGCCCTCCTATGCATGGTCACCATGGCTGGCAGCCAGCACTATGCATAGCTTCCTCTTTATACCTGACAGTCTTTGCTCTCCCTGAGACCTGGGTGCTCAGGATCCATACTAAAAATGTAAGTATGGACAAAAGCCAAAAAATGGCATGTGCCAAAATATATTTGATAGTTTCCACCACCTGCATCGCCAATTTCCCATCACTCAGGCCTCATTTTGTGCCTACACAATCTTTATAAATTAGACCCCTGACCATTAACACCTAATGGAGTACTTCCTCTCACTTGTCCGCGTGTTAGTCGAACAGAAACGAGAGCAGGAGCTTATTGTGATTGCATCCTCCACACCAGCAACACAATGCATCACAGTACTGGCCGGGTACAGAGGAGATAAAGGACGCCACTCCCAGAGCTGCTTTGAAATGAACCATGGAGCATTTTGTTAAAGACGGATCAAAGACAGTAAATAGCCCCGTTCTTATCTGGGATTAATAAAGCCCCATAGCAAGTTTTCATTGACTGTATGGCCTTTCACTCTACCCATGTTTTTTACTGTGCAGGTTGAAGCCATTACGTTTTGCACTTAGTTTGGTGTGGTGCTGCTACAATTAGTGCAAAACAATTTGTAAACAGTAAACACCGACACCACCATATGCAATGTGTTCTCTGCTCTCACATCCAACAAACAAAGAGCTAGGGCTACACCTAAGGATTACTTTTTTATTAATCTAATGATTCTTTTCTCGATTAGCTAATTTATTCATTATTACAAAGATTTTGTTAATAATTAATTTACGCAAAATAAATATAAAATACTTGAATACTACTGAGAAACAATAGCAGCCCTTTCCTTTTTATTTTAGCATTCTACTAATACAGTGAATGGTACTCGTCGCTGGCTATCCAGAGCTTGAGGCTAACAGCTGTTGTTCTGGTGACGATAGAAGATTTGTGTGGGACAAACAGATCTTTGCCGGTACGTCTTCAGGACAAAAGAGATTTTGTATCTAGGCATAACTATTGCGTAGCAAATGTCAAACTATATCAAGATGCTACAACCGAGAGCATCTTTGCACTCTAATCACTGGGAGGAGAGCTAGTTAGCTGTTAGCAGCCGATGGGCAGCAGAGTTCTGCAGTGTGATGGCTGATGGAGCTAACAACTAACTGAGCATAGAGCTAACAGCTAGCAGAGATAATACAGCTAACAGCTAACCAAACTAATAGAGCTAACAGCTAACAGAATTAATAGCGCTAACAACTAACCAAGCTAATAGAGCTTACAGTTAACAGAGCTAATAGCACTAACAGCTAACAGATTTGATAGAGCTAACAGCCAACCAAGCTAATAGAGCTTACAACTAACAGACCCAATAGTGCTAACAGCTACCGGAGTAAAAAGAGCTAACAGCTGACAGAGCTAATAGAGCTAACAGCTAACAGAGCTAACAGCTGACAGAGCTAATAGAGCTAACAGCTTACAGAGTTAATAGAACTAACAGCTAAGCGAGCTAATGGTGCTATCAGACCTATTACAGCTAACACATATCCCAGCTAATAGAGCTAACAACTAACAGAATTAATACCGGTAACAACTAACCTAGCTAATAGAGCTTATAGTTAACAGAGCTAGTAGAGTTAACTGCGTTAATAGAAGTAAGAGCTAACCAAGCTACTAGAGCTAACAGAGCTAATAGCAGGTACAGTTAACAGAGTTAATAGAGCTAACAGCCAACTGAGCTAATAGAGCTTGCAGTTAACAGAGTTAATAGATCTAACAGCTAACTGAGACGATAAAGCTCTCAGCCTCTGTTAACTCTGTTAACAGAGTTAATAGAACTAACGGCAACCAAACTAATAGAGCTAACAGCTAACGAAGCTAATTGCACTAACAGAGTTATTGGATGTAACAGCTAGCAGAGCTAATAGAGCTAACAGAGGCAGGTGAAAGCAAACTGAGAACCAGTGCAATAAATGGATAAGCTTCCATATAGTTAACAGAGCTAGTAGAGTTAACCACGTTGATAGAAGTAAAAGCTAACCAAGCTACTAGAGCTAAGAGAGCTAATAGCACGTACAGTTAACAGAGTTAGAGCTAACAGCCAACCGAGCTAATAGAGCTTGCAATTAACAGAGTTAATAGATCTAACAGCTAATTGAGACAGTAAAGCTCACAGCCTCTAACGGAGTTAATAGAACTAACAGCAACCAAACTAATAGAGCTAACAGCTAACGAAGCTAATTGCACTAACAGAGTTAATGGATGTAACAGCTAGCAGAGCTAATAGAGCTAACAGAGGCAGGTGAAAGCAAACTGAGAACCAGTGCAATTAATGGATAAGCTTCACTTTTACTGCGCCTGACATTCTGTTGTTCTGTTTTGTGCTCTGAGAGTGTAGTGCAAACGCCATATATATATATATATTTATTTAAAACAGAAAATCAAAATGTGGCAGCGGATGTTGTTAACATAGGGGCCGCCACATTTAAATGCATGTGAGAGAATCCCAGCTTTACAGATATGTAATGTTTTCTCATTTATTGAAGTGTCAGTTGAAGAAAGGTGTGTTAAGTTACAATAAATTGCTTCTTTTGTAGGCTTCCGTCTGTACAGATGTTTACATTTAGCCATCAAAAATGCACTTTGCCCACCAAATTAGGGGCATGGTGGGACCAGTGCATAAATTTATTAGCATCTGTCCCAGCCTTTATTACTAATTCCAAAGTAATAATGTTTACCACCTGTTCGAATAAAGCATAAAAGCATCTTGCTCCTTTGACTCAATAAAAAGTGACCATCTGACCTCAGGTTTGGACCACACTGGTTACCCTGGCAGGAAGGCTCTAAGTGGCCCCTGTGAGACCACATCCTCACTCCAATCCCAGGAAGAGAGCAGCCTTTCTTTTAATTTCTCTCCGCCTAGCCTTGTACCCAGCAGACAGCCAAAGCTGATTGCATCCTCTTTTCCCTGAAATACACACAAGCACACACTCCTGCATCAACAACAACCTTGTCCTTCTGGCACAGATATATTTGTCTTCTGTTCACAGAAACTGGCAACAGCACAACTCTGCATCTTTTAAAGGTCAGTCATCTCGTCCAGAGAGAAGTTGGTTTGTCTTCAGGTACTGTCGCCACTCTACCTGAATGACAAGTGCGTGTGATTGAGAGGGTGTGTCACTCTCGATTAGGATGGTGTAGTGTTGAAATCCTGTTGTATTACTGTATCCTAATCTGTTCACTAGCAGCGTGAAATCTGAAATAATCTGTGAATGTTCATGACTCTCGCGCTCAAAATCATCCGTGTGTTTTCTACCTCAGCTCTAATCTGCATACTGGATGGATGGATGGATGGGATACTCCAACAGCTCACCAACCTATGCCAGAGCTCTCGTGTCATTAATTATAAACCCGGCTGGCAGCAGCACAAAGTGAAGCCGTCAAGTACGTGTGTGTAAAGTCGTGAGTTACTCTTAGTGTTCATTGTAATCCACCTTAGCACCGGATACCTGATTAAATGACTTGGTCATGGATATTGGTTTCCATGCAAGCGAGCTGCGTGTCGTTAAAAAGCAGGAACGAGTCACAGAGTACAAGATGGTGTGTAGTTATCATGTCGCAGAGGCTTCAGTTTTACACTCATGCATATAAATGAGACTATAACGTGTTCAACTCCTGGATTAAGAGGAGCAAGTCCTCAATTATTGAGCAGTCATTCACCCCTATGTTGTGTGATTCGGCCATCAGTGTCACAATAATTATAACTATTTTCAGGTATATCACTAGTATATCATGGCATTGCAGATCTAAATGAAATACATGGTTTTTTTAAAAAAAAAAAAAAAAGAGAGCGAGAGAGATAAAGATTTTTGACCTGATCCAAAACAGATCTGTGAACTCAATGTGCTCATCAGGGTTTCTGCAGGTCTTGAGAAGTTCAAAGAAGTATTGAATTCATTTCCCTCAAAACAGGCCTCAGGGGGTATTAAAAAGGCTTTTATTACATTATAAAGGTCTTTAATTTTTTTCCTGCCATGGAACATTTGTTAGAACTTTTTTTAATGTGGTTGCAGGCTGTGGGGAGACGTTATACATCTATAAACTAGAAGGGGGATTGTTTCATCATTGGACTGTGACTGCAGGAGGCTGTTAAATCCTTTATTGTGGAGTTTCAGCATCAGACCTTTAGAGACACTTCCAGTGCTGTTAGCCACAGTAGCCAGGAAGCTCCTTATCTCATAGTGTCAGTTTTAGCAAAACCTCAAATGAACCATATCTGTAACTAAGGATGGAAGTTGATGAGGTTTTATTGTTTTGTTTATTGTTATTTTTGGCTTTTAAGCATGAAAGGGGGAAAGAGGGAGGTGATGACATGCAGCAAAGGGCTGCAAGCTGGAAATCGAATCCATGGTCGCTGAGGTAAGGACATTGCCTTTGTATATGGGACATCTGCCCTACCCACTGAGCTACTGGGCGCCCAAAATGTTATTGTTACAATGCCATGGAGCGCCTTAAGGCAGAGAGAGCACACTTCTCTGCCCTTCCACGCATAAGCAAGGGAGAGCAAACCTCCCTGCCCTTCCACGTGTAAACAAGGGAGAGCAAACCTCCCTGCCCTTTCATGCGCCTACATGGAAAACCTGAGGCAGGGAGAGCATTCTGAGTATTGGTACAAATCTTTATCGATTCCCTTATTGATTCCTGGACAATTTTTTTGTGTGGAAAGAAGTAGGCCTACACGGGATTTCAGCATCATCGCAACTGTTTCATCATGTCTGAGTCTGAACACAGTGTGGAGAGAGAGTAGAAAAAAGGCATTATTATTTTACAGGCATTACAAGCAACACTGTTGTCAGATTTCTACATGAAATGGAGCCACGCTTTGGACAGTTTCTTCCTCACCACCATAACTAAGTTTCCAGCAGCGTAATTGAATGAGTTTGACGTCATTGTTTTGCAATGTGCAACTGTTAGAAAAACATTGTTAAAGGAATTGAAAAGCTCGGAAATCAGTACACTTGAGAATGGACGTGGACTTACAGTGGGTACGGAAAGTATTCAGACCCCTTTAAATTTTTCACTCTTTGTTTCATTGCAGCCATTTGCTAAAATCAAAAAAGTTCATTTTATTCCTCATGAATGTACACTCAGCACCCCATCTTGACAGAAAAAAACAGAAATGTAGAAATGTTTGCAAATTTATTAAAAAAAAAAAACCTGAAATATCACATGGTCATAAGTATTCAGACCCTTTGCTGTGACACCCATATTTAACTCACATGCTGTCCATTTCTTCTGATCCTCCTTGAGATGGTTCTGCTCCTTCATTGGAGCCCAGCTGTGTTTAATTAAACTGATTGGACTTGATTAGGAAAGGCACACACCTGTTTATATAAGACCTTACAGCTCACAGTGCATGTCAGAGCAAATGAGAATCATGAGGTCGAAGGAACTGCCCAAGGAGCTCAGAGACAGAATTGTGGCAAGGCACAGATCTGGCCAAGGTTACAAAAGAATTTCTGCAGCACTCAAGGTTCCTAAGAGCACAGTGGCCTCCATAATCCTTAAATGGAAGAAGTTTGGGACGACCAGAACTCTTCCTAGACCTGGCCGTCCAGCCAAACTGAGCAATCGTGGGAGAAGAGCCTTGGTGAGAGAGGTAAAGAAGAACCCAAAGATCACTGTGGCTGAACTCCAGAGATGCAGTAGGGAGATGGGAGAAAGTTCCACAAAGTCAACTATCACTGCAGCCCTCCACCAGTCGGGGCTTTATGGCAGAGTGGCCCGACGGAAGCCTCTCCTCAGTGCAAGACATATGAAAGCCTGCATAGAGTTTGCCAAAAAACACATGAAGGACTCCCAGACTATGAGAAATAAGATTCTCTGGTCTGATGAGACCAAGATTGAACTTTTTGGCGTTAATTAAGCGGTATGTGTGGAGAAAACCAGGCACTGCTCATCACCTGCCCAATACAGTCCCAACAGTGAAACATGGTGGTGGCAGCATCATGCTATGGGGGTGTTTTTCAGCTGCAGGGACAGGACGACTGGTTGCAATTGAAGGAAAGATGAATGCGGCCAAGTACAGAGATATCCTGGAAGAAAACCTCTTCCAGAGTGCTCAGGACCTCAGACTGGGCCGAAGGTTCACCTTCGAACAAGACAATGACCCTAAGCACACAGCTAAAATGACAAAGGAGTGGCTTTGGAACAACTCTGTGACCATTCTTGACTGGCCCAGCCAGAGCCCTGACCTAAACCCAATTGAGCATCTCTGGAGAGACCTGAAAATGGCTGTCCACCAACGTTCACCATCCAACCTGACAGAACTGGAGAGGATCTGCAAGGAAGAATGGCAGAGGATCCCCAAATCCAGGTGTGGAAAAACTTGTTGCATCATTCCCAAGAAGACTCATGGCTGTACTAGCTCAAAAGGGTGCTTCTACTCAATACTGAACAAAGGGTCTGAATACTTATGACCATGTGATATTTCAGTTTTTCTTTTATAATAAATTTGCAAATATTTCTACATTTCTGTTTTTTTCTGTCAAGATGGGGTGCTGAGTGTACATTCATGAGGAATAAAATTAACTTTTTTGATTTTAGCAAATGGCTGCAATGAAACAAAGAGTGAAAAATTTAAAGGGGTCTGAATACTTTCCGTATCCACTGTATGTTTATTAAAAAAAACAGCACTTTATTTTAGGGATTTGTAATTTCCAAATAATTTCCCAGGAAGTTTTCCTAAGTTTGAGAAAAGTTATTCGCACATCATACTGTCTTAGATGCAGGTGCATTGGAAAATATCATTTCACCCATTTCATAGGTGTGCACAGGTGTGGGAGAATGAATCAGCTTTGGGTGTGAAATGGGTGCGGCAGTTTCTATTTATGCTCAGTGTTGGAAACAATGGTGCTGAACACTCTTGACGAAGGTCCAGAAGGACAGAAACGTTAGTGTTACTAATAAATTGAGCTGAGCAGGAGCAGTGTGCGTGATTTTCTGCTCAAAGACCCAGGAAGTTTCCTAGAAATACAATTTGGTCCTAATTAAAGGGAAGTGGAAACAAATTGGTGTCCAATTAACTGGCCTCCAATTAATTAATTCCAACTAATTGCCAGTGGAAACTAGAGTCTTTCATCAGTGCACAGCAGGTCAGCTGAACATGCAGAAATTTGAAAGTTGTTGACAAGCCAGCATAAAGTTCAACAAGAATATAGTTCCCAATATTAAATATGTACTGAAATAATATTTACTTGGATTTGAATTGAGCCTTTTTTAAGGAAATGTCACCTTTTCTCAATAAGCAGTATCAAATTACACAGTTATTTCTAGGAAACATCAGACAAGATTATTAGGAAATTACAGATTTAAGGTCCTATCGTTCAGCTCAGCTTTATATCAGCAACAAAGACAAATTTCAAAGCTGAACACACAAAGTAATTTTGTTATTTTTTTAATTACAATTATCTTGGAATCATTAATTTGGATGATGCCACTAAAACAATGATATTAAATGATCCCCTAGTCCTATGCCCAAAAAGAAAAATGGCAAACATGTTAGATGAAGCAGTGAAAGCAGCTTCGAGGAATCGCCCTCTGAGCCTCCCTGATATCCTGACCCATGCCTGTTTCCACATAAGGAAAATGAGCCTGCAGGATAAGTGACGGGGCAGCTGTGACCTTTGCCCCGCTCCGTGATAAGGGGTTAAAACTGCCTCGCCAATTAAGACCTGTTCCCATCATCACTGCATGTCTACATATGTGAGTGTGTCAGGCTGCTGAAAGCGAGCCGCTGTGGTAATTGCTGCTTCAAATGGATCGTAAAAGACCTGGGCTCTGCAGCTGGATGTTTGAGTGGGTATTTTCTGTCATTTGGAAGAATTGCAGAACCACAGCACCTCCAAGTGCATGCTGGGTGAAAATGAAACAAATCCAAGGCTGCATCCTGAAACACTCCCTCATTCACTATTCCTTACATAATATACGCCTGTAACAACACATTATGTAACAACACTGTGTTATGTAATAACTTGACAAAATCTTATACGTTTTTACTTCATTATGTGATGACAGGTGTATGACCTGTATTTTGTAATACATTATTAAATTATATAGTTGTTATTACAAATTGTGGGAGTTTCTTTTTGTTTTTTAAAAATGTAATAGTTCATTCGTTATGTAATAACTAACCAAAATAATGTCTCTCTGGTAGGCCTACACATATTATATATTTTTTAAGAAGTACGCTAATATTGAATTAGACGTCTATGACTTGTGGTGTCCTCCTTAGTGTTATTGTTGACTCTGATCTTGGTCTGAATAGCCACAAAAAAAGCAGTAACAAGATCAGCTTTTCCAAATACAGTTTAGCCAAGCTAAGGGAGCTGGTTTATGCCTGGTATTAGCATGCATCTTGGATAGAGATGTCAGTTTTGGTTAATTTTGCTTTCGATAGCCTGACACCCATTAACCAGTAACTAGTCTCACTCACTAGACCTTTCTCAAGAAAAGAAAGGTCTGGCTGGGCCGACTCTCACTTTAAGATTGGAGGAAAAAACGCCCCGGCTGCTTGTATTTCTTTCAGCCAATCACAATCGTTCTGGGCGGTGCCACAGCAACGGGTGCGCTTGCAAAAATATTCCTGGGGGGAAACAGGTTTTGGTGTAACACGCCCACAAAAATATCGCCTACAGGACACGAACCATGGCAGAAAAATGGCTACATCCCCGCAAGATCAAACACCGCAAAAGTTAGTAAAGGACGTGTTGAAAATGGTTGAAAACTGCTACACAACTGGAGGTGGTAGGGCGGGACTTCAGCGGGTGGCTCGTTCCGCCCAATGAGAGGCTGGTCTATGCAGCGAACTTCCACCCACTCAGACTAACCAGTAACTAACCAGTTAAAATAAAGGAAGAAAAAAAAAGACGCGAAATAAAGCCTACAAAAAGCCTTTCCATTTAGTCCGGCGCTCCATTGACTCAGTGAGCCTTAGCAACACATTTCAAAGTGCTGTCCATTTAGAGGTGATGAAATTTTAATGTTTTGTGATGTAAATGTTTTGCCTTTTATTTTATGATGGCTTTGCTGACAGACAGCCAGCCACGTTAACATCTTGAAACACAGTGCCAGTTAGCTTTGGCTGTTCTGCACTGTGCATCAAAGGGGCTAGAAGGGACCTAGCTAGTGGTGTTGTTCATCTGAGAGTTACCACTTATAATGCTATCCTGGTGACGGGACATAGCTGCAAAAACATGGTGACCATCTTCCGGTTGTATACAGGGAGCCCTGGTGAGCATGCTGCTTCATTCATAACGTCTTGAACATTGTTAACTATGTTAGCACCACTAGTCACTATGACACTGCTAATGGCACTAACATATCTAACAGTGATAATTAACGCAGTTAACAATGCTAAAGGGGGTTCACAGCTCAAAATTGCTCAGGGACACTGGCGGTTTGCCACTGTGTTTCCACAATAACACTGTTGGATCAAGATGGCGTTAGGCTACAAGCAGTAATCAGCGAATGAGCGGTACTGCTAGCTAACGTTATCTCCCACCAGACCCAAGTGGTGCACAGTGCAGAAGTGAAGAATAGCAGGATTAACCAATAGACCGACATGCGTAACTGGTTAAAAACATTCTCGCCAATTAATGGTTAGGCTAACTGTTGACATAGTTTTGGGTTATCCAGTCACAAGTGGGTAGCGCTAAACACAAGTGTAAATGACCACCAAGACCTGTTGTGGTCCAATCACTCAAACCACATAACGGGGTGATCTAGGACACATTTGACCATATATTTTTTGTAGTGTAAATTAGGGCTGTCAAAATTGCTCAAAAATGACGTTCGAATATTCCTTCTAAAAATAACTCATAGGTTCGAACCATTTGAATATTTTTTTTTCCGCATTATGTCCACAAGAGGGCAAACTAATACAAGGAGACATACTTGTATATGAAACATAACTACCTGTAGGTATTTTTATTTCAACATAAACATCTTCGAAAACATTTACATAACTACACATTAAAACACATAAAACAATTATCTATAACATTACGTTATAAACGATCGCGGACCTCTCGCTCGCCCACCCCTCTCTGACCCGTGACCACACCGCCCGCGGAAGCGCAGCGAATAGCCACGAAGCACCGGACCGTGACCGGCTCGCGCCCTGCAGCGATCGTTTCGGCGTCTGGTCTATTTTCTGCGCGAGCCGCGAGCGAATGTGTCAAGTCGGGTGACGGAGACAACAGCTGGGAGAAGAACCGCTTGTCGACCAGCGTGGAGAAATGCGCGTCTGATGCCAACGCCCACTTGCAAAGAGGACAGCTGCGGTGGTGTTTTTTTTCTCTCTCCACAATCGAATATCAATTTTCACATTCGAAGGTCCATTTTTTTTTTCAAATTCGAATTTAGAATATTCATTGACAGCCCTAGTGTAAATGCTAATGCGTGCCTGACAAATACATAACAGAAAAATTAAGTCATCTTCAGTGTTGTTTTGTGACAGCGCACTAATGCCCTACAACTCATTTTGCAACAGGTTTTATGACGTGTTGCGCGACAACTCATCTTTTTGCCCTATGGAAGGAGACGTGTTGAATTCTGCAGACAGTGATAGCTTCAGCTGTGCCGACATGAGTGTTAACGTGACTAGCAAGCAGCTAACAAGAGTGAGGACATAATAATTGCGCCGAGCCCTTTGACCATCGAGCATCAGGGATATAGGCAGTAATGAAATCTGAACACAGGTAGTCAGCTGGAGACACATGTTAGACACAAGTGTGAATGATGTATCTTGGTTGTCCATTGAAACGCATGTTAATACCAGACGTAAACAGGCTCAGGGACCTCATGTAAAAATTCGACGTGGAAAAACTCATTAATGCTTTTATTTCCAGCAGGTTTGACCAAGAAGACCATCAAAGATCTTCAGTTTATTCACAACGCAGCTGCCAAAGTTCTTACGGGGACCAAAAGGTCAAACCACATCACCCTGATCCTTAAGTCATTACGCTGGCTTCCTCTCAGCCACAGAACTGAATACAAGGCAGTGTTGCTTTGTTTATAAATCAATACATGGAGTGGGACCAAAATACATTACAGAGGAGTAAACTGCCAGGCCTCTCGGGACATGTGGGAGTGGGCTGCTCATAGTGCCCAGGGCCAGGACTAAACTTTGTGAAGCAACCTTTAGTCACCACCACCACTGTGTGCTGCGTATCTCTGGAACAGACTCTCTGTTGATCTTAAGAGCCCTAACCCTCAAAACTTTTGAATCAGGATCACACTGGTGATGGATGTTGTTACTTAAGTTGAGTCATTTGAGTTAAATAGAGGACATGGAGGACTGAGAAAACCAGAGAATATTCACATTTCAGCAGTCAGAACCTGTGATATATTGGCACAAAAAACTCAAAGATTACTGAATGATCAAAGTAATTGATTCTATGGATTGAGAATTCTAAATAAAAGCATTTTTTGTATGTTAATAAGTCAGTTAAAGTACACTTAAGGATCAGTTTCTCACTTTATATCAGATTACTTTGGTATAGCGTATTTAACACAAGGGATATCAACAGTTAACTGATTAACAGATAACTGCAGAGAATATTTTTTACCCATTGCACATGCTAATTTCACATCACTGTGCACCACCCAGCTCTGGTGGGAGCTAGCTAATGGCGCCACTCATCAGGCAATCAGCAAAGCAAAATAAAATGCAAGACATACCTCACAAAACATTAAAATTTCATCACCTCTAAATGGAAAGTGCTTTGAAATGCGATGCTGAAGCTCACTGAGTCAATGGTGTGGCAGACCAAATGAAGGGAATCTTGTATTTCCCATCATTTTTGCGTTCTTTCCCTTAACTTGCTAGTAACTGTTAATGGGTGTCCAGCTGTGGACAGGAAACTCAACTGAAATTGACATCCGAAGGGAGCAATCACACCGAGATGAAACGCTAGAAATGCGACGCCAGTAAAACCATTGTTTTCCTATGATACGACGCGTCTGACCGGCGTTCAAGCGTCTTTTTAGACGGGTGTTTTTTTTTATGTCTCCTGAGACGCGCGATCATTTCTGTGTGATCGGCCCCTTAACTCTTACACTTTTAGTTAGTTACAGAGCTTAACTGTTTTTAGTGGTGCTTTCAAATGGGTTCATGTTCAGAGGAGTCCATTTTCTGCCCTAGTCGAACAACAAATAGTCATTTAGGGCCATTAGTCGACTAGTCGCCCGCATGTTTAGTGGCTAATGGGCAGGTAGCTACTTCCATGTTTCAGATGATACGTCATATTTGTAGTCGACCAATGAAGATGAGTTTACATATCACCTTGGGTCCGCCCTTCACCTTCTCAAAATGATCCCACACTTTGGATTTCCTACCCGACATGTTATTAACTAGCCTGTGGAATAACCGCAGGTACCAGCCCTGGAAATTAACCTGACTCCTGTCTGACTGCTGAGCGTGGACACTTCCTGTGTCTGTCCTTTCACATTAAATTCCCACATGGTCCAGTCATATAGGTTTTGACTTATTTTGATAATGTGCGCTTCCGAATAGAGTTTCACATTTGTTTTGTTTTTTTTCTGTGACTAAGCGACCAATGAAATCTTGCCGACCAATGACCTTTCTCGTCGCCTAAAGTCTGATCGACTATTAGGGGGCAGCCCTAATTTTCTAAGAGCTCTGAGTTCACAACCTCATGTACCTAAGATGGCAGGACAGTTGGTGTCAGAGGCTCAAAATCATGTTGTTTTTCTGCAGGTAAAAGTTGAAATCACTCACTGAAAAGAGAAAACAATAGGAGACTTCTCTACATGACCTCTAAGTAGAATCCAAATGAACTGGGACCCAGTGTTATGTCTGGAGGTAGTGTGGACCATGCTCATATCTTTGGGTTTTGTCTACATATTCAGTATTTTTGGGAGAAAGTGGGATGCTGAGCTTTAGTACTGATGTGTCGTTTTTCTCTTTGTGTCTTGGGAGTTATTCCGAAGTTTTGCGTAAAAGTAATGTCTACCTGCTGGAGATTTTGTGGCTGCAAGTAAATGCTGGCTTGAGAAATAATGGACCTTTTTATGGGCACTGTGACCTATCAACGCTGCATGAAAAAGCTGACTTACACCCTGAGACTATAGAAACACACGGCTGAAAAAGAACACTGTTTTTCTGTTTTTCTATTTTCTCCTTTTTGACTTTGAAATGAGGCAGCAATGCCCCGGTGTAATGAAATGTCTCTGGTGTTAGCTGACCTCATTCCAGCCCTCGTGTTTTTGTTCTGCACTTCAGTTTGAATAAAAAGAAACAAAGTGGTGCGTGGGATTCAGACCATGATGGCCGCAGTGCGGGTTCACGACCTCCTGGCCCCGGTCGCAGCACTTGGGAGTAAGATTGCCAGTCTGGGTCTGAGCCAGGCGTGAACTGACACCACAGCACCGAGAGGCTGTGTCACTCAGAGACGGCTGGTGTAATTACAGAATCGCTCTGCCATCAGACATAATGTGGACAATGCAGCGATGCACGAGTATGCGAACACACAGAAACATAAGCTCTCTCACACACACACAGTGGATCTCCTGTGGCCAGATATCTGATAGTGAGCAACAACCTTCACGTGTAGATTTGAAACTGGCTCGAGGTTTTAAAAAAAAGATCAGGCACTGTTTAAATCCTCGAAGCCCACGGCTAATATAATTAATTCTAATTAGATTAGCCTTTAGCTGCGTCAGAAAAAATTAAGTGGAGGAGAAGACCTGCTGTTTTTTTTGCGGTAATGCAATCTGGGATAAGAGCCCTTAAAAGTGCTGGGCAATTACGTGGGTGTGTGTAAGGGTCAATGTCACAACCTCATATACTGGAGCGGGGGAGTCAAGCTGGAGGATGCTGGGAAAGATGGTTAATAGTGATGCGTCAAGAGTTGTTTTCAGTTTACAATGATGGCTTTCACAAATCTGCCATCGTTATCATAAAATGTTGGCGTACGTCTCTTCAAACTACGGATATTTTACACCTGTATGTTTCATACATATGGCGTAGCTCAGAGGAGGACGAGGTGGTGGATGGCATGACACCTAGGTGAGAAACAAAAGCAGGCGTTCTTTCACATGAGTTTAGGATATGTTTTTATTCTAACTAACCCGATTAAGTAGGTGTTCTTGTTAGAGTAAAATCGCTTGATCAAACCTTTTCTAACATGACTGACAACAAAATAAGTGCATATGTATAATACGTGCTTGGATCGGAATCGGCCAAAACTCAAGGCTGTAATATCGCTATCGGATCGGAAGTGAAAAAGCTGGATCGGGACATCCCTAGTTTTTTGGTGTTTTGCAACGACAAAACTGGGTATTTTAAATGAGACCTTGAGATATGTCTAAAGGTGTTTTAAAGCGACAAAAGCAGGTGTTTTTAAACAAGAGTTAGTGACAGGTCGGGCTGTGTTTGAAGTGACAGAAAGAGGGTATTGCGAGTTAGGGATATGTCCAGCCATGTTTGTAGCGACAAAGCTGGGTATTTTTAACAAGACTTTGGGATATGTCTAGAGGTGTTTGTAGCGACAAAAGCAGGTATTTTAAACACAAGTTAGGACCATGACGAGCCATGTTTGTAGTGACTTAATAGCAGTTTGATACATGACCAGCTATGTCTGTAGCGTCAAAGGCAGGGTTTTTTTCAACGGGAGGTTGGGTTATGTCCAGAGGTGTTTTTTGGTGACAAAAGCAGGTGTTTTTAACAGCAGTTTGGGACATGCCGTTCCATAGCAACAAAAGCTATGGAAGCTAGCAATGTTTTTTAAGGGGAGTTTGGGACAGCTACAAAAGCAGGTTTTTTTTTATGAGAGTTGGGTATATGTCCGAAGGTATTTTTAGTGACAAAAGCGGCTGTTCTTTACTGTGAGTGTGGGACATGTCCAGCCATGCTTGTAGCTACAAAACGGGGTGTTTTTAATGACAGTTTGAGACAAAAAGCAGCAACAAAAGCGGGTATTTTTTAAGGAGAGCTTGGATTATGTCTAGAGGTGATTTTAGCAACAGAAGTCTTTGTTTTTAAATGAAAGTTCAGGACCTGTCCAGCCATGTTGGTAGCAACAAATGCAGGTTTTTTAACAAGAGTTAAGGATATGTCCAGAGGTGTTTTTAGTGACAAAAGTGGGTTTTCTTTAATGAGAGCGAGGGACATGTCCAGTTGTGTTTGTAGCCACAAAAGTGCGGGTTTGTAATGAAAGTTGGGGATATGTTCAGGTGTGTTTTTAGCAATAGTGGGTACTTTTAATGACAACTTGAGAAATGTCCAGCTGTGTGTGTAGTGGCAAAAGGGGGTATTTTTTTTTAATGAGAGTTTGGGACATGTCTGGAGTTGTTTTTAGCATCAAAAGTGGGTGTTCTTTGACGACAGTTCGGTACATGTCCTTCCATGTCTGTAGCGACAAAACCGTGTTTGTTTGTTTTTTGGTAACAAGACTTTGGACATGTCTAGTTGTGTTTGTGAAGACAAAAGTGTGCATTTACAGACAAAACACAATGATTTCCTGACCCTGACCAAGCGGTTTTTGAGCCTAAACCCAGTCACGTTAACCACAGCACTGTTGCAACAGAAATTGAAACTAAGAAATGAAGAATTTTCAACATATCCACTAAATATGAAACAACAAATGTAACATGTTTGTGGTCTGCAATGCATTTACCATGGTTGTTTAATGAAGTCACTGAGCTCTTATTTTGTTCCAGGAACTAATATTTTATTTATCTAATCTGATGATCAGGTCATTGGCTGACCTCAGAGTTGCTCATTTCCTCTCTTATCTTATCCATAGCTCCTTCCGTTCTGCGAAAGGAGCAGTGTATGATGATCATGCCAAAACGGGGGTGACCTACAACTCAGTACTGTGCCTGGAAGCATCCTGTGTCGACACAGATTGAGCACTACTCATGCTACCCCTCCTGTATAGACAGACTGTTAGTGCTGCTTTCCATTCTGGGAGTCTTGGATCCTGGATGAGATGAGACGAGTTTGGCCCCTGAAACCCTCCTGTCTCCTGGCTCGAATTTATCAGTTGGACCTTGTCTTTTCAGAGGTCTCCATGTTGGCACCGGGATGTGAAAACGACTGCCCGCAGTGGTAGTACACTTAACACGGCTTTTCAGTGTGTTTTTTTTTATTCTTTTATTTTACAGTGTTGGCACTGTGTTATTTAGTGAAAGGGACCGACTTTTCCTTTGTGCTGCTTGGCACTGGCATTCAAGTTGACTAATGCTGCCTTAATTATTGGCTGCATTTTGCAGCATTTTGCTCTTTCTATTTTTCCCACACTTTCTCCCTCTGCTCCCGCCTCTGTCAGCTTTTGTCCATTTATAATGGTCTGAGCCAGTGTGCAGCTGTAGAGCTCGATTTTTGCCTGTGTCTCCAGCAGCACTCAGCTGACCCACTAATAGAGGGGTTGTGTGAGGAAACGCCGGAGGCAGCAGAAGGACTGCAGAGCTGCGGCTTAAAACAACCCGCCTCCGACAAACAGCGTGGACCTCCCGGAGAGAGAGGCTTTGAGGAAAACACAGAAAACCCTCAGTCGGAAGAAAAGGAAACATGAAATAAGGCCAGAGTGCAGCAGCATTGAAATCTCTGCAGCTGAGCTGCACTCTTATGCCTCGAGCATCTCCAAACTTTATTTTTGAAATGACCCTGAGTGACTTGATGGTCATGATGCAGCACTTTGTCAAGATGGCATCATAACCTGAGAAGCTGGTCCCTTCAGGTTTTAGTGCTCGTCCTTGCTGCCCAGTACTTTTAATACAGACTGTAAAAAGGATGCTGTCTTATTCATCAGTGACAACACAGCAAGGTTAATGCTGACACACGTCGTCTGAGCTTTATTCTGCTCAACCTTCACCATGATTGACGAGGGCAAGTTGAGGGAATTATGAGATACTGTCAGGCAGCCACATGGAGCCCCAGTAAACACTGGGAGTTCTGTGCAACAGAAACTGGACTTCTTGACATAACTAGTTTAGCTCCTATTTCCATGCTGGCTTGTAGCAGGATGTGGCTGGACATCATCTGCCTCACTGACAGGCAGAGGGAGCGGCTGGAGGTGGGGTTGTCTAACCTCAGAAGAATGCAGTGTGTGTGTGTGTGTTTGCGTGTCATGAATCTGGGATGTGCGCGTCCATTCCAACACTTTTCCAGCTGCAGGAACATTTCCATTGTCGAGCGTTAATCCGTAGTGACTTTCAGCCCCCCTGCTCTTGTCCTTGTGTCCACGGGGAATTTCTGTGAAGCACAAAGCTGGAATGTCAGGGGGCCTCAGCAGAGGACCTTGACTTGACCCTTTTTATTTTGGTGTCTGTGCGTACAGAGCAGTAAATCTGCACGTCTGTAAGTTATAGATCCAGATAAAAAGGATTAAGATCATCAGAATTGGTGTAAATGCAAAGCTCAGTGGGCTTTGCTTCCAGCTCCAAAACCAGGCCTCAGTTTCTGTGACGCCTCTTTTCCGCTGCAAACCAGCGGAAGACTAAATCAAACATGCTCATCTTTTTTCTGTGTGTTTTTAAGGAGTGTAATTCAATATTGCAAGCTCAGATGGCCGGATGGAAGGAAAGCAAGTAAATACAAGATTGTTGTTTTGTTATCTGGGCCACGTTTGGCTCAGGAGGATTTGGTTTCCGTCTTCTGTCTTTGGGCAGACATGCCGGGAATCTGCAGCCCAGGAGAGGATAAAAGAAGCAGACAGCAGGGAAAAAACTCATCTTGTGTACAAATCACAAGCTCCACTGAGTCACTAAAAGCGCTGATCGAGCGTCAGCCTTGGCTAAATGTTGTGCTATTGTTGCCAAGTGCAGAATTTTACAAGTAGGCATCCCATCAGCCCCTATTTTTTTTTTTTTTGTTAAACAGTCAAGTTGGCAAATGTTAGACAGGACTGAACGTGCCCCGCTCCTGTGATTGGTTTCGGAGCAAAAGATGATGCCAACCAGAGACAGGAAGCTGTCATCCAGTCTTAAAGAGGCCTGTGATGTATCAGTGCATCGTTGCCATGGTTACGCACAAATGAACAGCAACACTGGCAGCATGGTTGTGAGCTTTTAGCCCACACATCCAGCACGGTGCTTTGATCAGAGAGACACATAGCTGCAGTGAGCCTCAGAGAGAAAACACAGCTGAAGTCACATGACGGCTCAGATTGATGTGGGTTACAGTCAGTTACTGTCTGAAGGGAAATACGGACAAAGTCTCAGACTGTGAATGTTCAGCAGTGCACTATAACCATCAAATACAACTAAAAACTGCAATAAAATCCACAGTAACGTTGTCCTCTTCTCATAAAGCCGTATGGTTACAGATAAGTTGCACTGCTTCTGTGAAAAATACCAACATTACTCGTGTGGTTTTTAAAACCACAAACCAAACTGGCTTTGCAGTGGTGGAAGATGAACTCAGATCTTTTACCCAGGTGAAACTAGTAACACCACATTGCAAAAATACTCTACAACTAGTAGAAGCCCTGCATACAAAGTCTGTTTTAAATAACAGTATGAAAGTAATCACATCAAAATGTACTTAAAGGAATAATTCACCCCCCAAATTATTATTTGTGCATCAATTACTCACCCTGTGTGACACTGAATTATTGAATAAAACTTTTTTGGGATTCTTCATTCAACAGCAGAAGCTGCTGAGTTAGATTTCACATGATTTGAACATGCTCCTCTTTGTCTGAAACAGTCTGACCTGAGTGCACAGTAGTGACTGATCGGCCTGCAGCTGTAATCCAGCAGTGATAAACTTCCTATGCACTCACTCATTTCCTCAAGTGGCTATAAATGCCTGCTGTAGTTTTGTTGTCTCTGTGGGGGTTTGATGGACCTTGAAGGCACAATGAGCAACCTCTCCCTCTGAGGACGTTACAGTAAATACAGTGAATAGCATTAGATTCTGTTAATGTAACTGGAAGTCAGTTGTCACAACATTCAGCCAAATTATGGAAAAACTTCTCGCTTTCTACACCAGTAGAGGTTTTGAAGTGTATCTCTTTTTGCTGCCACAGCAATACAATAAAATTGAGCAAAATTTCATTCACAAGGAAAATGCTTTTGAATGATTTTAAGAGAAGTTTGTCATTTTAGAAACACTTTCTTTATTACTATGGATAATCCATAGAACAAACACTTGACAGTTGTCAGTAGAGTTGCAACAGTCAGTCGGGGAGTTGATCAAGTAAAGATACTAAACATTTGATGGCTCCGTCTTCTTTAATGTAAAAGTTTTCTGCGTTTGCTTGGCTTATCGTAAATTGAATGATTTCAGGTTTAAAAAATGTTGATTGGACGAAATAAGAACATTTAAAAACGTCACATTAGACTCTGGGGAAACTTTTTTTTTTTACTATCATCTGATGTTTTATACACCAAATTATTGTTTTCTCCACATTAAATAATGTAGAAAGTAATCATTAGTTGGCGCCCTAGACAGTGGTGGGGGGGCTGGGGGAGCCATGGCCACCCTGATACGCCCCTGCCTGGCAGACATTACTGTCTTTAAGAGACTGTGGCATGCTCATTTTTTTAAGCTAGTGTGAAAGTAGTGGTGTCTTATGCAACTAGACAAACAAGGGCAGCCATTGGTACTAACCATGCCATGCTAGCTTATTAGGCTAAAAAACGCTCCAAATTTAGGCAAAATTTTGGCGAGGGAAAAACTGGCATGGCAACTTTTTAAAGGGGTCCCTTGAACTCTCACTTTAAGATATCTGAATAAAAATGGCTTCTATGGGAGCCAAGGAGTCCCCTAAACTTGAAATGGCTTGTTAACTGTAAATGTTTCTTTGTCTATAATCAATGTACTCCTTTAAATTAAAACTGTACATGTGTCTTTGTAAGGAAAAGGACAACCAGCTCATTTCGCATTAACACAGGATTGTTGTGCAACTCTAAATGTTAACTACGCCGGTATTTGTCGATGTAAATCAGATAATAAGTAAGGTGTGTAAATAACTGAGACGTCACAGCCTGGGCACCTAAAACATACTGACATACTATTTGGAGTAAGAGGAAACTTTTTTTTTTTTTTTTGTAATTCAGGTGAATTGACAGTTTAACCCACAGATGCCCCAAATTTTGACCAATCAGGAGGCACTGTCGCCAAGTCAACTGCAAAATGTAATCTGCTCGCCAAAGAGCAAACGGTTGCTTCTGTTGTTGACTCCAGACGCTCAGTGTGCAGTTCATGAACACCGGGAGCAGAGTCAGTACCTATAAGCTAATGACCAGCAGCTGAAGCCTCATCAGCCTCTGTCTGGTGTCTTTGTCCTCATCAGGACCCTTTAGGACCTGGACACCTGCCACAACAAAAGCAGCAAATGCAGCTCCTGATTTATTGTACTGAATTGGCCCAAATAAGCACACGCAGTCCATTACACCGCCACCATTAGAGCAGCAATTGATCCAATTAAGTTGCAGTAGAATGAGGGCAGCAGAAACACGCCAAAAATCATTGAAAGAATGACAGAGTGCAAGCACGGGTCACTATATCTTGTGTAAATGTGTGTTTTAGCCGGCTGAGGCAGGTGTGTGAGCAATGGGAAGAGATTGTTGTGTAAATGTTGTTGCTAACCAGCAATGGTCCCCGGCTAATGTGGGTTTGGATCTGTCGCCATGCAAATCTCATTATCATGTAAGGATAACCCTGAGTCAACACAACAAGCTGCCTTCTGAGAAACTACAGTATGAGACCTTGTGGAATGACAGAGAGATTACACAAACAGACGCAGTGACGGCTGGAGATGTCGAGCAATGTCTCCAAAACAAGCTTAAAGTGTTCTTGTCTTAACTTCAGGAGCAGATGGAAGATAGTCCAGAGGAATATCATCATATAGGGTGATTGTAGCCGTACATCCAGTGCTGCTGTGGTTTGGGTCGACTGATTGTGGAGGGCAGAGATAGTAGAGCTGTGAGGTCACGTTGTCCCACGCCAGAGGTAACGTGTGTGTTCATGTTTGACTCTGGGGGCCTTAAAAGGTAGCTTCTGTGAATATTCCTTTACAAGAGGGGTTATATGGTTGAAATAAAATTCTCTGCAGAAAGGTGCATCCTGATAATGACAGATATATTCAAAATCACGTCTTTAGTACTGAAATTAACATTTAGCACAATAGCAGTTTAACTGTCGTATTACAATAGTCAAAACTCAAAGTCACAAGGACACCCAAAAAAATACTACAAAAAAATATGTTTCTGGGGTTCAAGCCAACACAGACTGTTAGAAGTTGCAAACTGCAAAAGGAAAATGACCTCTGACAGTTCCGACTCTTGCATTTGAGATAAGTAACAGGTTTTCTGACAGTCCAGGAGACGCTCATCACACTCACACGGCGCTGTCACCCCTAATTAGTCTGTTTCGAGAACTTTATGGCCTCATGCTTAACCGCTTAATTAAAAATATTTGCCAAGTTTGGTGATGTTTGGAAAAACACTTGATTTTTGGCCAAATTGTGCGCCAGATCCGCAAACTTTCTGTTGCTGCTGTTACACAGGTTACACCCAGCACTGCGCCAGATCCGCAAACTTTCTGTTGCTGCTGTTACACAGGTTACACCCAGCACTGGACAGCAGGGACACATGGTTGCACACATAAAGTAGCTTGTAAGATATAGCCTCAGATGGATCTATCGTAAATCCAATCTGACACTAAAATCAGAGTGCTCATGTTGGAGGAAATACACGGTCAGGAACACGTTCTTACCACCAACGAACAGCACCAGAGTGCTGTTGTTACCGGACCAAGACCACCTCTTCAAGAAGGTCTCAGTCAGGTTGTTTTGGTGCGCACCTGGGTGTGATTGCTGTGTTCACACCTGCCCAAACAAACCGCACTGAGGGGGCAAACAGACTTGAGTTCGATTGAACCAAACCAAATGAGGTATGTGGGCAACCCTGATGGAAATAGATGGATGTCTGTACCAAGTTTCGTGTTTTCAAATTTCAAAATTTGACTTTTCAATCATAGCGTCCCCATCAGTATGGTTGGGGTCACATTTTTTTGGCAGCATTGGCACACAACTTCCGATCATTGGTGAGAATTTCATGCGTCTACGATTTACCATCTCACGGGAAGTTGCAAAAACATTCGGGACAAAGATTATGAATAATAAATCAGCGCATAAACAAAAGGGTTTCAGCCCTTTGGCGTTTGAACTCCTAAAAATTTTCAGACTGTGGAGAGGTAACAGGAAATGAGTAAGAGAGAGCAAACATCTCCGGTCAGCCCTATCTTAGGGACGCTGCAGCTCATAAGTCAACTTTTTAACCTCTAATCTACAGGAGCGGCTGTGGTGTGTAAAGTTGTAAAAAACGCTGAAGATGCTTATGCTGAATTTTTCGAACGATTCATTGCTTTATAAAATAGGTTGGCTTAGGAGTGCTGCTTGACACATGCAGGTTTCAACACAGGTGCTCTTTGGATCCATATGTGACCAGAAAAGATGATTTGAATAATTGATTTAATTATGAAAATAATATTTGCTTGCTGTGCTGTGAATTTTACCTCTCCCCTGGAGCACAGCCTTTGGTTGTAAACTCACCACAGACACACACACACACACAAGCCCATGTCGAATTGCCCCTGAACATTGCCCTCTCTATTTCCGCCTGTATGAATATTCATCTAATTTACATACTAGTTGGATGTTTCTTCAGGCAGTTTGAAGGTCAGAACAGAGCGATAACGCCACTGATGCACATTCTGAATTTGTTAAAATGTGTTTTTCCTCCTGTAATATATCAAACTGAAGCCATTAAAGGCAACATTTCATTCATGTAAATCTCCTTTTTACAACCCTGCCACATTAGTGTGATTCACAGTTTTAGATTTGGCTCCTCACTAAACCGCTTCAACACTTTAGCTCGCTGTGTATTCACACAGGAGCATCACAAGTACTTCCTGATACTGTATTTAAATCATGTGGCCGCCAGTCCTCACGTTCACATCCTCCTCCCTGTGCAGGAGCTGTCTGAAGACCGGGAGCTCGGCGGGTTAGAGGAGCAGGCAGCAGACGGACAGACCAGACTGTCAGACATCTGCAGCGGCACAGCGGACAGCAGCATGGCGTCCATACCGGAATTCTACGCCGGCAAGAACGTGCTGATCACGGGAGCCACGGGCTTCATGGGGAAGGTGCTGGTGGAGAAGCTGCTGCGGTCCTGCCCCGAGGTCAAAGCCCTCTACCTGCTGGTCAGACCTAAAGCTGGGCAGTCCATGCAGCAAAGGGTCAGTGACATGATGACGTGCAAGGTAAGAGCTGATTGTGTTGACTTTATATGGTTGATTCAACCTTTCAAAGTTACCCACTGTAGAACTTTCAGACTATTAACACAATTAAAAGTAACATGAATACAAACATGGAATACATCAGTACATTAGACCGATGTCTTTTCACTTCAAAAACAATTCCTCGTCATATAATTAATCCAGGTACTTCCAAGGTTAAGTACATAACACACAGGTAGAGAGGTAAAGTATGACTCCTGATAGGGCTGCAAAATATATCTTTCTTTTTTATGGTCATCAAGATATCAACTTGCATGATAAATTCACAGTGCAGTGTTGCACTTTGAATACAGTTCAGTTACATTCCCTCTGTAGTCGCAGCTTTGTCCGATACGTGCCAAGCATTTAACTCTCTGGCCAGTCAGACAGAACCATCACCGTTAGCCATTGTCTCATTGGGTAGAATCTGCACACGTTATTGAGGCTTGTTGGACTTTTGTTTTTTTTTTTCTATTTTGGATGAATTCTGCAACGATGGCGTCATGTTTTGAATTCACCACAGCTGTGATTCAGCTTCTCAGCAGTGGCCAAAGCCCATGTGTATCCAATGGAAAACACATACAGCCATCCGCCTCACCAAAAAATGTGATTTCTCAAAAACAAAGCTGAAATAATTAAAAGTAACACCGAAAACAAACCAAGCCGAGGTAAAGTGTGACTTACAGCAACCGGGAGGTGTGTTCATGTGTTTCAGACGGGAAGAAATTCTTTGTAACACAGGTCAACATGGGACCAGAGTTTCAGGATTTTGTTGATTGATTGACTGTGGGTATTCTCTGGCCGCAATTCACTGCCAGAAATTAAACTATCCCCAACTTTTAGTTCGGCTGTACCTCGTCGCAGAATCAAACGGCCGCAGCTCTGAGTGACCACCGCAGCCTTTAATAACCATGGCATGGCAGCTCACCACTGCTTGGTTTGTTTTCAGTGTAGTGGTCAAAGTATAACCCTATAGTATCCTTATATTTTTCAAAGCAGTGTGTTGAAGAAAACTGAGGATATTGGTTAGAGAAACTTTGAAATAGGAAGTAAATGCACCCAGAACCAGCTCCTCTTCCAACTCCTGCTACTCTGTTAGATACCTGTTAACCAAACTGTACTGGAAACATAGATAAGGTGACGGAAAGTCTGTGCTGTGGACTGCAAAGACATGTCAGTCTGCCTTATTCCTTCACACTTGGTCTGCTGCTTGAATCAGATACATGTATAACCCTAGAAACATAACATCTTCTGCTGTCTTTCACTGCAGTTTGAACAGGTGGGAAATGACAGATCATAATGGCTAAACACTCTCATCCTCGTTTAAAACACAGCAGTCAGTTAATGTGGACGAGCAGCGAAAAGAGCCATTAGTTGAGGAAGTGCCTCTGAGGCCATCACACCAGGTGACACTCGGTGTGTTTGGACGTTTTGACAAGTGGGCTGTTGATTCAAATCATCATTCAATACCAGGGTTGTCGAAAAGGCATTGCGGCTGTAAGTATGTTTACAGAGAAATAGAAATTTGCCTGTGAATTACAGCAGCAGCTGCTGTTGCCATGGTGAAGCAAACCTAATGACCCCAGAAGAGTCCAATAGTTTGTCTTTGAGTTTCAGCAGAGAAACAGTCGGAGAGCAAAATGAGGAGTCTGATCAAGAGTACTAAAAGGTTAACTGAACTGGGAGCTATCTCATTGAAATCATCCGGGGTGTGGTGAGAATGAGGAGGGTGGATAATAATGGTGGGAAGGTTTTAGGATGGAGAGGAGGTAAAGAAGAGAAAATCAGATAAAGAGATGGTGGGGCGAGAAAGGAAAGAGGTGGAGGAGACAAAACCAGAGGGAGGTAAGGGGGGGAGGCTGGGCATGAGTTCCAAAATATGTGGCGTCAGCTGTATCAAGCCAAGCAGCAAAGCATGACTCAACAAAAACCTCCCAACTATGTTGGACTTAATGAGAACCAAAGCATTGACACTGGGTGCGTATTGATGTGCTTGGAAGCAGCTGCTGCTCTGCTCTGCCCGGGTGTTGTTGGCCTCAAACTGTCAGTACACCTAAGAAAATCACACTTTCGCTGTATTCCCCTTTCTCTTTCTCTGTCTTCCTTTTAAGTAGCATCTATTTTTACCACTCCCATTGAACCTTGGTACTGCATTCATTACTCTACTCACTGCTGTGATAGCAGCCGAGCAGCAGTTTGAGAATTTGTCCCTTAATTTAGAAGAGCACTTGTGTTTGTTCAACCCAGTCTCCGCGATCTCTGTTGGCATTGTACATTTCTGCAAACCATATATAACGTTTGTATGTTATGATGTAGCGGATATGTTGAAACGTTTCTTAACGTGACTTAACGTGGTTTTGGTGAGGCACCAAAACCACTTGGTTATGATAAGGAAAAGATCATGTTTTGGGGGCACAATCACCGCTGGAAATGCAGCTGACATCTGTCTAAAAAACATGCTTCTGGTGGCACAGTAGCTTCTGGAAATGCACCAATATCTTACAAAAAAAAGCCGTTTTCTGTGACACAGTCACAGCTGGAAATGGGACATATGTCTTACAAAAAACACCTGCTTTTGGTTACACAATCACCGCTGGAAATGCAGCTAATGTCTTGCTATAAACACGTGCATTTGGTTGCAGAATCACTGCTGTCTTGCTAAGACACATCTGCTTTTGGTGGCACAGTTGCTGATGTATATGCTGCCAACATCTTTCTAAAAACATCCACTATTGGTGGCACAGTGACCGCTGGAAATGCCACCTATGTCTCTCTTAAAAGACCTGCTTTTGGTGGCATGATTTCCGCTGGAAATGCCACCAGTGTCTCGCTAAAAAACAGCAGTTTTCTATGACACAGTCACCGCTGGAAATGCCGTCTGTGTCTACCTAAAAACACCTGCTTCTGGTTGCACTATCACTGCCAGAAATGCAATGGATGTCTCACTAAAAAGCACCCACTTTTACTAGCACAATTGCTGCTGGAAATGCTGCAAATGTCTCGCTAAAAAACCCTGCTTTTGGTGGCATATATGCTGCCAATGCCTTGCTAAAAACACCTGCTTTTGGTTTGCACAGTCGCCAGTGGAAATGCAGTCAGTGTCTTGCTAAGAAACATCCACTTTTGGTGGCACAATCATAGCTGGTAATTATTCAGATGTCTCATTGAAAAACGCCCGCTTTTGGTGGCATGTTTGCTGCTGGAAATGTAGTCAATGTCTTGCCAAAAAACATCTGCTTTTGGTAGCAAAATTGCTGGTGTAAATGCTGCCAACGTTTTTCTGAAAACACCCACTTTTGGTGGCACAAGCACTGCTAGAAATGCTGCTGATGTCTTGTTGTTTGATGATCTTGAACGGTGGTCTGCAGTGGTCTGCAGTTTGGAAGCCGTCTCACCCAGGTGTCACGCCACCTATCTCCGCCTCCATCTCCTGATGGCAAATTCAACTCCTATTCTTTACGTCAACAACCACATAACTTTAGAGATGTTTATGATATGAAATGTGACGTATCAATAGTTTGCAGAAATGTACGGTGCCAAAACTTTCTTCTAGCTACTGAGCTGTTTTATTTGCCCTTTTCTTTACACCCCCAAGGTAAAACGTAATGCTCGGCCATTCAGGATTCACAGAATACCTCTCACCCTGTAATTAGTTCACTCTCACACAACAGTTCTGTTAAAGTGCTGCTTAACACCCTGTAATTTCTTTACATCAGAAATGGGGAGAGTGGGCGACAGAGAAAGGACTTTATATTATATAAACACCTTTTTAAAATGCATGTTCCTCCTCTGCTGCAGCTTTTAAGGCAGAAAAGAAGCAGTGATAATCAAACAGTTCCTCTTAACCTGCGTCTGTACAGTATTTGCTGTCATGTCTGCAACAAAGCAGACGCTGGTGAGCTTCACAAAGCTGTAACAGAAGAGGAGAGGATAAAAGGTTTAGCTCCCAGCTCTGCATCCCACAACAGTGTCACACAGATAATTAAAAGTCCATAAACCAAAGTTCCCGTTGCATGTCAGTTAGCGAGTATTTAACCCACTTCATCTTCACAGATATCGACACATGATTTATCTACTGCTAGTGTTTGCAGTATCTACCCCCTCAAACAGTTTTCCATTGGATTTGGCATCACTCTAATCGCATCCGCTATCAGGACACTGCCTGATGCTCTGCCAGTGACAGACTCACTCACGCTCGGTCCACATTCAGAAGTGATGTCATTAAATTTCCATGACCGAGCCTCAAGTACCAATTGGTATTCATGGCGAGTCCTCAGGTCAGTATTATTCTATTTAGAATCGGCATAATTCATGAGGGAGAACGGTGGTTTTGTCTCTCGAGTAGCCTCTCCTCTCATCCTTCAAGCCAGGCCAGTATCTTTCTTACCACCTGTTGCTAGGTAACGACCATCAGATCTGTCCCGTGGTGTTTTTGTCAAGGGATGCAATCAGGGGAGCTGCCCCGAGCAGGAGAAGGGACAAACCGATAGGAATCTCATTGTCTGTGTGCATCTCCACCGCACCGACTCTGACATTTAAGGCTGTCTGTCTGTGCGGAGGCTACTTTGATTCAGTGGAAATGTTTAGATGCCTGCAGGCCCTGGTGCGGTGCCAGGCGCTGAATGGCATGTCAGGCACTTGATACAAGTAGGCCTCTGGGTACACAGGGCCTCTCTCCTGCTCTGTGGCATGCTATTTCCACCCACCAGCGGGCTTTTGAACGCGGTAACAGGCCGCGCAGCATCTTCATACGGCTGAAGCTGCAAAGGATGAGATCAAGCATTTTGGTGGAGATGTGGGAGGTTCAATGGCTTTGAGTAGGATGGGATCTTGTGGAATTTGCCTACAGAGCAGGATCCTGGATGAGGGAGTGGTTTAATGGTATACAGTAGAATGACTATTGATAATTGCTTTAGAGGCTTTTCAGTGACAGCTGTAACACAGATGGTTATACGAAATGATATATCTTGTGCATGTATAGTGTGTAAAAAAAATAATGGGTGGAGCCACTGTGATGTCACCCATTGGTTTGTGGACTCCTGTTTTGAAGCCTTGAGCATTGTGGCTGTTGCCATCTTGGATTTTTGGAGCCAGAAATGACCATATACGTATGAGAGGGTGGAGCAAACCCTAATGCTAGCTGCTAGCTTTGTTAGCGAGGTGCATTTACAGCTATGGTTAACTGTGATAATGCTAATGCTAAATTTTCCAGGAGAAACAGGCTTAAAACTAAATCTACCCACCAGAAAAACTGAACATCCGACTCCTTAGGAGTTAAGTTATAGAGACCCTAACTGTATTTTGTACCAGGCTGTAAACATGTTTATTTAGTGGGCATTTTAACATGGGGGTCTATGGGGATCGACTTGCTCTTGGAGCCAGCCTCAAGTGGCCATTAGAGGAACTGCAGTTTTTGGCACTTCTGTGTTGACTTCATTTTTCAGCCCCGGAGGTTGCTGCTTGGTGCTGGCTGGATTATGATTAAAAGTGTGTAGTATTGGAAACATTTTTGATTGACAGAAGATGAATCAAAAATTAATTTACGTTATTTATGATTTTTATTAACTTTTCCAACACAAAGACCAGGCAACACAAGAGTTATTCTCAATCTCCGTCATGTCGAGGATCCTTAAATTGAAATACATTAGGTCTTTGCCCTTCATTTGATTAGACTTCGCTTCAGGGACCTCCATCTGAAAGGATTTTGGTATGTAGATATGATGAATGCTAGAATTCCATAGTTGTTAATTACACTTGAGGGGATAACCGTGGAGGTGGTGAAACCTGTAATCAGACTAGTCACTGAAAACAAACTGTTCCCCACTTTTCTAGGGACCCACTGGAACTATCTCAAGGGCCACTGGGGTCCCTGAACCTCTGGTTGAGAACCACTGCAATACATCATCCTCATAGTAAAGAGAGCTGAACATTTTCACTGTAAAAATCAAAATATTTCACTCCTATTACCTTTTTCTGCTTTATAAAGATCCAAAAAATAACTCAAACTTAATAGAAATTCCCCTGACGATTACAGTTGTCATTAATTTCTACAGTTCAGCAAAATGAGTTTTTTATTTGGCTCCTCCAATGGTGGAGAACAATCTTTGAAGTGCCAAAAAAGCCTGCACAGTAATTAATTTATCGAGCAAAAAAGGTCCCACTATGTGCCGATTCCAGCTTTTTCTAAATATGAGGAATTGCTGATTGTCTGTCTTCTATTTGTTTTAAAGTATTAAACAAAATATTTAATGATAAAGACCATAAGATGTGGTTGAAAGTTTAAACAAAGCTTGTGGTGGACATTTTTTAGTTGAGATGATTGTATGAGTTCTATATCTTGTCTGTTATTGTGACATAATTATTAGATGTCACGTCCCTATCTGGAAGTTTTGATATGGATATGCATTTTAAATGTAGATTAATTTCCTGCTTGAAACTCAGGAGTCCCAGTTTAGGGGCTCCAAAATATCTGGCAGCACCCCTGCATCTAACTCTCTCTGAGCAAATACTTTACACCCAGCACTGCCTCCTTTCACAACATTGTCTGACTAAACAAAGCCTTCCTGTTTTACCTGTATTACTAATGTACTGTTGCTGGTTGCCAGCGTTTACTCTCCATATTTGTTCAAACGTGTGGTCTAATGGACCGGAGCAGAGCGGAGCGGAGCAGGTGAGAAGTTCAACAAGTCTTTTATTAGAGCAGATGTGTAGCTGCTGCTTTAGTAAACAGAAGTCAGCTCCACTGGATTATTCCAATTCTCTTTTAATTATAATATCTGTAAAACAGCTGACAGAAAAAGACAAATCACAGACATGAACACACAAAAGCAGATATCAAGTGTAGTAGTATTTTTTTAAGCCATGTTGACTCATGTTGGTGTTCCTCCTTCTTTACACTCCTCACGTTGGCATGATGTCAGCACACCATTAACTGATTCATGGTCTGCCTGGACTGTAAGATGGAGAGATGGCTGCTGATGACTGTGTTTAAACACAGACTTTATCTCCAGTGGTGGAATGTGGAGGAACTAAACACTCGTACTTTACTGGAGTATTGACACGTCATGCAACTTTTTACTCCGCTAGCCTCTTAAAGGCTAAAGTGAACAGATACATTTTTTTACCTTTCTATTAAATATTTAGCGAGCTAGCTTCTCTGATATCTATAGGTAGTTTGTTACATAGCTTTGGGACGTAACTGACAAAGGCTACATCACTGATCTTATGGCTGTTGCTGGGGACCTCCAATAAACCAGCAGCAGATGATTGCAGTGATCTTTGAGGCAAATAGTTAACAAGAGAGTTAGCAATGTAGCTCTGTCCCAGTCCATTGAGGGCTTTGTATACCTTTGAGGACCTTACATCAGTTCTAAATGTAACAGGAAGTCAGTGCAGAGCAGCTCAGACTGGCCTGATGTGCTCTCTCCTCTTGGTTCTGGTTAATATGCGAGCTACGGAGTTTTGAATGAGCTGAAGTCTCTCAGTGTTTTTTGGGAGGCCAGTAAAAAGTTACAGTAGTCGAAATGGCTTGAAATAAAGGCATGAATCACTTTCTCAGCATCTTTTTCATTTAGAAATGATCATACCATGGCGATGTTTGTGAGTTGGAAAAATGTTTTTGTCACTTTGTTAATGTGGGACTTGAAGCTTAGATCTGAATAAAGGATCACGCCATTGAGAGGCTGTGTCACAAGCGCTTCATGCCTGACATGCCTGACATATCTGTCCAGCTGAAGTCACCTCATGATGATGTCACGGCTGATGCAAAGGAAGTAAGCCACACCTGGATCTTCATAAAGGGTTGGTATGAGTTTAAAAAAAGATAGGGTGTGTTTGTGCAGTTATTGAAGTGATTCAAAACTTGTGAGCTTCATAAGATGGACACTAGTCCAAGTTAGCGACACAATACGATGTGTCGTCACTTAAGTGCAGATATTCATCTTTGAGTTAAGCAATGTCTTCCTTTGTTCTGTGAAAGATGGTGCGTGTTTAAAAGGCTTGCAGCTGCTCAGTTTTTAATAGTGGTGCATTTTAGACACGCATGGATGCGAGGTAACAAACAGTACAAGGAGGTTTATATATGCACAGGCACAGTTGCACTTACTTCCTTTTTCGGCCTTTTGTGCAGTTTCAGATCCATGACTGAAAGCAGCCCTCCCTATAATTATCGGTTGGTTCACAGAGCGTGTGACTCTGTGTTGAGTGTGAGAGTTGTGCCCCCTGCTCTGTGGCATTCAGTCCTTTGCCCATTATCGCACTCTGATCCAACATGACTACATTGTTGTATTGATTTCCTCGTGTTTGCAGCCAGGTGATCTTTGCAGCAGTATAAATATTCAAGATTTATTGATTCCCGCAGCTGCAGGCTCTGACAGGCTGCTCTACTGTATGTGTTTCCACTTGTGGAGCTGCTTGGATTGTTAATGCCAGCTGCCAGCGCAGGCATACGTCTAAGCAAGAGCAGACCACTCTTGACATGCTTACCTGCCACTCAGTCCTGCACTCGCTTGAGGCCTCCGTGAGCTAAATCCTGCAGATGATGTGTGGCAGCGTGTTTAAAGCGCATCAAGCTCTGTTCAAACAGCAACTTTTAGGGACAAGAGCGAATGAGGTGACTCGGGGCACTTGATGTGCTGAGTCTCGCTCAGAGACAGGGGCTCTGAGGATAGGCTGCAGCTGCCAGACGGGCACATTGCGAGGCATCCACTGCTCATCTGTGGCCGGTTGGCATGCAGTGCAGCAGGAGAGCAGACTGAGAGGCAACCAATAACCCTGCAACTCCTCCCTGGAGAGAAGGGCAAGGGGGAACCAATGCTTTGGCGTATAATTAGGCCGCAAATTAACTCCAGTTTATGAAACAAATTAGCACATTAAACGTCGCTGGTGAAGTCATTAAGGGAGAGGAGACATGCGTGGTGAAGACTTAGTCCTTCAGGGGACTGTTGTAGCACAGCCCAGTGCCTCCACAGCATGTGCAGAGTCTGCCAACCGGCTCTCCCTCCCCACATCCATATGGCTCCACAGATACATGTGGCACAAAGCCCTCTGAGATGGGATGTAGTGGTCCTCTTTAGAAAGTTTTAATCTAACCTACCTCATTTTATTTTTATCATTCCTACCATTACATAACAGTCCTATGCCAACGTTTCTTAGCTAAAACTTTGGGGTAATAGTCCTGATTGTGGTGCTCATGGATTGATTACTTATCAGGCCTATTGGGTACAGACAAAGGGGCCTGAAATGTCAATACCCCACTGGCCTTCGCCTGCAAAATGTCACCCAAATGAACACATACTGAAAATCTTCAGATGCTTCAAGCTACAGGAATTCCGAAGTCCATCACTCTGTTTTTCTCACCCAACTAGCTACACCGCTTCCTCAGACTGTCCTCCACGAACGATCCAGACAGATTTGATTGTGTTTGTTTGTGTGGGTGTTTTCTATCAGGTCAGGATGAATGAAACGCTGTTAATGTCCGAAAAAGCGGGCAGAAGATCGGTGGAGGTTTCGGAGGCCTGGTGGCAGGACAGACGAGAAGCTGCTCTCCATATCAGAGAGGATCATGTTCATCAAGATTACAACCTGCAGCTGCTCTGTCTTCAGATGATAAACTCTGACGCAGATCTGATACAGAAAATCAGTCTGTTTCCATTGCGGTTGCCTGTAAAGTGTGTTTCCTTCGTGTCAGGACTCTGAATGACCATCAGTATTACGTTAGATGGAAATGGTTCCACAATACCATGTGTCTCTTTGGTTGCCAAAGATTTCATCACAGTTTTTTGTGTAATCTTTGGTTTGACGGCCGCAGCACTGTGCTTTAGACCTTAATGTTGTTCACACCCCTGCACCGCACTGTTCAGAAGAACCGTGACACTTCAGGGCCTGCAGATCATCTCAGAAATGAGGACTTAAGAATAGACGTGAACCAGGCTGCTCTGAGACTTGGCTTTACAAAAAACTTGTGACTTCAAAGCAAACTCATGGACCCAGTAAATTACCTGGAACAATAGAAATTGAGATGATCGTATCAGTCAGGTCGTGCCAACCATAATTCGTGACTACCGCCAGTCAGCAAGTGTGGGGAAGTCCGGACATTTGGATTCAGCCAAACAGAGATGGGCCACTTTCGATTCATGTCCTGTATCTGTGTCACGTTGGTTTTAGCCACTGCCCCGCCCCTTTAGGAGACTAGCGACGGTCCTGAGTCCATTCACTCCAATGGGAAAAGTGAATGTGAGGACAGATTATGACTGATTCCTTCGACCCCTTGTCCCGAAAGTAAATATTGGAGCGAGTTTTCACAAGCCCCGACTCCTCTAAACATTCTGACACTGAATTGGCTTTTTTCTTTTTTTCTTTTCCAGACAGACAGATTAAGAGAAAATTAACTTTGTTCGAGACATGTCTCTGTTTTAGCAACATACTCTTACGAGATCTGGGAACAACTGATGTGATCTTACACTCCACTGATATCAGACTTTAAGCTAGCAGATTAAAACCAGCGGCGCAATAAGGAACAAACATTACAATTTTACTGTAGTATATTTGCTCTAACATCACATGAGCTGTGTCTCAATTCAGGGGCTGCATCCCTCGAAGGCTGCATTTGAAGACCAATTGCATCACATTGGCATGACCAAGGCTGTTGCATTTCAAAGGCTCCTTCAAATGCGGACGAGAAATGCAGCCACCTTTCCCAGAATTTGGAGGATGCAATGGATGAATCTGTTGTGGCCCAGTCTATCCCAAGATGCAATGCACGCCAGTGACAATTATATATTAAGTTAACTAACAATTTTTAACTAGCTTTATGGCTATTAACATTACTATTAGCTAAAAGCACACAGCTTAAACAATCTTAATTTAGTAAATATACCTGAAAACGGTCCAACAGCGTATAATATATGAAGCGGCAGTTTCTCCGGCGGTGAATCTCCTCAAGTATTAATTAAAAATAACTATATAATAACAATCTCTGGGACCATGATTTAGGGCGAACTAACTTCTAGCTTACTCCTTCTTTCATCAAGTGCAGCTGGCTGTTAGGTAACAGGAACAGAACGGGTTGGGTGAGAAAAACTGGTGATGCAACCAGGAAATCCTCCAATCTAGACTGTCCCATTTAGGAGACCGTTCGGTTTGGCTGATACGGTAATCGAAGGATGGCGGTGGCCGACGTACACCGCGAAGGCCGCGTCCTTCAAACGCTGCAGCCCCTGAATTGAGACACCACTATTGATGGATCCACATGAAGCGGTTGGGGAAGGTGATGACTGTCTGTACCGCTGCACCTGCCTGACAGTATAGGTAGCCTACTGACAGTTTTTGGAACCATGTAACCCCTCATCAAATGGGCTGTTCTAACATCAATTTTTTCCCATGTTGCTGATGATGGCCTTGCAGCCCGCTAGGTGGGCCGGCCCATCTGGCATTTGCCGGTATACCCAGATTGCCAGTCCGAGCCTGCCTTGCGGAATAAGGACACAAAAACCTGCAGCAGCCATCATAAACTCAAGTCTTCTTCCTGTCTGTTTGCTCTTGGAGGGTAATAAAAGTCTCCTTGGCTCGGCATGAGGTCACTGTCTGTCTGAAAGACTGGAATGCGATGCCACCGGCATACCGAACATCGAGCCCAGAAGCACTACATTTGTTGTCACTGTAAACCTTATTACTCTGTTCATATTGATCTCAATTGAGTTGTGTACAATGATAGCCCAGAGCCAGACATGAGAAAACCCTCCATTTTCATTAGTTTGCTGTGATGAGCTGCTCCCCGCGACGCCTGATTGCTCCCCTAAGCTCTTAAGAAGCTGAGAGATTCAGGCCTGAAACAGTTGAATAAAGAGATGGGCGGCATTGTGTCTCTTTAAGTGGACCACTCGTGAAATATAACACTGTTGGTAGACAGCACTTTGCTTGAGATAAACCAGAACACTTGGTCCCTCATGCAAATCAAATTGTGTGGTTTAGTTTACCTTCTTCTCCGACTTTAATCAGGTTTTTCTCAGCACCTAGAAGCTTCTCAATGCATAAAGCTAATTACTTTTAAATCAGTGTTTCTAAAACAATCCGGCAGGCAAAGTTTCCACCTCAGACTGAAGGTTTGGGGACTTTTGTTGAAAATTGTAGTGACACGGGCTGGTTAAATCTGTTTTTATGCCCCTGGGACACTGAGGGGTGAAGAGGAGAGGAGATGAACCCTTATTCTCCTTAATGTGCCGACAGCCCCGGGGGTGAGCCACGTCTGTCCTTCTTCACAGCTTCCCATGAGACTCCTTGTATTTCCATTCAAACTTAAGTATGCAGCGTTGTCAGTTCTGCAGATGAAAAAGAGACCTGCGCACTTCCTCAACCATGTGTGTGCTTTAGTGCCGACGCACGTTGTCGACAGTGCTGGAGGAGTTTTAGTCATTCTTAATAACTTTTGGAAAAAAATCATTTTTCCCCCCTTTTTTGTCAGTGATCCTGCTCACATCCCATTATTTGACTAATTTAGACAGTGCATGTCAGGAAATGGAGGTCACTGCTGAGGGTGCAGACGTTAATCGTTTCTGTCTGACATACTTTTGCAGACCTTCCCCAGCTACAGCACATTTTCCAGCCTGTTCGTGTCCGATTGGCAGCATCCGGCGTAGTCGGCAGGGAAAGGACCAACGGTGGCGCAGAATTTACCTTTCAGACTCGTGCGGATGCTGCAAGGAAACTAAGGGAGAGACATTCATAGTGATACTGTTTTTCAACTTGAGTAATTAAGGCATTCTCCCCAAAACTAACAGGAAACTGCTTCTGTGTGTGTCAGATGAGTTTTGTGTCTTTGTCAGATGCAAGGGTCTAGAGTGCAGAATTTATTGGCATCCAGAGGTGAGGTCACAGAACTGAAACTTCTAGACACACGACCAAGCGCGCCATTCCTCCAGGTTTATGCCTGGCGGTGATAATAAGAATATTAAAAAAAGGAAAAAGTCTTCAATGTGAAAAGCGGGAACAGCTGTTTCTGCCTTTAAAGTATTAATCAGTTATCAAAATCATTTCAGATTGAATCAAGACTCTGCAGCTGTGACCTCCAGTCTGTCAGGGAGTCATGCTACACCTCAGAAAGTGTGAAGATCACAGCCATCATTAGCTCTGCTTCACACCGCGTCCTATTCTGACCTCTTATACACAAGGACTCTCCAGAAACCATTTTGCTATCAAACATTTTGCACAATGCAGAAACACAAAACACTTCCCCCACAACTTGTGTGCTTCTTTTCCTGCTCTGCCTCTCTCTCCGTCATGCCTTCGCTCCAGGGGAAAGGTCTGCGTGAAGGGGCTGTGAAAAGAGTGGAGCCCAGTTAAAGGGCAGTTAGCGAGGAGAGAGGCTGTGTGAATGGCATCTCGGGTTGCCGGGCTGAAAGGAAAGTGCCATTAGTGTTGGGTTTCTGTGAAAGTCCGCAGAGCGGCTGCTTCAAGCACTCTTGATGGAAGATTTATTGCCCTCGGGGTCTTGAAAAATATCAGTGTTCGGCGCAGAGAAAGGACCAATGTTGGCTGCATGTACAAGCCGCCTCTTCAAGTTAAACAGGGGAGAGTCACTGACAGAACTGACTTTATGGATGACCTTTATCTGGGCTTGTTCGAGGTTATGACTGACCACAAGATGCACTACTGAAACACTTGTGGTTATGCTGCAGGGATGGCTGCGGTGATGTTTTTCCCTTCAGCGTGTTGAGGAAATGTGAACTGGTGGACTATTGTGTTCCTGTACAAGGCAGTTTGCTCAGTGATCCCCGTGGGTCGCAGAAGGGTGTGATGGTAAATGCGAGCGATGGAAGGCTGGCACAAGAAAAGAACCCTTTACAAAACAATCCCACAATGCCATTCTCTGCTTGTGCCCATAACAAAGAGCGCTCTGAAGCCCACATTCTACGGCCTCATTCACCCTGCTGACCCCGATGCACTGTATCCCTTCTGGGTCTTTCTTTCTTTCTGAGCTTTGGCTCAGAGGTGCTACACAAATATCTGTTTTGGCTGAGTGTCTGCAGCTGATGAACAGTCATGCTGCTATTTTAGTGTGGTAGTGTGTCATGGGTGAGTGTGCACTAATACTTTGGGTTTAATAGTGATAGCATTGAACAGATGTCTCTCATTTTCTTTTGCCACTTTGTTTCCAGACACAGTAATGCCCCTGTGTGGCATCATTATCTTGGTACCAGCAAGGGGTGCTTGAGTTGATTCGCATTTTAATTCCTCAAGGAGTTATTGTGTGCACCATCAACCAAAAGGTGGTGTTTGTGAGCAAAGTGGAGCTCAGGTCTAAAAATAATACATTATATAAAACACTGTAAACAAGAAAGCAAGATTAAAAAAAATGATTAATCTCATTATTTAACAGCCTTTCTTCTGTCGTTAATTGAGCACAGCATTAGTACAGGCAGGCCACGATGTCGAACTCAGCTCAATTGGTGAAACTCATTCAGGGCCCTATTTAAACTGCTCTGGCCTGCCTACTGTTGCTGCTTTCTCTGCAAGCCGCTTTGCAACCTGCCTCTGCCCCAGCTCCTCCTTTTTACGCTGTGTCTGACTTATCAATGTCATTTCTGTTTGTCATTGATGCTGCTCTGTTCTGTTCCCGAGGAAGGGCAGAGAGGAGTGCTCTCTCAATGCCTTATGCTTTCCATGTAGGCACATGGAAGGGCAGGGAGGTGTGCTCTCTGTACCTTAGACTTTCCTCGTTTGCACATGGAAGGGCAGAGAGGTCTGCTCCCTCTGCTTTGTGGCTTTCCATGTCTGCGCGTGGAAGAGGCTTTCTGCGTAGGCCCAAGGAAAAGCAGAGAGGCCCCAGAACAGAGCCATACTGCTAAATATAATTACTGCAAATGGAAATGGAAATTGATTTAAACTCAGATTCCACCCCAGAAGTCCAATTATGATATAATTTTTTTTTTTTTTTTTTTTGGTCATTAACCTTAGCATTGCTGCGATCACCAAAATCACTTGGGCATTTAAAGGCTGTTATATTTATACTGGAGAGCTGTTGAGCTGTTAGACATCAACACTGGACTGGCTTTACTCACTTAAAGGTAGACATAAGGGTGAATTTACACAGTGCAGCAGTATTTGGTAGTCTTATTGACCTGTAGGGGTCTTATTGATCTGTTGTAAACATTATAGTAACTAGGCCTGTCACAGTAATGATGTTATCAACTTATCAAGGTCAGCAGAAATGATCGAGATCGCCTTGTGTTTACGTGGTTGTTTGTTTCTATAAGAATGTCCCCAACATCTTGGCCAGCTGTCAAGGACTGACTCTCTTTAACCCCTGTGCAAAATGTTTAGTGTTTATTGAAGTGCAACTTTTGTTAACAGCCCGGGAGTCCATTTTATTTATTGTTGTGGTTGTTTGGTTTTATTTTTTTTATGCTTCATTCATTAAAGATATTTTAATTATTTTATTTTAACTGTTTTTATTATTTTATTTTAATTTATTTTATTTCAATTCTTTTATTTTAACCGTACATCTGTGAAAGAGTTTTACATATAGATGACCAAAATGGAGCAATGAAACGACAGGAGAAAAACATGTGGTATAGGATAACTGGGGCAGCATGACACCTCTGACAGGTGAGGTCAACCTCAGGTCACAGTCTGGCAAGTCTGCTTCTGCAGAGACGATATTTTAATTATTCAGTTCACATTCCAGTGTCTGAATATTAAGATTTAAAAGTTGATTGCTCTTTGAAAGTGTGTTTTTCCATTATGATGGTATTATATTATTATTATCAGTGGCATAAGATGGTCTTGAAATGATTATCGTGTTGTTTATTGCAATATCCTGTGGGACGATGCATCATCCACCATGACAAGTACAAGCATCTTTTCCGAAACATATTGTAGTTAAGAGTTCCTCTTCAGTCGAACCAGCTCGTCTTGTTGCAGTGATGAGGAGGTTCTTTATGCTCTGCCTGGTGTTAAATTACTAAAGTGTTTTTTGTCTCAGTTGCACGTGTGACATTGAATACATTCCTCATGAAAAGCAGCATTAGACTCGGTGAAACATTTGTCTGGTGAAGTGCATCAACCTGGCTGTTCCCCAAAAGGCCTTCGCAGACTGTTCTTTTGCCTGATGCGTGTCTGACAGTTACGACATGTGACAGGGCTCATAAACATCACAGCTATTAGAAGAGTTTACCTTTGTCTCCACGGCGAACTCAAAAACTTCCTTGTCATACAAACCATGGAAGTGATGGGCCGCTGCCAAAAACCTGGGTGGTTTTGTTTTTGTTGCCAAGCTACACACCCTCATAAGGAGGTTGGATCGAGGTCATTACATGACATCAGCCGCTCGGTGAATCACGCAGTAAAGAGGGAGCAGTTTGTGGAGTAACTGATTTGGTATTTTTGGAAAGATTTTTTTTGTGAGAAATCTGCACATTAAATCTCTTCTTCAACTGAATGTAGGTCTCTGTTACTGCCAGCTGTTGGCCTCGAGCAGACGGAGGGAAAACACTATGATTTTTGCATTACATAATGACAGCAGCGCTGCACTGTCATGCAGAAAATACCGCATGCATCCCCCCTCCTCCAGTTGGGAACAGTTCTGGGTCATGACATTACATACTGTACATGGGGACTTGTGCCTAATATGGGCAGCATGTATTTGGAGAGCAGCCGAAGACTGATGGGGATACAGGACATGAATATAAACAGCTGTTTGAAGCTGTTTAATTCAACATCTGCTCTGCTTACTCGGACAGCTGACACACACACATACACACACAGGGCTGCAATTTCATAACAGAGCGAGCACACACACTTTGATGCCAATCCCTTCACTTCCCCTCTCATTCACCCTCTTCTTCTTCTGTGTGTAAAACGTCTCTGTGCACACAGCTGCCACACTGTCAGCCATGTTGGCAACACCACGCATGACGCAATAGGACATCTGACTGACTTTCTCTGCTTCCTTTGGTTAGTGTCTCCCAGTGTAACGCTGTGGTGAAGTCCTGCAGGGGACTCTGATGCAGTGCTTAGCGCTCTGCAGGGTGCACCAGGGTGTCAGGCAGCGAGGGGCTGTGTGAGACACGAGCTGGTAAATCTAGACGACTTCTTCCTCCCTCCATATTGGAATGTCGTCCGCAGCCCTCAGTGAGCAAGCAGCAGTGTAAACAGGTGGAATAATATCACACAAGGGGGCTTTGTTTGGGGTTACATGTGGCGTGTCGCGCAGAATCTGTCATGTAGAGGGACAAATGTTCAGTCTCTATGTCGCATATATGTGCGGCACATTCAGCACAGATAGTGGTATGTATACAGCAGGGAGCGCGTTGCTTTTCTTAGGCATTTATCAGGGAGTATGCCTTTGACTCATGGCACTGACAAATAAAACCCGTTCATCCATTCGTCCACAGCAGCAACACTTCCTCTGTACTACAACCTCACCCCTTCGTCACGCCTACTGCCCTCATAAAGAAGAGCAAATACTGACACAATCACATTTTCTTTGAACTGAATGTGTGATCTTAAACTCTAATGAAAAGTGATTAATAGAACATTTATTGATTTATTGTTTTGGCTTCAAGGCTGTGCAACAAATACTTTCATTACTTCACCCTCAAAATAACATTTGTCTATCAATTACTCACCCCATGTTACTTTGAATTCATGAAGAAGACATGCATGCCTTCAGGTTAAACGGAGAATCCAAAAACAGAGACATTTTTTTGATGAAATAATGTCAAAGGAATCAGCTTTTTAACAACAGCAAAACTATATCAAAACATCTGTTGACAAACTCTCAACTTGTGCAGCATAATCCAAGTCTCATTTATCAAGTCGTATCATGAATACTTCACAAACTTTACGACAGGGAACTGAACTAAAAGGGAAACTTAACTACAATTTCTTCAAAGCCAGACTCCACTGACAAAACCACTAATTTAACCTCTCTGTACACAGGAGCTGCTGGTCTACCACGGCTTTGTAGAGATCATTTGTGTGTCAGTTACTCACCCTGTGTTACCTTGAATTCCTGAGGAAAACTGTTTTTCTTTCATTCCTCCACGGTGAACGAAGAATCCAAAAACTGAAGGTATTCTTGATAAAGGGAAGTTTAAGGTGACTGTGTTTAACAAAGGCAAAAATATATCAAAACATCAGTTTACAAACTCTCACACAACGTGCAATATAATCAAAAGTGAAACTTATCCATGCTCTCTTCAAAGCCAGACTCCATTGACAAAAACAGTCATTTTACCTCGCTGAACACAGGAGCTGCTGGTCTACCTCTGCCTCAGTGAGTTTGTTCTTTTGTGTTATTGTGAGGCTTTGATGTTTACAAGGGTTAGTTTGGATCTACTAAAGCTGCACAATAACACAAACAAACTAATTGATCGAGGCAGCAGTAGACCAGCAGCTCCTGTGTTCAGCGAGGTAAAATTACTGTTTTTGTCAATGGAGTCTGGCTTTGAAGAGAACATAGATAAGTTTCATTTTGGATTATACTGCATGAGTTGTGTGAGCTTTTATAAACAAATGTTTTAAATAGTCCTGCTTTTGTTAAACACAGTCGCCTTTTACTTCACATCATCAGGAATTTTTTCCATTTGTGGATTCTTTGTTCACCATGGAGGCACGAAAGAAAAATGAAGTTTTGAAGTATTCCTTAAAAATTTCTCTTCTCTTCTAAAACTCTCTTTTTTTTTTTCTTTTTTTTCCAGGAGCAGATTTTATCACAGGGAACCTATTGTGTTTTAATACTGGTGTGATGTGGTAGCTAATAATAAGGGTGTTGGGGAAAATTATCAGTCATCGAGTGCGTTATTGTAGCAACTCAAGCAAGTCCAGTTGCCTACAATATAGCAGGAAGAACTAATAAAGGTGGTGCCATAATTCGTACTGTATGTATTTTGCTATAGTGTTGTTTACACAGTGATGGCTCTCTGTTCTCTGACATGTTTCATGTCATTTATTGTTTTCATGAAATGAAAGGGGACACTTGAGATCAGAAACAAATCTGGTGATGAAACTTTACTGAAACATGTGGGTGATTTCTGCCTGAGGGGTTTTATGCAAAGCAACATACTCGCTGTCTGTGCTGACTTGAGATCATTTGCATTCCTTGTCAGGCTATTTTAGTGTTTAGCTGTCGACGCTTGGCTCAGCTTTTATGGTTGATCTGCCCTCCAGCTCTTGTGCAATATGGGAATAATTACAAGTGGCATTTAAGCTTCTCGATTTATTGTCCTGCATTATTTGAACGCTGCGATGTTGGCGTATAAACTTATCTGTCTCGTGTGTTTTCTGTCTGGCAGCTTTTCGACCGAGTGCGGGAGGACAACCCCGACTTCCACCAGAAGATCATCCCCATCAGCAGCGAGCTGACGCAGCCCGGCCTCGCCATCAGCCCAGAGGATGTTGAGAAGCTCTCCACCTGCATCAACATCGTCTTCCATTGCGCCGCCACCATCCGGTTTGACGAGCCACTCAAGTGAGGATCACAACCCCCAACTTAATGCATTAAAGTGATACTTCAACCACAAAATGACCATTTGTGTATCAGTTACTTAACCTGTGGTACTCTGAATTTATTAAGAAAACACTGTTTTTCTTGCATGCTTCCAGAGTGAATGGAGAATCCAAAAAACAAAGAAAATTCTTGGTGTATTGAAGTCATAGGGGTCCACGTTTATGAACAGCTAAACTACATCAAAACACAACTGCAGTATAATCCAAGTCTCACTTATCCAGTCGTATGCTCAGTATATCCCAAACAGACACCACTTTACAACAGGGAACTGAACTAAAAGGGAAACTTATCTATGCTCTTGTCAAAGCCAGACTACATTGACAAAAACAGTTATTTTACCTCACTTAACACAGGAGCTGCTGTTCTACCATTGCCTCAATTAGTTAGTTATTAGTTTGTGTTATTGAGTGACTTTGGTGAATCCAAACTAACTATTGAAAACACCAAAGTCGCACAATAACACTAAAAAAACGTACTAATCGAGGCAGTGGTAGACCAGCAGCTCCTGTGTTCAGTGGGGTAAAATTACTGTTTTTGTCAATGGAGTCTGGCTAAAAGAAAGCATTGATTAAGTTTTTATTCCCCCACGTTTTACAGAAAGGAAAATGAGGAAATGTGGAAGTAAATAAAAATAATAAAAGATTGATAGATAAATAAAATGACATGAAGTGGAGAGAGCCAGAGGAAAGAGAAATGTAAAAGAAGAACATATCCTATCCCGAATATATCCTCTAGTGTCTGTTAGGTGAGAAGTTGAACCTTTTGACATAATCCAAAAAAGGGAGCTGTATTTTTCCATTACGGATGAGATTTAGTTTACATTCAATTTCTTGTTGGAAAGAGCTCCTGTTTGGTGAGTATTGAGCATACAACTGGATAAATGAGACTTGGATTATACTGCATGAGTTGTGTGAGAGTTTGGAAACAGATGTTTGGATATAGTTTTGCTGTTGTTAAAAGTGGACCCCTATGACTTTGATTCATGAAGAATATTCTGTTTTTGGATTTTTCGTTCACCATGGAGGCATTTGAGAAAAACAAAGTTGTCTTTACAAATTCAACGTAAAACGGGATGAGTCACTGATATACTAAGGGTCATCTGGTGGGTGAAGTATTCCCTTTAACACGAAATATACTTTGTATACACTCTCTGATTTTTCACTGCTTTCTTACAAAGATATTTTTTTAAAAACTCTGATATGATTTCAAACTGTTTGCCACTTGCAGCTTTTTGGCACTCCCCCGAACCACATCGTTTACCAAAAGACAAACCCAACAATTCGTTATGATTGAGTAAATGTTCCCTGCGTGGCAGGAACTTCCTGTTGTAAAACGTCCAGAGGATCTGCAGCTCACCGAACACACTGCACTGTTATTTGTTTTCAAGCAAAGAGGAAGTGGTGGTGAAGATGTGGGGAAATAAACTGTTTGCAAAACCATAAAGTCACCTACAGTTCAGTGTGAAAAGCAGTCAAACAATGGATGGTTCCTTCTTTATTCAGAGAGCAACACTGCGTACGAAAAGCTTGCGTGAAGTCAGACGTTATCGGATATTGGAGATAATAATGAGACATGTAGGGGTTTTAAAGGGTATCCATGTTCATTATGAAGGTTTGTATATGGCCTGAATCCACTGATGACTCCCAGCTTGTTAAATATAACAGTGGTGATGCTGTGTCATCACTCATCTGCTACAGCCTCAGGCTCCTGCGCTCTTACTGGGGCCTGCTGGTGACAGTGCATTATATATAATGGCGACCCAGTTATTTTTCCTTCTGTCAGTGATGTGCTGGTGCTTCAGCTGTTCGGTGCTGTAGGTTTTTGTCATATAATCAGCGTCACTCCATCCTGTTACACATTGAACACCCTGTGCACAGGGACCTGTCTCTCCTGAGAGGCGCCTGCTGCTGCTGCCTTTCAAAAATAACTTTATATTTGCTGAAACTGTCAGTGTATCCACACAGCAGAACATGAGCCAGATGATCTGTGGAAAAAAATCACATTTTATCGCACTTGAGTGAAAACAATCAGAGCCGAGGAGTCTCTGAAGCCTCTTCCCCCCTGGACAAAAACCTATGAACATCCACTAACATCTGGCGTTTGTATTTAGTGGGAGAGATTTCAATCAACAATCTGACTCTGCAGCAGACACGGGTATTTATCGGCTCTATCTCTGATTAGCTGCGATTGGCAGTGATGGAAATACAACACCCAGTGGATGCGTTAATCTTAGCCCCTTCACAGATGCGATTCAGTGACGCACTTGTACAAAATAACATCCGTTTCATCCAACCAGTGCTCGAACATTGTTCAAAATTTAGTCACTACTGAGTTTGAGAGAGAGACTTAACCGGTAAGAATGCTCACCCAACTTTGGGCACATTTCATTCTCCATAAAAATCCACTGTACACGTTTTGCGTGTATTTTAAAAATCCATATCGTCCTCAGTTTGTCTCCCTGTCAAACCTCAGAGAGGCTGGTGTCTGCTTCAGCTCTCTGTTACCAGGCAGCCGCACCACAGCCAGCCACAGTTACAGCAGAAGATTTAAAAACACGCCTGGCCTTTAGCTTTAATGTGCGTCTGTGGAAGTACTGCTGTCAGACACAGCATAGTTTAGACTACGCTGAGTTTGGTCTGAGGTCAGTGCATCGGAGTGCCGTGCCGACACTGAGCTGACAGACAGCAGGAAAGGCGTGTGTTTACACTGCCTACAAACTTAAGACTATGTTCAAATATACAAACATGTCTCAACTTTGTCCCACAGTGTAAATACACAAGTGTTGATGCAGGCTGTTATTACATGAAGATTAGCCGCACCATGGCTAAAGAGACCCACGATGCTTTTCCTCATTTTCTGTCATATATATGGTTTTATAATGTCAGATGTTCATATTGAAGGTGGCCAAAGTTTCAGATAATAAGCTACTGGGTGCCTTATTTTCCTCAGGATTATTAAAGTATCTGCCAACCAATCACATGACATATGTTTGTGACGATGGGGGGGCTCCTCTCCCAGAAAAAGTCAAGGTTCAGAGGCTTTGTTTCCTGCACTCTGATGACTTTTGAAGGATAGTAAACGGGGCATGAGGGACGGTGGGAGGTCAGCCACCCACAGCCAGGTGTCCTCCCTGACCCACACAACCCCTGGGTCCAGACGCCTAAGTGAGACGTAATGGGAGACTCAAAGTCTGGAGCACAGTCTGGGTACCTGTGACCCGTCACAATTGCAGACGCACATGTAACGCAATCAGCGTGGAGACGAGGTGTCCACCGGCAGCCGCGCCAGACTCATGAGGGCCTGGAGGGTCAGAGGGAGGTCGAGAGGGTGGAAGTGTCTGTAACGAGATAAATACACACCTGACAGCAGTTGGTCTAAAAAATTAAATTAGATTATTTTCCCAAATGGTTGAAGCCCTAATATGCGTGCATATGTGGAGGTGGATTACCTCACTTCAGAGGTGGTGTTTGACTGCTGCTGGAGGCGGGACCTCGATTAGGTTTGAGTGACCGCTCAGTTAGTGTAAAGCTGCTGCAGTGCACTCCTCCTCCACAGCTTTATATTGATCTGTTACTGCTCTCACATCTCTCTCTGGTCCATCTGTGGCTCTCTGACTCCTCTCTATCCCTCTCTGCTGCTTCACCCTCCATCTTTCTCTCTGAGTGGCCTTCAACTCTTTTTCTCTTTATCCGGCTCTCACTCCCATGTTCACTCTTTCTCTCGCTCCCCTCCCACATCTGTCACCTCTTGCCATCATTACTCATGTGTAGCGGCTGGTAGCCTTGTAAGCGGCGCCGGGGCATAAATCAGACGGCTCTGTTAAAGGTTTCAGTTCAGGGCTGACACCTCGGCTGGTCTTTATCCTCTTCAGGTCTTTATCCACACTTAAAGGGTAATTCCTGTTTATAAAACACGGATGTTATTTTGGTGGCTTTGGCCATCATTTCATAAAAAATAACATTGTACTTACCATGAGTCTAACAGGGCAAGAAATGCGACTGGTTTCCACCAAACACTTTCAGTATGGTACCTTTGGAACCAAAAGTAACCCTTCAGACATGGTACCTAGACCCTAGCGTTTCCACTGCAAACCGTATCCTTCAATGTGGGCGGGGTTGTTGCCACTCACTGCTCCGTCCAGTACTCATTGTATTTCCTTACCACTGGTGGGACACAGAAAGAAGTTTGCACCTTGTTTATCGTCCACAGAACGAGGCTGCACGCCAACATTTTCAGAACAAAATAAAACAGGCTGCAGTGAGAGTCTCTCTCCGTGGGGTATTTAAAAATAGCGGGTTTGTGCATTTAGTCCTTCTCAGGCAAGCTCAGGGATTTACTGTTGCTGGAACCCACAGGAACAACACTCCACGATGCTTTTTTTTTTTTTCTGAGTGAGGATTAGAATATATGCAGCTCACATAACCTGGCTAAAATTAATATATATAAACGCTTAAAGATCCACTTATTACTAAAAGTGTATGTCATATAAAACAGACTGCAGTATTCACAGCTCCACCTTTTACCAGATCTGCGTACCAAACTGAACTGTACAGTACTGCTCGGGGGCTTCAGTGGAAAGCGAAAACAAAGGTGGACATGTCTTTTTGTCTACGTGACTAATGGGAACAATGATTTTTCAAACTGTGTTTGTTTATGACACTGACAGGCTCAGATTATTATTCAAAGTATCTGACAACATTATGTAAAGGATCCCAACAGAGATGCGCCTTTTTGTCAAAGAGAAACAGCCCCGAAATCGCTATCTTCAAACCCACCAGACTCTATTTAAATAAACAGTAATTTTACCGTGTATAGAGCCAACATATTTTCACACCTAACTGGGTGAATTAAGGGTTAATTTTAACCAAACCAGAGTTGGTGATTGTTGGAACAGTGGAAAGATGAACCAGGAGGTATGTTGTGAGTTTTAGTTTGTTTCTGTCGACTTTAAAATGAAGAGTGTTTTACTATGATAAAATTACTGTTTATTTAAATGGAGTTTGGTGATAACAATTTCAGGGCTGTTTCTGGTTAAAAAAATAGAATGTTACTCTTTAACAAAAAGGTCTATCTTTCTATAATGTTGTCAGACACTCAGAATAATAATCTGAGCCTATCAGTGGCAAAAACAAACACTTTTAGCAGATGTACATTGATGGTGCACAGTTGCCCCAAGTGGTTACATTGCAGCCTGTTTCAAGGCTGCCGGCTGCTGCCTTCTCACTCAGCACTGGACCAATTTCAAAAGCTGTTGTTCCCATTAGTCACTTAGACACAAAATGTGGGGAAAGCAGAGTCCAGGTTGAAAAAACTGAAGTCACCCTTTAAATTCACCTCTATAAACACTTTTTTATCATCGTCAATCCAACAGAAACCCCAAAAGAGTCACTTTTTTCTTGTAAAATTGTTATTTTCATTAAGTTTTATAGGCCCAAGGAGAAAAAACTCTCCAGTATAACACAAGAAAATGGCAAAGATGAGAAATGTAATGAAAAATAGAGCAGTTTTATTATATCCTGTCTGACTTTATTGCAGCAATGTTCCTACATTTCAGTAATTAATCTGCAGAGAACAATAGTAGTGTCAGAAACGATGGTTAAAAACTACAAAAATGGGACCCAACATGTAGGAAAGTTGTTATAAAATGATCCTTTGAGGCAGTGCCTTGTAGTACAGATCAGAGCCACACAGCTCTCTAGTTGTTGCATCCGAATCATAGCAGCAAAAGCAGATGGGCGATGAGTCAGATGCAGGAAGGGGGCACAGCCCATCTTTTCCTGCCGGCGTGACGCCCTGTATGTGATCCCAGAAGCTGGTGGGAAGACGGCGTGCCCACGCACACAGCTCGTCTTCTAATAACCACCAGCGCCACCCTCCCTATTACTGTCACCACTTTGCTTGTATTTATCGGTGTGAGCCGCTAACAAGTCGGCACCACCTGACCGCGTCAGATTCATGCCGGTGGACCCATCGCCCACCAAGACGCGCTCCCTCCTCCTGTCGCACACACACACCTCGCGAGCACCGCCCACACAGAGCCAGAGGAGCACTCTATCTTGCAGTGTCTCTTTAAACTGACCCTCAGTTTTTCTTACTGTCGCCTCGGGGAGAAAATGGACTCTGTATATTGCTGTTCCACTCAGGAGCTGACACAGATCCACTGCTGGATGCAGAAGGTTTACACACTGATGCAGAGAAACAGGATGTGTTGGTGTGTGTTTATCCGCAGGAGGTTAGAGCTCCAACATTCAGGATTAAACCAGAACTGACATTTATGTTTCTCTCAATTCTTTTAGGAAAACATTTTAGAATGATTCTGCTTCTGTAATCAGAGTTATTGTCAGGACAAGAGTTGGATAAATGTGCCTCATCTTCCTTGCTTCCTTAAAGAATTTTCCTAGTCGACCGATAGTCGTCATGTAGGGCCATTAGTCGTCTAGTCGCCCGCATGTTTACAATAGTAATGTAATTATTAGATTAAATATTTTGGACAGGGCAACACAATGGTTTGAGTTGAAGGTGTGAGAAAGAATAGTATCAGTAACATTGTTAACACTGTGCTACATTACAGAGAAATACAAAACCGTACTAATGAACCTTCATTAATATAGGCCTATATTTTATCTACAAGTGCACGTCACACACTGAGCGAGCCGCCTGTTAATGACGCTGTGGGCTAATGGGCATGTAGCTACTTCCATGTTTCAGATGATACGTCATGTTTGTACTCGACCAATGAAGATGAGTTTACATGTCACCTTGGGTTCGTCCTTCACCTTCTCAAAATGATTCCACATGTTATTAATTAGCCTGTGGAATAACCGCAGGTACCAGCCCTGGAAATTAGGGACCGTACACATGCTGTACAATTTTTTTTCTGCAACTAAGCGACCAATGAAATCTTATCGACTAATGACCTCGGTTGACTATCACGGGGCAGCCCTGTGACTTTCTTTGCTCTTTTCTTGTCTCTCTCACGAACATCTTTGATTTGTTTCCTCCTCCGTCTCAGTACGCACACTTCATCACACGGTTTAATGCGGTCTTGTCATTTATTGATGCATTTTATGGAGAAATTAGGAACGCTTGGTTTGATGCACCGCATCTCTCCGTTAATTCGGCAGAATTGTCACGTCAGTTACTTGGATAGGTCAAAACTGGCTTTACGGTTTGAGCAACGTACAACAGCTTCTGTCCTTTTGGAGAAACAGCATCACATTTCTCTGCTAAAAGTTTGTGTGAAAGTGTGAGCTGAAATCCATTAATTGTGCAGCCCTGCATGTACTCGCACGCGTTGAGTGTTAGCTGAAGTGCTCGTGGCTGAGTGAGTGGCAGTGCGAGCTGAAAGCTGCGTTGAGTGAAAATAATGATGAGACTAACACATTTATGAGGAGAGCAGATGTTTTCCCCCCTCTGGTTCTGTCTCGTCCTCTCTCCCTCCTGTTCTTCTTTCGTGTCTCACTGTCCTGTCATGTCGTTCTGCTCCGGCTTATAATCATGTTCTGCAGATTTCCACGAGTCTGCAAATTCTCATTTGTATGGAAAACGCTCAGCAGTCAGCAAACACCAACGTTCTCGCATGCAAACCCTCAGACACAGATACTATTAGCAGCCTGGCAAACGCACACACACCCTCAAAGGCTTTTCCCTGACACACACATTTAATCTCGAGTGCACACAAACCTCTCGCTCACACACCCGTTCCTCCCACACACTATTTGACGTTGTGTATCTCTGTTCTCTCCGGCAGACACGCCCTGCAGCTGAATGTGATCGCCACGCAGCAGCTCCTCAGCTTGGCCCAGCAGATGCACCACCTCGAGGCCTTCGTTCACATCTCCACCGCCTATGCAAACTGCAACCGCAAGCACATCGACGAGGTCATCTACCCGCCACCCGTGGAGCCCAAGAAGCTCATCGAGTCTCTGGAGTGAGTGGATGAAGGGCTGGTTTTTGTGCCCAGAGGACATGGAATCAATTTCTGTTCAGTGTGATTCATATTGTGCAGGACAGGATGAACACACATTCTGTTTATGAAAGCTAATCATGACTTTAAAGAGTTCATGAGACAAGTTCGCAGCCACACCTGCAAAGCAAATTTGTGTCCACCTTTTTCAAAACTGATACTAAAACAATATTTGTTTCTTGGTCCTATATAATATAAACATGTTCTCTCAACAAACCATTTTTCATTTACGAAAAGATGTCAGCAGTGTTTTCCTGATTCCCCAAAAAGGTCAGGAAATATCTTGTTGTTGTTTTTTAAAGCTAAACAAGACCAAAGAAGAATCTGAACAACTTTTTGATTCTCAACACTTCTAAGAACTGATATCCAGTCTTAGCCTGGTTTCAAATCACTAATTAATACCCTCATTGATTTATTCACTGAATTCAATACAAAGAAGTACAATGAAATGGACATTCAGTCTCATTATCAGGCTGACCCAGTCCTGAAATTCACTGGCAATAATGAAGCATATGTGGGCTACAGAAAACTAAACATTGCTTTTATGTGTAGCAGACAGGAAGCTGAATGTCCAGGTGTTTGTGTTGAATAGCTACGGAAGCCCTGAGAGGACATGAGTGAAAGAATTTTGGTTTGAAGAAGTTTGGTCTAAATTGTTTCCTCTCCTGTGTTTAGGATTTAAGAAGAGGTGGAAATTATGGTTTTGCCTGAATAATCTTTATATATTACTTAATTTTTATTTTTTCATCTGTGAAACAGCTGGAGAAAAAAAAAAGTTTTGCCATGAGAAAAAAGTTGGTTTTGCTTTTGTTTTTTGGCCATATCCTTTTTTTGTTTTTTTTGTGGCAGTATTAAACAGAGTAAAAAGGGGTTTTACCAGGATCTTTCTACATTCCTCAGTTGTTGTTTTTTTTAATCCTTGAAATGCATTAAAAAAGTCACTTTTTTTGTGTAGTTGTAATACCCATTTTAGCCACAAGGGGCTGAAGTGCACCACTACCCCATGTTCTGAACAGGACCAAAAGCACTGATGTTTTTTTCCTAGGTGACTTTTAATTTCTCTGCGCACTCAACACACATACACATGTATCATTACTGTTGTGTCTTTCTTTCGGCTAGAAATGTATTTCGTGCTAATCTGCTGTAAGTGTTAGCTATACAGATGTTAGCTGTTAGCTCGCTAGCTAACAAGTGAAAAACACTGTTACGGTTACTTAAACCAATCCCAATACCCCCCCTTGTCCACTACCCCTTAGCCCTTGGCCCTACCCCTAGCCATTGCCCACTACCCCTTGGCCCTCGAAATGAAGCAACAAGGGGTAGGGGTTAAAATCTTTCCCTAGGAATTGGGACACCACTCACTAAGTCACAGCGTCTGTTACGTTCACGCATACGTAACTATTTTAAATAGGAAGGTGCGAGCCATCTACATTTCCAACCGGCATCTACAGTGGAGTCTCCGGTTGAGTTCATCCTACCGATCACGTTTGTATTCATCATGCTTCGTTTGATGAATGACAGATGACAGGGGATTTCTGCTAGCTAGCTAGATAGCTAGCTAACCAGCTAACATTACGAGGTAGCATAGTTATACTAGCTGGCGTGTTACTGTAATGTGAAAAATCCGACAATTATTCAGAACAGGACAGATGACAGACACCAGATAGTGCAAGCTAGCTAGCTAGCTAACAAGCAACCTGACGACGGCAACGTTAGCTATGTATGAACTTTTTTCCCCGTCTCTTGCTCGGTGGTAGCCATGGCGGCGTCTACCCCTCGCTGGCAAGTCAGCATCTGAAATCCCTCGCTCCAAAGGGCTAGTTTCATACCCACTACCCCTCGTTATGCCCCCTACCCCTACACGCAAAAAGGAATTGGGACACCCCTACCCCTCGCGGGAATGCGCAAATGTAGGGGTAGGGTCAAGGGGTAGGGCTAAGGGGGGTATTGGGACAGGCCCTAAGTCATGGTGATGGGGACTTTTCCCCCCTTATGCCTGGGATGTTTTACTAATAAAGTTTTTAAAAAGGTAGATTGACATGACAGAGTGCATGAAGAAATTAAAACTCACTTGAAAGAAAACATAAATGATTCCCATTTAAAACATGGGGAAGTGGTGCACTCCAGCCTCTTGTGGCTGAAATGAGTATTACAACAACAAACACTTCAGAAATGAAAAAAAAAATTTGCCTACCAAACCTTTTGTCACCTGTTTTCAAAGACCAAAAAAAGTAGCCTAGAAAGTTGATCCTTGCAAAACTTTTTTTTCAGTGGTTTCACAGATGAAAAGTAAAAACACGGAACTTGGAAAGATAATCCTGGCAACAAACTTTATCCCACCTGTTCTTAAGTCATACACACGAGAGAAAACAATTTAGATCAGACTTAGAAAATGTATCTCCAGATTGTTTTTTTAATTTCTCACTTGCCTCTCAGGGCTCCTGTAAATACCAGTAGTGCCAGTTTAATTAAAAATATGGAGTGGGGAGAGTTTAAAAAGAGCTCTTCACTGCTTTCAGACTTTCCAAACAGCACATCTCTCTGAGTCTTAAACATCAATGACTTGTCTTAACATTTATTTATTATTTGTTAGAATAAAGCTGTGGAACATTTTGGATTTTTAAGAGATGAATCACTAAATTGTGTCTGTATCTGATGGGATCAGTGTGGACGGTCTGATGCAACAGAAGATAAGAAACAGAAACTGCTGTTTCACTTGTAACTGACACTGCTCTGTATGTAATGGCTTTAAAGTTCAACATCGAAGAACATTGTTTCTCTGACCAAGCACTTCCTGTCTGTCCTCAGGTGGATGGATGACGGCATCGTGCGCGACATCACGCCACGGCTCATCGGCGACAGGCCCAACACGTACACCTACACCAAAGCCCTGGCTGAGTACGTGGTGCAGCAGGAACAAGACAAGCTCAACATCGCCATCATCAGACCCTCCATAGTGGGCGCCAGCTGGCAGGAACCGTTCCCTGTGAGTCCGCTGAGTGTTTTACTCTCACAGAGCTAGAGAGATATACGTCTGGCTGTGTGGTAAATGATAACCAGCATGTTTGAGTGACTCGGGTCACATTGTCTTGATCCCCTGCTCATCATGTGTCCTGTCACAGTAAAACAAATGGAAATAAGATACTGATTGACGTGATCCTTCGCAGGTCAGCGCCGTGCCACTGTGGGGTTTATCTGAAGCAATCAAGCATTAAAGCACACGGGTTAAAGGTGGAGTCAGGGATTCTGGAGAAAAACTGACAATAGTAGTATGTATAGTATTTTATTTCAGTCCTTAATAACAATAAATAACAACAAGGCATTAAAAGTAAAAAAAAAAAAGAGAGAGAGAGAACCCAAAAATATAGACTGAAAGGACGTAGGGCTGAAGGTCAAGCTGATTATACCTACCCCTTTTTACTAAGCATATTCTCATAAATAACTCATCCACCAGTAGGTTTAGCTTATACAAAAAAAAAGATAAAGGAAATGAGCTCAGCACCCAAACAAATACATCCTCCTGTTAGCACTCCTGCAGAAACTCTGCACCCCCAAATTCATTAGTAACAGGGCTAGCGCAACATGGTGGATTCCAAAATATCCCACTTTGCTAGTAAACTTGTGTTTTTAGGTCTTTGTGGCCATGAAACCTTCTGCAAATGTTGTACAAAAAAACACACAGAGTATATTCAGCGTTAGCCAGTGAAAAATAACACAAACCATCACAAAATGTTTCAGCTCCAGAGCTCAGTCACTAAAAAGTTAAATTATGTAGCAAGTTAGCTTTGGTCTCACTCCCTCTTGACTTTAGCTGTTTGTTTACTTTCCTCACTTTCATTTCTCATCTTGTGCGCTGAGCTGAACTGCCAATCAGGCTCCACTGTCTCTGACGACGGAAAAAAAAAAAAAAGAAGCCAACAGTGCAGGACACATTGCAGGGACTAGGGCAGCAGATGCTCACCAGTGGCCAACTGGCATCTATTTTTTGTTCTCAGTTTTTATTAGTTTCAATATCAGATTTAGTTTATCAGGGACAAAATATAAGAAGTTCAGAATATGTGTTACAATACAAACACACACTTTGTGAAGCAGTTGTCTCACAGTCGACATCCCAGTCTCAGTAAACCAGATTGACAAAGACTAAAACTGCAGACATTACCTGTATATTTTTTAGTTTAGTTTTGTAGCTACATAGTATAATTTCAGCTAGTTTCCATTTTTAATTCTGAAGTCTAGTTTTTAATTTTTATTTCAGTTAGCTTGAATGTTTTTTTCACACTCAGTTGAAGTTTTTAGTTTAGTTTTAGCTGACTGTAGAAACCTTTGGCTGCAGACATGTGATTCAACCAAGTCACCTGCAGTCGACTCAAAACAGGGTGGAGCGGAGGGCTGAAACAGGACACTGAGGGCGGAGAATCCCTGACGTGCTGAATGTGACATTGATTGTGTGAAGTTGAGGAGTGCAGAGAAGTTCATGTAAAGGCCAGAAGACTTAAACTGTGAAAGTTGAACTTTGCATCACTTCCAAGATTTAAGCTGCTTTCAGCCAAGCTGCGTGTGCTGCAGGCACCCCGACAACTTCAACATTTGCATTTCACATAGCTGAGGATTTGAATCACTTTGCACTTCCTGCAGGAAGCAAATAGGAAATATCAGCCGCTGTTTCAGCTGTGATCTTTACATAACATAGCAATTTTGTGATCGGCAGTTGAGAGGAACAGTTAGTCCAAACTGTCATTTTTCAACCCTGTTGCATTCAACAAGTGTGACCCTGGTTTTTGTTTCCTTCAGTGAACTGTACATCTACAGAAATAGACATAACAGGTGAAAAGAAGGACACCAGGCTGAACAGTGTTTGAAAACCATGTACAGATACGTACAATAGAAGACTAAAGATGGAGAATGTGAGGAGTATGATCTTCCTACTCTCTGGATTTAGTGTGATTTATGCTGACTACACAGCAAGACTTTAAAAAGACATTTTAAAGACTAAATTCTGACCCTGTCACATCTACAGGCAATCAGAGTTTTTAGTGACACACAATAAGATAAGACACTATTGTCAAGACTACAACTTGATTTCTTCAGAGATTATTTCCCATCCTGCTCCTGGTGGAAAATAATAGTTCAAACGTCTTGTAAGAACTATGACACATTAATAATTCCTTACCTGTCTGCAAGAACACTTAACCCAAGAAACACAAGATAAAAGGCATCACGTTCGCAGTATTCTTGTCAATTTTGTATCAATAGAATCCATACGAATAAACTGCCATTGCATACCAACTTTACATTTTGGATTTTTTTTTGCCTCGCCACCAGCTTCCATTGGTTAGCTGCGCTATTTTAGTGGGAGGACACCATAACACCTTTTTAGAAATTGAGATTTCTCAGTAAAACAACTGCTGATTGGTGGATCAGATACACGCCGAATTAAATACTGTTCACTCCACAACTCCACCAGTTTTTCCTCCTTTTCCACAGCACAAGGGAACCAAGACTTGTTGATATTTTTGCACCTCCCAGAGTCCCCTCCATGTTCATTATCTACCCAGTTTGCTGCTTCCTGTTCAGTTCTGCAGCTATTCTTCACTATTTGCATTTCCCAAGATTAGAAACTTACGATAATATTACTTATGTTTGATTTTGCAAAGCTTTCGATTTACTGGTCCATCTACATCCCAACCCTCACCTATGGTCATGAGCTCTGGGTAGTGACTGAAAGAATGAGGTCGCGGATAAGTGGCTGAAATGAGTTTCCTCCGTGGGGTGGCTGGGCTCAGCCTTAAAGATAAGGTGAGGAGCTCGGACATCTGGAGGGAGCTCGGAGTAGAGACGCTGCTCCTTTGTGTTGAAGGGGTCATTTGAGGTGGTTTGGGCATCTGATCAGGATCCTCCTGGGCGCCTCCTGTTAGAGGTGGTAGGAGGCCCCGGGGCAGACCCAGAACACACTGGAGGGATTACATATCTCATCTGGCCTGGGAACACCTTGGGGTCCCCCAGGAGGAGCTGGAAAGTGTTGCTGGGGAGAGGGACGTCTGGGGTGCTTTGGATGGATGTTTGATTTTGCTAGAACGTCAAGGCGAGAAAAAGACAGACGTAAGACAGCTCAGACTGAGTTTTGTGGCCAACTTAAACTTGAGCCAAATGATTGATGCACCATTTGAGATAAATCTCCTGATTTTACTCTGATACTGGACGTTTGTCTGCGACAGTGAAATTGCTTGAAAAGGCCGGCATTACGCTTTCTGAAGATGCTTTTATCTACGATGCCCATCGTTTATAAATGCCCATAAATCAACTTAGAGATCATAGAAAAAAATACTCCTTCAAGCTCCCTTGAGATTGTGAGAGGTTTTTGAATCATGGTCATCAGTGTCATTATTTTACTGCTGTATGCATTCAGATGAGAGCTACTCTTGAGATACTGAAGGTCGTTCAGAACCTTACAATGAAACATACACTCGTGGGGATTCAGAGATGATGCTGCATAAATGAAATAGCACAAAAACCCAGGGAAGTCCTTGTTTATCTGGCGTCAGAGAAATGTAGGCCTCGTGTGCACGCTGGGACTCTGACAGCAGTCCCTGGCTCTGTGCTCAGCCTTCAGTTGTAAGCCCGGCCTGGCAGCGACTCTTCAAAAGGCCTCGCTCACGCTTGGCCATGCAATCGCCTTGGCAGCTCGTGCCAGTAGGCGCTGTGAGGCAAGAGGGGGGGAGGGGGATGGTACTGCCTATTTATATGTTTGTGTTCATGTGTGGTGCATTTATAACCACAATATGTATCTAGCTCTGTCAGTTTGTGACTCCATGTCTCCAGAAATCGACCGTTTAACCAACATATATGATGCAGAATATGAATTCAAAGATCTGTGTGCCACTTTGGCCGGGCATGGAGCCATTAACAGATTGTAGTGCTGCTAAAACCACCTCTCATGCGCTTCATCTGTGCCAGAGCGTATTATTAGACTCAGGACAAGCCTCGGCCTCGACCACATAATGGCTCTCCAGTCCCACATGTTGGAAACTGCGGCAGTCTATAACCAGTGGTTTCATCCATATTTAATGTGCTCTAATTGAAGTTGACAATCACTGCTTCCTAGCGTCCCCTGGTCTCCCACCACAGGAAGTAACAGAACCTTCAACAGATGATTCAGCACACAAGAACATGTACACAACTACATACAGTGTGTGCTGCTGTCAGGATCTGTGACTTAATCTGACTCACGAGAAGCTCTGAGGATTTACACATGTTCTATGTTCTCATCCTCAGGGTTGGATCGACAACTTCAACGGGCCAAGTGGAGTCTTTATAGCTGTAAGTAACAAATGATGCTCTTAATGGACAGTTCACCCAAAAATCCTAAATACATACTTTTCCTCTTTCTTTCACTTGTGTTTTTATTGAGTTTTCACAGAAGTACTGACTCAGGGTAAATTCCCCAAAACAGGAACACTGGCTAGAAATTGTCCAAGAAATTTTAGTGATGGAAAAGTTGACCTACGTTTTGAGAGTTAAGGAGAATACATTTAAAAAGAACTGGGAAAAATGGAATATTATATTTGAGAGAAAGCGGACATCTCCATGGCCGATACCTCCAACACTCGACAACTCACACCTAAACAATCTAGACAGATAAACAGCACTTCAGGTAAAAGGAAATATATGTTTCTTGGATTTTCAGGTGAACTCTCCTTTTAAACCTGAAAGCATTTCACCACATAAAAGTCTGGAGTCTTAAGACTTGTGTGTTCCTCTGTAATCAGGCTGGAAAGGGGATCTTGCGCACCATGAGAGCCAACAACGACGCGGTGGCTGACCTGATCCCCGTGGACGTGGTCATCAACCTCACCCTGGCTGCTGGCTGGTACACCGCTGTGCACAGGTCAGTGCCACACCCAGTGCTGAAATCTGTGAACCTGGGTCCCTCGTCTCAAAGTCCAGATGAAAAGCCATTTCAAGAGTTTGTAGCTGCAGAGTTGCTGAGTATTTCTGATTGAGAAAGGAGATGTAGGCGGTGTGTATTGGGAGGCATTTGATTTGATAGCTGAAGAGTGAGCGGTCATAATAGCAAGGCCCCGACAGTGTAATGCCAACGGAGTAGTACTGTAGTATCTGTCAGGGAATTTCTTCAAATTCGGCACAAACATTCACTTGGACTTGAGGATGAACTGCTTAGATTTTGATGGTAAAGGGCCAAAGGTCAAGGTTGCTGTGACCTTGCATCCATTTCATTCTTGTGAATGCGATATCTCAAGAACAGCTTGAGGGAATTTCCTCAAATTTGGCACAAATATCCACTTGGACTCGACAATAAACTGATTGGATTTTGGTGGTCTAAGATCAAGGTCAGTGTGACCTTGCATCTGTCTCATTCTTGTGAACATGGTATCTCAAGAACACCTTAAGGGAATTTTGACACAGACATTCAGTTGGACTGAAGAATAAACTGTGGGCCTTTGACCTTCTGTGGTCAAAGGTCAAGGTCACTGTGACCTCACAACATATGTTTTTGGCCATAATTCAAGAATTCATATGCTGATTATGACAAAATTTCACACAAATGTCTAAGAGGATAAAATACTGAAGTGATGACTTTTTATATCCAAAAGGTCAAAGGTCAACTTCACTGTGACATCATAATGTTCTGCATAAAACACTTTTCCAGCTATTATTCAACATCATATCTCAGGAACAGAAAGGGAAACATTTGATCAGATACTAAATTGGTGACACTAATCTTGAGTGCACATCTTGAAACTGTGTTGGTTGATAGATCTTACGTGACATGGATGTAAACTTGACTGGTGTGCCGAGGCATACCTGGTGTCAGTCTAATGTGCATTCTGTTGGACAGAGATTTAAGTTCCAACATAACATAACATCCTTATTGCTTTAAGTCTGAAGTGATAAAAAGGTTTTACAAGAAAGGTAACTCATGATGAGAGTCCAAGAGTCCACACTGTGTTAAATCTCAGACTAGCTGTTTGTGCCTTTGGTAAAGTTTAACCACAGGTTTAAAGAGAGGAGCTGGAGAGGAACTCTATCACACTCTGAGCTGTCTACTACTACTAATACTACTACTAATAGCATAAAACAAACAACTCTATTCAAAAGCAAAAAAATGGGTTTTTAAAAAGGTTTTGAAGGAGGACAATGAGGTGGCTCGTCAGATTCCCAATGGAAAGTTGCTCTACAGTTGTGGAGCCCTTACGGCGAATGTCCTACTGCCCTCTGTCTTAAGTCTTGCCCAAGGGACTCGTCTTGCGAATGCTTAAACGCATCCAGCCAGCCGAACGGAAACAATAAAAAAAAAAAAAGAGTCAGAAAGTCAAATCAGTGCAAAGGAATGGACTATTTGTGGGTCATGACAAGAGTTTTCCTTGGAAATGTCTCACTCACTAATTCGCCAGAATGGGCTGGAGTCAGTTTTCATGCTGGAGAGAATATGGAGGGAAAAGCTGAGCAGACAACTCCTGTTTGATACGAGATTATAATGGATACAATAAACCTAAAAACTCTGGGTTTGAAACTTGTGACTCCACTCCAATTTAAGGGGCTAATGTATTATCCCTTAGTTTCTCAGCCCATATGTACACTCACTGGCCACTTTATTAGGTACACCTTGCTAGTACCAGGTGGGACCCCTTTTGCCTTCAGTGCCATAGATTCAATGAGGTGCTGGAAACATTCCTCAGAGATTTTGGTCCATATTGACATGATAGCATCACACAGTTGCTCTATTAGATTGAGATCTGGTGACTGTGGAGGCCATTGGAGTATAGTGAACTCTTTGTCATGTTCAAGAAACCAGTTTGAGATGATTTGAGCTTTGTGACATGGTGCGTTATCCTGCTGGAAGTAGCCATCAGAAGATGGGTACACTGGTGGTCTTCTGCAGACCTTGGTTGTAACCAGTGGTTATTTGACTTACTGTTGCCTTTCTATCATCTTGAACCAGTCTGGCCATTCTCCTCTGACCTCTGGCATCAACAAGGCACTGCTGCTCACTGGATATTTTCTCTTTTTGGGACTATCCTCTGTAAACCCAAGAGATGGTTGTGTGTGAAAATCCCAGCAGTTTCTGACAGACTAGCACCAGCGTCTGGCACCAACAACCATGCCACTTTGAAAGTCACTTAAATCACCTTTCTTCCTCATTCTGATGCTCGGTTTGAACTTCAGCAGGTCGTCCTCACCATGTCTATATGTCTAAATGCATTGAGTTGCTGCCATTGGTTAATTAGCCATTTGCGTTAACGAGCAGTTGAACAGGTGTACCTAATAAAGTGGCCAGTGAGTGTATATTGAAGGTCTGCATGTGTCGTCTCGGAGTAATATCACCTCCAGAATGACCTGCGTTTTAAAGCTCTTCTAGTCTCACAGCTTCCTCCTTGCACAGTCCAGGAAATATCAACGAATATGTATTTTTATTGTCATTATTATGGCCTCCTTCTCCCACTCCTTGCAGACCTAAAGCAGCTCTGGTGTACAACTGCACGACCGGCGGCATCAACCCGTTCCACTGGGGAGAGATTGGTAGGTACATTGTTTGTTGTCTTGCTAAAAGGTAATACAAACCTGCCACTGCAGGCGGATATTTATAGAGCTGTTTTGTCTGCGCCTGCTTGGCATCCCGCAATATTGCTGTCCCGTTCATCATCACAAATCAATACTGTGTTGTGACATAACCTCTCTGTGATGTAGTTAAGTTGAGCTGCTTGTGGTCGGGGCTCTTGTGGAGAGCGTCTGCCACCTGCTGGAAACAGACAGAAGATGGGTATCACATGTGGAGGGTGTTAGTGGGATACTCAACACCTTTTCCTTTCATTTATAGGCAGCTTCAGGTGTATTATCTTATTCTTCAGAGCAAGGACAAAACAGGTTTTTAGTTTGAAATCAGAACCACAATGATTTTCAGGTTTTGGCCATTGAACATCCTCCCAATTCTGTTTTTTAGTTTTGTGCTCGGCCCCTCAGCCATCTTTGCTTTTTCTACTCTTAAAATCAATCATATGAGCTTTTTTTGCATTTTTATGCAACATTTAACCATTTCCTTTTAGATTTAAAGAGGCAAGGTAACATTAATTTGCATTAAAAAATAACTTACTTTGAGAAAGTAAAAAGTACCATGAAGTTTGGTGCAGATTAAGTGTTTCCAGGAGAATGACTCCTACCAACTTGGGTGATTCCTTAAAGGAAAAGTTTGGTGTTTTTCAACCCAGACCCTATTTTTCCATGTTTTTGTGTCTGCATGACTAATGGCAGCAATATATATTTAAACTGTTCCAGTTTGAACTGTCACATCCACTAAAAGTGCCTATTTTTGTCACTGACAGGCTCCGATTGTTATTGTAAGTGTCTGACATTATTGAAAGGATCCCTACAGAGATAGACCTTTTTACTAGAAAATAAAATCCTTTTTTTTTTTTTTTGACAGGAAACGGCCCCAAAATTGCCATTGCCAAGCCTGCCAGACTCCATTTAAATAAACAATAATTTTAGCATGTATAGAGTCAGCATATTTTCATATTCAACTGGGTGAATTAAGGGTCAGTTTTAACCAAACCAGAGTTGGTAATTGTTGGAACAGTGGAAAGATGAACCAGAACAGCTTTTGTGAGTTTTATGTTGTTTCCGTCAACTTGAGTGAAGTGTCTTTTAGGATGATAAAATCACTGTTTTTTTAAATGGAGTCTGGTGGGTTTGGTGGTAGCGATTTCAGGGCTGTTTCTGGTTATACAAAATGTATGTTACTCTTTAATAAAAAGGTCTATCTCTGTGGGGTAGAGCTTAGATCGGGCCCAAAAAATCCAGCCCGACCCGGCCCGAGCTTGTGCACGTTATGTCCGGGACTGGCCCAGCCCATCAGATTAACTGTAATTATGGGCCCAAGCCCGATTTAAACCCAACATTTTTGGCTGTTATAATTAAGAGTAGTAAACCACAATTCTTGTCATTTGAATGACAGAAATATAGGATCTTAATGAATGCCGCAACACAGGAGCATGATTATGTAATAAAACAGGTGTTCAAACAAATGAATTATACAGTGCAAACGCTCAGGTTGCAATAAACAAAAAAGCTCAAACAAATAAGGCTATTATGCACATGAATTTTGCACGTAGGGTATATAAATAGAATCTAAGCTCTACTGTGGGGATCCTTTCCATAAACTGTCAGACAATTAATATCACAATCGGAGCCTGTCAGTGGCAAAAACAGGCACGTTTAAATTGGCGGTGCGATCATGCTGCGAGTGGTTATATTTCAGCCTGTTTCGCAGCAGCAGCAGTCTCACTTAATAGTGAACAAATTTCAAGAATCATTGTATCTATTAGTCACTTAAACTAAAAAAAATATGAGAAAATGGAGTTCAGGTTGAAAAATTACAAAGCTACCCTTTAACTTTTGTCATTGGTTGACATCTAACGAAACATTGCAACAACTTGTTGCAAATATTACAGTCACCTGCAACTCAACATGTTAAATCGCCAGCGGCTGGTTTTAGAACGTAAAGCACGTCATCTGTTTTAACAGCCAATCAGCTTGTAGTGAAGTCCGCTGGTCAAGTCAAAATGACCGCAAACGCGTTCGCTTGCTGCGGCAGGTGCTCCGTCCCTGCTGAGCCCTCTGTTTCTGTCCTCACGGTGTGCTGGTGTCAGACGGTGGGTCGCTGATGCTGCTCGCTGTATGTGTACACAAACACACATTCTCATTAACTGGTTAATTGGCGCTGCTTACTTATATTATTGAGGCGTATTTATTATGAATACAGTCCATCTGATGCTTGTTTTGTTTTTTTGTCGTTTCATTACTACTACAAATGCAGCTGTAGCCAGTATCTCACTATCACTATTCTCATTCATATTTTAAGAAGATACAAATTATATTCAGCCACAAAATAAACTTGAAAAGCTGCAAATCAGAATGGAAGTACAGAGAGTTGTTGCATAGCGATGATACACCGTCTCCTCTAGTTGCATTGGTGTGAACCAGCAAGTTTTTAGAACGTTGGTAGAACGGAGCATTGGAAGTAGGTACATGTTTCAACTCGTCTCGTTGTAGATGTTTGGTCTGAACTGGGCTTTAATCGTTAATTTAGCAGGCAGTATGACAGTATGTGATTCAGAACACAGCCTTGTTAATGTTGTAATGCAAAAAAATAAGAACATTCTCAACCAAAGAGAGGCCTGATTTCTGACTGATTACGATCGCATGCACATTTTAAAGACAATTTAAAGATGTAATTTTCATGCAGATGTGTTTAGGTGCAGTCAGTATGAACTGATGCTCGTGCTCAGAGCCGTCATGTTGTGTGACAACCGAGGTCACGACAGCAGCGATGAAATTACACACGCAGAGTAGAAGCTCCCGTTGTTTCTGTCCCAGAGGTCGTCAGATACAGTGGGATTAGAGGGCTGTGGATGTCAGGCAGGCGGGATGACACAAGGGACCCTCTCTCTCCCCATTTCCTCTCAGATTAGCAAACATGCACCCTTCACCGAGGAAATTGCTACCAGATGGCTCGTGGCGGGATTAGGTCTCATCACGGCAACTCACTGTTATGAAAGAGGAAGCGTGTGCTCTAATCTCGCCGGCCCGAATGAGGAGTAGGAATGAAGCTAATCTAAAACACAGTGATGAGAGGAAACAAAACAACGATATAAGATTATTTTTTCCTGGTTATGAAATTCAAAAAGCTGCTTGTTGCTGGCAAAGAATTGTGGGTACTGTTGGCTGAATTTTTTCATCACCACACAGCCAGACCTTGGAGGGCAGCTCAAGGTTAGCGGCGATACTCTGGGCTGCAGGGGGTGCCCGGCCACAGCTGGCTGTCACCTTGGATCTGGTCATCTGGGGCCCCCGTGCAACCGCCACACATCTGTTGCCATGGAAACGCACGGTGCAAAGGCCTAGTTTGCGTGCTGTGTGTGATGTAATGTCTGTAGTCACATGGCTGCTCTCTGTGTCTGTGGATGGCTGCGGCTGGATTCAGAGGAAGAGGAGGAGGAGGAGGATGAGTGGGGGCGGCGGTGCTGCCCAGTGGGGGAAGTCATTGTGTAGCTGCTTTCCGCCTGATATTCCCCCGAGAAGCAGAGCTGGAAAATCATGTTATGACTCAGGCTGGCCCGTGGTTCCTGGAAGACGTGATCCTTGTATAGAAGCTGCAGTTTGTTTCGACTAATATGTATTTTTTATCCTCCTCATTGCACCATGAGATCCCCACTTCCCCCGCTGACTTTCAGAGCAGTGCTGCCCCTAATCTGTGCGTCTCATATATTGGCAGCACATTGAAGTCACGGAGCGAAGCGCCTGATTTTTCAGAAAGAGATACCTGGTAATCTTAAACTGTCACTGCTCAGAAGGTGTTTCCAAAATCCACAAAGTCTCGCCGAACCATCTGGATTAAAAAATGTTCTATCCACTGCACAGTGAATTTAAATTTAACCTAAACTACAAGCTAACATAACATGGTACCAGTGGCACTAGATTCATTTGAAAGGCCATGGAAAAGACTTTTTAACTCCCCCCACAAAGACTTTTAATTGTTCCAAACTACAATGGACTACTTGATACTTTTATACTCATGTTATAGTTTTGCATCCTGTGCTGCAAGACTGCTCTTTGGACTAGATGTTAATTATCTCTTTGCCTTTTATCTCGGAGATAAAAACTGTGCCCTGCGTTCACCTTTTGCAGAGCACCACGTGATGTCATCCTTCAAGAGGAACCCACTGGAGCAGGCTTTCCGCAGGCCCAACGCCAACATCACCTCCAACTACCTGATCAACCAGTACTGGATCCTGGTCAGCCACAAGTTCCCCGCCCTCATCTACGACCTCATCCTGCGTCTCTCTGGACAGAAGCCGCAGTAAGACTCACAGCTGTCAGTCAAATTTAAGATCTAAAGGAAAGTTTAGTTGTGTGGTAACCTCTGACCAACCGTCTCCCGCTCCAGGATGATGCGCATCTTCAATCGTCTGCACAAGGCCATCAGCCTGCTGGAGTACTTCAGCAGCCAGGACTGGGAGTGGAACTCTGAGAACCTGACCATGCTGATGAGCCAGCTGACACCTGAGGACAGGAAGGTACGCTTATCCATGTACACGCAAATATTCCACCTCCTAATCAGATTGTTTGATCCAGTTTACTTGAATGAGAGATCTAAAAACCTTACCCCACCACTGAAGACATTATTGCTTCTTCCATTTCTCTAATATAGAGGAAAGAGCGACCACTTTAGGAAATGTTCCCTCTACTCTCTGTTTTAATAGTATGAAGGGGTCTGTTCCTCCATCTAGTGGGGCAGAGTGGAACTTCACCTTCAGTAGCTTTGCTTTTGTCTCAGCGCTCTTCTTACCATCTTTTCTATCTTACAGACATTTAACTTCGATGTGCGCCAGCTGAACTGGCCCGAGTACATCGAGAACTACTGCATCGGCACCAAGAAGTACGTCCTGAATGAAGACATGTCCGACATTCCTGCTGCCAGGCAGCATCTGAGGAAGTAAGTCAATGAGAGAATGCAACATAGATGATTTATGACATTTTCTTAAATAGGGATTAAATAGGATTTTCAGGACTTTGGTGATTTGACAACACTATCATACGCCAAAGTAATTTAAGTTACTTCCCAGGGCTGGTTATCACCACTGATTTCCTGAATCGATCACAACGTCCAGATTGGATTTGATTTCCAATCCGAATCAATATTGATTCGATTGGGGATATTTCAGTTACAATACCAATTTTTGCTAGTATGTGAAAGAGATTTTCAGAGAACTAATACTGTCAATTTTATAAGGAATTATTTAAAAAATAATAATAATTCAGAACAGGATTAAAACTGAATATTAACAGTAATATTATAACAGCAAAGTCACTATATAAACTCATATTCCTGATGTCACAATACTGATCAAAGTTTAGAAAGAATAAAGAGCACATCTGTGTGGGAAAAAGCGTATATTAAAAGATCGATCTCGGATTTTATGAATCAATATCAGCTCATTGAAATGAAGATCGATCTGAATCAGAAGAATCAGTTATTTCAACCCAGCCCTATTATTTCCATAAATTTAGTTCAATGGATAATTTACTGTCTCTACATTTGCAATGTATGTCTATAAAATGAGTAACACTGGCTTTCTTGTCATTTTAATGCAGCATTGTTTTCCTTTAAGGTTTGAGATAATCCTTCTTTATATTTACCCTTTTAAAAGGCAAGACAGATACTAGTTTGCACAAAAGTCAACTTTAAAACATGAAAAAAAAGTTTGAACAGCATTAAACAGCAGACAAATTAGTGTTTTTTCTTAATCACATAACTAACCTATGAAGGCACTGACGATTTTGATGAAACCAGAGAAATTACATCTTAAATCACTCTAAACTACTCACTGTTAAACATTAGGGGTTACCCCGATATACACAGTCAAATCTAATAGAGCTGAAACACCCAATTATACTATTTGTCCTCTTGACTTCTATAAGAGCTTATTTTATAACAGTAAGTGGTCCATCCAGCACTGTTTGTTTTGTGTCAAGAGTGTGTGTGGGTGCAGCAGTGGTGCTGTCCACAGTACTGAAAGGGAGCAGAAGAGATCGATACTCGGATAAACAGACAGAACACGTCACTTAGTTCGGTTCCTGTTTTCCTTCTGTTGTTGTAAATAGAATGTTCACCTTTCTCTTAGAGAGAGAGAGATGTAAGCTCCAAGCCATAAACAGCTGTTTCTACACACCTCCCTCCACTGATTTCAACAGAGACCTGTTTATAAGTACCAAAATAGGTAATATATGTCATGACTACTCTATGTAAAATTGATTCAGCTGTGAGATTGGCAGTCAAACCAGGCTGCTGCGATCGAATCAAATAATGGACTAATCTGGGTCACCTCTTTTAAACATCCCCTCACAATAAGAGGCAAGTGTATTCAAAATCATTTCTGAAGAAAATGCAGATAACTTGTGTTTAGAAGCTCGAATACCGTGCACATCTTCATCATCATTATCTCTGTGTTTTTAAATCCCTACTTTATGTCCTGTCTGTCCTCTCTCCCAGACTGAGGAACATCCGCTACACCTTCAACACCCTGCTGGTGGTTTTCATCTGGAGGGTGTTTATCGCCCGCTCCCAGATGGCCAGAAACATCTGGTACTTTGTGGTCAGCCTCTGTTTCAAGTTCCTCTCCTACTTCCGCGCGTCCAGCACCATAACCAACTGAGTCTTCTTGGCCGCCTCAAACCAGAGACAGCAGCCCTCGCCTTTTAGCTGTCAGCAGGACGTAACATCTGAGACTCTGACCATCCACAAAGGACGCTCTAAACCCTCCTCTCGGTGTGGATTAGCTGGGGGCTCTCTACAGGTGGGAGGCTGCAGTTGTGTGAAGCACTCAGAGGGAAGAAAAGAGGTCTACTAGCCATGAATTATTTGTTTAGTTTGGGAAATCTGTCATCAGTACCTGCACTGTCCAGTCACCAGACCCCGTCCAAACAAAAACAAAACAAGTGTTGTCATTCATTTTGTACCTTCCATTTCCTTCTCAAAGTGGCCAATTATATATGCAACAATAAGCCTTCTGTGTGACCTCCATTTTCTTTTTCCACGCCATCATTTCCATTCTTTTGAATCTACATTGCCTTGCCTTGTGATGATTTTTTTTCATACTTGAAATACGGCAGTGCTTCACTGGAGGACGATTTCTATAAGATTATTTTGGTTCTCTGTTTTTTACCGTGGGGGTATCCACTTCCTTTCTTTAATACGCAGGTGATTTGGATATCTGTCTGTCTTGCATTACGTGTTATCTACTGCCTTTTTAAGATTACACCCAAAAACTAACTGCTGGTTATCTGTCTCAAGGCCAATCCTCACACTGAGACTCGTAAAAAGCTAAATTCTGACCACTCAAGACAACAGTATCACTACATATTTACCGAAATGTACGGATCTGCCACCTTTCCTGCCGTCGAGGTTATCACTTACTCACTATCACGAATGATAGTGTCAGTATGTCTTTGAACATGAACCTTGTTTGTTTGAATGCTCATCCACTTTTTGCCTGTTTGTACAGCAGTTTGTACTGAAACTAAGTTTACTACTTTTACATCTTTATACTTGCGTCAAAGGCTAGTCTGATATACGTGGTAGACCTTGGCAGTGTATTATATATAAATAAGAGTACATCAGAGTCAAGTTTATTTGTATAGCCCAGTATCACATATTGTACAATGTCTCCAAACAGTTCCTAATCACCTTTTATAAGAACACAAACTCCCCCAGAAACTCCAAAAGGCACTTCAAAAAGGGACCACCCCCTCTCCAGAGATGGCGGGGGGATGGAAAAGGAGCCATAGGTCAAAATATTCCAAATGAATATTAAGTTAAAATAGTTGGACACACCAGAAACACAACCCTGTCTGCTAGAAATTACATTTGTATGTTATTAACTGCTTTCTTAACAACCTTGTGGCAACGTAATCACTGCCTGCGTTATATTCAGAGACAACGTTTCTTTGAGGTAACGTAGATAGGTAGGTTTGTGTCCAGACTTATATCTTAGGCTTAGGCAACAAAAGCACTCTGGCTAAGGTCAGGAAAAGATGGTGATTGCAGTTTAATGTTAATAAAAATTGAATTGAATGCTGCAGTTACTACGACTGAGAGAACACATTGTCAGTAAACCCTGTGCTGATACATTCATTAACATTTTTGTGACTTGCCAGGTACGTTAACTTGCAACATTTGCTTATGCTAATAGAAAAAGACATTTTCTCAGCATTATATTGCCCTTAAAAGGTGCTTTATTTAAATTTGTTGTATATAAATGTAATTTTTAGGAGATGGGGATGAAATGAAACGATTGGATTCTAAATGGTCCAGTGCTAATATAGTAAATCCAAATAAAAATCCCTAGGAATGGGTCCAATCAGTTGTTCAAATGTCCAAGATTGAAGGTATGTGAGGCTGGGGGACCAAGCTTGTGGAGTAGTAGAAGTAGTTTGGTAGACCAGGGGGTGGGGTCACTTGAAAGATGGAGGAGACCAAGCCCCAGTCTGTGCTTGTTACATTTGAGTCACAGTGGTAACCCAGGAGATTGTTTAACAACCTTTCTCTGAGGGTATTTCCAGAAACCTCAACGACTCAAACCATCTGGATGAACAAATATTCCAACTGCTGCAAATTAGAAAAGATAAAATAATGTTTCCCAATACAAACAAAGATGGCAGCCTGCTGGTCACCTGGGTAAGAAACGACTTACGACTCTGGGAAATGGGTCTAAAATCTGTTTTATTGTGCAGCAGACAGAAGGTGTTTTCATTCATATGGTTAGAGAAGTTCTTGAGGTTTCCAGAAATGCCTTCAGAACAGCAGTTAGTAAGATGGAACTTGATTAGATTTCATTGATACCAATTCCATTATCGATTCTGCCTTTTGGTCCGATTATCGATTTCCTTGCTGACTTGTAATGGACGTGCTGCTTGGTTGAGGAGCAGTGGCCCTTGAGCATAGAGTGACACTTACATGGCATTCCTGGAATTCAAGCCCACGTTATGTAGAAAGATATCTCAGCATATTGCTGAGACATGTTGCTTTTTTTCCCCCAATATTGCAGATAACTGTCATTTCTAATATCATTGTATACCTTGAAACTGGTATATCGCTGCAACCCTAATGCCCTGTTAAAGTGAAGGCAGTATTGACTTAAGGTTTCTTTTAGTTCTTGAGGCAGGCCTCAGGATACTGAAGAGGTCATGAGATCTGTTAAATATGTCTAAGAAAGATTATCTATTGAGGAAGACCATAAAAATGGGCCCCAAAGAAGTCAAAGCAGCAAGGCTACTGTGGAGATTTCTATACTCTTTCCAATTAAACTAGAAAAAGACAACTTAAGCGTCATCTATATGTAAAGAAAAGGCTTTTTCAAACAGCTAGTAAACAGGAAAGAGCTTGGAGCAGTCATTACACTTCATTGCAATATAGAGTTGAGTGTCATCTGCATAAGGGTGAAGATTCATGCTGGCAAACAGAAGAATATTGTGAAGAGTAGTGGACCAAGTATGGAGCCTTGAGGTTCGCCATACCTTACCTGACGGAGAGATGGACTACTATTTTTAAGCAAGACAAACTGTGACGTACTTTATGTTAGTCTGGCCCTAACTCACAAAAGTGCTAGGTTAAAAACAAGGGATTTAAGTCCCTCCCTGTATCACATCCTCGACCCCAGTTTGGAAGATCTGTAAATAGTTAAACTACATATTATTCTTATAGACTACCAAAAACTGTATTTGACTGTTGATTTTTGCTTGGTGAGCATCTTCACAGGATTCCACCACAGAGCTTCCCACTGAGTCTACCAAAAGTGTTAAAGGTGTGACAGGCAAGTCTGATTTTTACTAAACAAATGAGAAAACTGTGTACAGTATTGTATGTGTTGCGAGGCTTGACTCTTTGACAGAATACAAATACATAACAGTTATGAATCTATATGGGAGAAAAAGGGACACAATTAAATAAATGTTTATGCAAAGCCCATGTCTGTGGTGTAATCATGGTAACTGTCCTCCTGATTTCAGAGGGGGATGATGAACCAAACGTCTGCAGTCGCATAGGCCTGTATGTTGAAATGGTGTCATCAGAATTGTTCTTGCAGAGTTATTGTAATGATGTCGTTACAGAGTTTTGCTCTTCTGTATGTGTGTTTCACGACAAAGTGCTGTTGGGAAAACCAAATGCAGAGCTCTGTTGGTACAGGAAACCGCAGGTTGGAGCTACTGTTACTGTATGTACGAACAACAGCAACACGTAACCAATGACTTCATCTTACTACTTTCTGGTGTCATTTACAACATGTTTGACCACCTTTATTCCCTGCTCTGACAACACTTCATTCAAAGTCTGCTTGGCAAAACTGAAATAAACTAGAAGAGAAAAACCTGAAGTGTGCCGCAGTCCATTAAACCTAACTTCTGCCTCACCGTGTAACTTCTTTATGAAACCTCAAAGTTACCAGCCACATTTTCGCTGCAGGGTGGAACTTTTGTCTCCCTCCTCTAGCAATGAGTGTTTCACAAACACTGTGATAATGTATGTCTGCAGGTGAGCTCGCTGCATTTTCCCTGTCCCCCAGGTGTTCTCCCTTCAAGTCTTCCCGTGCAAATAAGGGCACGCAGTAATGTGACATCCATGTCTGTGTCTCCAACAAGGCAAAGCTACACAGCTGCTTCATTAATCCTTCCCTTAAGTTTCCCTAAGTTCTATTTCGTATGTGCTCCGCCTTCTAACGGGCTTCGCTATTGGTTTATTGGAAGCCGTTAGAGGGCGGAGCACATACTCATAGAACTGCAGTTACATCATCAGTTCTGATGCGCCACAGACAGACACCAAAGCTCCAGTATACAGTGAAATACAGAGAGCTTTCTCTGATGGCAAAAGGCCTTATTGCTGAAACCGCTTATCACAGGGGCAGCAGGGTCACAAGGGCAGCAGGCCAAGCAAAGCAGCCCAGATGTCCCTCTCTCCAGCAATGCTTCCAGCTCCTCCTGGGGGACCCCAAGGAGTTCCCAGGCCAGATGACACATGTAATCCCTCCAGCATGTTCTGGGTCAGCCCCGGGGCCTCCTAGCAGTAGGACATGCCTGAAACACCTAACAGGAGGCGGCCAGGAAGCATCCTGATCAGATGCCTCAACCACCTCAACTGACCCCTTTCAACACGAAGGAGCAGCGGCTCTACTCTGAGCTCCCTCCGGATGTTGGAGGTCCTCACCCTATTGCTATTCAAGAAGACTTTGATACCTCGCCCAATATGCCCCCCTTGCTTGATGGTGTGCTTGTGATAGCCTGAGCTACCTATTGTCACACCTAACTATCCTCTCACAAAGAAAAAGACGAAAAATCAAATTGGTTGGAGGAAGAAAACAAACCATACTTCAAGAGGAATTTAATAAAAGAAAGAACAAACTGAAGATTTAAATGTTCCCTACACATTAATGCTTTGAAACAAACCTCGCTGGTACGTTTCAATTTGTGGATGTTTAAATTTTAATGAAGTCAGACAACAACCAAACAATCAGTAGTACAGCAAAACGAAACAGAAATCCAACGACATTTCAGAAGAAATCACAGAAAGGAAATAATGTTTAACAACACAAGTATGACTGCAGTCACAGGGAACACCTTTTCCTAAAGTGCAACAATTTGATGTGAACTTTATTTCAAGTCAAAAGCACAGTGTTTAACAGACAGCTTTGCCTTTTTTAGAAAAAAAAAAACACATGACATATTGAAGATGGTTGATGATGGCCAAAAGCCTGGTCGCTTTAAAGCAGCTACTCCTGAGGGACGTCTTCAGCCAACAAAGGAGTCTGGTGATTGTTTAGATTGTTCATCTGGTTGTGAAGCTGCACGTCCTAGAATAGATTCAGCACAGGTAAGTTTATTATATCTGCCTCATGGTGAAGTTTAGACAGAGAAACAATTCCTTTTGATACTACAGCAATGGAGATGTCTGTTTATTAGACAAGGAAACGTATGCTGAATGTGGTAGAGACTCACCTCTCTGGGCCTGTAGACTCCCAGTTTAAGGCGACAGCAGATGACGTCAAAAAAGAAGCCAACAAGCCCATGGAGCATCCCTTTAAAGATAGATGGCACTGAATAGATTAAAGGAATACTTGACCTCCAAATGACCATTTCTATATTTGATTACTCACCCCGTGTTACATTGAATTTGTGAAGAAAACTTTTTCTTTTTCTAGCATTCCTATGCAGTGAACGAAGAATCCAAAAACAGAAAAGCTGTGATGAACTAAAGTCATAGGGGTCCATGTTTAATAATAGCAAAACTATATCAAAACACCAGTTTTCGTGCAGTATAATCCACATGATTCAATAAGCATACAACTGGTTAAATGAGACTTGGATTATACTGCATGAGTTATGTGAGAGTTTGTAAACACATGTTGTGATATAGTTTTGCTGCTGATAGACGCGGACCCTGATGATTCAAATTCATCAAGAATTTTCTGTCTTTGGATTCCAGGGTTCCCATTTCAAGAACAAAATTTCCAAACTTTTCCATGACTTTTCAAGGACCCATGAAAAGTTTTTTTGTGTCCCTAATTCAAAAACTATTCAAACATAATTTCAGCAAGCTGGCATACAGAAAGAGAGAGATAAACCTCGAGAGAAAATGACAAAACGTAAGCGACGGTAAACAAAACACTGTCAGACATTGACGCATATTAGAGCTTCGTCATGTCGACAGCGACAGAAATTTATTTTGCCGTTATGTTACATAACGTGGAGGGTCATCCAAGGGAGATTACTGTAACAATTCCATTATACGCAACAAAATTCAAGACTTTTCTAAAACTTTCAATGATTTTCACTAATTTAATGACTTTTCCAGGTCTGCAAAATGTGACTGTGAAATTCCATGACTTTTCCAGTTTTTGCATGACCGCAGGAACCCTGGGATTCTTCACCTTAAAGTTACTTCCTTTACAAAGTGTATTTAGTTGTTATACTTCAAATTTAAAATCCCAGAACCCAGGGCTTCAAATTAAGTTCAGCTAGATGCTACGGTTGCATTTCTTCCTCTCTATGTGACAGTGTTTATCTGTACTATCCCTGTAAAAAAAAAAACGTGTTTGCAGGTGAAACCTAGACTTACCTGTCGTGGAGAAGATTCCCCCGATAATACCACACAGTCGCACCAGGAACTGCCACAGTGGCATATGCTGCTCGCTGACTGTCACCATCAGAGAGCTGGTATCGTACTTGACGAAGATGCCGGACACACCGTGACTGCCTGCTGCGTGGTTGATCACTCGCTCCTAGGAGACAAAAACTATTGCGGTTAGTGTTGCTCCAGGTTTCTCTTAAACTCTTCTCTGTCGGTGTTTCGGTGTTGGGCATTAATCACTGACCCGCTCAGTCACAGAGAACTGGTGTGTGTCTGCAGATATCTTGTACGTGTTCAGTCTGGTTGGAACCACTGTGATAAAGTACTGGAACATCTGGTTATCTGTCGCAAAACACACCAAGGAACAATGTGTGAGAAATTGCAATATTTTAGGTTTTTACATCAATTTCAAGAAGGAGTAATATGTGTAAGTGCAGCTGAGACACTCACAATGAAAACTCCATTAGGGTGCTATCTGTAAAGGAAACCTTTCTCCAATAATACCTACTTAGCAGTGATCGTCCAAGGTGAGCTGAGGACAGTCTGAGTCAACTCATGATTCAAGAACGCGTCATTAACTCTGCAGAAACCTCCACCATATGTTTTATCCGCTCCTTTTCCTGGAAACATAGCAGTAACTCACTGTTATAGGTGATTTTCTCGGTGCCGTCCAGAGGATTGATGATGCCCGGTATCTCCTCCCCAAAAGATAAATGGTCTATGCGATGGGAAAAGTTGTAAGCTGTAATATAAAGATGAGAGAAAGCTCCAGTTCCATCAAGGCCGCGGAGAATCACTGAGTGAGCTCTGAGTGAATCTGAGAAAAATTAACTCTGCACTTGTACGCCTGTGAATGGATGATGTTTAGAGCTGGAGTAGGCAGAAAAAAAAACTCTTTCCCCCTCTTTTTCTGTCTCTGTTTATCAGAACACAAATTAGACAAGAATTAGCTGCTAGCCACCCCACAGTCTCTCCGCCTCACTCCCCGCCGCTGTGCACTGCTTCCCCCGAGGAGAGTCAGCAGCTGCAGAGACAGGCTTTCATTTGGCGGCTGTAGCAGTTCGAATTTAGCCATCACAAACCCCCTAGCATTGTAATGTAATGGTACTATTTCATGCAATCTAAGGCGTAAGGATGCGTAAGTGACGTCAACACAGGAAGTGATGGGCGCTGGGCCTGGCCGTTGTTGTTCTGTATTATGAGTCGTGTTAATATATTCGACAGAAGACAGTTGCCACCACCTGATTATATTTCTACCTAATACCACAAGCACTGGGTAACACTGGCTGGTGGCCAGCAGCAGCAGGTCTAACCAGTGTTAAGGCAGCAACAGAAAGTTTGCCGATCCAGCGAGGAGTTGGGGTCACAGCTGGGGTTTGCGCTGGCTGGATTCAAGTTACTGCAGCTGGTCTGTCTCTGGAGTTGCTGCCTGCTCTCCTCCGGTGAGGTGGTCTGTAGTGGTGGAGAGTGAGGCGGACACACTGTGATTCGAAGGTCCAGCTAACATTAGCTACATAAATGTGAACCTGAAGCCTTTGTCTCCGGTTAGCAGAAAACTTAACTATTAGCAACATTTTCTATCCATCTCTGAAACACTTTGCCAGTACTGTTTACTGTCAGACTCTCTTTTAGACTCTGTTTTTGTTTAGTCCGTCGCCCATTTTTGGGTTGCTTTGCAGTGTTGGCAGTTGTTGCTAATGCTGGAATAACAACTTTCTCTAAAGCAGTGGTTCCCAACTGGTGGGTCGTGGTCTAAAAGTGGATTGCGGGTCCACTCTGAATGGAACGCAAATGACTCTGAAATGTGTCAAGTTTGTGAAAGCACACTTTATTTTGAAGTACAGTGAACTTCCGGCACAGAGTTTTTATTTTGAAGTGCCACTTCCTGCTGTAGAGTGAGTGACTAACCGACAGCTACCTAACAGAGACGGCAAACTAGCTCAACGACAAACACATGTATGATGCTGAATATATTAAACTGTGGGAACACTTGGGAACCACTGCTCTAAAGGATTCTCAGTCATTGAATCAGGATTTCACCAATGGGACGTGAACTCGCATCTGCATCTGTAGAACAGCCAATAGGAACACTCTTGCTCTGAAATGACCTGTGATTAGCCAAAGCCTCCCGTCACAGCCTAGATTTTCTAAAGCCTAAAACAGAACCAAGAGGAGGTGCAGAACATGTCTAGTGTTCTCTCAGTTCACTTATGCACAAAGTTTGTAATAAGATTTTTGCCCGGCGACACCAAAATAAAATTGCCTACTCCAGCTTTAAAGCTCTTCTACGGATCAGTCATAAAATAAAATATGAATGAGGAAGAAAACTGAGTGTGATTACTAATAACATGTCTAAAAATGCAACATTTAATAATATCAATGATGTAAAAACTGGCTTTCATACTCGGTAAATTGCCCCAGAGGAAGAACAAACATCTGTCGTCTCTCCCTTTTTTTTCTTCCAAATTTAGCAGTCATAATTTTGTTTGCACCCTGAGCAGATTACTATTAAAAAAAAAATCAAAGACAACAGCTGCAAGCATAATTAGAGAAACAGTTACATACTCTCGTGGCTCACAAAAGCTGCGATGTGGGCATGACCCTGGGGATGGTGAATGGGCCTGAGGAAGACAAAAAGGTATTAGAGGAGGCTCTCTGTAATTATGTTCATTTTTAAATTACACAAATTCTACAGCTAGATTGTGATCGGGAATTATTGAACGACCTCCGGTTACATCTGCCAGCACCTTTTTCACCATTCCTCTATGTTCTTACTTTCCCACAGTGATGTGTAGATTTCCTGCCACCTTGTTGACGTAGACGTGCCCGTGTATCCTGCAAGCATCAATCGGCTCCACAGAGCCATCCTCCCTACACACACACACACACAATTATTGAGCATGTATTTATGACATTTCCATCATAAACGGATGCAGAGAAGGCACAAATTAGTGCATAAAACATGACCAGAATGCAGGAAATTAAATGTTTAATGCTTAAAATTTGCTGGGCAAACACCACGTTCCATGTGTCTCGCCCTGTGTTGATATAAACCTACGCCTTTGGTGTAGAGAACCAAACTTTCTTTGCATTTTGTAATATTAATGAAGAAATAAACATGAGATAGTTTAGAGAATAGCATGTTTGCATGTATGTAACTGTATCTGACCGTGGGGGCAGGGCAGTGGGACCTCCTTTGAGGAGAGTTTTGTAAAGGACTTCCTGGAGAGCATGTTCCTCTCTCAGCCTGTTCTGTATGAGAAGCAGCGTCCTGAGGGCAAAAGACAGGTTGGTGACATGTGAGACAAACTACATCTGGAATGTAGCGATGCAAGTTTGACTACTGACACCTGAGCGCCTCAGAAACGACTACTAACACAGTCTTTCACAGGACAAGGGAAAAAAAAAAAGTTTTAACACCTTTTGTCCCTTTTTTTAAAGGTTTTTTAAAAGTTGATGCACAGGATCATCTGTTACATCATCATTTGTTACGTCGAATTTCTTTCCTTTCCTTTGCTTTTCTTGCATGCGTCCATGATGAACGAAGAATCCAAAAACAGAGAAAATTCTTGTTGAATTCAAGTTAAGTTTAACAGCAGCAAAACTACATAAAATCATCCCTTTCCAAACTCTCACACAACTTGTGCAGTATAATCCAATTCCCATTTACCCACTAGTATGCTCAGTACTTCACAAACAGACAACCCTTTCTGACGGGGAACTGAACTAAGGGTGAAACTTATCTATGCTCTCTTCACCTCTTTACCTCACTGAATACAGGAGCTGCTGGTCTACTACTGCCTCGATCAGTTAGTTAGTTGGTGTTATTGTGTGACTTTGGTGTTTTAAAGCGTTAGTTCAGATTCACCAAGGTCACACAATTTCACAAACAAACAATCGAACAAAGCAGCAGTAGACCAGCAGCTCCTGTGTTCAGTGAGGTAAAATTACTTTTTTTTCAATGGAGTCTGGTTTTGAAGAGAGCATAGTGTCGCTGTCCGATGAAAAACACATATCTCCACTTTTGACGATTTTGACTTTCTACGTGCTTTGATGGACACTTCTGACAGCCAGTGGAGATACATGTTGAATAGATGATGTAATAGACGTCTTTCCATTGGTCATTTGGATATCCAACGCTAACGGTTGCTAAGGAATATTATGGACACTCCATGCACTGTAGAAATTCAAAATCGTCAAAAGTGGAGATACATGTTTTTCATCGGACAGCGACGATAGATAAGTTTCACTTTCCACTCAGTTCCCCGTTGATAATGTCTGTCTGTTTGTGAAGTACTGAGCATACGACTGGATATTGGGGGCGGCAGTAGCTCAGTCCATAGGGACTTGGGTTGGGAACCGGAGGGTTGCTGTTCGAGTCCCCGTCCGGACCAAAATATGGAGCTGGAGAGGTGCCAGTTCACCTCCTGGGCACCGAACCCGCCAACCGCCCAGGGCGCCTCACCAAGGGCAGCCCCCTCACTCTGACATCTCTCCACTTTGTGCATGTATAGGTCCTGTTTGTGCATGTGTGTGTCTTTCGGACCTGTGTGTAATTGACAAGCAAGAGTGAAAACATTGAATTTCCCCTCAGGGAGATTAATAAAGTAAAAAAAAACTAAAACTTAAAATAAACTTAAACTTAAATAAGACTTGGATAAACGGATGTCTTTATATAGTTGTGCTGTTATTAAACACGAACCCCAATGACTTCAATTCATCAAGGATTTTCTCAGTTTTTGGATTCTTCGTTCATCATGGAGGCATATGACAAAAACAAAGTTTTCCTCACAAATTCAACATAACATGCAAATAATCAATTTGTGGGTTGAGTATTCTGTATTAAGGTCTTAAAATGACAATCAGAATTGAAAAATAAACCAATTAAATCTAATATGGTTTCACGTCCTACAAGAAAACAGTGCAACATTTAACCAGGGGTCGGCAACCTTTACTATCAAAAGAGCCATTTTTGACTAAAAACATTTTTTTAAGGATCTGTCAGGAGCCACAAAACATGTATGAGCCTTATGGTAAAACAGTAAAAACAACAGTAAAAACAATATGTTTACAAAATGGCTCCTCTCCTCTGATTTGTTGGTACTTTAACTTTGCAGCGTTGGCAGTGAACAAATCTGTACTTTTCTCTGAGACTTTTACTTTTATGGATTTGGAATCCATTGCTAGCCTGGCTAAGGAGGCTAAAGATTAGCCACTGCTGTTGAGGTTTGGCCAAATTTAGAGGGAAAAGGCACCAGGCCGCAGATGTATGACACATTTTAGCTGACGAAATGTTGTTTTTTCTTTTAATATTCATTACATTGAATGCACGCATTTTTTACAATTGTAGAATGTAAGAATTTCTTTAGACCTACAACAATGATAAAAATGAAAATGTTAAAAATAGGCGTTATTCATTTTCATGTTTTGTTTTGTTTTAGTCAAAGCCACAGGGAGCCAGTGGAGAGAGGCTAAAGAGCTGCAGGTTGCTTCCCCCAGATTTCAACTGAAATTAAAACATGAAACACTACGCAGAAGCCTTTGAGTTAGATAAGATAATTTTAGACATTACGAGACATTTATAGTTCTTGTCTTTTGTCACAGTGTCTCCCTGTATAATCTCATGAGACCTTACCTTTGCCACAGTCTCTGCTGTGGAGTCAGCTCAAAAATAACCTGAAACACACAAAGACGAGAGATGCATCTCTGAAAGCAGCTGGAAACAAAATTCAATTTGACCCTTAATGAACTAAACCTTGCTAATGTTTGGAGACATGCTTCACTCACAGGCTCGTACTGGAGGCCGTTAGATGTGATCATGGTCTCAGCCAGGTCCAGAATATCTGCGCCAACATCTGCAGCCACAGACACAAAATGCAACTGACATATGTACACAGACATTTATCGACATGAATGACAAAGAAGTGGGGATACTCACGCTGGCATTTCATGGCGACTGTGATGTCGATGTTTATTCTCAGTTTACTGTAAATGAAAAGAATCATATCAGTTTTGCAGTTGTTTCCTGTCATATACTGTAAATATAAGTATGTTTGTGAAAGTGAGCTCACCTGGAGAAATCCTTGTCAACCTCATATTCATACTTCATCCACGTGTCTCTATAAACAAAGAACTCCAAGATGGCCAGAAGAGCCATGGCCCCAAACGCTATCAGCGACACTGTGGATGAGACACACAGGGTGGTTACTGTTACTGATGTATTTCCTGTATTGTTGTGTATGTTTTCAGTCAGTGTTCACCCACCTGTTCCTCCTGACGCCGAGGTCTCCACGTAGCTCTCTGACACTTTGGGGAAGGCGTCCAGCTCCCTCACCAAGCTCAGGGCCTTCCTCCGTGACAGACGCCTCATCTTCAGGTTCAGGGTTCAGCTCTCCACCTCCTCCGTCACCAATAAAACACAGAGCATCCATCAGTGTTGCATTCAGGACCCCAGTCTGAAGTCTGTTACAGATTATTTTCTACTGAAGCTACTGGTTGACAATATTTTGCACAATGTTTAATATCTGTAAGTACAGTCAGACAACTATATCTGACAACTACACAGCTAGTCACTGTTTAACTTGCTGTAAACAGTTGAATTGTTGAATCTGGACTAATAAACTGTTACAAACTCTCTATAACAGGGGTGCCCAAACTTAGCCGATACTGAAACTTAACAGAGGGCCACGGGCTAAAAGCAAACACCTGCAGCACTGTGTTATATTGTTTAGATGCAAAACGATATCAGGATCCAAAGTTCACTTAACTGACTTGCCTTTTGTCCATTTGCCACTGTCTCTGCCTCTTCATTTTTTTTTATTACCTCACTCAAACTGACTGAACTGTAGAAAGTGTCTGCCCACCGAGCTCAGATTATGATGAAAAAAATAAATAAATAAATAATAACAATTAGGGTTCCTACATATTTAAAGAATGGTTTTACCTTGCAAAAATAAAAACAACATTAAGAGGGATTCATGTTAGAATTTTTAAATTTTTTATTATTTTTTTTTAAATCACTAGAAAGATCTGGACCATGATAATAATAATAATAATAATAATAATAATAATAACTATTGTTATTATTATTTTAATAATTATTATAGTATATTAATGATTATATTAATATTATAATTATTTTAAATTTGTAATAATAATAATAATAATAATATTATTTTATTCATTATTATAATATATTATTATATTATTATTATAAATATTTTAAATTTGTAAAAATAATAATAATATAATATTAATATATTATAATTATTAAAATAGTAATATTAATGTTATTATTTTACTAATTATTATAATATATTAATGATTATAGTATTATTATAAATATTTTAAATTTGTAAAATAATATAATATATTATTAATATATTATAATAATTACTAAAATAATAATATATCAATTATGATATTATTATTATAAATATTTTAAATCTGTTAAAATAATAATAATAAATATTATTCTGTTTTCATTATAATTTATTTACTTAATTTAAACACATTTATTTTATGTCCATTAAAAATGTGATAATCACACACATTAGGTTGTTATTAAAGTCGCACCCATATATCACACTAATGATTTTAACATTGATCTCTTTATATATTATATATATCTGAGCAATGTTGTGTATCAGCAGACATGTTGAATATAGCATGCACTCAACATAACCACTGTAAATACCCTTATATAACATATTAATACACTTTACATGTCTGCACAAGCTCTGCAATACTGTTACTACACAGTCGATACAGAGATGATGCTGCAAAGTCCAACACTGTAGCCTCTGAAATAAATAAAGATATCAATGGACCGACTGTCATCTGCCTCCGTAAAGCAGCACAGCTTTATTACTGTATACTAATCTCACCTGTTGTCATGTACTCAGATGTCAGGTGTCGGCAGAGGCTCCATCACTGCTCAGTTACTCACTGCTGCTGTATCAATGATGTCCGAATACCAGTGCACCAAAACACATCCATGGTGCTGCTGACACACACACACAGGGGGCGGGCACGCGTCCGTCTTGTTTGGGTAACGCGTGACGTCAGCGAGTGCGCAGCGTGCGCGCACCGCAAGCCGTGAACGCGCAGGGGACAATGTTGGTATTCAGCCAGGAGGTGGCGCTTTAATTTAATATTAAAAGCGTACCGCCTTCATGTAGACTCATGTAAAGTAGTTAGAGATTATAGCATGATATAATATAAACCAAAAAATGTAAAACCAGACAACATTCCATATACAACGAAATGCTGTCAAAACGTATTTAATTGCAATGTAAAAGACTAATATGTAAAAAATAAATAAATACAAACGTCTATACTATCATAGAATAGACTTATAAATGCCTGTGCCTCAATGTATATTCATTAATACATATTAGTTAATATTGGAATATTTTATGTGAAGGTTTTGAGTCTGGAAATACAATTTAAGATAACATTTTGGGAGGGTCGTCATGTTGGTGATGCAGTGGCAGATCTTCCTACAGCTCAAGGGGCTGTAAAAATAAAATAAAATAAAATAAAATAAAATAAAATGAAATGAAAAAATGACATGAAAAATTAAATGAAATAACATAGGATGAAATGAAATGAAAGGAAAGGAGAAAAATTGTGGTGTACCTTGTCCACTTCTGTGTCGAGGTTGGCTGCAGACTGACTTGGCAGATCCTTGGATCGGGTATCGGCTCCGATCACATAATTTTTACAAAATCGGAATCTGTAATAAAAGATCGGAGGAATCAAAACAACAAAAATGGCCAGGTTTTTCATCTATGTTGTTCATTGTTGCCTCTGCTTTCCAGTGTATAAAGACATAGGCCTATTTTGTTTGTTGAAGACAAGAAGATATTGAATTTGTTTACAGTTTGTGCTGCTGAACCACAGATTAGCTTTTTGGATATTTAAATAAAAAAACAAATCTTATGGGACAACTTGATTGCATTTTTTTTTCTTAATGCTTTGCAAAGTATCGGATTGGACTCAGTATCAGACTCGGTTTCAAAATAAAGGACTCAGTATTGGACTCGGTTTCAAAATAAAGGACTCAGTATCAGACTCGGTTTCAAAATAAAGGACTCAGTATTGGACTCGGTTTCAAAATAAAGCACTCAGTATCGGATCGGATACTAGAAAAAGTGTGATCGGGACATCCCTAAAAGAAATGCTTTCATATCACTAGTGCCTTTCGGGTATTTGATATTTTTAACGAGCTGTGCAGTTTTGAAACAACCTGACTGATTAGTGTGAATAAAGGCAGACAAGAAGGGTGTTAATATGTATAGTTATGGTCTCTGTTTGCAGAGAAACCCACAGCAGCCAACACAGCAGAATTTTGTTCAGATTACACAGCTCACTTTCACTTTCTGTATTTTCAAAGTACAGTTAGTTTTCTTTCTTTTTTGAATACAGTACAGGCCAAAAGTTTGGACACACCTTCTCATTCAATGCATTTTCTTTATTTTCATGACTATTTACATTGTAGATTCTCACTGAAGGCATCAAAACTATGAATGAACACATGTGGAGTTATGTACTTAACAAAAAAAGGTGAAATAACTGAAAACATGTTTTATATTCTAGTTTCTTCAAAATAGCCACCCTTTGCTCTGATTACTACTTTGCACACTCTTGGCATTCTCTCCATGAGCTTCAAGAGGTAGTCACCTGAAATGGTTTTCCAACAGTCTTGAAGGAGTTCCCAGAGGTGTTTAGCACTTGTTGGCCCCTTTGCCTTCACTCTGCGGTCCAGCTCACCCCAAACCATCTCGATTGGGTTCAGGTCCGGTGACTGTGGAGGCCAGGTCATCTGCCGCAGCACTCCATCACTCTCCTTCTTGGTCAAATAGCCCTTACACAGCCTGGAGGTGTGTTTGGGGTCATTGTCCTGTTGAAAAATAAATGATCCTCCATCTAAACGCAAACCGGATGGGATGGCATGTCGCTGCAGGATGCTGTGGTAGCCATGCTGGTTCAGTGTGCCTTCAATTTTGAATAAATCCCCAACAGTGTCACCAGCAAAACACCCCCACACCATCACACCTCCTCCTCCATGCTTCACAGTGGGAACCAGGCATGTGGAATCCATCCGTTCACCTTTTCTGCGTCTCACAAAGACACGGCGGTTGGAACCAAAGATCTCAAATTTGGACTCATCAGACCAAAGCACAGATTTCCACTGGTCTAATGTCCATTCCTTGTGTTTCTTGGCCCAAACAAATCTCTTCTGCTTGTTGCCTCTCCTTAGCAGTGGTTTCCTAGCAGCTATTTGACCATGAAGGCGTGATTCGCGCAGTCTCCTCTTAACAGTTGTTCTAGAGATGGGTCTGCTGCTAGAACTCTGTGTGGCATTCATCTGGTCTCTGATCTGAGCTGCTGTTAACTTGCGATTTCTGAGGCTGGTGACTCGGATGAACTTATCCTCAGAAGCAGAGGTGACTCTTGGTCTTCCTTTCCTGGGTCGGTCCTCATGTGTGCCAGTTTCATTGTAGCGCTTGATGGTTTTTGCGACTCCACTTGGGGACACATTTAAAGTTTTTGCAATTTTCTGGACTGACTGACCTTCATTTCTTAAAGTAATGATGGCCACTCGTTTTTCTTTAGTTAGCTGATTGGTTCTTGCCATAATATGAATTTTAACAGTTGTCCAATAGGGCTGTCGGCTGTGTATTAACCTGACTTCTGCACAACACAACTGATGGTCCCAACCCCATTGATAAAGCAAGAAATTCCACTAATTAACCCTGATAAGGCACACCTGTGAAGTGGAAACCATTTCAGATGACTACCTCTTGAAGCTCATGGAGAGAATGCCAAGAGTGTGCAAAGCAGTAATCAGAGCAAAGGGTGGCTATTTTGAAGAAACTAGAATATAAAACATGTTTTCAGTTATTTCACCTTTTTTTGTTAAGTACATAACTCCACGTGTTCATTCATAGTTTTGATGCCTTCAGTGAGAATCTACAATGTAAATAGTCATGAAAATAAAGAAAATGCATTGAATGAGAAGGTGTGTCCAAACTTTTGGCCTGTACTGTATATGTTACGGCTTTAATTTTATTACACTCTGAGGCATCCTGATCAGATGCCCGAACCACCTCAACTGACCCCTTTCAATGCGAAGGAGCAGCGGCTCTACTCCGAGCTCCCTCCAGATGTCCGAGCTCCTCACCCTATCTCTAAGGCTGAGCCCAGCCACACCATGGAGGGATCTCATTTCGGCTGCTTGTATCCACAATCTCGTTTTTTCGGTCACTACCCAGAGCTCATGACCATAGGTTCAGTGCCCACATCACTGCAGAAGCCGCACCAAACCACCGATCCTCCTTACGCTATATACCCTCACTCATGAACAAGACCCTGAGATACCTGAACTCCCTTGCTTGAGGCAGTAACTCTCCCCGAACCTGGAGAGGGCAATCCAAAGGTTTCCGGCAGAGAACCATGATCTCAGATTTGGAGGTGCTGACTCTCATCCCGACCGCTTCACACTCCCCTGCAAACCGCCCCAGTGCATGCTGGAGGTCACGGTGTGATGGAGCCAACAGAACTACATCATCTGCAAAAAGCAGAGATGCAATTCTGAGGTCTCCAAACCGGACCCCTTCCTCCTCCTGGCTGCGCCTCGAGATCCCGTCCATGAATGGCACAAACAGGATCGGTGACAAGGGACAATCTTGACGGAGGCCAACACCCACTAAGAATGTGTTTGACTCTACGCAGAGTATACAGATGCAGTTCTCACTTTTGTCATACAGGGACCGGATGGATCGTAGCAGTGACACTGGTACCCTGTAATCCTGTAGTACCCCCCACAAGTTTCCTGAGGGATGCGGTTGTAAGCCTCCAAGTCCATAAAGCACATGTAGACTGGATGGGCAAACTCCCACGACCCCTCCAGCAGCCTTGCAAGGGTAAAGAGTTGGTCCACTGTTCCACAGCCAGGACTGAATCTGCATTGCTGCTCCTGAATCCAAGGTTCGGCAATTGATCAGAGCCTCCTTTCCAGCACCCTGGAGTAAACCTTTCCAGGGAGGCTGAGCAGTGTGATACCCTGATAATTGGAACACACCCTCTGGTCCCCTTCTTTGATATAAAATGTGAATTGGAGTGAGTGAAGTGTTAGTCATTGATGTTGCGTTGCAGGTATCATTTATTCAGACAGTAGAATCTTTCAGTTATTACATACTGTAAAACAATTAAACGCCCAGTCCTTTTTCCTAGCCTGGTGTAGCAGCACAAATTATGTGTCCATTCTTTAATTATCCATATTCCTTTAGTCCTTAAGGATCCTCAGATCAAAAGAATCAAAAGGGGTTTTCCATAAAATTAATCCAAGTTGTGAGTATTGTTTTAACAGGATAAAGTGGTGTTGTGTCGGTATGCTGGGAGCTGTGACTCCCTCTGATGTGCCGTCTGTCTGAGCTAGATCAAATAAATGGTTCATATCTGAAGCCCAATTTTTATACAACTAATATTCACACTGGTTTGAATCAACCAGATGCATGGCTGTTCATCAGTAGTGACACTAACACATTTAAGGAAGCACTGACCTCCACTTATGAGGGATAATTAACTTCCAGGTGTTTAAAGGCATGTGGTGGATCTGCACACCAGACATGAAGTTGCACTGCTCCCATTGACAAGAGAGAAAACCTGATGTGAAGGCATGATAATGATCGACTACAACCAACCGGTGCACGCTGCTATTATCACCCTGAGCACAAAGGAGATGTTTACACTCAGCTGCAGGCTGTGAATGCACCAAAGAGAAAACCCAATTCAGGTCTGCAGATGAACAGGGTGAATCACATGTGTCTTATATGCAGTGTGTGCTCGTGAGTCTCTGCATGCACCCAGCCTGCTTGCCTATGCAGAGCAGCACAGATGGGCGTGTGGGGGGATGGGTGCTGTCAGCTCACAGATCAAGCTGTGGGTCGGTGGTCCCATTGCTATTCTCCACACAAGCACGTAGGGCATGTCAGACACGTTCCACAGAGACATACCAGGGCTGGATATTGCCTTTTGGTTATGCTGTGCGGTAGTGTCTGCCATGGGTTAACAATATTATCAGAGGAACTTAGACTCTGCTGAGAAGATGAGTGAGAACATAAGGAAGATAAACTCTGCAACTGTGCAAATATTCTGCTGATAGAGCAGCTCTGGATTATGTGACACAATTATGTTTTTTTTTCTCTTTACATCACATCAGCTGCACTTTTAGGTGACTGATAAGTCAGTGCTGATGCTGCATATTTGGATGTAGGTGCTTGACGCTGGTTTCAGTCAGCTAAAACACTTTTTACACATGGCTTAACAACCTATTATGTATTTTTGCTCATTTTTATCTCCTCAGTTGAACACTGTATGTTGAGTTAAACGAGAATTTTTAAAACATTGTTTATTATGGCCTCATTATAACATAAGACTGAAACTTTTAAATGCCTGTGCGTCAGCATTAATTATACTGAAATATTTCACGTAAAGAAGATTTTGAGTCTTGAATTACAATTTAAGATAAAAATAAAATAAATAAAAATAAAATTAAAAAGTAAAGCAAAATAAAATAAAAATAAAGAAGTAAAATAAAATAGAATAAAATAAAAAGAAAAGAAAAGAAAAAAGTAGAACAAAATTAAATAAAATATGAATAAATTAAAAAGATAAAAAATAATAAAAATAATGATGAACATAAAAAAGTGTGGTGTATGTGGAGACCATTAAAGTGAAATGCACATTAGTTAATGTTATTAGTTATTAGTTATACTGGAATATTCTGTGTGAAGATTTTGAGTGTTAAGATAAAAAATAAAATAAAATCATATAAAAAATAAATAAAATAAAATAATATAAATACTTTTTAAAAATAAACAACGAAAACAAGAAGATTTGCATATAATATATCTTCTTATAATATATTTTTTAATTGTTATTTATTATTATTTTTTCATTGACTAAGTAGTAATAATAATTATAATAATAATGATGATTTAATTTAATTTGATTTAATTTAATTCAATTCAATTAGATTCAGTTCAATTTTATTTTATTTTATTTTATTTCTTTTCTTTTCTTTTCTTTTCTTTTTCAGAGGTGGTGTATGGTGCCAGGGGGGACTGAATGTACTCAGTTTGACACTGGTTAAATGAATGAAAAATTTATATCAAAAAGTTGAAAGAAAATACACCTTATATTCACATAAAGTTGAGATAATGAATATTACATAGGCTACAGTTTACTCACTGAGGCCCACAAGGCTCAGCCTTTTCAGAATCAGCTTTATTGACCTAGAATGCGTGCACATATATTTTTGTTTCTTTAAATGTACAAACACAGAATACACAAAAACAAGAACAACAAAGCTGAACACTGTGAACATAACATTTCCTTCATTTAGCCTCCGAATCATCAGATTGTAATATTTACAAAATGCCCAAAATAATACCATTATGTAATTCCTTTGTTGGAAACAAAAAAAAAGTTTGTTTCTATTGTTGGTGTGTGCCTACACAACCAGATGGAAATGAATAATTTGGAAACTGACGTCAGAGGTGGGATTGCCTAGAACGGAGCATCCTCGTGTGCGCTCGGCTCTCCCCTCGGCTGTTTCCGGACGGTGGGTTAAATCCCCGCCCCGCTTCATTCCTGCGTTGTTTGGGGACAGTAGGAAGATGGCGGCGGCCCCGCTGTACTGTGTCTGCCGGCAGCCCTACGATGTGAGCCGGTTTATGATCGAGTGCGACATCTGTAAAGATTGGTTTCACGGCAGGTACGTTGGCTATGATGTCTTGTACAGGTGTGGCTCGTCGGAAGCGACAAACACTGGTTGTTTATTAAAGAAAGGCGACGGCTCTGTGAGCGTTGTTGACTGGTAGCTAACTTAGCTTGCTAGCGCTAGCGCTGGGCGACGGGGGTTTTAAACCGTCTATTGACACGACTTTGCCAAAGAAAGTGGGGCTTCGCTCTCTGAAAATGGCTTTAATTCACCCCATTGTTCTGCCAGTGACCCTAAAACACACCACCGGTCTCTGCTCTACGTTACTACGTTGATAATAAACGTTATTGCCCAAAATATAGCTGATAGCAAATAGTTTGAAATGTGCGGATCTATCAGGGTTGCCGAGCTGTGTCAGTCAAGCTGAGAAATCAAAAGCTTGGCGGGGTCAACGCGACACAGAGACGCTGCACGTATGCCAGCTCTTTACAGTCACTTCAGACATGAATCCACTGTTGGTTTTATTGAGATTTAACAGATTAAGATCCAGTTAAACCAGTCGTTGTACACCACTGTGAGGCTCCGGGTTCGCTATGTGGCTCACTAAGTTAGGTTACTCAAGGTAATGGCAACCGCAGCCAACATTTTAAACTTCTTCACACAAGCTAGATATCATGCATAACTTCTGTGTGTCTGGACAAAATATGTGGGTTATTGTTACACCTGATTAGTTAGGATTCAGTTTTAATACATGCTGATTTTAAGATGTGAATGCAGCTGACGCTTATTTGTATTTTGATGTGTTTTTTTGTGGTTTACTTTATCAGAAAGCAAATGGGAGAGAACAAGGAGCTTGTTATGGTCGGCCTTTTGATTGACAGCTTGAGAAATTTAAATCCCCCTTTCAGGCAGAGAAGGCACATGGTAGGGGACTCCTAGTGGTGATCAGGGGGATTATTTAAAGGCACCAGGCATACATGAGTCCCATGAACGTGTTTTGTCCTATTTTCTCGTTTTTAATAATGCTGTATTCTCATAACTGAGATTACAAGTGGACCAGTGGGGTTGTAGATGCTTTTTGTGATTCATGCTGTGTGTGGGTGGGTGGTGGCTGTCAAAATCATACTGGGAAATTCACGGTTGTGTAATACAGAATGTTATTTCTCTGTCTGAGCATGTATGGCAACGTAAAATGTCAGATTTCAGTCATGCATGCTTGAGTCCACACCCGATACTGTCATGAACATCCCACGCTTTGGTGTCAAGATCGTTCTGTACTGTTTTGGAGTGACAGAGTGACCTAGTTATTTGTACTTTTAATTAAATGATAAGGTTTAACCCCTTTATCTGGCACTATAAAGCCAGCTGAGATGGTTATTAGCAAGTCAGGAAGTCAGGCTCCGATCCAGAGAAAGAAATAAAAAGTTTTTTCTTTAGTATCAAGAACATGTATGATAAATGTAAGTAGAGGTAACTAGAAAGACCTGATTTTGTTTGACTGTCACTTTTTTTTTTTATCAATGTGGAAATCCATAGGCCGTCTCAGACAAAAGTTAGACATCCCGTTCCTCAGTCCCTTGAATCAGCCTGTGTGGGCGCATCTCCACGGCAACTGTTTATGAATACAATAATCTGTTTTTGCTCGTGTTGAAATGACGGAAGCCATTGCGTAACCACATTAAGAGCGCTGCCAAAAAACTTGGCGGCCAGAATTTGTGGCGTATCGGGAGCCAAAAGAGACTGGCTGGCTGTGTGTCATGTGCCGGCAAGAAAAGGAACAAATGTTGGAGCTTCCCCCATTGATGACTAATAAGCAGATACACACACACATAAAGAGGAAAGCTCCAAAACCAGCCACATTTCCTGCCTCTTTCCCACGAGGCTGGCCAGAAGGAAAGGGATATTCTCTGGCTGTGGATGATGGCACGCCGATGGAGTGGAAGGAGAGGAGCTCAACCTCCCGGTGCCTGTTTGTCAGTTCGTTAGCTGAGTTGTTTGTGTGGGGGACTTTGTCTCGCTGCCTGAGTTTCTGGAGAGTGTCCTGTTTTCCATCACCTGTATCTCAGAACACAGAACAGCCTTTAACCAGATGAGGACTTGGGCATGGTTGGCAGAACACTGTGTGGTTTATCTGTTGTGACCAGTGCGGTGAACTGGAAAGCATAAGGAACAATTTTGGTTTAGATAAGGTCTTATCTTGCTTTTAAATGCTTGTATTGACACACACGACCCCTGAGTTTAGTGTTGTATCACACTATATACAGACACTACTCCCTGGACTATTAGACACCCACATATGAGAGATGATTTTGTCATTGATGTAAAAGTGAAATGTAGTAAGGATGCACCAATCTAAGTTTTTCCTTCTCGATATTGATACAACTCAAGGTATTCGTCAGTATCAAGTAAAAGTAGGTCTCTCTTTTTCCCACATATAAAATCTGAATACCTCACTCCATGTAACTTGTTATAGTTTTTATGTAGGGTAGTGAAATTGAGTGTGAATTTGATGCAATTGATCAATGCATCACTCAAATGCAGTTGCATACAGAGCTCAGCGGTGACGTTCCAGAAGTTAAGTTCCCATTCATATTCTGAATCGAGATTTTGATTATGAGCCGTAATGTTGCAATCATCAAAGATAGACTCATCACAAGCTACGAGATTGTGAAATGATGGTATATGCTCCTGTAGAAGCCACAAGTCTGTGTGATATCAACCTTGTTTTACGATGTTTAATGTCATGAAGAAGTACTGTGCTACCCACAGTGTAGTGCAACAGCGACATCTCTGATTAGTGAAGCTCACAGTTACAATGGAAATGTTTAACACAACCACGAATGGCAAGTAATGCTACCACTGAAACTCTACAGTCATTTACATTACTTTTACCACAGAGCAACCACTAGCTTACGTTAGCTAGCTAGTAGGGCCAGGTATTGGTATATGATATGTTGTAAGATATCAACCAAAATAGCCCAGAACCAAGTTGCATCAGAATGTCCCCAGTGAAACTTTCTTGCACTGGGAGTGTGTACCCGGACCGTCCCGACTCCTTGCTGGATCAGAAAACTTTCTGTTGCTGCCATTTCTGGAGTCACACTCCTCCCATGAACAGTCAGTTTAACATGTACCTGGTTAGCATGAGCTAACACTGCAGCAGCAGCTAACATCCAGCACCGTGCTGTTAAATGGTCCCAACAAATTCACACTGATGCTGAAATGGCTCTACTTTGTCGTTCAACCCATTAATAACCGCTAGGTAACGTCAGCTGTGTGATGCTAATAGTTAGCCCTGTCACTGTGTATGGCTGACAGATTTTCACAACTATCCCCAGAGCGGGGCACACACTCAAGCAGCAGCTACAACCCATACAGTCTGGTGTGGTAAAGTTGAGCATGGTGTAGTTGATGAAATGAGATACCACCAAACTGTTCAAAGGTGTGGTGACACTAAACGCTCCTCCATTCATATTATAGGTATTGAATGAAGTACTCTATTGGTATTGGTATCTAGTGAAGGGATTTGGTACTAGTACTGGTATCGTAATTTTTCTAAACAAAACCCAGCCCTACTAGCTAGCTGCTAATCCTATACAGCTGTTAACTCACATAATATTTGCATAACGTTACCTAGCTATTTTATTCTAACTGCATCACAAATTTCCGTTTATTATAATCAAGTATTATGGTTCTTCACCGCCACACTCATGGGGAATTCATTCATTCCCGGTTGTTAATGGAACTAGTGGTTTCTTCACTCTTGTGATAATCATGTACGCATGCTTGTACCTTTTCTGGTTTCCAATATTTTTTTGTGCCAGGCTTAAGTTACAGCTTTTTATATATGTATTTTCTGAAACATCAGTGGAGTCAAGAAATGGGAAATATACTTCTAGGGTCAGAGCTGTTCAAGCTGTGGGCTTTCTTTGTTGAGCTCTACAGGATTAAATGGTGGTAAATGTAAGCAGTCACTAGATTAGTCATTATCATGTGAGTTATTGCTTTAGCAATTTCAGGTAAACTAAATTATGGCTTGTGTGGAGCTGCACATCAGATTTGATATGTCCATGAATTGTGATACTGGTCATCCAAAGACTGATTCCCCTTCTTGAATAGTTTAATCCAAAACATTTAAGGAAGCGGTTAAACTATCCACCAGTTAACAAGAAAGATTAATGAATTAAGAAATGAAACATATACATAAGTTGAAATACATCCTCTCAATCCACCCAGATTTATCTCTCAGACCCTAGGTTGGCTACTACTGCCCTGAAGGACTCCTTAACCACCAAAACACACTACTAACTGGAGCCTGTAGTTTGGATTACACATGTTAGTTTGAACTCTGTTATTTCCCATTTAGAGCCTCACCTAATTACAAGACCTGCTTCTGTAAATGGATTGTGTCCAAGATGCCAATTTACGTCAACGCTGTGCTGGAAATCCTCACTGGGTCACGTCAGATCACAGGGTTTACCCTGGCGTAGGTGTCAGGCACTCCAGTCAGCCCGTTGTCTGCTTTAGGTATGGACGGTGGGGGTGTTGATAGACTAGCAGGGCTCAATGGGACGGAGGGAGTGATTGATGGGCACTCCGGCTAGCCAAGTTCAATGCACCATCCGTCAACGTCGCACAGATTGTGAGCACACTAAAGAGAGATGGATAGCCTCTACAGAGTGCCTTTTTAAGTATTTACGCTAAGTGGGTGGATGGACGAGCAGGAGAATTCTCCTTTTTTTTTTAACCACTGTTGTCCTCAAAAAGCAACATTTTGGGTCGTCTGTTTAGATGTCTTATTAGTTAATTGGCCAAAGTAAAGAGCAGCCTTGTAGCTCCTGTTAAAAGCTATGTTTACATTCATTAGCAAGGATGTCTCTGGGGGCAGGGAAACTGCATTACATTCAGTTTGATCAATGTTGATTAGGGGTCAACAGCCTCGTGTATTGATTAGCAGTCAGATTGAATTATGATATTAAAAGATTAGCTGTTCTGCCATAAAATAAACTCAGCCCAGAAATATCACTCTATTTCACTTCATTTGGGAGTAGATTTGGATCTCTCTGCGCCACATTGAATCAAAATCAATGGAAAACAGCAATGACTGGCTGAAATGTAATCTTGGACAACTTAATATTACAGTTTCAGTGTCTTAAGGCTGATTTAAAGTCGTGTGTAGGCTCTACGAAGAGTCTATGCAAGAGGCCAACACTGTTGTGAGCATTTATAGGTTTGATTCATTCAATTAACACACTTTAAACACACATAAATAATGACTTAATAGCGACGATACTAAACAAAAATACTAAGTTCAACTCTGTTATAACTCACAAGGTTCACAAACAATACACTTGTCCTTTTCACAAGATACGTTGTCCCTGCAAATACGACATGCTAACATTATTTTTGCAAGCCTATGACATTTTACATTGCGTAAATTAGCATTTAGCTAAGTTTTCTTTTACTCATATGAAGCTGGGAACAACAGTGACATTTAACAAAGGTAATGTTGCAAAATTCAGCCCAATTATAACTCACAGTGTTCACTGACAAAACAACATGCTAATGTTGTTAGCATCAGCCTATGACATTTCCTGTGGCATATATAAGGCTAGTCGACTTTCCTCTACTATGAAGCCAGGATAACTCACGCACAGAATTCAGTTGCCATTTTGTTGTTGCTTTATTGTCTTATCTGGGAAATAAAGTATATTAAAGCTTTGTTTGAGTGAGGGAAAATAATAATAGGAGGTCTGCGTCGCCATGACATGAAGTTATATTTCTGAGGAGATGCACCGTAGGCTACGGTATAGGGTAGGCGTCTACACAGAGCCTATGTTGTAGGCACCTTGTCGACTGATGCATATGTATAAACTCCGCTTTAGTCGTTCTATGTTCAGAACAACAAACCCATTGTAATTTATGATCTATTGAAAAATGCTCATTGACAAGCGTAGAGGATTGCATCCAAGCCAGTCCATGTGTAGTTGAGTTCAGACCGAGATTGTTGTCTGATGTTTTTCAGCCGCAGACAGTAACAAGACTGAAGGCTTTGTAGCTTTTACAGCGGCACCGGGGGCCTTAAGACAACCATGTTGAAGACATGTGTGAAAGTAGAGCCCCAGTGCTTGGAGCCTCAGTTCAACCTGCACCAAAAACAATTAAGCCGTTAAAACTCCCCAGGGCTCCCTGACGCCCCATAAACAACAAAGTGATCCTCTTTTGTTGTTTACCAGCTGACTACAGAGAGGGCTCCTTCAAGCTCTAACTGCTGCGGGGATGTTATGTCATTTTTACGCACAGCTAGCTAAAATGATTTAACCAGCGAGGCCAAAATGACAGATCCCTATCCATCTGTCAGGGCTCAGTGGTTCTTACTGTCGTCCAAGTCCAGCTCTGTTTATGTAAGCTTTGGTTGAGTGCATTAGGAAAAGGGCCGTAGGAGTCAGGTGCTCCTCTGGGGTGGATAAAGATAGCCAGGTGTGTTTAACTGCCCTCATCTCCTCTCTATCTCCATCTCTCCCACCCATCCATTAGGGATCTGCCAGTTCCCTAATGTAGGCGTGTCGCCGCCCCATGTAGAGCGGTTATTTAGAGCTGAAAATAATGGTGATGCCCGCCTCCAGCTTTTGTGTTTCTGCACTGATCATGGAGGACAATGAACCCCTCACAGTGCATGCACTAATGAATAAGCCCTCTCAGTCACACAGGAAGGAGGCCCTTGATGAGAGGAAGTGTAGGGAGAGGGGCTGTTGATGGCAGGGGTTTTAGCCAAGTACACACATCTCCTCTCATTCAGGAAGTTTTGCTTGGTAATCTGCTGCAGTGCCGTCACAGAGTAACCCCAATGTCTCCAGTCTGGCTTTGTTTTTATCTCTGTGGGACATATTGACTGTACTCTGTGTCATCTCTCTATCACAATATGCTCTGTTGTAGTCCCGCAACATATGATAACACTGCTTATTAAGTATTATGGTGACGTCAGCTCAGTTGTCTCCAATCTTATCCTCGCTCTGATTGCTTTCCGACCAAATGTAGTTCGTGCAAGAACTGTTTGCACACTTTGCAGTGATGCAATACATCACCAAGCCTGTGCAAGGCAGGAAATACTTGGCCCTCTTTCCCTTTCAGCTGATCCCCCCCTACCACCCACTCTTATTTTTTACATTCTCTATCTCCACACAGTTTCACCAGCCTCAGTGCCGTGTGGTGTATTAATCGTTACAGGTGACACATCAGCTGAGTCAGGCCGGCGTATGTGGCACAGTGCCCTGATTTCCCGCTGTGGCATTACATAAAGGAGGAAAGTACCAAGTCAGATGAGGACAACAAGGTCACCTCAGCTGAGCTTGCACTGCTCTCACACTGCTCCACCGACCCAGCGGCGGAGAGCTGTGACTCATGCTTTCCCCCAGCGAACAGCCAAATGTGCACCAAGATTCCTGATACATGAGCTCGGTTTAATACAGTGTTATTGTTGGTCATCCGCTTGCTCACGTGCAGGAGCAGGAGCACTTCTTTTTTTGCCATTTCCTATTTTTATAGTTCTATCTGTAGCTGTTGGAGGCAAAAAGTACTTTGTATAAAAGATAACTCTACCATAAACAAGTCTACTTAACTGCAAATCAAATATTCCATCGCTAACTATAAATATATTTGTTTATTAAGTTACTATGGGTGATTGTTAGAGCTAAAGGCATGTCCTGATAAAAATCTTGACAGTGATATATGATTGTCTGCATTGCAAACACAGCCAATAATAACAGGCTGCATGAAGCAAACTGGGGAGAGGCAGCTACTGTTGATATCCTGTTAGTGCACCGGGGTGATGGGGGCCAGCATTCACACAAGCTCACCACTTCCTGATGAGTTAATGGCCCTGGGCTTTATTTCCTTTACAGTTTCCTGCAATTTCTTGTAGATCAAAGCTGATAGCAGGCTGCGGTCAGCTCCCTAACTCCTGCAGTCCTTCACCTTTTCAAAACAGAGGATTTGTCAGCCATAAATCCTTCAGTTACACCCTGTGCCGCTATACTAGAGGGCAAAACTAAGCTTCACTGTCCTGATAATGGTTTGAAGATGGGATATTTGACGTTTAAAGTCAGTTTGCATGCAGTTTTGTTGTGGTTGCATGGTGTTTACTTTCCATAGGGTCAGCCATCACAGTGCAAATGGTGCTTAGCGACATGCTTCTTAATTAGCCGAAAGCAGGGGAAGTGAAATAATTAAATTTGCTCCAGCTATGTGAGAGGTCAGATTAGTACAGTTATAACTAATGTTGTTTTTTTTTGGGTCTAATCAAGCCAGTAGTAAGTGACCTATCTGTTAACTGGCTTCAAATACTTTTTTCCAAACCACATGTTGCCTATCCAAACATCTAAGTTTTTGTTTTGGTCATATTTGTGCATGGAGATGGACAAACCAAAGCAAAGAAACGTCCACAGATTGCTGTAAGAATATTAGAAACAGTTATTTGCAGGTCAAGTGAGGACACACACTATGATCTCATTAGAAACAGACGTTTTCTTCAAATCTCAAAAAGCACTTTAAAAAGACAATGGGAGCCTGTTAAGCACAGATTTGTGTGTGACCTCTCCGTCACACCACTTAACTATAAAAATGACCCGTGCACATGCTTGAGTCACACAAACATGCAGCTTGCAGTTTTTGTAACTCTAAATAGCCACTGGTGTCCGTTCACGCTGAATGGCAACGCGGTTGCTGTTCATGCTGCTCTGGAATGGGGCTCTGGTATGTAACAGAGGAATGCATGTGTGCTGGTGCCTGCGGTTTGGCCGCTGCAGAACAGTCGGGGGTAGCGGTATGAATGACGCTTTTGCAGATCCAACAACAAACCTCACTATCTACAGAAGCAGTTGATGCTCTGCCAAGGTTTTGACCTTATTTAGCATTTACGTAATGATGGCAGAAGGGGAAGAACAGGAAAAGTTGCTGTTATTCCAAGAGAGTGCTGCAGGGATGACATTTCCTTGTAGGCCAGCATGTCACCCCCATTTCCTTGACAGAAAAACCCAGGACTATTGCAGAAAATGAGCTGTGTGTCAAATATAAGTTTAAGATACTTGCTTGTTTTGCTCAGTGAGATAATCTTCACAAATTAACGCCACTTTTAGGATTCTTGTTGATGCAATCATCAGAAGTAAAAAGCTAATGTTATTAGGGATAGACCGATATGGATTTTTTAGGGCTGATGCCGAAACCGATTTTTTTCCATCACCCTTAGCCGATGACCGATTATGGACTGCCGATTTTCTTGAGCCGATATTTGGGGCCGATACTGCTTTTGCTCCCTCAATTTACATTAAAAAAAATGACACAATGATAACAAATATTACAGGTCTCAAGTTTAAAATAAGAAACATTTATTGAACAGTAAAAAATACTTAAACAAGATGGAAAGTTGGGGTAGAACAGGTAGAATATTATTATTATTATTATTATTATTATTATTGTACATTCAAATAAAAAAAAGAGTTCAGTGCTCTTAAATCTTCCAGTAATGTCTTTATAAAATAAACAAATATTTAAGCTGAAGCATAAATAAAACAACAGCTACTGTACACAGTAGGATTCAACAGCTTTGTTCAACTTAACCACATACTTTCAAATGAAAAAAAGTGCCAGGGAAAAATAAATCCGCAAACCCACGCGTGTATCGGCCGATGCCGATACAAGTAAAAAAACTCAAATATCGGCCTGCCGATGTATCGGTCTATCCTTAAATGTTATGCTATAAACAAACTGCACCGCGGTTGCATTCAACATTGCCACCACCAAAAGGCATTAAAGCCGTGGTCAGTGTGATGATGCTGTGTTGTCTACGTTAGCCACTTGTTAACAACCTTCTTTTTCAAGATACATTAAAGAGGGGATATAAACTTGTGCAGCAGACCCCACACCATAACCTACACCATTGTGAACATTTATACTTGTGTGGTGGTGTGTCTGTGTCACTCTGCAGTTACACCTCCAAACACTAGTCGGTGGCGGGGTTTCTGTGAAGTTCTGTAAAGTTACGTTGATTCAAAACACACATTAAACACACATTAAACATGGCTTAATAGAGACAATTTCAAACACAGGTACACAAATTGGCTTCACTATAACTCGCAGCATTCACAGACAAACACTTGTCTTTATCTGGACACATTTTCCCCACAAATACAACATGCTAACGTTATTAGCACAAGCCTATGGCATTTTACATTGTATACATTAGCCTAGGGGCTAGTGGACTTTTCCTCTACTCATATGGAGCCAGTGACAACAGCAACATTTAACAAAGGTATCGGTACAAAATTCGGCTCCATTACAGCTCACAAGGTTCACTGACAAAACAGCTGTCTTATACTAAACATGTTTTCTAAACAAATACAACATGCTCATGTTATTAGGACAAGCCTATGGCATTTTACATTGTATAAATTAGCCTAGGGACGAGCGGAGATTTCCTCTGCTCATATGAAGCCAGGATAAATCACACACAACACTTAAAATGCTATTTTTGTGGAGGCTTTATTGTCTTCATAGTTTATTGTTTCTTATCTGTGAAATTAAAGTAAATAAAAGCTTTGTTTCCACTGAGGGAAATGGTTTCAGCTTACAAAAATAGACAGGAGGTCTGCGTGGCCGCAACATGTAGTTACATTTCTGGAGAGGTGCACGTCAGGCTACGACGTAGGGTACAGCATAGGCTCTGCATCAACGCAAAAGGATTAAGCCCGCATTTAAGGCTGACTGATAGAGGTTGGGGTATTTACGGATGTGTTTTCATGTTGTAGAACAAAACATGAAAGTCTCTTACGATTGTGTTAACCACAGACCTTATTTCAGGCATCTACCAAAAAAAAATCAATGACTTTGAGACGAGGAAACCAGAAGTGCAGAAATGCTAACTCATTTTCATGTTATAGGACTCATTCCTGCAGCACTCCACTAGCTAGTGTTCATGTTTTATTCCAAGATGGTTCAACACAGTGCTAGCCCCGTAGCTTCATAATTTAAATAGCCATAATAAGATACTTCATAAGCAGTTTACTTTGCTGAATTTTATGTTTTGTTTTTATATTAGCTTTTATTTGGATGGAACTGCCAGCTACAGTGGCCAGATATCTTCAGCTAGCTTCTAACTAACTTAGAGGCTAATGTGAACAGTTTTTCTGACTTGGTTGGTCGCAAATGTGGTCTCAATGATAAGATGTAAATGTGGCGTCAATCAGGGCCAGGACCATGCTAGTGCCCTCACCTTATTATCATGCAAATGCTTGAAAGTGCTTCAAGTTTCCTGCTCCTGTCTCAGAAACCACTGAGGCAGCAGTTGTTGGATAAATTGATCAGAACAAAGGTCATCTTCCAGACCCAAACTGTTCTTTCTTAGTCTTCGTTTATCCCGAACAAATAACCCCAGACATCTACCCCGGTAATACACATGGCATTTGACAGCTTGACATTAGTGATTGTGAGCTTAACTGTTCCAACTTGTCCAGGTCAGACAAAGAACTCAATGTTGCTCACAAATTAAGTCAGCACTCCGAATTATGTTTTATGGGCAGGATTTTTGTTCAAGATCTGACACTAATAAGATATGCTGCAGCTGATAACTACCTACTTTTATAGCACCCCAATTTTGGGGGGTTTATTCAACAAGCCTAGAAATAATTAGACTAACTGGCAACTATTTTGATAATTGATTTAGCCTATAATTTAAGTCAGTTTGGTTTAAAACATTGACTTAAATTCAAGTTATGAAAGCAAATTGTCCTCTATCTTATAACGCTTCCTCAAACCTGTTGTGTTTAAAAATGCTGGAAGAAGTGTGAACTTGTTCTGACTGCATCTCCTGTCCGTCTCCAGCTGTGTGCAGGTAGAAGAGCATCATGCTGTGGATATCGATGTTTACCACTGTCCCAACTGTGATGTCGTACACGGACCCTCCCTGAGTGAGTACTGCTGTTTCTCATCAGTGTTGTGTTTCCTTCCTGTCTCTGTCCCAACACGTATCTCATCCATCACACACTCTCTGTCTCTGCCTTACATTTACATGTCTAACCCGCTTGCCATTCAGTTTTCCCTCCCACCCCCATCGTCATATGTCTGACTGCTCACAGGGGAAAAGGGACACTCTCTGTGGTGTTAGTCAAGTCTGATGTTTTTTGGCGGGGGGATGGGTCAACCTCAGTGAGCCCAGAGGGCAGACATTAGCAGGCTAATTGAATGGTGTTGTAAGCCCTCCACTTTGATTGGACCAGCCCCTCCATCTCCATCTCTGAGCTCAGGGGTTGAGTAGTGAATTAATGTCCTCACAAAAAGCGGTGTTGATGTGTGTAATTTACCACTTTGTTGGGAGAGCAAGCTTTAAGAGGGCGACGGCATTTAAAACGAAACAACCCTGTGAACCTCTGATGTTTTGTTTGCTGCAGTGAAAAAGCGCAACAACCGCCACAGGCATGACTACACAGAGCTGGACGATGGATCGAAGCCGGTGCAGGCCGGCACTCCAGTGTTTGTCAAGGAGCTCCAGAACAGGGCCTTCGCCAGGTGGGTATCAATTCAGATACATGCACATGTGTACCAATCCAACCACTGAAGGTCAAACTTTGTTCATGTATGTTTAATCGGATAAAGATTTCCTCATTGCTGCCTTTCCTCTGCATGGTATGGCACCACTCAACTCAACTGGACTCATTTTTTTGGTTCTCCACTTGCAAAAGTTGTGGATAGTACCTGATACTTTATTGGTATCACCAAAAAACACTCTCTGTACCAAGGGACATCTTGCACAAACCCACCATTTTTGAATAGCCACGCTACCGTCAGTAGCTACATCATACAATTGACCAAGTACAGACATTGTTGCCATTGAAAGGATAAAGCAAGTGTTGCATTAAAGATGACATCGTGACAGTTTCCTGTGGTGTCACTATGGCAGTCAGCTGAGAACCCCACCTACATTGAGGGGGATTTTGCATTGGGGGAAAAAAAAGGAAGTTGTACTGAAAGTGTTGAGTCAAGCTGAACCATGCAGTGAAAATAAGGCAACAGATCACAGACCTTGTAGTCGCCGCACGGTAACGTCATAGTCACTGTAGTCCTGATGTGTAGTGTACATTTGTGAGGAGGTGGTGTGGCCTATATGTATTACAGGTATCTGTGTAGGCTCTGAAGCGATGCCACTACTGCTTATCAAATATGGTTTCTGTCATTTTAGGTCGTTCTCATCATGCTGATGTTTGTTCAAGTGTTTATTTTTGTGATAGGTTTATTTGTACTTATTTATTGCTGTAACAAGGGGGTTCGATACAGAGACGTAAGTATAGACAGTGCGGGCAGTGTGGTTGCACTGGGGCCTGTGGAGGCTTTTCTCTGATATTTTTGTCATATACAGGTATGCAGTGAAGATTGTTGGGTAACATATGTTGATGTTATCTAGTGTCAAGTCTGTATTTGATCATGTGACAAGATGACACGATACAGTAGCTAGTTCAGGCACAAAATCTGTCAAGGCTGACATGTTGAGCACATCTGTAAGCAGCGAGCAGCCATGCCTTTTATACATAAAGGTGGCAGTAAGGAAGGACAACAGAGAAACAAACAGAAGGAAGACGTAGCAGAGCTTCCTAAATTAGATTCCTTTGGCATTTTTATAAACAGTTGCCGGTGGTGTGAGTTTAAGTAGTGCTCACTAGGGCCAATCACAGTTGTGTGCACTGGGGCCCGTAGTAACTAAATTACACCACTGGTTTGACGTAATGATTGACAGCTGTGTGTGCAAATCAGTGCTCCCGAGAGATCGCTACTGTGCAGACTCTGGTTCCAAATGACGTCACCAACGCAGGATGGGAGTGACCGTATCAGGGATATTTTGGCTTCATTTTTGCACAGAACAAGTAAATATGGACGTTCACTCTATGGTTTTAGGGGGTTTTAAAGGTGTCGTGAGTCTGTCTTAATAAAATGTACATACATCAAATTTACTGAGCTCGTTATGATCTTGTTTCAGTGGCGAGGAGATCATGATGCAGATGAAGGGCGAGCAGGTGACGACCAGGTACCTGGAGAGACACGGCTTCAGCTACCCCATCGCGGTCACAGAGATGGAGGGCCTGGGACTCAAACTACCAGCTCCCACTTTCTCTGTCAAAGACGTGGAGCAGTATGTGGGTAAGGACGCTTCTTAATGAACAAGCTTTAAAACAGGTGCCGTCTGCTGTATCAGATTTACAATAACACACCAGTGTTTGTCCTGTGGGAAGGATGTGGGGATGCACAGTAGCCTCAGTCTGCTTAAAAGCTGATGAAAGCACCCAACACCGGCCGGCTAAGTGGCCATCACTGAGCAGGCGCCATCTGTGTGTCAATAAGGACAGGTTTCTAGGTTCATGGGGTTTTAACCCACTTATCAGGCATCAGGCGATGGCTGAATAAGTTCTAAATGAGTGACGGCTAAGCTTTCACTACCCTCTCTATGACCACTACGCTTCCTTATTGAGACGGCCTGCCACTTCCCAGCTCCTATTACAAGCCCATTACCGAGCCCACTGGTGTTTTTATCATTAAGTTCGGATTACAGACACCCCCTCCCCCCCTTTCACTTTATCTCTCCCCCCATGCCCTATTGAGCATTAAGCCAAGGCACAGGTGTTGTGACCAGGGACTGAGTGTCGGGTTACGTTTCTTACAGTTAGAAGACAATGGGACAACAGGAGTGAATGCTGATGTCTTCTGTGTGTCACAAGGGTCCAAACAGTTGTGTAGCCAACTTAGTGTGTGGCCAGTGATTGGGCCCTGGGGTGGGCATCGAGGCATGGTCAGTGGAAGTCACATGAGTACTGTACTGAGGATTGGTATGATCAAGACACTGAACAAAATATAAATCTGTGACCGGCAGCCATGTTATAATGTATGTGGGACAATGTGTCACGCTGCTGCCTATATAAGCTGGTTATAGCGCGTACCATAGCACTGTATTCGGGGCCACATGCATAAGCAGTCTCGACTGGCCCCCGCCCTTCCTCTCTTGATCCATGTCTCTCTTACGCACATTTTGAAATATTTTTTTTACCAAGTCAGTTTACTTTCTTTATCTCTCCTTCATTTATTTCCCTTTTTTGAACCTTGCTTTCACTTTCTAAGGGAAACACATCAGTGTACGTTGGTGCTGCGTCAGAATAAGCGATCACTCACTCAGCTTTAGCTGCAATTAATGATGAATGCTAGTGCAGGGGTGGACTAAACCATTTTGCTCCTTGAAGGGGGGACGGGGCCTCAGAGAGCTTCCACTCTTTGTTGTACACAGTTCAGCCTCTCACCTGATATACTCAGTCAGTTTTAATTTAGTTTTGGCGCTAATTACTTACAGTTACAACAAAACCGAACCGAACAACTTTCTAGACTTTTCACGTGTGAAAATGTTACTTTATTATCTGCATAACAGCATCAAGTTGTATCTTTTAAGGTGTTTTCCTGATCTTACAGAAATCTATTCTTTGACCGGAAAGATCAAATGTTGCTCCAGGGCAAAACCAACTCCTAATTTCCACAGTCTGCACCAGCGTCTACCCTGATCTGTGCAGCTGACTTAATGTACGTCCAGTGAAAAAGATCAGCCTGAACCTCTGTATAGAAATACTGGATTTAAGTTGGTCTGACCCCGGGGAGATGCTTCATCATTCCAGGCAGACAGTACACATCTGTGGGATCCTGAAACTACCTTTGAAGAAGCTGCTGGATAACGCTTAAGAAATAATGTTTAGACTTTTCCCATAAGGTTTGTGTAGGAAACGCTATGTGGATGAATTACAGAGCAACGGACAGAGTGCTGAGGTCACAGATGGCTCTGTGATATATGACGTGATAATGTAAATCGTACATGTGGTACCCATCCTTATATTTAACACCACAGGGTCCCTGCGGATTCTTAAACATCCTAAAAGGCATTGAATTCAATTGTCTAAAAATAAGGCCTCATGCCGGGTTCAGACTTCATGACATGTTCGTCCGTTCGGGCAGTCACTATGTCAGATTATGGAGTCAAAAAAATCTTGGCTGACAGACTAAGTGTTGGTCCACGGGCAGTCATTGTGGGTTGTCTTTCACAATGTGTGTGATGTCATCACATTATTTGTGTCTTATGTTTATTTTTATTACTATTATTATTATTTCAGTCCCTATAGGTGTTCATGTCCCAGCCAAACTGTTTTTGTAGTAACGTAACTGAATCCTTCACAAGAAGTTCCTGCAAATGTTTCACAACAAAGTTTGCTCTTCACTGAAATTATAAGGGGCTTTTAATTTCAAATGGAGCGGATTAAAAATAAAAATGGATAACTATAGAGGGAATGAGAAATAAAGTCTGATGTAGTAGTTTTAAAATGAAGTTGGTACCCTCTGCAGTTATTGTGAGTAAAGGCCCAGCCACTATGGTATGTTTTCCTACCCAATCCTTCTGTAAAGTATTATGAAGAATTTAGTCTGAGCGGGCGGAAGTTCGCTGCATAGATCAGCCTCTCATTGGGCGGAACGAGCCACCCGCTGAAGTCCCGCCCTACCGCCTCCGGTTGTGTAGCAGTTTTCAACCGTTGTCAACACGTCCTTTACTAACTTTTGTGGTGTTTGATCTTGCGGGGATGTAGCCATTTTTCTGCCATGGTTCGCGTCCTGTAGGCGATATTTTTGTGGGCGTGTCACACCAAAACCTGTTTCCCCCCGGCAATATTTTTGCAAGCGCACCGTTGCTGTGGCACCGCCCAGAACGATTGTGATTGGTTGAAAGAAATGCAAGCAGCCGGGGTGTTTTTGTCTCCAATCTTATAGTGAGAGTCGGCCCAGCCAGACCTTTCTTTTCTTGAGAAAGGTCTGGTGAGCGAGACTATGAAGAATTAACATTTTTTGTGAGCTTGATGCTAATGGCAGGACTCACCTGTGTGCCTCTGCAGTGCCTCTGCTATATCCCGCCAGCGTTTTTCCTTTTTACTCTGTCGTGGTAACATCCCTAGAGGAAATATGTAGTTATAAATGGCAGCAGTGTTGGCTCTGTGTTTCTATTGGTCAAAGTGACGGCTGTGACTGAGAGAGTTGTGGAAGACAAACGAAAATCAAATAGACTTAGCTAGACTTTCTGTTCGGATGTCATGAGGTGTCCCAGACGTGGCGTCAGTTGTCATCAACTATGACACACTACATGGGATAAAACAATGGATTGTCACGCACAAGACTTGTCGTTCACTATTTTAGCTGACACACGTAGGATGGGTGCCTCAGGCCATAATTGAGCTGATAACGTATAGTCTGAACCTGGCAATAGTTGGTTTTACAATGTCTGAAATCAATCTTTCAAAAATCGTAAAAATGCTAAGATATGGGAAGTAGGGTTTTATCAGTACAAGGCAGTCCATACGAGGCTTGGTGTGTTTTATGTAGAAAGTTTTCCCACTTGGCAGGATGGCAATAAAGGCAGTGGAATCTCACATGCAGAGTGAGTAACACAAAATAATCAAGAAAACTCACCAACAAATGCTGCATATTTACCAGTTGTGTTTTACCCGGTCTCGAGTCATGATTTTTTTTTACAGTAAATATCTGGGCAAAATTGTCTGTAAGCCTCTGTCTTCAGTTTACTTCAGAGTGGCATTTAAAAAGTCTTAAATCTAACTTGACTTTTGCTGTAGGAGCCCTGTAATAAGAATGGTGCCATATTGATGGTGAAGAGCTAATGAGTTAATGATTTTTGGCCACATATGCATTGGTGATTAACAAGAAAAACACTGAAACTTAAACTGGTTTTAAATTAATTGTGTGAGAAACAAGTTCCTGGTCATATTTGCAAGAGTTACCTTAGTGAACGACCTCTTGTACATGGCTGTGTGTTGTAATATATTGCTGTGGGACATCAGGTAGCTCAAGTGTCTCTCGAGCTGGGTGTTTGATTTTGTTTTTTTCTCTCGCTGTTGGCTTTGTGAAGCTGGTGTTTGAACGTGGCGTTGTGTGGTTTCCAGGCAGCTTTGTCTCTCACTGTGTGACTGACTGCCTTTACTCCAGCTGTTCTCTGTCATCAGACGCTGGCCAGCTGGGCCTTCAGAGGTGTCTGTGAGTGCAAGTGCATGTTTGTGTGTGTGCGTGTGTGTGTGTGTGTGTGTGTGTGTGTGTGAGGGGGAGAGAGGGAGAGCACGCAAAGGGGTAATAAAAAAGGTGAGTGGGAGGGGTGTGGGGAAAATACAACAACCAGCTGTCTTGCTACACACACACACTGCACCCGGGTCTTACTTCCGGCCCCATGTGTCACCCGAGTGTGATTTGTAGCGTCCCAACTGTTAGCTGTGTTCGATGAGTTTCAGCTTCTTTTTTCTTTTCTCTTTCAAGCATCTGTTTTCTGTCTCATAAGCGTAAACACACCACATGAAGCCTATGCACACGCTCTTTCTCACATCTATACGCGGATTTCCTTCTACACTCAAGGTCTCCCACGCTCACATAGACGCACCGGCCGTCTCACCTCCACCCACTCCTCCTCAGGGACTGCCGGTCCGGACAGATTGACAGATTGGCTCACTCGCCTCGTTGTACAACCCCTCCCCACGCTGCCATATTGGTGCCAGTTTCCCTCAGGGCCTGATCTCAAAAAGCACATGAAGATGCCAGCAGGCCGCTGACCCCAGTAAACCCTGACGCCCACTCAGCAGCCAATTAAAAAGTTGGAGATATTCTTCATTCAAGAGTCACTGACTTCCCTGTCTGATATCATGTGGACTAAACAGTAATTATCTCCCATCTAGGTGGCGACAAAGTCATCGATGTGATAGATGTGGCCCGGCAGGCAGACAGCAAGATGAAGCTCAGCGAGTTTATCAAGTATTTCACCAACCCGGATCGACCCAAGGTCCTCAACCTCATCAGCCTGGAGTTCTCTGACACCAAGTAAGTTATGCTCCAGTCTGTTCACTCTGTTGGCCGAAGGAGGAGCCTCAGTGAGATTCACAGATTCCCAGTAAACACATGCAGCACGAGTCACACTGCAGAAAACAGTTATGTAAACTAGCTTTGGCAATTATGTAACATAGTTAGCAGTTTAATTTAGGTGTCATCCATTTTGTCAGACAGAGTCAAACTCAAACAGGAGTCATTTTTTTGTCAAACTACTGTCTCAAAGGTCAAGAATGAACTTACACACTAGGGTTGTAATGGTACAAGTATTGGTCCTGAACCTTTCGGTACATGACGTTCGGTTCGGTATGAAAACTTTTGGCAGCACACCAGTTGCTGTCCATTAGCTGCAGGATGCTAGTCAGCTTAGCCTGGTTAGCCAGGTTCGTCAAGCTCAGTGTACAATGTTTGTGTCCAACTGTACGTTGACATTGTTCAAGGTATCGCCTGAATGTGTCAGATTGGCGGAATAAGACCAAAACAGACGAGTCCTTCTCCCCACAGTGTTCAGGCAGCCTCCCACTGCAGATACAGACTGTGCCAAAGTAATACCTAATGCTATTGAGTGTTTATCACTGCGTATATGAGAGCAAACTTGCACACACTGTAACTTACATTGCAGAGAATAGCAAATTAAAAGCATATGGTCAAAGTGCTTGAGCTCTGCGACAGTGTGCCTTCATGTGAGCATATTAATCAATCCATTGCTCCTGATCTGTGAAGGAGCTGCAGAATTACAAACAGAGTCAAAGTCTGGCATTTGTGTTTATTTATTTGTAATATGCCGGTATTTGAGTACCTTAAATCTTCCTGAAATCCGGCTACTTCCAGTCAGTAAAACATAATTTCCTATCTCTGCATTTCAGATCAAAAGTGGATTTTTTTTAGGCCGATGCCCGATATCGATATTTGGGAATTTCAGAAAATCTACCAAGGATATATCGACCAATAATACATTTAACGTAACAACCAGGGGTGTAAAATGACATCAGTCTGGATTGATATATAGATTGATTCAGTAATTAATGATCTGGCATCATTGATGCGAAGTGAAAACATCGAAACACATTGTCATCTTTGAGATATGCCTACATTGTTAAATTCCCATGGTACATCTGTGTCACCATTTTCATCCTAGCGCACCTCCTTCTTAAACATTCAAACAGTGGTAGCAGCTTAAGCCCCGTTTTCACAGAGCAGTGCGGTACACTTATATCTGTTTCCTCTGTGAAAAGTTGTGGATGGTACCAATGGAACCGTTCCGTACCGGCCCCATTTTTGGTTATCCCCTCTGTTGGGGTGCCTGGCACACAGATCTGTTACTAAAAGGTGGACGGTCACTCTGCTCAGGGCTGAGTTGTGGCTGGTTTTGAGGCTCTTGTAACCACTGTTAATACTGTGGAGAGTTTTATTAGTAAACTGTAACTATAAAATGAAAGTAGCTGTAGTCTGAGAAAATAATTCACTGGGCCGACTGCCGGCGACTTTTAAGGTGGAATGTACTTGTTATGTTACTCAATGCATGAGTTGACGACGTGAATCAGTCAACACACCTTAAATTTCACTGTGACAACTTTGACCAGTACTGTAGTTTTTATTGTCTCTCTTGGATGACATGAAAGAGGACTGTTTGTGGTGGAAAGACTAGGGTCTAGGTACCATGTCTGAAGGGTTACTTTTGGTTCCAAAGGTACCATACCCAAAGTGTTTGGTGGAAACGGGTCTTTAGTGCCGAACCTTAGTGCTTAATTTATCTCACTCTAATAACCATAATCCTACATAAAACCTACCTCTTCATGTGTGATATATATACTTCTTACCTTTACACTTAACTGCAATGCTTGAATAAGAAAAAGATGATTTGTCCATATAATCCGTCTTAAATTTGTTTTAAAAATAATCTTAAAAAGGTCTTAAAAAGCATTACATTTAAGTGTCTAATACAGGCAGACACTCTGATTAGGACAGACCTGCTATCAGTAACAGCAGTTTTGTCAAAGTCTAAGCTTTCTTCTCTTCTGCCTCGCTCCAACCACCCACTCAGGATGTCAAAGCTGGTGGAGGTTCCTGATGTGGCTCAGAAGATGTCCTGGGTAGAGAACTACTGGCCGGACGACTCCTTCTTCCCCAAGCCCTTTGTCCAGAAGTACTGCCTTATGGGGGTCAAGGACAGCTACACAGATTTCCACATAGACTTCGGAGGCACCTCTGTCTGGTACCATGTTCTCTGGGTGAGTGCAAACGTAACACACACCCGGTCACATTAACTCTTTGTTTGTTGTTTAATTTAAAACCATGCAGCGCTTTCATTTGTCAAGCTCAAGTGGTTTTCCAGTGTGTTTGTATATACTGAGGTATCTGGGGCAGGCAGCCACGGCTGATTGGCTAACGCTTGCTGAAAGGTCACCCTGCTTCTCACATCACATCTCTTCATCAAGCAGCTCCGGGGGCAGCGCTGCTGTGCCCGTGCTGATGATCTCACCCTCCCTCTTCCATAAACTAAAGCTGACATTAATATCAAGGCGTCCGTGGGTGGATGTTTGTGGGTGTTTATAACAGCAGCATCACCATCAGCAGCTGCCACGCTCCAACACTCATCCAAGTGTCATTACAGTGTGGTGACTGTTAAACTCCTCTTCATCCGCTCCACAGGGTGAGAAGATCTTCTACTTGATCAAGCCCACTCCCGCCAACCTTGCACTATATGAGGCATGGAGCTCCTCGCCCAATCAGAGTGAAGTGTTCTTTGGGGACAAAGTGGATAAGTGCTACAAGTGTGTCGTGCCCCAAGGAACCACCCTGCTCATCCCTACAGGTCTGTGGTCATGTTAATGTGTGTGTGTGACATGTTTTATGTGGCGCTGTTTATCATCACGACCAAAGCAGCTCTCGTTCTGCTGTTAAGGTGCTTTCACGTCTGTAGTTTGGTTCGTTTGGTGACTGACAGTAGCTCATACACCACTTAACCTCTTCTTAAATCTGTATTTGCGTTCTCTAGTGTAATGAACATCCCAAGAAAGAACACCCGGTTATGAGCAATGTTAGTAAAGTTGACCATATGTTGTGAATACTGATGACAAGGTAGAGGTGACTTGTACTGTATCTTTTAACAACAAGCCATTTCAAAGTGCTTTACAAGGCAGTATAAAACGACAAGTATAAATAGATTTTAAAGGGTAAAATAAGGACACAGCAAAGTCCTTATCATTGAGATTGAATTCATGCCAGTTTAGCACAGTGCCAGGAAGTCCATCCCAGTTTCCACTGAGATCTAATAATACTGAGACTGAAATTTTGCCACTGTTTATGTTGAAGTGGATGTCATTCCAGACCTTAAAGGGACACTTTGCCAATTTTCAACCAGCTTTGTATCATAATAATGTCAGGGGGATATATAAATGAGCTATGGAAAGTTTCCCTCCATCTTACCAGCATCCTGATCTCCCTGCTCATCTCTCCCATCTTCCAGCAAACTTTCGCTGGCTTTAGGGCTGTTGCTTGCACTATAAGCCTCTTTGACACTGCCAGATTTTCCGCGAATGTTGAGCCGTTTTACCAGCAAGCTGCGAGTGTTTAGACACACAGAGGCAGAATGGCGAGTTAATCCGAGGTGGCCTTCAACAACGGGAGGGGCTGTTGAAGACTTGTGGGAGGAGCTGTTGATGACGCCGCATGTGCGAGCCACTGGAGGTGGATAAACAGGAAACAGCTGATAGCAAGAATTAGCGAGCAGCTAGTAGCAAGAGGGAAACACAAACCTGACAGACACTGTAAAGATGAGCAACTGTGGAGACAAAGAATTGCGCACCCTCCTTGTCCTCGCAAACGAAGAGGCCATTAACCGTCAGATGACGGGGACGGTGAAGAACAGGCCGACTTACGAGAGAATCGCCGCCTGACTAGCAGCGGCTTCCCTCCCACGTCACTGTTTACGTCACACGCTGAGCTACATGTTTTGTTACTTGCTCATGCCCCCCATTGCCCCGAAAAAGGCACATTCTGTATAAACAAAAGTAGGTAGGCGGCATTTTGCTGCACTCCCCGATTTTGTTTTTATACTGCCAATGCTGAAAAAAGACTGATTGGGCTTTCCTGCAAATTTGCACAATTCTGATCTAAAAAGGGCTAAGGATTGTACTTCTGCATGTTTGTATGCCCACCCTCATGACACAAAGACATCTCTCCCTCTCTCTCAACCTCAACTCAAACTGTAAAACCAGGCAGTGCTGATCAAATGGTTCTGTTACTGTAGTGCCTATTTCTCACCTAAAATGTCCTCAAACTTTAGAGCAACTGGTCCAGCCACAGGATCCGAATTTCTCCATAGTCATTAGTTCAAGGTTTAGACAGTTTAATACATTCAGCGCCATACTTGTGTTTGGTCATGTCGTTGAGCTAGTTTGCTGTCTCTGTTATTCAGTCATTCTACAGCAGGAAACGGCACTTCAAAATAAAAACTCTGTGCTGCAAATTCACTGTATTTAAACATAAAGTGTGTTTTTTACAAACTTGACATGTTTGTGAGCCACTTGCGGTCCATTCAGAATGGGCCCGCGACCCACCAGTTGGGGACCACTGCTTTAGTGCACTGTTTGGCTGTAATATGAGAGTTCATGAGCAGGGCAGCATACTGTTCCCTGTTAAAAATGGAGCTCAAATGGTAAAACTAAGCAGTTCTGATTAAATATGAACCAATATTCTGTTAGAGTTTCTGGCCTCAGAAACATATTTTAGCTCTGTGTTTAGCTGTAATTCATGATCGCTTGTTACCAGCTGGCCGCCACATTTTTTCCTGTGTCAAAATACCCAAGCATGCGTCACGTCTCCCACCAGTGGGAGCATTTATAAAGCGCCCCAGAGATGACGTTTTCTGTAGGCTGACACAGACGTCAGCATTGCCCTGGTTAACTTGTCAAAAAGCCAGTGGGACATATCCACTTTTATGGTTTTTTGAAGCCTCAATGCAACCACCAGAAGTAAAATGCTAACGTCATTCTATAAACAAACTACACCACAGTCGCATGACTTACATCCCGACCACAACGAGGCTGCAAGGCCGTGTCGGCATGATGACGTTACATAGTCTCATTTAGCCACTTGTTAGCAGCTTAGCTTTTTTAAGACACATCAAAGCTTGAAAATTCATGAGTCACATTGTGTAAACCACAGAGCTTATTTCAGGCGTCTCACCAAAACCCATTAAAAAAAAAAACAATTGACATTGAGACCAGCGAACCAAAATGCAAGCTCATTTCTAGGTTTTCGGACTCATTCTTGGAGGACTCTGTTGGTCTGGTGTGTTCTAGTAGTTGTAGGCTTTCTGCCTCGTGAGCAAAACCAAACGCCACAGCTGTTTTTCTCGTTTCTTCGGTCTTGTAGCACCAATTTCAAAGGTAATTGTTCTGTAGACAGTCAAGTTTTATTAAAAGAAGGTTTCCAGCAGTGAAATACTTCTTCAACAAGAGCAGTCTCTGTGCTCGTGTGACTGGAAAACATCAAAACAGTTGTTTAATGCCAAGAACATGTTCAGTTGTTGGGGAAAAATGCTTTTCAATTACTTTGTTTAAAGGGACAGTTCACCCCAAAATCAAAAATACACATTATTCCTCTTACCTGTAGTGGTGTTTATCAGTCTAAATCGTTTGAGAGCTGACAAGTGTCTTGACCTTGATATTGACATTGAAATGTGATTAATTGCTTACCCCTATCGGACAGCTCTAATGTTATGCCTCTGTGCTTGGTGCCTGACTCCTCTGCACCAACTCGGCTGACCTGTTGTCGGATTTGTTTGTCTTTTCGCATGCATCCAAAAGTAAAAATAATCACGCTTCCCATGGCTCCTGCCAGGAAAATACAGGCTTCTTCTTGAAGGTCCTCTATCATTGCCAAGGGAAAATAACAGAGAGCGAATGTCTTCCTGAGCAACAACCCAAACCGTTCTTAATGATCATAATTGCAATGGAAAAATGAAGGAGAACAGTGCTATTATGTAATAAGATGAAAGTAGAGTTGACTCTGCAGATCACAGCTTCTCCTCTGCACGTGACTCCGTACATTCCTTTAACTAGCGGCGCTGCTGTTGTTAATTAGAAGTAGCGTTCGGAGGGTAAAAAGATGTTTGTGTTTCATGTCGCTAACTGAATATGACATGCCTTCATTCATCTGAGTGAAGCTAATGTCTCCAGTCGTACCATTATCCATCCATCAGTAGGCTCTCTATAGACTTTGTAAGCGGATTGAGTTTCTTTGCGCTGCCCGTGCATACAGACAGACAAAGCTCAGTTGAGCCCGTCAACTGCTGGACGTCCTCAATCAGTCTTGCAGCCGATGCTTTCTCAGCAGGCTGAAGCAGTGTTGTAAAGGAGAGCTTTTGGCAGAGAGGGTGTGGAGAGGTGGGAATTAAGTGGGGGTCAGAGAGCACAGTAGGTCAGTCAACCAGTGCATTATCAGGCCTGTCTATCAGCCTTACACCCCCCTTCCCTCAGACTCTGCTTTCTCTCACTTTGGGTTGTATAAAGAGAAGTGTTTATCTGAGGGGGAGCATGACAGTGGAATAGCCTTATCTTTTTAAAGTCTGACTGTGGGAGGATCAGAAGTTTGTTTTTGTGCATACACTTGTGTCATTTAAGTGCTGTAAATATCCACATGCACGTCACTCTAAGCTACATGTTTAATCAACTGCATTGTATTGAAGTGTAACTCTTCTCTCTTAAGTGTAGTATTGTTGCATGTCAGTGTGTGGGCAGGTTGTGTAAACTCTCTGTGCTCTGGCGCCCCCTGCAGGCTGGATCCATGCTGTTCTCACCTCTCAGGATTGCATGGCGTTTGGAGGGAACTTCCTTCACAACCTCAATATTGGCATGCAGCTCAGGTAAACAGCTCGTATAGTACAAAGAATCAGCGTGATTGTGTTTATTTTAATATAATCTAGAAATAAATTTGCTCTTGTGTTTGTTAGTTTATCACTAAATTGTGTTTCATCTGTTGGTTTGTAGGTGTTATGAAATGGAGCGTCGTCTGAAAACCCCAGACCTCTTCAAGTTTCCCTACTTCGAGGCCATCTGTTGGTATGTGGCCAAGAACCTCTTGGAAATGCTAAAAGGTGAGAGTCTAATGTTGATATATAAACACACACACATGCAGATAAGAACACACAACATCAGATGTAAAACAGAAAACAACAGGACAAATAACAAGCCGTAAATGTAAAGCAAATCTTTGCTAGCAGCATCTATTCAAATGTATGTAGTTTAATTGTTCAAGACACCATTCAGTCACTGTTCAGTCCCTATGATACCCACTGCATGCACACTTCCAACTAAGAAACACAGCTTTGTGACTCTGTATTTTTAGATTTTTAAAAGGTTTATCTTACCCTAAACAAGTAGGGTCATTTTTCTCAATTCACAAAGAAAGATCTTTACAAAAAAATCAAACTAATGGTTTATGTTTTGTGTTTTTTGGGTCATAAAGCAGTGACTGTTTTAATACAAGAGTTGACCAAATTCATATCACACATTTCACAATATTTGATTATTGTTTTCTTCTGGGTTTAATTAACATCCATGCAATACTTTTTGGCTTTACAGTTTGTGATTTTTCAAATGTTTTTATTGTGAAGCATCATTTTAAAAGATGACGAAACATAATATTTCTAGGCTTATATTACATGTAGCAAACATAATTTTAACTTAAAAAAAGAAACAATTAAACAAGTAAAACAATATTTATTGTGCAAATTAATTAAAAAACAAATCAACAATCAAGGAAAATAATAATGACAAGAACAATAATAAGAGGAACAAGAATTGTATAACATCATCAGCCAATTGTTCCTCCCTACAAAATACAAAACCACCTGGTTGAAAAGAGAGGTGAGTGTCAGCCACAGTGTTCTGCCAATGTTAACAAAACCCAGAAGATCAATGGTCAATTCTAGCATTAAAACAGTCACTGCTTTATGACACCCCCCCCCCCCCCCCCCCCCCCCCCAAAAAAAAAAAAAAAAAACTTTTTCACATAAAAAGTCGTATCTGTGATTTGAGAAAAATGACACTGTTTCTTTAGTTAAGATAAATCTTTTAAAACCTAAAAAAGACAATACAAGCATCAGCTTGTAAATGTAAGAAATGGCAAATATTCCGGTCAGAAGGTTAGTGCTTCCTCCAGTACCTAAATATTGAAGATATACTATGCAGGATTATCCTTAAAAAGACATGTAAAAACTCATACAGAAGTAATCCCTCTCAGTCATCACTTATGACCAGCTAGAAGTGTGTGGCAGTGTATATTCTGCAGAGACTACAGACGTCTGCCTGTACTTTCTTCTTATTTTCCTGTGTTCGGGACATTTTCATTTCATTTACAAAAAAGTAGTAACCGGGTGCCAGACTGTAAGCAGCAGGCAACCAAGAGAAAGCTATGAAAATTGTGAACACAGTGCTGCAAAAAACCTTGCAAATATAACGAGGCAAAACATCAAGTGGACAAAGCTCATACCCAAACGAGAGTGAATCTGGAGTTGGCTTTTCACTTTCTCTGGCGAACAAGTTTACAGACAGTAACAGACAATTTCAACATAGTGTACCTTTAAGCATTAGCTTGGGAAAAGTTACAGTGCAAAGTTATAAACATCTCCCTTGGTTACTTTAATGACTTCAGTTTTAAATTTTCTATCTGTGATTTTTACAGGTTTAACTCTTATGTATGTTTTCTCCCCTCTCAGAGCTACGGGAGGACAACTGTCCGCCCCCGACCTACCTAGTGGAGGGAGTCAAGGCTTTAATCAGTGCACTGAGGACCTGGTTGAAAAGAGAGGTGAGCGTCGGCCACAGTGTTCTCACGGTCATCTCCGTATACCCGCACCTGCCTCAAATATCTCCAGTGCAGATGGTTATTGTTACACAGTCGTCACCGCTGTTGGTTCTTATCTCCTGGATGTGTGTCAGTGGTCGACAACAGACTCCTTTCTGTTCACCTCTCCTGTCTGAATGTGCTCTGCTGTGGCTTTGCAGGTGACTGAGCCCACCAGTGAGGTACCAGACCATATCAGGCCGAACCATCTCATTAAAGAGCTGACCAAGGAAATCCGCTACCTGGAGGTAAGAGAGGGGACGAGGAGGGAAGGATAAAAGAGAGGGTCAGAGTTTTTAATTTAGGTGTTGATGTCTGCTCTGAGAAAAGCTCAAATCCTGAACTGAGCATCGGTGCTGGTTTTGTATATTAACTGTATCATGTTACAAAAAGCTGTAGAATAATTTTGTAGAGATTATGTTTATTTAGCAGTGGTAATCGTCCACATGCACATCCACACATTTTTTTTTTTTACAGGTATTTGGTAACAACAGCTGCACAGATGAAACAAAGTACCCACACATTGCTATCTGTGAACAAATTCAAATATGGAAGCTCAGAAGGGCAAAAAAAAAAATTCAGATTTGCTGTCACAAAAAAGGACGTACATCGAAAAAGCAATAAAATACAAAGGACAGAAGACAGGCTGACGCTTTAATTATGGGACAAAAGTAGGCTGAATTTGCCCTTGTTGTCCAAAAATGGGTCCCGGGACCATTCCGTATGGACCGCAGTTGACTTGCGAATGTGTCAAGTTTGTAAATAACACAATGTATTTAAAGTACACTGAATTTCTGGCACTAGCTTTTATTTTGAAGTGCCTTTTCCTGCTGTCAAGTGAGTGAATAACGGACAGCTAACTACCTCAACATCGTGGCCAAAGGCAAGTATGACGCTATTAAACTTTGTCGACCTTGACTTAATGACTAAGGGGGAATCTGGACCCCTTGGCAGAACCAGTTGGGAACCGCTGTCTTAGAGACAGCATATGAAGGATGAAGTTTACATTTTTATTCAAAAATGTTACATTGAAATAATATGGGGTGGAGCCTATCCCTGCTGACATTGGGTGAGAGGCAGGGTTCACCCTGGACAGGTCACCAGACTATCACAGGGCTGACACATAGAGACAGACAACCATTCACACTCACATTCACACCTACTGACAATTTAGAGTCACCAATTAACCTGCATGTCTTTGGACTGTGGGAGGAAGCTGGAGTACCTGGAGAAAACCCACACTGACACTAGGAGAACATGCAAAGTCCGCACAGAAAGGCTCCCCCACCCTGGGGTTCAAACCAGGAACCTTCTTGCTGTGAGGCGACAAAGCTAACCACTGCATCACTGTGCCACCCGACTTTTATTTTGACAAAATTTGAGACATTTACAACATTAAATGCAAAAAGAAGGCACAAATTAGTGCCTTAAAAGTTACTAGAATGCAGGAAATTAAGTCTGAACCATTGTTTTTTTCATATATTCTGTTTATACGGAAGCTTTATGCATTCATTTGAATAGAAATACTTGCCCTGTTTTTCCGAATTAACAAGAATAATATCTCAAAATTACAAGAAAAGTTTTCATGAAAATAAAAATTCTGAATTAATGAGAGACAATATTGTCTTGATAAATCAGAAAGACAGGGCAGATATTTTTTTTCTTGAGTGAATGCACTGTGCTTCTGTACATTTATACCACTGTGATGTTTTCCTGTTTTGGTTGTTGACTTATGTTACTCTGCGTAAAATAAAACCTTGACTGACCACACGAAGGATGCACGCCGACGTGTGGTAATGAGACAGCTTTAAAAAATGTTAAATATGAAACAATTCAAACTATTCAAAAATCTTGTAAACTTGTAAATTACCGACTCTAATAGAAACTTGACTCCAGTGTGTTTTACTCACGTCAACAGGAGGAGCCAGTCGGTGGTAGCAAGCCAGTGAAATCTCAGGGAAGTGGGTGTGGAGTAGCATCTGGAACAAACGGCTGCCCGGCAACTCGCGCCACACTGGAGAGGCTGTGCCAGGCCCGGCAGGCGAGGAGGGCTGCCAGGCGGCTGAGGGAGCAGCAGCGACAGGCCCCCAAACTGCCCTCCAACCTGGACATCTTGGAGCGGCACACCAGGGAGGTGCTGAAGAGGCTGGAGGTGGGACCGCTGGAGGAGGTGAGCAGTCAGTGTTTACTGACAGTAGTGTAGATGCTCCCTTGGCGTATACATGTGGATTAAAGATGTAATAGACTGAATATTTATTAACTGACGCGGGTCTGTTGTACTCAGGATGCGGCGTTCTGTGCCAAGGTTCGTGGGAAGCTCAACAAAGTGTCAACTGCATCAGCAGCTGCTGCAGAGTCTTTAGATGACAACCACCTACGGCTGATGCTGGTCAACGGCAGAATTATCAGGTGGGAGCTCACGTCTCTTCGGTTAACACAGCTATGTTTGTGCCTCTCATTCAGTGAGGCTCAGTGGTCATTTGCACACAATCAGCCAACTTGAATTTGGGGAACAAAATGAGAACGTTTCAGGCACAAGAGTCCGAAAGGTTCAACAATAAAATTCTTAAATAACATTACGTTTGCCTTTTAAGCAGAAAACAACAGGGGAATTAAGTTGCACAGACAAACCCTCACTTTGATTCGTCACACCACAGTCAAGAGTTTTGATGATGTAAATGTTTTTATTTTACAGTCGAGATTCTCAATATTTTATGTCAGAGTTACATTTGATTTCATCACTCAAACATGGATGTTTGTGTGTGCAGAGACATGAGGCGGCCAGGCAGCAGCCCCGTGAAGACGGAGGGTGAACGGTCATCTGTCGGCCCACCAAAGAGTCGTGTGGACGTGAAGCTGGAGAGGACACAGGACAGTCGAGAGCAGCACAGAACAGTCGAGAAACCCACACACTTCAGTAAGTCACCAGTGGCTGTTACTATGATAAATAAACCTTTATGTTAAGCTTTGTAGTCTGTTTACTGTGTCGATGTTTAACACTGACGGTGTGTTCCTGTGTGTTCCCAGGCGGTCTGGAGAGGGTGAAGACTGAACTCAGGGAAGAAGTCTCAGGACACTCCAGTGTGTCAGATGTGGATTCAGACAGTGACTCTCCCACAGGGGTAAATACTGAGCAACAGCAACAAATGTCATAAACACCGAAGCACATGCGGCTCAGAGATATTGAGATGAATTTGGTTGTTTGTTCTTATTACAGCTCCATAATCAATGTTTTCCTTGTAGTATCAGTGTCTCTTAAAACTGTGTTGTAGGCAAAATGTATCCATGGAAACATTATAATGATTATTATTATTGATTTAAACATGCAGAACAGACAGTAGACGGTGATACAAAGCCACAAATACAGTCCATACTGACAATATAGGCAAGGCCACAATTTAAGATGTGCATGCAGGTACAGCAATTTAAACAGCAGCTGGTAAGTGATACATTAAATTGTGTGTCGTGCCAGAGTTGTAAATACATCTGCATCTTGTCAATGTAGCGTAAAGCATCATCATCGTCGCCGTCGTCTTCTGACGAGGATTCAGAGAGTTCCCAGGATGAAGAGGAGGATGAAGAAAGGGGCTCATCTCAGCAGAGAGGCTCAGGGCACACCATAGAGCTGGACCAGTCTGGCCAGAAACTCAGGCACAAACACAAACCACTCAAACGGTGAGAAACACTGTCCCACCACGGCACCACTCAAAACTCAAATATATATTATTTTTATACACACACTGAGAGATAGTAAATAAGAAGTCGTGTCTTCTCCCTGCAGAGAACGTCCTACCTCACCCAGCACAGAAGAGGCCATTCAGGGGATGCTGTCCATGGCTGGTCTGCTGTGCTCCTCCAAGCCGGAGAAGGTGACCTCGTCCCGGGAGCCCTGGTGGTCCGGCTCCAGCCAGTGCTCGCCGCTGGAGCAGAGGGAGGAGGCGCAGCACCAGCACCGACTGCAGGGGGGCAAGAGCCCGATGGACAGCCAGGGCAACAGCAGCGAGGCCTGGGACAATCAGGGGCTGCCCAGCCCAGAGACGGACTACCAGTACTGTGACCCCTCAATGTCTCCGCCGCTGCATCCTTCCAAGAGGCACGCCCCCAACCCCCCACCTGTCAGCAATCAGGCCACGAAAGGTTTGGAAATCACATTTTTACTTCTTGTCAGTAGAGAGCCAGAACAGTGTTTTTATTCAAGAGTTTGCTGATTTTGTTTTTTAAATTTTATTTTATATCCAAGTTTGACAAATTATCATCATCATCATCAGTCTTCTTCCAAGTATATTTTTGCATCTTCTCTTGTTTAATTGCACCTTAACTTTTTTCATGCCTTAGTTCAGCGTTGCTTTTTGGCGTCTATTGTTATGTAGCCTCTGAGGTATGTTGCTTTTGCTTTGCTTTCTTTGCCAAATTACTTTGTAAACTCCATTTTTAGAGGTGCTACATAAATAAAGTTATTATTATTATTATTATTATTATTATTATTATGTAATTTCAAAAATGTTAAAAAGTTGGTTAGTTAACTTTTTGTCAAACAGTTATTCAAATTAGAGAAAAATGCATCTGGAGGGAACCTTTTTTAAATTAATAGATTAGGCAAAGAAAAATTAATTAAAAGATAACAGATGATGTGCAGAAGGGACTGGGAGCAGCATTAATGCAGAATTAATGTGATGTAAAAATGCTTCGATAGCAGTAAATGAATAAAGTAAATTAACTGATAATGTGCGCCTATATGACCTTAAAAATATATAACAATTGAAAATAAAATTAAAATTAAAAATGTAAAAATAAATAAGTAAAAATAAAAATAAATTTGAAAAAATAATACATACAATTTATATTTGCAACAATTTTGATGATCTCATTTATTTAAAAAAAAGCCGCGAAATTCACTAGTTTTGGCTTCTCAATTATACATTTTTATTTTTTTTATTTTTTTTTTGTCTTTTATGAAAGTAAATAGTAATAAATATTTTGGGGTTTGGAATGTTGGTTTAAAAAAGACATTTAAATATGTCACCATTTAAATTGGGATGGGTATTTTTTTTTCACTATTTTAGACAGACATAAAATATGACAACATTTACACTAAACAGTTACCAAATAATCATTATTTACAGCACTAGTAGACATGCATTTTGATCATTCACTCATTTTTAGGCTCATTTCTAACACTGTCGTAATTTTCTTTCTTGTTTTCCTCTCAGGCAAGCGGCCCAAAAAAGGAATGGCCACAGCCAAGCAGAGACTGGGGAAGATCCTGAAACTCAACAGACACAATCGCGTCTTTGTGTAACACTCCAAATCTTCAAAAGCAAAGTGACACGTGGGGACGTATTCTTGAAGAAGAAGAAGAAAAAAGAAACATTGGTGTATTTGTTACCAGACACTTTTTTGTGCTGTAGAAACGGAGAGAAGGAAAAAAAATGAACACACTGCCTGGAGACTGATGGAACCTTGACACGTAAAACACGCTCACTGTGCATGCTTAGGAGACAGGGTATTGGATTTGAAATAAGCAAGTGCACGGCTTCACCACAAGCACACTAAGAACAAAACAGAAAGGAGCTACGGGAAGCGGAGAGGGACAAGCATGTTATGAATATTTTCTGCTGCAGGGAAAGGTGGACTGAAGCTCCTGCGGGCATTCAGACGGACAAAGGAGACGTAGGAGGTCTACCAAACAAACAACAGAAACGCTCGCTTTGCCGGGGAGCAGCTTCCGATGCCAACATCATCTGCATCACGTTTTAATATTTCCTCTCTCTGCTGAACGCACCCTCCCCTCCGCACAAGCTTCACTCGCTTCACGGCTATCTGCGACAGACTGAACGGGACGGAGGAGCAGATGAAACGGAGCTGTATGTCTCTAGCAGGGTCTTTTGTTTTTTTCCTCTGGCTCTGAGGGGGAAACGAGGTGCTAAGGAGGACGCGGTGAACTAACTGAGATTTCAAAATGGTGCTTATTGTATGTACTTCTCTCCACTCATGCTTGTCCCTTCCAGCCCCTCCTTTATCTCAATCACACCAGCAATAATGACTTTGTGGAGAGAGGAAAGATGAGACAGAGGCAGCACTTTGGTGCATCCTTCCCCCGATTCTTCAATTTGTAAAAATCTATAAATGTTTGGGGACGACAGAGTTGCATCTCTGCTCTTTGCAGATGATGTAATTACGTTGGCTTCTTCACAGCGTGACTTCCAGCGTGCACTGGGGCGGTTTGAGTGTATAGGGGTCAGGATGAGAGTCAGCACCTCAGAGTGTAAGGCCATAGTTTCCTGGGAGACAGTCACTGCCCCAAGCAAAGGAGTTCTCGTATCTCGTGGTCTTTTTCATGAGTGAGGGAAAAACGGAGCGTGAGATGGATTTACCAGTCCATCTATGTTTCAACTCAGGATGTCAGTTTTGGTTAAATTTGCTTTTGATAGCCCGCCACACATTAATTGGCAACTAACCGGTTCATTTTTAAGAAAAAATGGAAAGTCATGAAATACAAGAGGCCTTTGTTTTTGGTCCAACGTTCCATTGACTCATTGAGCTTTAGTGCAGCATTTCAAAGCGCTCTCCATTTCGAGGTGGTGAAATTTAAATGTTCTGTTATGTAAATATCTTGAATTTTATTTTATTTTCTGGCACGTAAAAATGCGGAAACATAGTGCCCACTGCCCACCCTCTGGTCTCCACTGGTTAGCAAACATTAGCCTTGGTCCCTCTGCACTGAGCACAACCTGGGCCTGGTGGGAGCTAGCTAGCAACACCACTTATGTGGAGATTACTGCTGGTAACTCAATCCCAGTGGCAACTCGGCGTTGCTGCAGAAACATAGTAGACAGCCTCAGGTTTCCCCCAAGGTTGCCCAAGCGAGTAAGCGCATTCAATTTGAGCTGCAAAACCCCGTTACAGTTGTTAATTATGCTGACACTGCTAACTGTGCTAGCAGAGCTAACAATGGTGCTAAAGTGGATTTGCAGCTAACAGTTGAGCTGCTTACTCACCAGGGCGAAATGGGGCGAGACTGAAAGGTGGCTATCATGTTTCTATAGCAGAACTGTCAGGTCGGGACAGCACTACTGGCAGGAATCAGCTGCTAGCTAATTAACTCCCATAACAGTATGAGATTTTTACTGTATGATAACCGAAACCGAAAATATCGCTGTTTCATGGTATCACAAAATTATTATTATGAGTCAGAATGACCGTTAAAGGAATTAAAACAGAAGGGTCATCTTTGGCTGACAAACCTTTTATTAATATAATTGAAATTTGAAACCATTTTTTTAAAATGGCAGTAAATTTGCCCTTTTAAAAAATGACAAAAATGTAGTTGAAATTCTCCTTCAAGTTTTTTTTTTTTCAATATCGTAGACAAAAAAATAAACATGGTATGATGATCTTTAATTTTCATATCATGGTACACCTTAAAACCGGTCTACCGCAGCAACCCGACTCCCAATGTGGTGCACAGTGCTGTAAACTGAAGAGAGGCAAAATTAACCAGTAGACAGACACGTGAAAAATATTCTCAGCAGTTAACCATTGACACCCCTAGCTCCGATACTCACCTATGGTCATGAGCTCTGGGTAGTGACCAGAAGAATGAGATGGCGGATACAAGCGGCCAAAATGAGTTTCCTCTGTGGGGTGGCTGGGCTCAACCTTAGAGATAGGGTGAGGAGCTCGGACCTGGAGGGAGCTTGGAGTAGAGCCGCTGCTCCTTCGCATCGAAAGCGGTCAGTTGAGGTGGTTCGGGCACCTCCTGTTAGAGGTGTTCCAGGCATGTCCAACTGGTAGGAGGCCCCGGGGCAGACCCAGAACCCATGTCTCCCAGGGAGGAGCTGGGAAGTGTTGCTCAGTAAAGGGACGTCTGGAGCACCTTGCTCGGCCTGCCGCCCCCGTATGGATCTAAATAGATGCATTAGTGACTTTGGTGCAAATTCATCTCTCAGATCAGCACTATGTTTGATCGTCAGAGGGGATCTGTGTGTCTGAGTGACTGTTGGCTGAAGGCGAGCTGCCCAAAGTGCTGCCTCTCTGAATTTGTTTAAATAGGAATTACGAGTCGTTTGCTCAGTCTCGAAAAATGACGACAAACGACTCGCATGCTTAATTTATTTCTCGTTTTATCTATGTTGTTGATTTTTTTAATGTGTTATTTTATGGATTCTGAATGATGTATTTATTAATTGAAAGAGATAATGATTTTATTATATTTTGACCCTAAAGCCTCGGATTACTCCGAGGGATGTTTTTCCTTTTAACGGGGTTGATTTTTCTCTTTTTTATCTTTAACGCATACTTTTTTGTATAAATGTGAGTGTTTTAGAGTTCATGTGATCATCATCTGTTGAGTAGCAATTTACCTACAAATCTTTTATTACCTTCTATTCTGTCACAACTCCTTCTCCCACCCGTCCCCGTCCCCTCCCAGTTGAATAGATCCTGTGTTGATTCTTGTCTGTTGGGGTTTCCTCTTCTCCCTGTAGCCAGAGGTGTTGGGCTATGTGCGAATAGAGACTAGGTTAGGTTGAGAAACTTCCATATCTACACCTGAGCTTTTTCAACTAGTGCCAGTTATCATTTAGCAAAAAAAAAAACAACAAAAACACAGAAGTATTCTGAGCCACTGTGGTCGATGCAGAAGAACGTTTGTGGGACTTCAATGGGATGAGTGAGGTTTTCCTTTGAAAAAAAAAAAAAAATACCAGTGCTGATGTGAGATGTGTGTTTTGCTCGGGGTGCGCAGTTCTTCACTCTCAGGGAATGATGCCATGGACATAACCTTTGATTAACCACCAGCCACGTCATGGATGCAGACAGGATGTTCTCAGCGCTCGCTCAAGACTTTAAAAAGATTCACCTCCTGCTTTGGAGCTGCTGAGGTTTGTTTTTTCATTGCTCAAAAAAATAATAATTTCATGGTCGTGGTTTTTCAAGTTGTGATGATATGCTGTGCTTTAACCGGTTAGTCGTCGTACCGTTAGGCTGACTGTTACAACCTCTGTTAACATGAATCTGGTATTGTCCCCCAACTGCTTCCTAAAGGAACACTCCAGTCTCAAAGTTACCTTTCGTATGTGAATCAATCGTGATGTGTTACCTTGAATTCTGGAAGAAAACTTTATTTTTCTCACACGGAAACAGAAAATGGTAAACATATTGATAGTGACATAACTGTATGAGAACATCCATTTACAGACTCTCACACGACTTGTGCTGAATATTCCAAGTCTAATTTAAGGCTCAGACACACTTCCTGCTTTGCTTTGAGAGGTGAGCTTTCCGTCTTCCTACTGGCAACGTCGGGTGAAAGTGAAACATAAGATGCTGCTGGGTCTGGAGGAAACATCTGTCAGAAACTTGAAACTAACTTCACCGTCGTGAGGCAGCTGCGACTGGCTTAACAGCAGTGTTTCAGACTGGAGGAAGAGATGCGATTTTGCGCAGTCACAAAAAATGGGCTGCATGGGGACGTCCCACAGGGGGTCCATGCTGACATCAGTACATCCGAAAAACATGTATTAACACCAAAAAGGTTACTATTCAAGACTGAAAGTGGAACTTATTTAAGTTTTCTCGTCCAAGCCAGACTCCATTGACAAAAACAGTGATTTTACCTTGCTTAACATGGGAGCTTGTGGTGCACCCCTGCCTTGATTTTTTTCTTTAATTCTGTGGCTCCAGTGTTTACAAGGCTCAGTTCTGATACCCCAAAGTCACACAGTAACACAAACTAAGTGATAGAGGCAGCAGTAGACCAGCAGCAGCTCCAGTGTTCAGTGAGGTAAAATCGCTGGTTTTGTCAATGGAGTTTGGCTGTACAGAGAGCATAGCTAAGTTTACCTTTCAGTGCAGTTCCCTGTCAGAAAGTGGTGTCTGTTTGAGAAGTACTGAGCATACAACTGGATAAATGAGACTTACAGCTTGTGTAGTATAATCCAAGAGTTTGTTAAACATGGTCCCCATTCAGTCAATAACTCAATATGATCAGCGTTTCCTGTTGAGGCATGTGAGACAGATGAGTTTCCCTCTTGAATTCAATGTACGTCATGACTGATTTACAGATGGTGATTCTGTGGGTGAAGTATTTCTTTGACACGTGTTCAGCTCAGTGTTAAACACCCTTGTTCGGTTGACTTTAAACGACATTACACCCAGGCTAACTGTTGCCAAGTAGCTTTAAGACCACTCTTTGAACAGCGTGAGACTTTGAAAGCTTTGCTCAGGTTGACTTGTAGTGCACATGACCCGCGAGTGACTGTGTGATCAATCATTCAGCCCTGATGAGGTGTTTCACATAATCCTAACACAAAAGAAATGAGTGTTAATCACATTGCCAGACTGATTTCCTCCCTCCTTTTTTTCCTTACACTACACTTTGACCTTTTGAACTCTTTGCATGTCAAGTCATTGAAAATACGAGCTAGCCCGCAGGCAGGGTTTGTTATAAGCTGTAGTATTCATCGTACAGAAGCTGTCCCCCCTTTTTGCTTTTAAACACAGCTCTCTTTCAGCATTTGTGTTATGTGCGTTGGTTCTTGCAATGGTTTTTTCCAGATTTAAATGGCTTATGATTTAAAATATACAAACACTGGCTAACTGTGACACTGTTAATGCGTTGCATTTTGTTTCTGCATTTCAAAAATTGCGTGTAAATAAAACTAATGAAATAACAAGCTTGTCTTTTTAATGTCGAGCCCAGACTAACACACGAGCGGTTCAAGATGTTAAATTAAGAGAAAACAACAGTTTAACATATTTAAAGATAATTTTATTAGTCTATGTACAACAGTGACTTTCAGAATATCCTGATTTCCACAAAGACATGCCCGGCAGCTTGAATCCCTCATGGTCATCTATTAAACAAAAAAAACAAGATAATGTTAACATCAATGGACAAAAACAAATCTAACACTCAGCTGCCAGTTTATTAGGTACACCAAGCTAAAACTATTGCAGTCTAATACAACAGTCCTGCAGTAAATCCTCCATTCATGAAGGTCACAATGTTTGGTTTTTGTTCAAACTGTTTTAAAGACTTCAACTTCAAGACTTCAAAGAATTCAACTTTATGATCATTTTGGAGGCTGTGATTTGTAAAGTTAAACTGTCATTTAGCCTGCCTTCACTGATAAAAGCGGAGAGGGCAAAATAATAGGAACACCTGTCATGACGGGAGGATTTACTCCAGGGCTGTTGTATTAGACTGCATTAGTTTTACCTCGGTGTACCTAATTAACTGGCAGCTGACACCTCCTGTGATCATAATGACATCAGATTTTTTGTCACAGTAGGAAAATCACAGGTGTAAATAATAATTGAATCCAAGCTCTCAGGTTACAGGGACAATTATTTTAAAGTGCACCATTGTTAATGTTATTAATATCGCCTCTGCTTTTCCTACTGTGACACATCATAACCTCTACTGTGGGAAAAAAGTCTATTCTGCAACAACCTCTTTAATTAAATGGGTTGATAAAGCTATTTCTGTGTTTTTAGTGGGACTTGATTTACCACAGACACAATTAATGGGGGTGAAAATGGCTCTTTTATGTCATGACATAATCAAATAGTCGCAATGTGTCTCCTCCACAGACACATCACTGAGACATTTTGCCAATATTTGAAGAATTACTAAACATTCAAGGGCCTATTCTCATTTCTGAACAGTCATATTCAGATATGCAACTGCAGGGTACTAAACTAGAACCATTCACTGACCAAATGCTGTCGAAATATGCAAGTAGTTAGTAGATTTGCTTCACTCAGCAGCCCATAAAAACAATGGTAATCCATTTAGTGGCAGGTAAAATCTGAACATTCACAAAATCTACAGCTTGTGTTCCTCATCTGATCAGAGCTAAAACACAGGTGTGTTTAGAAATGTTAAACATAGAAGATGCTAACAAACCTTTGACAGCTTCAGAAAATCTGAATGAGTTAGATTTAGGTGTACTCTACCATTAGTTTAAAAGATTTATAGGAAGAGCAGGTTTATATCTTGTGTTTTGACATTTTGACAGTGGTATTACATAATTGGGAAGTAAAACTGGTTGCCCAGATTGGTAAATGTCCGAGTATCCATTAGAAGGGTAACTTATTTAAGCAGAAACAGTCCTGAAGTTGCCGTCACTAAACTCACCAGACTCCATCTAAATAAACAGTAATTTTAGTGTGTATAGAGGCAGCATATTTTCACATCTAACTTTGTGAATTAAGAGTTTATTTCAATCAAACCAGAGTTGGTGATTGTTGGAACAGTGGAAAGACAAAGCAAGATGTTTTTGTGTTTTATTTTAATTCTGTTGATTTCAAATGAGGTGTGTTTTACAATGATGAAATTGCTGTTTATTTAAGGAGTCTGGTGGGTTTCCCAACAGCAGTTTCAGGGCTGTTACCCTTTTAAGCAAAAGAAACTGAAGAAGTTACCTTATTCCTCGTCATCTGCTGGAATTCCAAGCTCCTCGTCCGTCCACTGGGAGGCATCAGGCCAGGGGAAGTGACCCTGCAGAGGAGAGAGGTAACTTAAATTCCCATCATTTCTATTTCACATCCTAAATTAACAGATTGTTCCTGTCAAGTTTGTATAATATGGCAAACTGTAGATAAACACCGCTAACAGTGCACACGTTACAAATATAGGCAACCTAATTTCTGGAGCAACCCCTTGACTGCATGTTTGTTGCTCTGAACCAAAAACACCAAGGCAAATTCTTTGTTTCTCAAAACAGACTTGGCGATAATCCTGTTTCTGTTTTCTGAACAGAATATCAGATCAATCTGTCAACACCACGATAGCTGACCAGTCGGCTCACTCAGACCTGACTTATGATTCCTTCAGAATCCCGACATGAATAAAACCACCAAATTCACAATAAAGTGGCAAGTAACAAGGCCAACATGTTTTTACAGGTCAGTAAAGTAATTCTGCTGTTCCAGGCATTCATTTTCACTCCAGAGCTTCTAACTTACCTGGGTATAGTTTACCACACTGGATACATTAAGAATATTTTAGATGCATTTCAGTTGAGATTGTATTATGTTGCAGCAGATAAAAGGAGGGCTTTCTTCTTTATTAATTATTATATATCTTGGCGGGTAGCTTTTGAAATTCAACAAGGAATCAATAGAACCTTATCTTTATCCATAATAATACATCATAATTTATATGTTTATTGAATTTTATATTAGAAATCTTGGTAATGTGTTAAATAAATGTAGTGGATCAAAAAAAAACAACAAAAAAACACAACAGCTTTGCCTCTGAATTTAAGTGGAACAGAAGCATAAAAATAGAAGAAGATTAAAGTACTTAAGTACAATGTTATGATACTAGTGCTGTATTTAATTAGAGTATTGGTGTAAATGTACTTCGTTGCTTTGCACCACCGCATCCACCTGCACCTGAGCGTCATGCTCAATGAAAACAGGGATGGACAGTTTGTACAAATACATGTTAACTTACCAGTACTGCATCAGGGTCGTGCCAGCAGTGCCACAGGATCCAGAACCACATGGCCCCGCTGAGCAGCTCGGACTCGAATATCTGTTTCTTGGTTAACTGGGGATAATGCCTGTACTGCGGCTCGATGTGCGGTCCGCCGCTGGCCCTAAAACACACCGAAATCACTTAATATCAATATTCAGACATTATTAAATGATTTGAAACGTCGGCTAACATTTAATTTAGTGTGATAGATGTAAATAACTCAGCTGTTTTTAATTTGCCGTTGTGTTTGCAAGTCGTTTCTGCAGCTAATGCTAACAGCTAACATGCTAGCGGGCTTGACGGCACTTACTTTCTGGTTGTTATTCTTTGTGTCCCGCGTCTGAGCAGCTGAGTTCCGGTCCGGAGGACTCCCAGCGCCCGTCCAAAAGAAGACATGGCTGCTGTTTAGCGAACAACCGTCTTCTTTTGGGTTTAATGTCAAGATATATACGAGGTAAAGCCCAGCTCGTCGAGGAGTCACCTTCTCCTCTTGTCAATAAACGACCTCCTAACAACGACAGCTGTGATTGGACAGAACGTCACGACATCCTTTGGTCCTTTGCGCTAATTGGCTGGATGAAAGTAATGTATGTAAGACACAGCGCCCCCGTGTGTTCTCCTGGAGGAAGGGCGTTTCCTTTGAAATAGGCTGTCAATTATTATGGTGATTTTTATTTTTCTGATAAACTGACCTCTTACAATAAATAAGACACTTTAAAAACCCTCTTGGATTAGCTGGAAAATGCACTGTCACAAAGCTGAAAATGTTTTTCCCCCATGAAAAGGACAATGACACTATAAAAGTATGATTAACTTATATTGTTGTAGCTTTAAAATATCTAATAGTATATAATAACAGTAGTTAAAATTAGTAGCAATGAACGATATTGGATTTTTTTTGCAGATGTCCAATATGCCGATATGTAACTATTAATTTCACTGATACCAATATCGATATCACTTTTGCCCCTGCCTAATTTTTAGTGGATTTAATATCCTAGTATGCATTCAAACTCTTATCCTGATGGCCAAACAGCAGATGCAGACATGAAATACAATACTTTAAAATATATGTATGTATTAATTTATTGTGCAAATCAAGTAAAAGCATGTTCGCCAGTTCAGATAGTTCATTTTAAAGCCGATTTGGCCGATACTGATGATATACCGATATTATCAGCATGTTGGCTGATTCCGATATTTCATTTTAAAGCCAATATCGGCCGATACTGATGACATGCTGATTTATCGTGCATCCCTAAAAATTAGTAAAGGCTGAAATAACTATAGAAGAAAAAAGCAACATACAAATTAATGCAGTGGTAATTAAAAAACGTGTATGACAGGCAATATGTTATTGCAGAAGTAGTACTACATCAGATTTCACTTTGTTGACTTGTAGCAGACAGCCTGAAGAACAGCAGGCTGCACTTGGTGGGTGTGACAGCAGAGGAGTGGGTGTGAAGGTAAAGGTGTGGTCAAAACAGAGCAGCAGATCATGATTGTTGACTGTATACACCTGTGTGAGAGGTGTGTGAGGAAGACAAAGCCAGTGTGGAGGACAGTGGCATGAGCAGAGGAGTTTTTGAGCCACACAAAAGCATTTTAGGCACACGAGTCATTCTCTTTTTGACTGATCATTACGAGCTCCTTGAGGTGAGTTCTCCCTTCTCAGAGGAGCTTGGAGAATGACAGTGTGACCATGAAGGACTGTTGATTGTTGGATTGTGATTGTTGTTGTAGTGGAGCGGAGGAATCAGGAGCTGAGTTGTACTCCAGTGCAGAAAACGGATTACAACGGGGACATCAGCTGATGTCTGACCCTGGATCACTCAATGCTGAATAGTGTGGTAACTCTTTGGATGCTAGTCAAAGGCTCTCCTCCAATCTGTCTTCACTCATTCAACTCACACTCATACAGTAAACTCTGGTACGCCATCCCCAGTCTCCTCTCCACTCATTGCACAAACTGGATTTCCCCCCTCAACCCCTCTGAGACTGACTGAAGCTGGAGTATATAAGGCCTAGGCTGCTCCCCTGAATCCTAATTGGCTGGCTCAACTGCTCGTCTGGTGCCCAACTAATTTAATCAATCATTGCAATAGTAAATTTTGTTCTTTTAGGCCTTATATTACGCTACAGACTGGAAGTACAGATACTGCACAGTTAAACAATACTGATATTGCACCTGAGTCATTGATTATAAGCAGGAAAAAATAAAAGCAACATAGACAAGCTGAGTGGGAGAATTTACATTATTGCACTTATCAAATTTGATATGCAATATATCACAATTAGTAGACCTATACAGATACGAATATTTTAGGGATTTAAGGATATCTGCTTTTATTACCTAGAAAATCAAAATATACTGTTCGTAGCCTTAAAAAATTGATTTTCGCCACATTTTTGGGAATAAAATGTCACATAAATCAGGCTAGGAATGATTTATTAACAAATCCCTCTGTAAATATCTTCAGAATATAGTTAGGTGTATAACTGGAAAGTTTGGTGTACAAAGGTGCTACAGAGGCTGAGATGTTCGACGTTCGATGTTCAACTCATTTTGAGAAAACAGCATTCAAAAATTTACATTGGGGAATTTAATACATTTCTATTGGAAACAACTGCTCAAACAGAATAAATGTTCAGACCCTGAGTAATAATGTTATAGTATATTTCAAGCTCATGGAAACTGATCATTTAATAACATGACAGACATATAAGGCCTACAACTGTAGTAACCCAACTACTAAACATATTAGCCTACACTGCACAATGCTAACTTTTTGGTAAATTCGGGAGAAACTTACTGCCGCAAGTAAACAAAATGTAATAAAATAAACGTCTAATGTATAATTTGAATGTTTTCTTTATCGCAGTTTGAAAGAATACATATTCAAAATTGACCACTGCATGAAAACTCAAAATTCGCCATAAGCTTATTTTCAACAACAATAAAACTACAACATTAAGATATAACAATATGTCATAGTGTTACATCAAGTGTTTGAGTTTATGATGGGTACATGATTGATTGATTTTAACTATGATTTCTTCTTAAATCTTATCTCACTCGGTACCTAGGTCCAATAGTTTGTGGCTCTTACATAGATCACATTAAGGGTAACACTGAACTCTAGAGTGCAGGGAAGTAAAAAAAAATGTAAATAGTAAAAACATTAACAGATTTACTCAACTCAGTGTTGTAATTTCTTCATTATAGCCTATACATGCCTCCGTCTTGCCCGTAAGGCCCACTAGATGGGGTCAAAAGCTAGAACAAAGATGGCGGGGGTGAACTCTACAGGATGATGTAGTTATCAGAATCACAATCAGCTCTATGGGCCAAATATGTGCAGGCTACACATATAAGGAATGTAGGCTGCTTTATAGCTTTGCCCTCAATGTAGTGACACAGAAACAGCAGCTGGGAACAAGGTTATTGTGTTGTATATGGGAGTTTATCCTCTTTTAGAAAATTAGTGGAGGGAAATGAGGTGCTTATGTAACATGGCTAACACCAAATCACTGCAGAGATGCTGAGGTGTCTCTGAGGACACATTTCCATGGCTAACTGTGGTTCGGCCATACTGCCACAAACACATGAAAGAACATTTGCACTCAGGTCTCCTCTCGGTCTGCAGCTGCGGTTGTGAATTAGAAGAGCACGTCAACTTCTCAGGATATGAAAACAGGAAATAATAACACTGGTGGCGAGAACGCGCACGGCGCCGCCGCCCATGAGTGCTCGACCCGGCCGTGCACTACAAGAAAGAACTCCTCGACGCCATCTTGTTCCCGACAACGATAACGAATTTCGCTTAACAACAGGAAGTCACACTTTATCGCCCGATTAAAATAGTCTGTTTACTACTTTAATGGGCGAAACATGGCGGTGTCTGTTAGAGCTATCTGCCTTTAACCCACCGGGAAGCCTCTTTACGGAAATGAGGCACACACACAGAATGTTGTTACCTAATGGCGCCTGGTCGTAGCTGCTCTCCAGTTGCGCCCCTCTCCCCTCACAGCTCAGAGCCCGCCCACAAAATACTGGTTGCATGATGTCATCAGTAACCAACCATTTCTCAAAAATAACCAATTTTCATCAGCTTCTTTTTCGACAACCATTAACCTCCCACCGACTCTGCGTCACTATCTTTACATAAAAGATCATCTTCACAGCGAAAACGCGATGGGCTCATGGGAACATGTTATCCTCTCCGGAAAAACAAAAATCAAGTGACCCTTTCATCGCTGCGTCCTCCACAGCCGTTTAGCAACATTTCCGTTCAGCAGCGGGCAACAGAGGCTCGATCAGCCCAACTTTTACCTCCGTCCTCCCCCCAAGTTTATTTCTAACAACCCGTCTGACCGTGCACCAGCAGTTGCAGCGGCACTGCGCCAGTGCGCATGCGCGGGAGGATGCGGTTTAGGGTGGGGGAGGGTCAATAAATGGAAACGATGAGAACATCCTCTCTCAACATATGATGTCAAAGGGATTTCTACAGACACATTTCTGGAGGTTTGACAGTAAACGATTCACCACAACAATAAAGCAGTCGGAAAAAAGGCTACAGTTATTTTATTTCAGTGTCAAACACGTCTCAGCTTACATTCAGCTGGTTAATAAATCAGAGGGGCTGTAAACTGCAACTAGGAGGTGATGGTTATGGGGTGTAAACACAGGCTGTAATTGTTATGAGTGTGTGTACACTGTAAGTTTAAATGTTTGCAAACCTTCAAAAATGTGAGTGAAGTGAGCTGAGGTAGATTTGACTTTTATTAGTCCCACACCAGGGAAGTTCACAGGTCAGAAGCAAGAAAACAAAGGGAGAAAAGTGATTTAAAAAGGATTATAAAATTTACAAAAATTATAAATTAGATTAGAAAAATACAAAAAGGAAAACAAATCCACTTTTTTTTTTTTTTTACAAAAAAAATCCCAAAAAATAGATAAAATAATACAATATAGAATCTATATACAGATACTATATATCCATGATAAGATTTTTATTAGTACCACACAGGGAAAATTCACAGGTCAGAAGCAAGAAAACAAAAGGAGAAAAAAAAGTGATTGAGTGCTTAAAAAGGATCAAAAATATTACATAAAATTAAATAATTGGATTTATTAGTCTGACACCGGGGATATTCACGGGTCAGAGGTAAGAAAACAAAAAGGGAAAAAATTGATCGAGTGCTTGAAAGGGATAAATAAAATGTAAAAATTAAAATTAGATAAAAATACAATTTAAAATCTATATACACCTTTCACTTACACAGATACTGTATGTCCATGATGAGACTTTTTTAGTCCCACACTGGGGGAATTCATAGTTGAAAAGCAAGAAAACAAAAAGTGATTAAAAAAGATAAAAATAATACAAAAAATACAATTGGATAATACACCTATATACACCTTTCACCTATATACACCTTTCACCTATACAGATACTGTACATCCATGATAAGACCATTATTACTAACACACCAGGGAAATTCACAAGTCAGACGCAAGAAAACAAAAGGATAAAATGAGTGACTAAGTGCTTAAAAAGGATAAAATATTAAAAAAATAAATAAAAACAAATCACAAAAAATAAAAATTAGATATAAACTACAATACAAAATCTATATGAACTTTCATTTATACAGATACTGTATGGCCATGATTGACAGTTGCAGAGGATAAACTGAAATACACACATGGTGTGTAGTATATTTACTGTAAATATATAGAGCCTGTAAATATTATTGCATAGTAAGCATCATAGAAAGTTGCACATACGTTACACTGTATAATCACACAGAATATAGATAACTACATATATATGTGTGTGGAGTAGAAGTAATGCATGTAAGCTGCTGTATTGTAAGTGGATGTATTACATGATCTAATCAGATATAAAGTTATTAATTTTTCTCTTTAACGCCCCGTTCAAGACTCGATCCAATCAGATTTCAGATTCAGATCAGAATACGTCTGAACAGCTGGGCCCAGAGATGACCTAAGACAGGCATGACCATAGTCTGACCCGGGGGCCAATCATGGCCGGGAAAATTATTTTAAACCGCCTGTGGCTTGTTGCTCAAAATATACTATGTGTGGCCCACCGATAGATAGATAGATAGATAGATAGATAGATAGATAGATAGATAATTCTGTTACAGCAACTAGATAATTTAAGACAAGATAAAAAGAAATATATGCCAACAATGAGTCCCCATTATATACAATATTTATAAATAGTAGCTTAAATTAAGAGTGTGACAACTTAAAACAAAGAGACCGTTTATCCCTGGCCTTCATCCTGATATGTGCACTTGAGATTTTGTCCTAAAGCCCAGTGTGATCTGTGTAAACTCTCAGGCTTTAGAGTGTGTGTGTGATTTATGACACGTCCAACAATGTCGTGGCCCTGTATGGTGTGTGTTCTTTGTCCGTGATTCAGTCTTATTGGTCAGTGTTTCATAGACTACCCCTTCCTAACATCAGTTAAATATACAAAACGCTGCTCTTGTGTAAGGGGGTTACATAACAGCTTAGTTGCCTCCTACTGCGCTGGGTAGCGGATTTAGGTGCTCCTTTTCAGCCATGCCAGTTGTAAAATCAAGGATTTTGGTCCAAAATAGCCACATCTTGGTTTTGGAAATGTGGGTGTGTGTTACAGGCATGCTTGTGGTGATGTTAATGAACGATGTGGACTGGCCTAGAAGCTGTACTTTATGTTTATCTAATATAAAAAGCAGACATTATAATAAAGCAAAAGCATTGTAGGGGTTGAGTGAAATATAAAGTAGCTTTGTGGCTTCGTGCTGAGGCAAAATACCCTTATTCACCCTGAGAGGAAGAGGAGGAAATGGGAGGGGAAACAACAGTTAGTTGAAACAAAACCTCCTGATAAAAACATTCCCACAGCTGACTTCACTTTGAGATAATCAGAGAGATTGCACGGCCATTACTGTACCCAGCACACCACACTGTGCTGCAGAGCGTGCTGCACAGATATGTCTGATGGGCTATTTTTAAAACTCTGATACCTCCACCACCACCACAGTATTAGGCCACGACTACAGCCAGTTTAATTACCACGCAGCCTTTAAATGATTTCCTAAGATCCAGTTTGTCCAATTGTTTGTTTGACAACCATTGTCTAAGCTAAAGAGCGCAGCAGAAGGTAAATCCAGATCGCTGCCGACAGAAATAGCAGAGTCTTGAGGAATCACAGGCTTGAACGCGCGCGGAGCACGGTCACGGTGCCCCTGTGAAATCGGGAGTGTAGCCCCGCAGTATGTGGAGGCGGGGCTCGGGTTTAGTCGGGGGGAGGGAGGGGGGCTCGTGGGGGAGGCGGAGTCTCGGCAGTCCTGGCAGGGCCGCCATTTTTGCAAAGGGAAAAGAGACTGGTTTGAGGGGATCTAATTTCTAAAAGTCGCCGATGACTAGGGCACAGTTTTAACGGTTTCGAGTTGATTTCTAGTCAAATTCGGGTCACCCCGTAGAACGAGAAGCAAGGGATTTTTCACGGGAGAGGACTCTGTAGAGGACACCTTTGAATACAAACATTTTAAAGCTTTGCTAGGGATCCGCAGTGTGTGGACAGAAGTATTGTTTTGGTTGTGGAAGCTGTGTGGAAAGCGACGGGGGTCTTACCCAGGTCCCCTTATTCGCTATTCAGATCATCCAGAGTGGACATAAAACGGTAAGCAAACTGCATTTAGTGGTACTTGTAGGGTGAGCACAAATCTGACCTGGAAGGCTATTGTTGGCTTTAGTTAGCTGGCTAGGCACATCATGCTGATGCTGGCTAACGTAGTTGTAGTATCAGCTGAGTTTAGCTTGCTAGCTAGCTTATCAACACCGTTAGTTCAGGGCATGTGGATATTCTGTCCCTTTTCTTTATATTTACCGTGATAGGAGTTTGAAAACCGCTTACTAGGTGACGCAAGTTTCCAATGTTAAGTGTCAAGTTGGTCAGCCAGGAGAGCACTTGCTAACTAGCGCATGCTACTAGCTCAAATTAGCTTGACACAGACCGAGCAGGGCTCTGACTCCTCTTTGATAGTGTGGCGATACACGAGACGTCATACAAAGTTATCGGGTAAATATTATTTACACGTCGTGGTGATCGATATAATTGTTTGCCACATAGTTAAAGCAGCCTTTACGCTTAAACACATTACCGTTATGAGTAACGTAAGACGAAAATTAGATTAATGGCTGTCCTAACATGTAACGTCTTTGCTACAACAACAGTTAACATTGCCAGCAGTGAACTTGTCCTTAAAAATACGACATATTAGTATCCACGCGTTGACTTAACTACAGAAGGGGACTCAGTTGATGTTGAGCTTGACAGAGAGAGACTGCGGGCCATATTGCGTACGGTTTCATCCCTTTTAGTGTAAATAACGTGACCTCCTAATGTAAAGCTACCCGCTTTATTTTCCAACCACTTAATTCACTTTACATTACCGAAGGTCCTTGCAGCTGTCAGCAAACGCGCCAGATCTCTTTTTTTACCCCCACATCCCCATATACTCGACAACAGTGTTTGCAACACTGTCACCCAGCATGAAAACAGTACATTTAACATCAGCTACAAACTTGAATTTGTCGTGGTGGCTCCCACCCTGCTTACCAGAGCACGGGACATTATTTCCGTTCAGCGCAAATTTCATACAATGCCACTGTTCAAAGCCGGAGAACAATGAGCGTTTACATGCATGTAAACAGTTATATGAAGATGTTTAGACTGTTGTGTCCTAGTCGACTCGGAGCAAGAGCAGCTGTTAAAATAGCTTAAATGCCTAGCTACATTGCGCAGTAATCTCATAGGCGACTGAGCTTTTATGGAGTCGTGGTTATGACAATCGAGAATAGACCCAATGTCAATCGAGAGAACTATTTTGTTATAATCTGAGTTAGAAGTACATGTAGCGATCACTTAATTTAGATTCAGGGGTGTATTGGGTTCAAATGCTGCAAGCGTGGGGGAGGGGGTGTTCCATTTGGGCATCTCGCCCCAGTCATACAATTTGTAACTCCATCTCGATTGGCAACCCCGGCCATGCTTAACTACACTGTCGCAATTGCTTTAACCCGACCTGAAATAAATAAATGTGCAATAGGCTGTGGTTTGCAGCCCGAGCTCGCCTCTCTCATCGCTGGTGTTGTCGCTCTTTCCTGTTCTGTGACGAGCCAAGTATTAATCCACTTCTTTCGTGTCGCTGCTAGCTTACTTTGCTAACTTTAACCCTCTACGCATTATGCCGTTAGCTCCCGCTAGCTTTGTACGCTACGGTCATTTTTTGGCCTTTATTTACGGTCCAAAACGAACATATACCCCAAGTATCATTGTTTTAAAAGCTGCTTCTGTCGCCTTCTGTTATAAAAAGTCACATTTAAGGCGCTTCGTGCCTCCATTTTTCCGCTACTCCGAGTGCCATTACATTTAGCCTGCTACATTTCCAGAGGCCATTGCTGGCCGTAATTGCTAGCCGATTAGCTTACTGGCTCTGCTGTCGACGAATTCACAAAAAAGCCCTAATGATAACAACACAGAGACTGTACGGACAGAGTGATACTTAAGGTAGAGTGTATGAAAGAGGCGATTGAATGCATTCTTGGGGATTTTCCTCCCATGGCGAGGCTCCCCTGGCCACACGATTGTCTCGCCGTCCTGAGAAAAGCGCTATGAAAATGGCGACAGCACCAGGGTGTTGTGGTAACATAATAGCAACGTTGTACCCTCCACACCCCTATCGGCAGGACTGACTGCAGCGCCGACATACTCACTGGGAAGCAACTACACAACACATGATTCTTTTAAAAAGAAATCTAGATAGAGTTAAGGCATAGCAATAACGTCAGGCAACCTGGATCATGCCTCGGTAATACTGCGCCTTTGGCTTGTCATAGTTACAATCACTGACGCTGGTGTGCCTATTCCCAACACGAATAACATAGTATTCCTGTAACATGCGTCACGGCTTATGCTATTGCTCGTGTTTCGTGTTGTAATGTTGGATGTTGGGACATGAGGTTTATTATGATAAAACATGAGACACAAATGCTGCAAAATACAGTGAAAAGCACATTGATGCACTTTATTAACACCAGTAAATGTCATTTAGGCACAAAAGCACAACTCTGAATATAAATATATTGCAGATTTGCTTCTTTACCACACATCACCTCCCTGAAACCACCTTTACAAAGTTCACATAATGTAGTTTGTCTCCTACACCCATGGTTTGCATTTCCTCTTTACTTTTAAACATTTAGTGTGATAGGAATGCACTCAATATTTCATTGAAACATATTAGGATGTGAGCTGGTTAGTTATGATGGTTAATGATTAGCATCTTGAATTTTAATCTCTGTGAAGGACAGTTTAATGCATGTAGAGACTGTGAAGATCAAGTTCAAAGGCAGAAATCAGTTGAATATTTAATCTGCTGTAGCTCAAGACTCAACCTAAACAAACACAGCAGATTTATTAGACATTATAAATTGTGAGGAATGTCCCACTAAATGTTTAACAAGGTAATATAATATTCTACAGTTGCAAGGTACATGCTTCAAGTTCACAATAATATAAACAATTGTCTTGATCACATCTACTCTTGCATATTCCCTCAGCACAATTCCATATAATAGGATAGGTTTAAAACTGGATGTTTATTAATGCTGTAGGCCAGGAAATTGCATTTTAATCACATTCCATCTAACATCAGAAAAATGAAAATATGCAACAATCCAAATCAAAGCTAGTTCCCAGGATCATGTTTTCAAGCCTGTGGGCTCTCGCAAAGCCCTGCGATGGTGTGGCACAGCTGTCCTTTCCTCTACGTCACCCTGTGGGACAAACTTTGGCACTTTATTCAGCTGGAATGCCAGTTCGTGACTATTGCCAAGTAGTGTTTTTTCTCTCTTTCCCTCCTGATAATTTCAGTGTTAGCCAAGTGAAGAAAGGGAACATTTAAAAGTTGCTGTAGCATGTGAAACCTCTGTCATTACAGTTCAAACAATTGACAACATAAATGTGGTTTACGTGACTGTAAACAGCTGTGTAGCTGTCGGGTGAGGAAGTTGCATTGCTGTCAACCACAGTGCAGACTGTCAGTGTTAGACCAAGAGATGTTTTAAATACAGAGATGCTTGTTTGACTAAAGCACCTGTCTGTACATTGAGCAATGCACAATACAGGCGTCCAAACCTCTTCAAACTAAACCATATGAAATAGGCAGACAGACGAGGGCCAGTTTCAAGTCACTTTATCATTATTTAAACCATAAATGCCGCTAAGCACTTGAATGGACTGTATAGCTTTTATCCACTGAGGGTCAGCTGTAATGAAGTTCAGCTGTCTGTGGATACGGTTCACGTAAGGGTCTTCTCTTTTGTGGAGGGTTTATTATTACTAGATGAGTGAGAGGGCCCTACTGTGCTTAATCACTCTCTGCTACATAATACACAAAATCCCCAGCCGTCTTCCTCTTTGTAAAGGAGCCGAGGCCTCTGTCCTTGATACTCATGTCTTCTTTCTCCTCTCTACATGATATCAGAGGTGAAAGTGTTAAATACCTGACTGGCTGCATGTGTGCCTGGTTGCCCTGTGCAGCAAAGTGTGTGTTTGCTTGCTTTGTTGACAGAGATGGTGACGGGAGGCGAGCTGCTACTCCCCCTCTGCCATAGGGATGGGGCACTCTGGCAGGCGGCAGGGAGTCACAGCAGTCTCAGATGACACACCTTTCCTCTCACCCTAACCCCTAGACACAGTTAGACACACACACGATCAAGTAGCCGGCACAGAATGATTTCATTTTTCACTGTGCACAGCAGAGAGACAGTAAGGAAGCTAAGCAGGTGCAGAGGATGCCTATTGGTATATTGATATATTGATAGGGCAGATGAAGGCCACATACGCTTTCTCTTCCTGTACTTGGAGGAGCTTCACTTGTTATTGTCCTCTTCCCTGTCTCCAGATAATAAACACATCCCTGAAACAGTAGCACCAGTGTGTAGGTGATATGTTTGTCTCTGTAGATGCACACCTCACCATTTGGGGTTAAGCTGTGTGGCTGTGGCCCGGTCTCCAGTGATCTCACTTGTGCAGTGCCCAGACCCTGAGAGACCCAGAGACAAAGCGGCCTGGCTCTGGGGCCCAACACAGTCACATGGTATCCCAGCTGGGAGGAGAAGCCGGGGCTCAGGTGACCTGTTTTTGTGCTGCTAGCTGGGCCGTAACAGATCCCTCTTTAAACTAGCAAGCTGCCTCCCCGACAGGTGGCTTTAGGGCTGCTGAGGCTGCAGCCCTGCTACACCTCCCTAACCTCCTTCCTGTTGCCGTGCCCGCGTTACAATAGAATTTATGGGTGGTAGCACAAGTCAGGATGGGCCGAATAAAGAGGGGATGTGCCGTCAATGTTGGTGATGTAACGGCGCTGCGGTCCAGGCATGAAATTGATCCTCGAACACTGCTGTAATGGGACCTGAGTGGCTCTTATTGTTCTTTTGCCCTGTAGATGCTGAGTTATCTCTCCAAATTTCCTCTGGCCACACATGCACATGCATAGCTCACATTTTTAGCTAGCTGCACATTGCATTCTCCAAATGCTGTAATTAGCTTCCAGCTGCGTATATGCCCGCTCTGACATCCAGGATAGCTCTCCAGGATCAAGACACAAAGTCATAACGGCCTTCACACGCTCAGCCGCACAGATAAGGACGCAGCTCTGTGTGAATTGGTTCGTTTAATGTAACGCACACCTGTCTAATTTGCACAAGGAACTCACCTTTGGCCACACAGAGCCAGGCTGTGATACTCTGTAAGTGGGAGCGAGATGCAGAGATCGTGCCCTGGGGGGTTCTCCTGAACAGACATTACTCAGACTACAGGAGGGCTGCCCCAGCTTTGCTGCCAGATCCTGTTCCTACTGCCTTTAACTCACTCACTCCCTGGCTGTGTGAATTGAGCACAGGGGATAATGTTTTGCTTTTTGTCCTTGGGATGCTGTAGCAGGATTATATGTCTCACGTCTTATCACATATAAATAGTATCCATGTAGATAAAACACCAGAGCATGCTGTGATGCTTTTTTAGGTTTCAGCTCCATCCTTACTGTGAAATAAGCATATAATGTAGCTTTGAAAACCTCCTAAATGTTTCTACTGCTGCCCTTCTCCTTAAATGTTTACGAGTCCTGAGTTTCGGGCATGAACGCTGCAACACAGCTGCCTCCCCATCATCTGACTCCTAAGTGGACTGATCTTTAGCCGAGGTATTGGCTTGCACCCACAACAACAAGAGTTCCTATTGTGACCATGGAAATTGCTTGTGTGGACGCTCGCATCCGTATCCCCTGCTGTATTGATGTATGACTTCACCTTCAGTGCTCGAGTGCAGAGGGAGCGCTGGCAGCCGTGGGTCGGGCACACTGATTTATGAAGGACAGGGCAGATGCGATGTGTCCCACTGTGGGCACCGTGAAAAAGAGGCCCAGGCCTACATTCCATCTGGGTCATGCTTCCTGTGTACACCGCCGTGTTTGTATGGGTTTGTTTTATCCGTTTGTTTATGAGCTGAGTCATTGCAGCCAGCTACGAGGACGGTGTGAAGTCACATCAGCTTGGCAGGGGGGCTGTGGGATTCAGTTGGAATCCCTCATTTTCTGTTGCTCCTCCTACTTATCGGAAAACATAATCTGCCGAGACTTGGCTGCGAAAACGAGAATGAAAACACTCGCACACAGAGCAGCGGTAATAAGCCGAGGAGAGAGGAAAGCTGTTGTCTGTAGCGGCATGGTTTTTGAGCGTGGCGGTGTGGGTTTTCCCTCACTGACTTCAGTGCGGTTCTCTCTTAAAAGGATAGTTATTCCCTACACAATGACGTGACTGTGTCCCCTCGCTGAGGGAGGGGAAGGAGGAGAAAGCAGAGACTGGGTTACGCTACGTGCTCCACTCTGCCACCCAGAGTCCACCCAGGTCTCGGCTGTGTAGCGTCACTGTCAGACAGACCCCATGTACACCTCCCCCACCCCGCTGCCCTCTGAAATGGAGGGGCTGTGGATGATTTCTAAAGCTCCCTACAGTAAAAGGAAATCTGTACAGAGGACGGTTTTATAGAAAGGAACTGCAAACCACTTCCATCCCATGGTTTGTTTTACTATCGTCCACTCTCGCTACATGTCTTTCTACGTCCCTCTGCTGCTCACCCTCCCCTGTGCATGTTCCCCATTTTCCCCACCCCTCGCTCCTCTCATGTGTTTCCATAACAGCAGTGGATTTGGCCAAAGGTGGCTTTAAATGGTCTCTCCCGGGCTCCTTGTAATTAGGAACTGCGTCTGCGACACTCCCCTTCCCCTTCGCTCTGCGTTACTGTCTCAGGTTTATTTAGGAAATGCACAGAGGAGGGAGAGAAATCCGGCTGGGCGGGGTGACTGGGCACAAGAAGAGGAAGGGGGGTTGGTATATATTTTTCTTTTTTCTTCTCCTTTCTTTGGCTGCATTTCTCTGGCGTGATGGACAGCTCTTCTAGAGGAAGTGGGAGGAGCAGGCAGAGGCAGTCACAGCACAGCTCAGATTTAGTCAGGAATGCTGCTGTACTGTACTTGTTTTTCTTTTTTCCACCGGCCTTTTGTCGGTCTTGACTCTGTGTCTGGCTGCAGTGCGGTGTGTGTACGTTTGCCCCCCCGCTCTTCCTTATGGATAGGAATGTTTGAAAGGACAGGGCGAGGGGTTATCTGGTTGTTTGTGTGTGTGTGCGTGGAAGGGGGGGGCGGGGTGAACGTGAGCTCATGTGTGCATTCCTTAGCTGTGACAGCAGGATTCCCTGGATGAACTGGAGGCAATCGGTGTGGACGAGGGAACAAACAGGCTGTTTCTGAGGAAAGCTTTTTAACCAGTGTTGAAACATACTGGGCCTCTCTGATCATACAAAGGAGGGGGGAGTCTGTCATTTCAGTGTTTTTGGCAAACCGGCCTCTCCTGGTTGAAAGAAACTGTTGTGGTTACATCAGCTTCCATCACGAAATGCCCCTGCCAGTGATAAAGCCCTACTGTTGTTTAACCCAGTCACTGCACACAGGATCAAGGGAGAATTTGGAGGGTGATCCCATCAGTGGTCTTGGCTGCCACACAGACACACAGGGGTCTTCTTCCTGCTATTAATTAGGCCTGGGGCTGACAGCTGTCATGTCTCTGAGCCTCTCACCAGTCATGTTGGCTTAAGTAGTGCATTTGGGTGAATTAGTACCTGAAATTACTCTCATGGCTGGTTTCCCTATTTAAAGGAAGTATATCACTGCTGGAAAGATAATCTTTTCATAAAACTGGGCTGTCTGTGCAGTTTAAACACAAATTCTTGTGACATTGGTGCTTTATGATAAAAGAAAACAGAATATAGATAGGGAACTTACAACTACCAGGATGCATTGCGCCGAACTAGAACAATAAATGCTCCCACTGGTGGGCGACATAGGTGAGCTTATCCACATTTTCACAGGAAACAATATGGCGACTGGCTGGTAACAATCTCAAAAACATTTGAGACAAGAAATGGGTGACGCAGAACAGAATCTTGTGCTGCATTCAAATTTGTTAGCTTTGTTAGCTCATGTGAACATGGTAAATACGACACCATTTGAATGCAGCATTTGTTAATATTTGATCAGAACTGCTTAGTTTTATTGTTGGATTATGATATTTTCAGCCCCAATTTTTACAATACAGGAAAAACACTATATGGCACCCACTTCCTGGACACAAATTCTTGTGTTACAGCCAAACAGTGCACTAAAATAGGCTTCTATAAACATTTCAGGCAAGAAAATTGGAGTGCAGCTACAGAATCTTATTTACATTTTATCAGCACTGCCTTATTTTACAATTGGATCCGCATTTGAGAGAGCAGCGGCGGCGTCCCTCTCTAAATCCGCCTCTACACCCTTTGTGTCCGTAGTGGCAGAATCAAGTGCAGTCTTCTGTTGTGTGTTTCTCCCATTTGAACTACGAGTTTCCTTGACAGAGGCCGTGCTCTCAGGGTTGACACCAGCCAACCTGGTAATGAAATACAAGTTTCCTGGAGGGAGACCTACGTGCCGTCTTGACATGCATTTGTGCGAGCGCTTCAGAGGGCACGGTTAGGCCACAACAGGCAGATACCTCACAGGCGTGCAGAGACATGTTTCAGTGCAACTGTGTGTCATTACTAAGTGTGTGAAATGTGTCCCTACTCGATACATGACACATCCGCGCTTTGTAACCCCTCTCCCATCTACACCCCGAGCCTTGATCTGAGCCTTTTGTTTGGCCTCAGTGTGCATGAGCAGGCGGAGGTGTGACCTCCAGCCTATTTTGTCTCGGCATCTGTCCCTCCCATTAATCCCGCTTATCAACAGAGCCCTGTGTATCAGGGGCAGCCACACTGACACATATGCTCCCGTCTGAATTCACATCAGACGTAAATACGTGGCTTAATATTCCCATCAATACCACTATTGTATAATTTATTAGTCCAAGCAGCCGCCTGCTTGGGCACAGAAGGGACACTACCATTCATCGCCTGACACCTAATGTAGTCAATTATTGATGCCTTGATCTTACAGTAGCAACAAAAACATGACACTTCCTATCAATAAAATGTGTAAAGATTTTTGTGTGTCTTTTATTGGGACGACTGTGTGTGAGTGCCTAGAACAGAGCAGTCCTCTCCAGTCGAAGGGGGAAAAATGGCCTCTGTGTGTTGTTGCGTTTTTTTCCTCCCTCCTTTCATGGCGGCTGGCTGCTCTGTGTTCTCTTGCTCCCCTTTGTGGGAGCTTTCTTACAGTGCAGCCTTCTGCATTCCTGCCAGATAGTGTGTAGAGGTCGCTTTAGCGCAGCTCTCAGCCCAGGCTTCACCTCACAATATCGTGTCCTCTCGCTTTTCATCAGTCAATAACCTCAGCCTGGTCGCTCTGTCAGAGGGGAAATTCCTCCCACACAGTTCCCTGAAAAACTCTTGCCCTGAAAGTATGAATCATGTGTTAACATGTGCTGGAAATACCCCTTTTTCACTATGATTTGTAATTTCGGGTTTGCTAGACACTGCAGCCTTGCAGTTGCTTTTGATGTTGGTGTGAAAGAAATTACACGCTGTTGAACTGATCATCAATGTATGCTTCCATAAACTGATTTTCTTTTGCTTCCTCTCCACGTTCAGGCCTTGTGGATGCACTTAGATGTCTGCAATGACTGCTGTGGCTGGCATGCCTCAGTGTTTTGGACTCCCATTCTCTGGACTCAGTAGGACAAGAACTGATCAGCAGAGAACGTCATGAGCATAGTCATCCCAGTAGGGGTGGACACAGCAGACACCTCATACCTGGACATGGCTGCGGGCTCAGAGTGAGTAACACTGACAAACACACCGAGCCTTCTCTGTTCGCACCTTTTCATGCCCCCTCACTTCCTCATTTCCTTCTCTCATTCATTCTTACATACCATCTTTGGTCTTTGCCAAAAGTTCATTCTCAGTTTCACTGTCACTGCTCTCATCTCTCACCCTTCTATGGTATTGCCACACACACGCATTTGACACTCTAATCTGATATAATATGATTTCCTCTGCCACCCCCCTCTTTTCTGTATACGCCCAACATGCCCTCTGTCATCTTTTTTTTTTTTAACTCTATGGCTTGATTCAGTCCTCTCTTTCCACATAGATCTCCTCTCCCACATTTTTAATGTGAAACGAGGTTGCAGTTCATTGATGCAGGGCCCCTGTAGTGTCTGCCCTAATGGAAAGTTCAGTCTTGCCATTGATTATGCCTGCACTCAACCATCGCTCATCGCACAGACCTTGCCAGTGTTCAGCTATTAACTACATCTGCCCATGTGAAACTGGCAGCACGCCTAGAATGTAGATGCCTGTGTTTATAACACCCTCTGTGTGAAGCGTACACAACGTAATTCCTTGATCCTTTACTAATGCTGTAGCTTGATGTTTGCACATGTGTACACCGCATCGAGTGAGTAAAACAGAAATGGTGCATGGAGCCATGGCAACAAGCCTCCCATCACCCCTCCTCTCCGTTTCCTATAGTTTTGTCAAGGACATTGCCGTGGCTTTTTCTGGTCAAATAAATGAAGCAAGAGGTTCTCGTGTGACTAAAGAATAACACACGTCATCAACTTATGGAGGGGCTCCTGTCCCTTTAAAAAAGAGAGCGAGAGGGAGAGCCCTCCCCTCGGCCTTCATCGGAGCTGTTGCCGTGACAGCTTGTGTTGCCATGGTATCTGTCCCTCGCCCCCCTCGCTCCCCTCTGCACTGCGCAGGGCCTGTTGCCATGGTCACTGGCCTGAGTGACAGGTGGCCCTCACATAGACATGGCGTCTTAAACAGTCCCACGGCGTCCCCCCCTGACACCCCCCCCCTCCTCCCTCCTCGGCTCCACGGAGCTCTGCTGCCACCGGGGGCAGGAGTAGACCCCTCGCCTTGACTCCCTCACTCACTCTTTGTCCGTCCGAGCTCTGCGTCCGATCGCCTGCTGCAGCTTTATTCAAAAGCAGATAACAAGCTTGAAAGGGGCTTCCACCTGCTGCTGCGCAGGTCCCATCCAGACCAGAGGGACACACTCACACACACGCGGCTCTTTGGAGTATTGTGAGCGCGCCAGCCGAGGTCTGGGATAGCGGGGCTGGTTACTCACCAGCAAAAACAGCGTCACGTCCCCTTCCACATCCCCCTGAAGTCTGCAGCAGCGTGACCAGCTGTTGGCTAATGCAGTGTGTGTGTGTCCACAGTGACACACAGAGCCCGGCGTGCGCGCACACGCCGCCAGAATACGTAGTGTTGCCATGGCAGCAAGTGGGAGCTCTTTAGGAGTGAAGGCGTTGCCTCTGGCTGTTCAGTGCTGCTCTTTTTTCTCTCCTGCTGTTGATCTCTCCATTCTCAGCGCTCGTCCACTCTGCCTCTTCACCCTCTCCCGGCAGGTGCTCGCATTTTAAACGACATCTGTTCTCAGTTAAATACTCTTGACATTTGAGCTATAAATAGCGCGTAACTAGCTGCACACCTATTTTGAACCTGAAGTCCTAAAAATCCTCATTCCCGTCTCACTTATCATCTTTTCATGATGCAAGGCCGCAGCTGTTCATGTTCAAGTCAGATCATGACTGCCTGCAACCCTCCTACTTATGTGTACTCCAACTCTCTAGGCCCTACTTTTCCACTTCCCTGGAGTGGAGGCATGAATGATACAAATCCTCCAGCTATGCACACGTACATTTAAATGTGCTTCTTTCCTTCCCACTGAACAGGCTGGCTCACTGGTTTGCCTTTTGTATGTCTCTCTGTCTCCGCCTCTCTCACTGATTCACTTGTAGGTCAAACTGAAAGAAGCCTAAAGCTCAGTTCCTTTTATAAATAATTTCCTCCTTTAACCATTAAATGATACACGCACCGAGCAGATCTTAAATCCATGTATTATAAAATGTAGACTTTGATCTGGTTAATCATTAATGGGAGAGAGTTAAGAGAGCCCACTCAAGTTTTTAAATTCCCCTGCCTATCTCTCACACCAGTGTGGCCGTTAAACTGTTGTGTACACAGTCACAAAAACATGGGATGGATACACTCACTCACACCTTACCCGCGGGCCCGCCTCCAGACCTCATGCATGCACTTACGTTTTCACTTTGACAGTGAATACTTGAGCTGCAACACACACAGGAAGTGTTGCACATTGCTCTTAAGGCATGCAACACGAGCGATAGGGCTAAGAAGGGCTCACGCAGGTATCGTATCACCACTTTACCTTGGGACTCTTATTCAAATTTCACTTCAAAGCTACATAATTATTATCTCTAACTCCAAATGGGGACTGGCTCTTTTTTTACTGTACTTGTTTTCTGTATGAGAGCTTTAAAATATGGCGGTTGTGGAGTGACGGTGTGAGCAGAGCTGAACAGTTTACATAGGCAGAACTGCTGCATGGCCTGTTAACAGTCCCCGTAGTCTTTTAGCCTTTTGTACCCGTCTTGCTCTGTGTACCTGAGAGGCTGTCCAGTGTGCTTAGTGAGCTTTTTTCCTTGTTTCTGCCTCGTTCGTGGAAAGTTGTCAGTCCTCATGGAGTTAGTAGGTGTAAGGTTAACTTTTGGGAAAGAGAAAGGGAGGGAAACTCAGCAGCTGTCGGATATACCTCCACTCCTTGACGGTTTTTATAAGCCTCTGACCTTGGAGCAGTTTTCTAGAGCGGACTATTTGAAAAGAGGAACATCAAGTGATCTGCTCGCATGAATGACCCATTAACACGTGGATCTCTGCTACCGCACCTCACCTCAAACTCTCTCCTTGTGTTGCAAGTCCTGCTCGTCCCGTAGTGTTTCTCTCCCTCTTACCTCCTGATGCCTTTCTTGTCTCATGCCGTCCATTTTTGCCAGTTCCACTTCCTCTAGAGCCACCCCCTCAGCAACTGAAGAACAGATTAATCATGTCATGATAAGGGTGGGTTGGTCTCAAACGGCCAAACAGGCTCTCCGCTCAGCTGCATTGTGAAGTGGGGAAAGTGGACATACTGGTTTGGTGTGAATACATGACTGCGTGTTTATTGTTTTGTGTGAGTGCAAGGCGGCATGTTTCTAATAATTGTCTGCGCTGTGGGTGTGGATTCTGGAGTGCTTTCGTCATTTATTTTGACAGATATCATTATTATTATTATTATTATTATTATTATTATTATTATTATTATTATTATTATTATTATCTGTCTGGCTCTCAGGCCTGTGCTGACATTACAGCATTCACAGTCATTGGTGGAAGAAGCACTCAGATCATTTCTATAAATAAGAGTATATCAGTAAAATGTATTCAGTGTCAAAATAGGGTGTCTGCATGTCCTTAAAGTCTGGTTTCTATAAATATTACCCCTTAAAAGTTATTAAATAATAGGTTAATTAACTGCCATAATCAACTAATTTCATTTATCTATCTTTAAATTTCTTTTGGTCAAATTGAGACAAGCTCTTCTGTGTGAAAGTCCACATTTATGATGTTAGAAATCATTAAACCTACCACTGAACCTAATACTGTCTTTAACTTTATACTTACACAGGGCAGTGTATTGATATTATCCAACAGCAACTCCCAAAATGTTGGGATGCTGTGTGTACATAAAATCAGAAAAAAATCAGAAGGCAGTGATTTGCAAATTATTATTGACAGTGGGGGAAGTAAGTATTCAACATGTCAAATTTTCCTCCATCAAACATGTTACCATTGTAGCTATTCACATGAAATTTAGGCCAGAAATTGGTATTAATTAAATAAAACTACACAGATAAAGATATTGTAACATTTCACCTTTAAAAATATGTGCGAAAAAGTAAAAAGACACAGAAAAAAAATATTATACATGCTAACTGACACTGAGAAGCCTTTGTTTACAATGCCAGCATCACAATGAGTGTATATTTACAGAAAAACTGACATTTATCAGTTTGAATATTAAATATTTTGTCTAGATATTTTCTTAGATTTTGGATATTGTAATATCATAAGTGTCTTTTCCTGGTTTTAAAGGCTGCTTTACAGTAAAGTAATGCTATTTTCTGAACTTAATTGGACTGTTCTCGCTGTTCAATCATTTGCCTTCACCCACTTAGTCATTATTTCCACATTACTAATGATGTTATTGTGTAAATACCCTACAATATCGATATCAAAGTATTTGGTCAAACAGTATTGTGATACTTGCTTTTCCACCCAGCTGTAACTCACTGTAATAACCATATTCCTATAGAAAAACTTACCTCTGCACGGGACCATAGATTCAAACCTTTACTCACCTGCAGTGCTTGAATAGGAAAAAGACGATTTGTTGAAAATCAGTTTTTATTTCAGTTAAAAAGTGTCTTGAAAAGGTTCGATACCCTGCAAAAGTACTCATTCTGCAGGAAAACTGCCCATGTAACAGATATATTGTAATGTAATATATGACATTTGTAGTTTGTATTTGAAGAAAATCCTCTAGTAAACAAATTTGTGTGCATTTGAATAATTTAATCTTGCTTTTTTGTGGAATAACAGATCATTTGACCTCTTCACCATGTGAGAAAAAGTACACACCACAGTTTCATAATGCTCACAGGACAAAAGCCCGGAAACCACTGGTTTAATTTGTGAAAAGCAAGTTGAAGTTATGTGAACGTGATTGTGTTTCAGCGGTTGACAATTTAGAGCACTTAACAGTTGCGCTGAAAATACAAATTATTGAACTAGTGTATAATTATTTTAGGTATTTTGCATGACTGATATTTTTTTAGATTAACATGAAAAATCCCATGTACCCCCTGCAGTACTTAGGGTACCCGTGCCCTCATTTGGGAAACACTGATGACAAGTAAAGTACAGTATTTACCCCTGAAATGGAGTGCAGAAGTATAAAGTAGCAAATGTAAATTCTTCCCACCGCTGGGTGTGCAGTGACCTACTGCCCCAGGCCCCCTGACAGCATTACAGCCTTTAGCATGCATCCATATTCTTACCACTCTTCTTCTGTGTCACCATCAGTAGCTGCCCTGCCTCCCTGCTCAGCACACTGACGCACACACACACTTCCTCACACTGTTTATGGGAAACAATTACTCTGTGTAACCTTGTTATCAGAGTTTTTCAGTGTACAATAATGTGTGCTCTTTGTTTGTGTTGCTGCTCAGCAGACCAGAATCGGTGGAGGCCAGCCCTGTGGTGGTGGAAAAGTCCAGCTACCCACACCAGATCTACAGCAGCAGCTCTCACCATTCCCACAGTTACATTGGCCTGCCTTACGCTGTGAGTACACACTCTGTTCTTCCTCTCACGCTGTTACACATCACCTACACACTTTGAGCTCTCCCTCTTTGTTCAGCAGGGAATGCAACATGATCAGCTCCTGTTTAGGCCGACATAGAACACTGAGCTGTAATGTACGAGCCTCCTTAGTCTTATTGTCGTAAAGGAAATTAGAGCTTGATCGTCAGAAAATGAATCTGGTCGTATATTAATCTTTCAGGTCATTGTTAAAGCAAACGCATTCATGTGCTCCTCAAATGTAGCATTCCCAAGTTGGGAGTTGTTCTTCCAACATTGGTGTGTTCATGAGCTTTAAATGTGGAAACAACAGGAATGCTACAGAGGAGATGTGTTGTTTTGTTGCTCAGAGCGTTTAAACGACATGTTGACGGCCGTCTCCAGATTTTAACCACTGAAAATATTGCTCACCTGATTGTTATCAGGGTTGATGCTAATAATTAACTTTTCTACCTAATCTAGGTCACTCTACGTGGACGCCAAGTAACGATTACAACCTAATACTAAATGTTATGTGAGCAAAAAGTTGACATGCAATATATAATTTAAAGAAAAAGTTGCTTTCATCCTCTATGTTTCTGAATGTATAGCCGTTTTACACAGAGATCCAATGTTTGGCACATCATGTAACAGACTTTCTGTGTTGTTATTCCTAGTCAAGAGCTCACTTTAACGATTAAAAGTGACGCCAACTTGGGCTTTAGGCAATTTGAGGGGGTGTTGTCACTGTTCTCTGGTGTTGTATTGAGCAAACGCTCGATTAATTGAACAAAAATCTTGGAAGATTATCGATAATGAAAGTAATCTGTAATCGCAGCTCTGTGGGAAATGGATGTCCTTTCCCAAATGCCTGGAAGTCAGCGGTCTAGGTCCTCGCCCTCAGAAATGGGCTCCTACTACGCATCTTGCTTTGTCAATGACATGACCCCCCATCTTCCATCTTTCCACCAGGACCATAACTATGGGGCGCGGCCCCCACCCACACCACCGGCCTCCCCTCCCCCCTCCATGTTGATCCGACAAGGAGAGGGGGGGTTGTTTGTTCCAGGGGGCCAGGACGAAGCATCTAGGGGCACCACGCTCAGCACCTCAGAGGATGGCAGCTACGGGGCTGACATCACCCGCTGCATCTGTGGCTTCACCCACGATGACGGCTACATGATCTGCTGTGACAAGTGCAGGTAGGAGCCCGGGGCGGCGTGTCATTGTTCGCCAGATCTTTGTCATGATTAGTGGATGACTCAGAAGTGTGTGTTCCTCCTGTGGCCCAAAGTTGTCGTCAACATTGGAACAACTGATTTTAAAAGGGTATTAAAATCTTCTGCTTGTTTTTCTTTCAGTGCCTGGCAGCACATAGACTGCATGGGCATCGACAGGCAGAACATTCCTGAGACCTACCTGTGTGAACGCTGTCAACCACGACACCTGGATCGAGAGAGGGCCATCCTACTGCAGACCAGGAAACGAGAATGTTTGTCTGGTACGCAAGACTACACAGATAATTATCTAGTTTTATAAAGAACAGAGAGCATGGTGTTATTTTGTGAGCTGCACCCACCGCAGATTCTGAGGTGTTAGACGTCTACGCCAGCTCTTTTAGTTCTGCTTTTAGTGGCCGCCTATCTGCAGTAAATGGCCAGATTGTTAGTGAACCCAGCAGGTTGTAGGCTATGTCAGGGTGCAGCCTCCTCCCCCTGCAGGTCAGTCAGATTCCACTCAGCCTGATCCTGGGACACACTGACACCTGCTGGGCAAGACACAAACTCCTCCTCTAGTCTTTGCTGTAACATACCTCATCTTGTGTTATTATAACTTGGCTCGTTTTTTTATTTTTCCTGCAGCAGCTGTAGCACTTTATGCTAATTACTAATGAAGACATGTTTGCTTATTCAGATGGGGACACCAGTGCTACAGAGAGCGGAGATGAGGTGCCACTAGAGCTGTACTCCACCTTCCAACACACGCCTACCACCATCACCCTCACTACGGGGCGCCTTGGCAATAAGCAGACTGATAAAAAACGTAAAAAGAGTGGTGATAAAGAGCCTCCAGCATCTTCTGCCCGAGCTAAGAAGGTCAGGTTTGACTAATTAATTTGTAATGAAGCAGTCAAAGCACATTATGTGTTATATGTTTCAATTAACATTAACATTTTGATTTCTTTTTTCCTCTGACAGGCCTTCCGAGAAGGGTCCAGAAAATCCTCCAGAGTAAAGGTAAACTTGCAGAACACAACTCTCAGGCGCTCTGCTCGGAGTTCTCTAGTTGTCTCCTGTCAAAGCTTCATGTACCAACAACTGCTGTTTTTTTTCCCCCCTCTCTCAGGGTGCAGCTCCGGAGCAGGAGCCGACAGAGCACCCGTCTCTGTGGGAGAACAAGATCAAGACGTGGATGGAGCGTTACGAGGAGGCCAGCAGCAATCAGTACAGTGAGGACGTCCAGGTCCTGTTGCGTGTTAAAGAGCAAGGCGACGGGAAGAGCCTGGCGTACAACACGCACCCCGCCTCTTTCAAACCGCCTGTGGAGGTAGAAACCTGTTTACAGTCTCACACCCTTAAAGGGGACCTGTATGCTCATTTTAGGGTCATACTTGTTTTTTGGATTTCTACTAGAACATGTTTACATGCTGTAACGATCAAAAACACTTTATTGTCCTCACACTGTCAGAGCTGGAACACCTGTATTCACCATCTGTCTCAGATGCTCCGTTTTAGCACCTGTCTCTTTAAGCCTCCCTCCTGAAAAAATTCAATCTGCTCTGACTGGTCCGGGTCCTCCATATCGTGGCACCTTTATTGTAGCCAGGGAGCGACTGTAACAGTGAAAAGCGACACTTTCTACGATGAAAAATCACTATTAAAAGCTTCTTAACACAACCAGACATGTCAGCAGGAATATGATCCGAAATTGGTGAAAAAATTACAACATCGGCAACCAGGGAAAATGTTTCCCTGGTTAGCATGTAGCTTCATGTAACAGTGTACTTGCAGCTGTATGAAGCTACATGCTAACACCAGGGAAACATATTCTCTGTATAGCAGCACTTTCCCCCTTCAAAAATCATCAGTAAGAACACAACCGAACATGTTGCACCAGGAATACAATCCGAATTCAGGGAGAAATTAACAACATTTACAACCAAGATTAAGTGTCCTTGAAGCTAGCATGTAGCTACATGTAGCAGTGTAGGCCAGTGGTTTTCAAACTTCTTGAAACCTGTATTTTTATCTGTGCACAATAGCCTCTATAATGTGCGTTATCACTCTTATCACAGCTTAAATTTTGGGTTTTATTTACTTTATCAAATAACAATTGACAACTATTACTCGTGACATTTATCAACAAAATGATTCAAGAAATGACATCAAAGCACCAATAACACATCCATTTAAACAGGAAATGATGTAAGATAATGTGATGTGTCACACACTTATAATTCCCTCATACGAACTGTGACAAATAGGTTCCCCGTGAAGACTTATTAAATGAAATGAAATTGCTTTTATTAAGGTAGAGTTTGCCTCTTTATTAGGAAGTGGGTGGGCACAACATACTGATACAGTCAATTAAAAATCCATTCGTAACTTCATAACAGGCTCAGTTGAATATTGCAATAATAATTTGAGGTTATCACAAAATCCCACAGCACACCATTTGAGAACCGCTGGTGCATTAGCGTGTCTGGAGCAGATGACCATATAATGAAATGCGTCAGGAGTTGACGTCAGCTTGTCTTCAAAGTAAAAACACTTTGTTCTGAGTATTCACAACGGTGTCAAGCCTGAGGTTTTTGCTCACAGGGATTAGTTTTACATACGAGACATGTGATTGTTTTTCTTGAGAGGCTACTATGTTTGATTAGTTGTTGTTTTATTGTGCATGTTATATTTGTTGCTACCTTGGCCAGGTCTCCCTTGTAAAAGAGATTTTCAGTCTCAATAGGACTTCCTGGTTAAATAAAATTTGAACTTTGGCCAAATTTAATATAGACATCCAACCATGTAACATTATATATGACAGATGATAAGTAAAGGCATAGTAGGTCCCTTTTAAAATCTTAGTGTAATTTAATGTGTAGCCTGTCCAGGATCTGCACTCACGCCTGACTGTCTCTCTCTTCCAGAGTCAAGTTCAGAAGAACAAGAAGATCCTCAAGGCGGTGCGAGACTTGGCCCCAGACTCCCTCATCATTGAGTACAGGGGAAAGTTCATGCTTCGACAGCAGTTTGAGGCCAACGGATACTTCTTCAAGAGGTCAGGGTGCCCGTCACTTATCAAAAGGGTTTCTCCTCGGAGTTCTGTCTTTTGAATGTAAATTGAATATTGTTATGGAGGTCAAACAAATTATGAAGAGCTCTGGGGGTTCATTACATCGTGGTGTTTTTATGTGAATTATTAACACTCATGCTCTCCCCTCTTCAGGCCATACCCATTTGTGTTATTTTATTCTAAATTTGACGGACTGGAGATGTGTGTGGACGCTCGCAGCTTCGGCAACGAGGCACGCTTCATCCGTCGCTCCTGTACCCCCAACTCTGAAGTAAGTAAACATTAACTGAATGACCAAATGAAGCTTAACTACTTCAATTAATTCGGCACCTTATCATCTCTGTAAAGCCTGTCATGATCGCTAAGGACTATCATACAATGTATAGACATGACCTAGATAACATTCATTGTGTTGACATTAGAAATTCACCAACATGATGCCAGAATAAACAGCACGGTTTCCCTGAACTTTATAAGACTCGGATGCAGCAGTTCTCCCCCCCCATCTCCTCCTCCCACTACTTGTGTACATCCAAAGACAGACATAAGACCTCAAAACGACACTGCGTAGCTTACTGGTGGCCTTCAGCTGCACAATTGAAGTCGAAAAGCCACTGTCCTGGTAGTCGTTACCTTGCCAACCTCTAACAACAACCATAAAGTCTGTCTTTTGTAGTTTTACCCTCTGACAACTTCATCCCCCACTCTCTAAATCCACTAGCAAACTGCTCGGCTCCCAGAGACGGACTCCCAACACACTGACTTGATTATGGAGGCAACTGCGGTGTTCCCGGAGCTCAGCTAAACTTGTCTATTACTAGCAGGAGGCATCACTTGGTTTTATTATTGTTGGCCAATTTTGTAGTAAGAGTAATTTTGGGCTACTGCTATAAAGGTACAATATTATTGTATGTGTACTTTCTTGTTTATAGTAAGAGGTTTTGATTACTTTAAAACATATGTGAAATGTTTTTGTTCATATTCCAATTTCAGTGTTTAAATTTTCTTAATTAAAAGTTAACTGCCCTCAAATGAGATGATTAATAAAGTCCCAACATCTTCAAATGAGCACTTCCTAATTAACAGCGTCTTATCTTGTTACTGTTGCTAAAATTGGTCAGTTTTGTTGCCATGTCAAACTAAAACAATATTAATCATAAGTAAACAAGTCTCAATCATAAAATGTGATCAGGTTTTGAACCTTGTCCACGTTTGTGTCAGCATTGGCTGCAGACTGACTTGGCAGAGATGGCTGCCATCTTGTTTTTACATGGTATTGAGCTCTTACTACCACTAGATGGCACAAAAAGTGTCCATGAACGAGGACAACAGGTCTAACTTAAGCAGAATGAAGAATAAGGTGCACAAAACCCAAAATGTGCAGTGTCTCAGGAGGATATTATTATATCAGTGGCATAAATGGTCTCAAAATGACCATTATGTCGTTTATCGCAATCATTTTCGGGACAATATATCGTCCAACAAAAGTAGTTATCGTGACAGGCCTCCTTCGTGTTCATGTAATGCCTCTTTACTAATCTTTTGCTTTCCCTCCCTCAGGTGCGGCACGTCATCGAGGATGGCATGCTGCATTTATACATCTACTCACTGAGGCCTATCAACAAAGGCACAGAAATCACCATTGGTTTTGATTATGACTATGGCAGCTGGTGAGTTAACTTGAGTTAAAGTAGCATGCAGAGCTACAGTTGCAAGGAAAGATCCTCTCACCTTATAACCTCGTCCTTCTTCCTCTTCCTCTCTTAATATTTGTAGTAAATACAAGGTGGACTGTGCCTGTGTGAAGGGGAACCAGGAGTGCCCGGTGCTCAAGCACAATCTAGAACCCACAGAGAACCTGGTCGCCGGAGGCCGGCGCCGGGGGAGTCGCAAGGACAAGGAGACGGTGCGGGACGACCAGGGCCAGAACCAGAACATGGGTTTGGACGGTGAGGGCAAGAGCAAGACTGTAGGCGACGGCAAACAGAGGAAACTCTCTCCTCTGCGCCTCTCCATCTCCAACAACCAGGCAAGATCACACTCATGAACATTAACGCTCTTCTTCACACTTTACTGCTCACATGTTGAGACTTTGTCCACTACGGCATATTTTTTGTTAATACACATTTACCCTCGTGTTCCATGCATGATATTTTGTTTGATCTCTGTGAAATGTTCTGTGCATGTGTTTTCCATTGTTAGTCACTATACATCCTCTTTAGTTCCCTCTATTTTTCCCATTTTCCCTTTATGCATCCACCTCACCTCCCCAACTAATAATTTTGACGACATAGTTCAGATTTGTCGTTGCACAAAACGCTTTTGTGCTACTTGTCTGGCAGAGATGTGTTGCAGCGTGTTACACTTTTGTGCAACGCACTCAGAGAACGGCGTTTCTCTTGGATGTGTTAACAGCAACAGAGTTTCTTGTCTGTCATCTGTCCCAGAAAAGCAGTTTTCACTTGTAATGACCAAGCGAAACTCTTACAAATTAGGTTCATTCAGCAGTTTAAAATGTGAGAAATGTTCTTACTGTCAAAGTGGATTTGAAAGTGTTGTGCTTGATCATTTAGAAGTTAGTCCTGTGTGTCACATAGGTTAAGCTGTATGAGGTGAGAGTGGTTTTCAACGTCTCAGAATGTAAAAGCATTTTGCAGAGTTGTGTCAGAGCTGAAGGGAGGAAAGATGAGATGAGGTGTCCCACCAGAAAGATAAGAGGTCTATAAGTCATCACTATTACAACCATACGCTCCTTCTGAAGGCAGGGCAGTATGTCAGCTGTTAAATAGTTCTGCTGTAAGTATGTGCTGGTGCAGCATGAGGGTGTGCTCAGAGTGAAACAGTGACTACATTCACATTACAAGCAAATGCGGCCCAAATCCTCTTTTCTATCTGATTTTTTTTTCAGAGTAGTGTGGACACAGTCAGACCTGGGCCACTTTCATATGGGATCCTAATTCTAATACATAACCAATCACTGGTCTCGTGACGGCTGTGAGAAAAGTCATACTGGAATTCATGTGTGGGTTTTCCCTCCTCACATATTCATGGTTTCTTCACGTCATACTTTACCGTGCAGGCGCAGATCTCTCACCACACAGTGTCGGAGCTGTCTGTTGACTACAGACGAAGAACAAAAATTGTTTTGCCGGTGTAAACATTTTCAGACCAGTTTGATATTAAGCCAAACACAGGGCTGGACTGGTATACCGAATTGTACTACAACATCTAGTCGCACCGGACTCAGCAGCCGCTCTCGTGTGGAACACAATGACTGTGTGCTAACATCGGCGCTCTGTGTCAACAATGAATCCATTAAATATGCACTTCTGTTGTTTCATGTAAACAAACAATGCAAACATCAGCTGTGCACCTGAAATCAGACACTACCATGTAAAAGATGGGTGAGTAGCCAACTTGTTATCTTCTACTTTTGTTGATATTTACTGAAAGTGACATACAATACAACAAACTGTCCAGCTTGTCGTTAGCGATGGCCATTTAGCTTACCAGCTCCCTCGTGATCTCCTTCCGAAGCTGACATGTGGATAAATCCTTTTTTGTAGCTCAATGAATCGGCCATCCCTTGTCTATTGTGATGTTTTAAAAATAAAAAACACTTATTTTGCGGCTTTAAATCCAAAATATGACCATATTCGTGCTGTTTTTGTTTTCCCCAGAGAATGCTGTGTCTCGTCTGGTCACCCCAAAAAACAGTAAACAAACACGACGTGCACGGCTCTGTGCCCCTCCCACCTCAACTGGAATTTAGTTATTTATATTTACATATTATGTTTATCAAGTTGTCATATTGCTTATTTCTAAAGCAGTACAAGTTGGATTTAGCATCGTTACACAGTCAGCATGGGTTATAGGCTACTTTTTAACTAGTTTAAGCTCGTACACTGGACGAGACCAGCAAAACTGGAAATCGGCCGAATTCTTCCTCTCACCGTTATCCTCAACATGTGACGAACTGTCCTCAACCTCCGCAGGAATCACTCTGGAGATGAGTACTTGCACCACTGTGTCATTCATTTTTTTCCCCCAAATGCCCACCTTGCAAATGTGAAGGTTTTTGTTGCTGTTTCAACACATGTGATGTAGTTGGTTTTATGTGAGATGTTTCAGGGCAGAGATTGGTTCACAGTGATGTGGGTCATGTGAACAGGCAGAAAGATCGGATCTAAGGAGCAATCGGAAAAGTCCTGTGTCAGTGCAGCCTGTGAGGTGCTCATGCAGACTCACTAACCGTCAATCTGTGTAAGACCAAAGACACGTTTGGAGCACATGTGTTTTGTGCACAGGCTGACCCCTAAAAGCAAGCCGTCCCTTATATATTTCAGGTTACCCCCCTCCCTCCCTCACCTCCCCTCTCCTCCACTCTTACCTGTCTCCCTCTAGTCTGTAGCCAGACTGACTGATCAGCCATGATAAAGCGCCATACCGCCCTCTCCCCTCCTCTTACAGGATCCTGAGTTATATGAGGATCTAGAAGACAGAACCTCCGTTAGCAATGAAGTAGAGATGGAGTCAGAGGAGCAGATTGCAGAGAGGAGGAGGAAGATGGTAAGTGTGCCAAGCTAGGGGCTCTTTTTTTTTTTTTTTTTTTAAACTTGCCATGCAGCCACCCGGCAGAAAGAGCGAAAATAAAAATAAGTCTGTCCCCTGTTGCTCTGGGTGTGGACCTAACTATGTGTCTGCTACGGGGGCTGTGGCTTGGATAGGAGCAGCTGTCCTCTACCTCCCTTCCATCAAACCACCCTCCTCTTCATCGCTCATCTATTGCTAGTGCTCCCACCACTCTCAATGCCCCTTGTATGTGTTTTGCTGAGTACTTTATTTTCCTCCTCCTGCAGCTTCCCTCTTCTTCACAGTACCAAGGCTTTGTGCTTGTCTATCATTATGCAGTCGCATTTATTTCCCTCATTTGTTGCACTTTTTCCTCCAGCATATTAGGACATTAGTAGGCCTCTGGTGCCTGTTTACAACACCATGTCCTGTCGGTGGGAACAAACCAGTATGTTGTGTCGTCATGCGGGCTGAAACTGTGCCCCAGTGTGCGTTATACTCTGAGTACAGCTCTGCTCTCACCTTCATTGCGGCTGGAAGTTTGAAATGGCCAATTACTGGTTCAACCACTCTTTTTCCTGCCAGACAGCCGTGTGTCCCTGAGAGATGGGATCAAACACACATTCACACAGGCGAGCATGGTACACTACACACACACACACACACACACACACACACACACACACACACACACACACACACATACTCTGGAAATTACCCTGCAGTCAGCTTCATTTCACACGGCGGACCCAAGGTGCAAAGTGCTGACTCATCTTTGGCCAACATACAGTTCTGCTAATCGGCCAGAGAGGGATAGATGGTTGAAGAGAGGGGAGGAGGGGGTGGGGGCAGCAGGGGGAGGAGGGGCTGCGGAGGGTAGAGCCTTGTTGCCAGGGCCATATTGACTTTGGGAGATCCAATAGGCTGGTTTCTATGGAATGTGGCCCAGGAGAGAGCTACTGCTGTCGGGCTCAAAGAAGCGTGCATTCACAAACTGACGATCACAAGCGTAGTAGATGCATGTGGGTGTTGTAAATCCATGCTGTGACAAAGGTGCGGGGGAGATAACAGTGATGTGTATGGGCATTATATTATGCCTACTTAAACAAGAGCCCGTGTTGTTTGGAAAGGAGTCCTGGATCGTCCTGGGTCACCTGTGGAGACTGGAGTTTTGTTTATCAGTGGCGTTTTGTGTTTGGTAGTGCTTCAAGTCTGCGTTCTATTTGTATGCGAGGCACATCTACCCTTGAGGACAATTAAGTTGAGTTGTTTTAGGTCTCTCTATTATCTGTACATGCTGTAGCCGACCTCAGCTGACATTGGGTGAGAGACGGGGTACAACCTGGACAGGTCGCCAGTCAATCTCAGTGCTGACACGTGAACCACTTGACACCTTGCATTAAAATGCGTCTTGTATCTAGAGATGATTTAACCTGATTACATTTATATATAGTATTATGTGTCTCCAGTGTCCATGTAACGATCAGATCGCTCAGTCCAAACGGGCGCCGCCCTCATCTGTTATCCACTATTAGAAGACTAAAACCGTATTTTTCTACATAGGCTGCACATCATAATCTTATCTGTATTTTCAGAGACAATATTGGCATAAAACAGTGAAGCTGAAGAGGATGAAACAGGCCCACCTGATTTAATGTCAGCACAATACATGACAAACGATAGGAGACACCAAGGTAGTATTAGCATTAGATAAGAGAGCAACAATCGTGCAGCCCAACAGCTGCAGCGTCACATGAGGTCACGTTGTGTGCTTTGGATAAATACTTATTTCCGCCCACATAATTTTTGCATGCGGATTGAAAACATATCTATTTACCCTTGTGTTCAGCGTGGTCACATCCCTGACCACCTCCAGAAGTGGTTTGGACAATGGGATCACAATCTGTCCTTGGTGCATTTTGGATCCATTTACATCGGCACTTTCATGTGGGCAAGCACAATCTGATTGCGATCACCCAAAACGCATTTTAATGCAAGGTGTAAAAGAGATGAACTTAATTTTCCTAGAGCAAACCCGCGTAGGCACAGGGAGAACTTGAGAAAGGCCCCAGGTTTGCAGGTTCGGACTAGGGCTTCGGAAGTATATCCGCTTCATGGTATACCGTGGTATGAAAACTGACGATTATCCGTTTGCCTATCTACGTTACTGGGGAAAAAAATGCAACTATACAAAAAAATCTCACCTTTATTTTATTTATTTTCAACAGTGAGACTTTTTTTACTCAAAATTCCATTGAAAAAATGGTTTTAAATTTCAATTTTATTAGTGTTTGTTTAACCAAAAAAAAACCTTGTTTTCATTCCTTTAAGGGTTACTGACACTGATAATGATAATAATAATGATTGTGTTGTAGCGTATACGTGAAACCAGGCAACTGTGATGTCTGAGACTGATAACATAGCATCATAATCTCATACTGTTGCATCCTTAGCTCGAACCCAGTGTGAGGCTACTGTGAGGCGATGGTGCTTTCTTGGCAGCAGAGCATAAAACAAATTGGCAGTAGTCCCATGTGCATGTGTGTGCTGCTATTGTGTCCTGAACTGTATTAAAAATGGTGTTTAGAAAATGTTGAGCCGGCCAGTGTATTGTCCTGATTGGTTGGTGAGTCGTAGAAGCAAATGCATGGACACCGTGTTTGGGCTGAAGCTCCAAATTGGACGTGGTGGATGTGTCCCTCAGTTTGATTTAACACCAAAGTTTTGGATTGAAGAGATTTTACCATATTTCCCTTACAACTGCTTCCATCACCGACAGCTCAAAACCATTAAAAGAGGCCTCAACAAGAATGTATTATGATATAACAGAGGTTTTTATAAGGATGGAAATATTTAGCACTTTTGTGGTGTCAGTGGTTTATTCCCGAAGTCGTCCCATAATTACAAATACTCCCTATAGCAGGATATTACAAAGTCCAAGCTGTCAGACACCTACAGTACCTGACACAGGCGCATTTAGCTCCACCAGAAGATCAGAGAGTCCAGGTCTAGCTCTGTCCAGTGTTTGTGAGGCCTTGTTTAGGGGGACATGTCTCTACTAAACTGGGCTGTCTCTTTATTGAACACTCAGGCCAGCCCAGAGGAGCAGTCCCATCTCCCTGTCTGGGCGGCTTCCAGCTGGAAGAGACTGAAACACAAGGAGGTACACTTGACCCATTCATAGCCAACCCTACTCCACCCATCTACCAGCCTTCCCCTACTCCTCAAATCTCCCAGAGGTGATTGAGTTACAAGCGTACTAACTGTCCGTCTTTACAGCCTGAGCTCTCAGCAGTTTGTTTCAGAGTGTTTGTGGTTTTCAGAGGGGGTGTTTTGACAAAGGGTGGAGCTGTTTGTTTGGGTTTTGTGGTGGAGGTAGAGCGGGGAAATATGTGGCACAAACATACATATAGGAACACATTAGACGAGCTATTAAGCCTCCTGGTTTGTCGGGGTTTAATTGTAAAGTCGTAAAGCGCTGTAGAAACTCATTTACATTTACGTCTTCAACATCTTTCCTGTTGCTCCTGCCTGACCTCCTCTCCTCTTTGTTTCTCTCATAATGAAGGTAAGGGGTCACTTTCCTTTGACTCTGCACAGCTAATTCGCCTTTTGCCGCGTAGCACACATTAACCCATTTTACTGCAACCTCTGGGGCTCGATGGGGGAGTGGTGTCCAATAGACTAATGTCTCTGCTTCCTTTTCCCCTCCATCACCCCTCCTCTGAACCCCACGCCTATCTCTCTGCAGACACGAGAAGAGAGGAAGATGGAGGCCATCCTGCAAGCCTTTGCCCGGATGGAGAAGAGGGAGAAACGTAGAGAGCAGGCCCTGGAAAGAATCGGGAGCGTCAAGACGGAGGTCGGTGGCCGCAGTGACATCAAGGAGGAGCCTCCAGCCACGCCGGAGACGGCAGATTCTCCTGCTGTCATGCAGGTGAGAGCACAGAGACACAAAGAACCTCCTGTTCTTTTGAATTTTTATTAATTTTTCTAGAAAAAAAGGGAAAACTTTTACTATATATAATTTTTTTTGGATTTTACTAGATATAAATGCTCTACTGTGTTTTTCTTGTAGCCACTTCTGGAGGTGAAAGAGGAGCCAGGTTTAAAGCCGGCCAAGGTCAAAAGCTCAAGGAACAGGAAAAGTTTCTCAAGGAACCGCACGCACATCGGCCAACAGCGCCGGCGAGCTCGCACCATCAGCACCTGTTCCGACTTGGCCCCTGGCTCCCCGACTGAGTCGGTGGAGCCTCTGACCAATGAGGCCCCCGAAGGAGAGACGCCCACCGCACCAGAGCCTGAGGCCATCCTCGCCCAAGCACCGGACACCAGCCCTCCACAGAGCAGCTCACCCGCACCCGACAGAAACCGCACCGGGAGCAAGAACTTCAAAACTAAAAAGGTACGCTCACCTGCACCCACAACAGTACACCCAGACACATAGAGACAGACAACCATTCACATTCACACCTACGGGCAATTTAGAGTCACCAATTAACCTGCATGTCTTTGGACTGTGGGAGGAAGCTGGAACTTGAAGAAAACCCCCCTTTAATAGTTTATTGGCAAATATTTCCATCATATCAGACACATTTAATGTTTGGAAACTCTACAGATTGTCACATAATTTTAAAAATCTTTTCGAACTCTTCTCCACAGCACTTTGTGAGTGAGTGGGTGGGAGAGAAGCAGCAGGACCGCGGCGCAGTACGGACCCCAGAGCCGGCCCCCGAGAGGCCGCTCAGAATAAGCAGTGACCCCGAAGTACTTGCCACACAGCTCAACGCCCTCCCAGGCATGGCCTGCTCTCCGCAGGTCTACAGCACGCCCAAACACTACGTCCGCTTCTCGTCCCCGTTCCTGGTTAATCGCAGCCCCACCACTCCAGGAGTCCCCACAGGAAGACGGCGCTCCAGAGAACTGCCTGAAACGCCGCCAACCACTGGCTCCTGCAAGAAGGTAAAAAGTCCTGCTTTAGATATATCCCCATTTGGCTTTGGAAAAATGTACATTCAGCCAGTTTTGGAAAGTCACATGGATCTCTCCTTAGATTAGAGATAATGAAGCTCTCCCAAGTCGACTCTACCTTTCTATCCATCATTAGTTTTATCTCTCTGACTGAAGTTTTTAACTAATTTGATTGGCTGTAAAGTTTTCTGCAATGATGAAGGAATTTCACTTCTATCAGGAGAGAAAGTCTCATCCATCACTGAGTTACCAAACCTCCACTCTTGTCTTACAGCGATGGTTGAAGCAGGCTCTAGAGGAGGAGGGCTCCACCAGCCCAGCCAGACGACCGAGTCTTCTCATGCCCAGTGAGGGTCCCCTCAGCCCCTCCATCAACGGAGACTCTGACAGCCCTCTACCCTACAACGGCACCTGCTCACTACCAGGTAGGTAACCAGCAATTTCGGAATAAGACAAACATTTCTTAAACATTTAAGACTGCAATACATTACGAAAGATTTAATGCTAGTATGTATAATATAGGAAAATAATCGATGGACCCTCAGTTTAAGCCCACACCATATTTCTTCTCACAGAGTTGCCCACACCTTTGAAAAAGCGCCGGTTGAGTCCATTAGACGCCTGCATGTCCGAGAGCTCGACACCGTACGGCTCACCTTGTGCCACGCCCACCAGGGCAGACCAATCGGAGACACCCGCAACCCCCATCTTACTGGCTACCCCACCGCGTCCCCGAACCGAGGAGCCAAGCACAGAACCCCCACCCAGCACCCCAACGCAGCCACTTAACGCCCTTCAGGAGGTAAGGCTGTCGAAACAGAGGTCGCACATTCTGTTACATGAGGGGAAAAAGAACCAGAGTGACTGAGTCTGTTGTTGTTACGCAGAGTGAATCTTCAGTAGAAAACTCCCCAGAGGTCAGCCGGAAACCCAGCGTGCAAGAGGTGAGTGAAGGAATTGTCGATCAGGTCAACAACTTTATTAGTAGTTGCAGGTTTTGATTCATCAGTAGAGGTTATTATTTGTTGAATAAATTTTATTCTTTTCTTAAATGGCTTGACTGTAAAGAGGACAGGGCGATCCTACTTCTGGTATTGTGGAGATTACAAGCTTTTTTAATGTACTTCCTTTATTATGACCATCCCGACTCCTCCCTCTTTTCCTAGGCCGACCGTCCTCCTTCGTTGGTCTCCTCTCCCTGCGTCAGAGCTCCCAGTTCAGACGGACTCCCGACAGAAGCCAAGGTCTCAGTTCCTGAGAGTCCACAGCCTCCAGCTGCTGAGTCCGTGGACTGCGGAGAGGACCGAGCAGATGGCATCGTCGTGGAGGGCGGTAGCGAGGCTTCCTCGTCCGCAGAAACGTGTGCTTCCTCTTTTTCTGGCTGGATCAAAAGCCCAGACAGAGGCCCGACTGGACCAGCTGGCCTGAACTTCTCTCCAGTCAACTCAAACTTAAGGGACCTCACCCCCTCACACACCCTGGAGCCTCTGGTGGCTCCCTTCAGGCCCGAGGCTGCAGCTGGGGCTGCGGCAGGGTCCGCAGCGGGGACAGGGTCGTTGGTCGGCTCTCAGGCCCCCTTTAGTGAAGGCCAGGGGCAGCTCTTTTACCCCTGCTCCGAGGAGGGAAGCTCACTCGGCTTCTCACGTTCACTGAATGGGGACACCGCTGGCGAAGGAGGAGGGTCGGCACAGAATCCTCCACAGAAGAAAAAGGTGAGTGAGAAGTACTGATAACATTTTACTGACATGTTCAACTATAATCCTTGCATGTGTGTGAGGAGAGAATGATACATATATATATATATATATATATAGTGAGATGATTAATAAAATCTAGAATAACCTGGTTCAAATTGCAGTATAAGATGATGTTGTTATGGTTTAATGATCTCAAGAGATGCACTGACTCATTCTGCTCTGTCAGTAGCTGTCTAAATGCTGCCCTCTACTGGTTCAATATGAGACCTGCTCTTTGTCCATAAATGACATGGAGGTTCCTGTTCTGCCTCTTCCCAGGTTTCCCTGCTAGAATACAGGAAACGTCAGCGCGAAGCTCGTCGCAGCGGCTCCAAGACCGAGTGCAGCTCTCCTGTTTCCACCGTGCCCCCTCTGAGCGTGGACGCCTTCCCCGTTGTTGCGCTGGAGACCGCCAGCGAACCTTCTCTTCCCCCCGCTCCCACTCCTCTCTGCAACACCAACAGCGTCGTCGTGAAAGAGCCGCAGACAAGTGAGGAGGCAGAGGCGCCTGGAGAGAAAGGAGAGAAGGAAGGAGGAGAGGGACAGTGGTACGTACTGCCACAGCTACCTATACTTAAAACATGAAGAACCTGTTGTTAGTATCAGTTGTTAAATGTAGGTTAGCATATGTGGATGTATAGATGTGATGATGTGTTTCTTTTCAGGACGTCGTCCACTTCTGTCGAGCAGGCCCGAGAACGCAGCTACCACAGAGCTCTGCTGCTCAGCAAAGACAAAGACACAGGTGAGGATAGTAACTGTCGACCAAGTGCACTGAAACAATTTGTTTTGTTGCCGAGAGTTAGATGAGAATTGATAGTGAATCTGTCTGTTAAATATGAAGTGGCAGGAAACATATATATCAAATGATTTCTTCAAAGAGGTATTTTTCACATCTACATCTTCACTTTGTTATTACCCCTCTTTTCAGATGGTGAGACAGACGGTGGCGATACACCTGCACTGAGAGACTGTCCGTCTCCAAGTCTTCAAAAGACCCCAACCCACACAGTAAGTCATGAAGCAGCTCTGACTCCTCTCAGCTGGTTATCAACACCTGTTTGACCCCTTCTTCTCTCCTCCCTCTCAGCCGTGCTCTCCTGGTCCCCTCGCCCAGCCTCCCAGCCGACCAGCGAAGGAGGAAGACGCCGACAGTCAGCCTCGGACGCCAAATCCGACCAGCCAGCCGCCAAGCAAGCCTGCAGTACCTAAGCCGGCTCCTCTGACCCCCACCAAGCTGCATCCCACCCCGTTACCCTCCTCACCCGTGCACTATCCCGGATCCTCCCTCCTCCACTCGCCCAAGCCTCAGCCTCAGGGCTCTCCCTACCGCAGCCAGAGGGCGCTGTTCTCCGCACAGCCTCAGAACCAACCCCAGCCCCAGGCGCAGACTGGCCCCGCTCCTTTCACCCAGTATAACACACAGAGTGCTCCACCACCACCTCCCCCTCCTCCCCCAGCACCACCAGTGTCCTCAGCGTACTTCCCCAGTCAGAGCCCGTCACCGGCCGGACCTTTTCCTGGGTTCAAACCTGCCGTCACGCCCCCGTACCCTCCTGGTTCTCAGCCCCTGATGCAGACTATTCCCCACAGCGTGCACTATCAGAGCTCCGCTGCTCCACCACCTCCTCCTCCTCCACCCCCACACCAGATGCCCGGCCCCACCCTGCTGCACGTAAACCTGCAACCTCCTCCCATCCAGCAGCACCAGCTCATGCTGAACACCGCCCCTCCTCCGCCTCCTCCCCCACAGGGCCAGACCTCCCAGCAGCAGCAGCAGCAGCCGCCTCCTGCTGGCAGCACCCTGCTGTCGCTCACCCCTCCTCCACCTCCTCCTCCGCCTCCCCCAGCCCCCTCGACCAACGCCCCGATGCAGCCCCACCACTTTCAGAACTTAGGGGCTTTTCAGCCGGCGTTGCTGCACCCAGGTGCCACCGCCAACCCTTCAGTGCCCCCATCGACGTACCCCCCGCCCCTTCAGCAGACTGGACTGCCTCCACCTCCCCCTCCTCCCCCCCAACAGACTCAACAAGGCCAGGCCCAGGCCGCCGCCTCCCAGATGCCTTCTGGGACTCGTGGAGCTCCTGCGTCCTCGACCCCCTTCCACAGCTCGGGGTACCTGAGCACAGGGTGGCACTGACCACTCTCTCCGCTGTCGGGCCCCTCCCTCCGGCAGCCCCCTGAGAACTCGGCCTGAGAGGGGTGTGTATCATAAGCTGTAGATATGTTTTCTATGTACCTGAACACATGGCCAGTGGAAAAACAGCTGATTGTGGGATGAAAGGATGCTTTTTAAAAAAAAAATACAAAAAAAAAACAAGGACAGAAAATTTTAGAAAAAAGGACAGTGAAACGATCTTCAAGACAAACTGTATAAAAATGAAGATGGACGATCCCCCCGGTGCTCATAACCCTCTCTCTCTGGCCTCCGTTTGTTTTTATATATCCTTCCTGTGATGGAGAGGAAAGCTCTCTGTTCTGTGTCTTGTTTGGACTCCCGTTGTAAGGCCCCGCACTTTGTTTATCAATGGACATTCCAGCCTATAACACCCCCCCCCCCCCCCCCCCCCTTCCTCCTTTGTCAGTTATTCCTTTTACTTCCTCTTCTCTCTCTCGTCTGTCGTCGGCTCTCTACACCATTTATTTGTTTTAATCTAGTGGCTCATTATAGCAAAGAGAAAGCTTTTTGTATAGAGAAAAAAAACACAATTATTTTTTTTATTCCTCTGTCTAACAACAAATATCTGTTCACCGCTGCAGATTCAGAAAAGACCCATTTCTGGGAGCCTGCCTCACCGCCCCTGGGAGGCCGCACTCGTGTGTGTGTGTGTGTGTGTGTGTGTCTGTGTCTGTGTCTGTGTGTCTGTGTGTGTCAGCCTGTGTGTGTGTGTGTGTGTGTGTGTGTGTGTGTGTGTGTGTGTGTGAAAGAGTGTGGTTGGTTGATGAAAGAAAAGTGTGAGATTTTGTGTAACGAGTGCTTGTAGTCTTCTGAGGTAGGCAGGGTGGTGTCGCCCACAGGTAGGATGTTAGCGGTTTATTTTTGAATATCAATGGTTATTTGTAGAAAGTGTAATTTAATGTATAGGTGGTTACTCCAGCTTTCACCAGGAACAGGTTGTAAATATTTGCTTCTTTTCTTTTCTATGCTTGTACAATTCGCTCCCATCCCATTTTGAAATATGGTTGTAAATATGAACGCTCTTCTTGGCAAAGCTGAATGTTTCTGTGACTGTAGCATTATTTTTATTTTAATATTTTTTTTCCCTCTCTGGACTCTTCAACTTTGTCTTTTTTTTATTATTTGTGTGTGTGAGTGTATGTTTGTGTGGAGGAGAGAGACTCACAGACACTGCACTGGTTGGCTATTTTCATGGTTCATTATATTAAATCACTGTAATGACAGTTTTATACAACTTGTCGAGTCATGTGTCTCTGGGAACATTTTGGTTCGGGGAACATTCAAGGATTGTAATAACTGATATCCAAACTACTGTCGTTAATTTGTGGGCATTTGCAGTTCCTAGGCAGTCCTCCAGAGGGACACGTACAGCTGTAAAATAATGTGCTCAAAAAGCAGAAAAAATACACTTCAATCTCATTTAACATGATACAAAAAAACATTTCCTGTTAATATGTCTGACTGAATTTAAAGAACTGGGAACAAGATAATAGTGTGTACATCGCAGACATATATGGGGCCTGATGGCAAGATTATATCAAAGTAAAGGGAATATAAATTAGAAAAGAGAAAAGAGCAGGAGGCGAATTTAACAAGATGGCTGCCACTTAATGTTGAAAAACCTTGAATAAGAAAAACGTGAAGTACATTGACGCTTTACATAACAACTGTCCGCTTGGTGTTTAAGTATTACAGTTGATAAATTGATCAAGAGACAGTTAAGGCCCTTAAAAAATTATTTTAAAAGTCTTGAATGCCATTTTCCAAGGTATTACATTTTGTAGCTTGTATTCAATATGTATATTTGATTAAGTCAATTTAATTAGTATGTAGGCACCAGTTGGGAACCCCACTTGTTTCTTCTGTTTTACAAATCTTCTTATTGTCACTGTCATCTTCAACATTTTTTCATGACTTTTGTGGCGTGCTTTACTATGACATTTTTTATAATATGCAGTTACTTTTTTATGACATTTTCATTACATATTATACTGGATATTTTATTTATTTATTTTTTTAACTTTTTGGCTTAATTAATAATTAATATACCATGCTACAATTGTTTAATGAAACAATGGAGCATAACATGCCATACTATAACTTTTTATGATGTTTTGTATACATGCTATACCATTACCTTTTTTATAACAACTTTATTTAATGACATCTTTATGACCTTTTTTTTTTTTACATACTGTATTATGTTTTATTAACTTTTTAAAAAAAAAATTTATACATAATGTGATATAACATTTTGAAACGTATCATGCTATGGCTTTTTTGACTATAATTTTTATGGCATCCTATCAATTTTTCTATGACTCTTATAATATACAATACTACAGTATTTTTTTTTCAACATACTATGCTATTTTTATGACATAGCATACCATAATTTTTTAATGGCATACGATAATTTTTTGTAATAACATTTTTGAGGACATGTTTTACTATGACTTTTTTTGTGATTTATTTTTGACGTACAACACTCTGACGTTTATAGGACATTTCTTCCGACTACTGTGTCGTTTTTATCACTTTTTTGCGACATATTAGAATATGTCGTTTTTATGACCTTTTCAGCATACTATACTATAACTATTTTTGACATACTATACTATGTCGTTTTTATCACTTTTTTCAACATACTGTACAATGACGTTTTTATCAGTTTTTTCTATACTATGACTTCATCAGTTTCCTTGACATACTAAGTGATAAAATCGTCATAGTGTACTATGGTGAAAAAAGCTATAAAAACATCAGTGTAGTATGTCAAAAAAAAGTCATAAAAACAACATAGTATAGTAAGTCAAATAAATTGATGAAAATGTCTAGAAAAGCTATAAAAATGTCAAAGTATAGTACATCGAAAAAAGTGATAAAAACGTCATAGTATGGTATATCAGAAAAAAGGATTAAAATGTCAAAGTATAGTATGTCGAAAAAAAGTGATAAAAACGTCATAGTATAGTATGTTTAAAAAAGTGATAAAAACATCATACTATACTATGTCAAAAAAGGTGATAAAAATGTCAGTATAGTATGTTGAAAAAAGCTAAAAAAAAAACTTCATAGTATAGTATGTCCAAATGAGTGAAAAAATGTCATAGTATAGTATAATATGTCTAAATGAGTGATAAAAGCGTGACAGTATAGTATGTCGAAAAAAGTGATAAAAGCGTGATAGTATAGTATGTCCAAAAAAGTGATTAAAAACGTCATAGTATAGTATGTCAAAAAAGCTATAAGAACGTCATAGTATGTCGAAAAACGCAATAAAAATGTGATAGTATAGTATGTCGATAAAAGTGATAAAAACGTGACGGTATAGTATGTCCAAAAGAGGGATAAAAACATCATGGTATAGTATGTCCAAAAGAGGGATAAAAACGTGATAGCCTAGTATGTCGAAAAAAGCAATACAAATGTCCCTAGTATAATATGTCCAAAACAGTGATAAAAAACTCATGGTATATTATGTCCAAAAAGTTAACAAAAACGTCATAGTATAGTATGTCGAAAAAAGTGATACAAACGTCATAGTATAGTATGTCCAAAAGAATGATAAAAACGTGATGACGTGAAAAATCACAGTATAGTATGTCGAAAAGAACTATAAAAACGTCATAGTATAGTATGTCGAAAAAAATAAAAAACACGTCATGGTATAGTATGTCGGAAAAAGTGATAAAACCCACATGGTGTATGTTTTCTCTATACTATGACTTTTTCATCAGTTTCTTTGACATACTATACTATGATATTTTTGTCAGTTTTTCCCACATAAAATACTATGACTTTTTTCAACATACTATACTATGTCGTTTTTGTGACTTTTTTGACATACTATACTATGACGTTTTTATCACTTTTTCTGACATATTGTACAATGTGATGAAAACAGTCACAGTATATTATGTGGAAAAAAGTGATAAAATCGTCATAGTGTAGTATGGTGAAAAAAGCTATAAAAACATCAGTGTAGTATGTTGAAAAAAGTCATAAAAACAACTTAGTATAGTAAGTCGAAAAAATTGATAAAAACGTGATAGTATAATATGTCCAAAAAAGTGATTAAAAACGTCATAGTATAGTATGTCGAAAAAAGCGATTAAAAACGTGATAGTATAATATGTCCAAAAAAGTGATTAAAAACGTCATAGTATAGTATGTCGAAAAAAGCGATTAAAAACGTCATAGTATAATATGTCCAAAACAGTGATAAAAAACTCATGGTATACTATGTCCAAAAACGTCATAGTATAGTATGTTGAAAATTACTATAAAAATGTCATAGTATAGTATGTCCAAAAAGGTATAAAAACGTCATAGTATACTGTGTCGAAAAGAAAAAAAAACCGTCATGGTATAGTATGTCGGACAAATTGATAAAAACGTGATTAAAAACATCATAGTATAGTATGTCCAGAAGAGTGATAAAAACGTGATAGTATAGTATGTCGAAAAGACCGATAAAAACGTCACAGTATAGTATGTCGAAAAAATGGACAAAAACGTAATAGTATGTCAAAAAAAGGTGATAAAAATGTCATAGTGCTAAAAAACGTGATAGTATAGTATGTCGAAAAGACCGATAAAAACATCACAGTATAGTACGTCGAAAAAATGGACAAAAACGTAGTAGTATATGTCAAAAAAAAGGTGATAAAAATGCCATAGTATAGTATGTCAAAAAAGTGAGTAAAATGTCAGAGTATAGTATGTTGAAAAGAGCTATAAAAACCTCATAGTATAGTATGTCGAAAAAAATGATTAAAACCTCATAGTACAGTATATCAAAAAAAGTGAGAAAAACGTCATAGTATAGTATGTCCCAAAAAGCTATAAAAACGTGATAGTATAGTATGTCGAAAAAAGTGGGAAAAATCACAGTATAATACGTCGAAAAGAACTATAAAAACATCATAGTATAGTATGTCGAAAAAAATAAAAAACACGTCATGGTATAGTATGTCGGAAAAAGTGATAAAACCCACATGGTGTATGTTTTTTCTATACTATGACTTTTTCATCAGTTTCTTTGACATACTATACTATGATATTTTTGTCAGTTTTTCCCACATAAAATACTATGACTTTTTTCAACATACTATACTATGTCGTTTTTGTGACTTTTTTGACATACTATACTATGACGTTTTTATCACTTTTTCTGACATATTGTACAATGACTTTTCAACGTACAACTGTGATAAAAATGTGATGAAAACAGTCACAGTATATTATGTGGAAAAAAGTGATAAAATCGTCATAGTGTAGTATGGTGAAAAAAGCTATAAAAACATCATAGTGTAGTATGTTGAAAAAAGTCATAAAAATAACTTAGTATAGTAAGTCGAAAAAATTGATAAAAACGTGACAGTATAGTATGTCCAAAAAAGTGATTAAAAACGTCATAGTATAGTATGTCGAAAAGACCGATAAAAACGTCACAGTATAGTATGTCGAAAAAATGGACAAAAACGTAATAGTATAATATGTCAAAAAAGGTGATATAAATGTCATAGTGATAAAAAACGTGATAGTATAGTATGTCGAAAAAATGGACAAAAAACGTAATAGTATAATATGTCAAAAAAAGGTGATTAAATGTCATAGTGATAAAAAACGTGATAGTATAGTATGTCGTAAAAACCGATAAAAACATCACAGTATAGTATGTCAAAAAAATGGACAAAAATGTAATAGTATAATATGTCAAAAAAGGTGATATAAATGTCATAGTGATAAAAAACGTGATAGTATAGTATGTCGAAAAAATGGACAAAAAACGTAATAGTATAATATGTCAAAAAAAGGTGATTAAATGTCATAGTGATAAAAAACGTGATAGTATAGTATGTCGTAAAGACCGATAAAAACATCACAGTATAGTATGTCAAAAAAATGGACAAAAAACGTAATAGTATAATATGTCAAAAAAGGTGATAAAAATGTCATAGTATAGTATGTCAAAAAAAGTGAGTAAAATGTCAGAGTACAGTATGTTGCAAAAAGTGATAAAAAAGTGTCGATAAAAATGTCATAGCATAGTATGTCGAAAAAAGTGATACAAACCTCATAGTAGAGTATGCTGAAAAAAGCTATAAAAACCTCATAGTATAGTATGTAGAAAAAAGTGATTAAAACCTCATAGTATAGTATATAAAAAAAAAGTGATAAAAACGTCATAGTATAGTATGTCCCAAAAAGCTATAAAAATGTGATAGCATAGTATGTCGAAAAAAGTGCTAAAAACGTCATACTATAGTATGTCCAAAAGAGGGATAAAAACGTCATGGTATAATATGGCGAAAAAAGTGATAAAAACGTCATAGTATAGTATGTCGGAAAAAGTGATTAAAATGTCATTGTATAGTATGATGAAAAAAGCAATAACAACGTCATAGTATAGTAAGACTAAAAAAAACTATAAAAATGTCATAGTATAGTATGTCGAAAAAAGTGATAAAAATGTCATAGTATAGTATGTCGAAAAGAGCGATAAAAACGTCATAGTATATAATGTCCAAAAGAGCGATGAAAAAATCATAGCATAGAATGTTGAAAAAAGTGATAAAAATGTCATAGTATAGTGTGTCGAAAAAAGTGGTACAAAAGTCATAGTATAGTACAGGGGTGGCCAACCTGCGGCTCACGAGCCGCATGCGCCTCTTTGCCTATCAGTGTGCGGCTCTTTGATCCATTCATTAAAACCATCGGCGTGCGGCTCTTCCCTCATAAAAAAATCAATTTATTGTTATGAGTGCATACGGCCCTTTAAGAAATGTAACAGGCTTAAGTGGAGCGAGTGAGAGAGAGAGGAGTGCGCACAGGCAGGTGAGAGGGTGTGGAGTTCAGGAGGAATGCAAGGACTGCAGCGCCATGGCGATATCGCACAACAAAAAATGTCAGGGCAGAAATGCGTGTCTTTGTGTGTGTGTGTGTGTGTGTGTGTGTGTGTGTGTAAATTTATTTATATAGCACTTCTCACAGAGAGGACTCACAAAGTGCTTCACAAGATAAAATACAAAAAATACAATAACAGAAACAATGCAAAACACACAAAAACAAATAAAAAGTAAAGTGCAGCAACATACAGAGATGATACAATGGACAATTAATGGAACGCAAGCCTAAACAGATGTGTTTTTAACTGCTTTTTAAAAATGTCCACGGAAGAGGCCGCTCTCAGCTCATGAGGTAGTGCATTCCACCATTTCGGTGCAACAGCCTTCAAGGCTCTATCACTTTTTGTCTTTAATCTTGTGTGAGGGACAGTAAGTAGGTGGCCTTCAGCAGACCGCAGTGACCTGACAGGACAGTGAAAGGACACCAGATCCGTCAAGTATGCAAGTGCTTGACTATGGAGGGCTCTGTAAGTGATGGTTAGAATCTTGTGCTGGATCCTGAAATTAACAGGGAGCGTTCTGGACCAGCTGGAGGCGGTCTAATGAAGTTTTATTTAGACAGGTGAAAAGAGAATTACAGTAATCCAGACGTGAGGAAATAAAAGCATGGATGATCATTTCTAGCTCGGAATAAGTTAACATGGATCTGAGTTTGGAAACGTTTTTGAGGTGGAAAAAGCAGGAGTGAGTGACAGTTTTGATGTGGTCATCGAAGAGCATGGCCTGATTAAATGTGACCCCAAGGTTTCTCAACTTGGGGCGCACATTTGCACTGAGGGACCCTAAGCAGCTGGCCACTTTAGATGCTGAGGCATCAGGTGCAATAATTAAAATCTCAGTTTTAGCTGCGTTCAACTGAAGGGAGTTAGAAGACATCCAGTCCTTAATTACATTCATACAATCATACAGTGAGTCAATTCCATCGGTCCTATCAGGGTTAAAAGAAAAATATAACTGGAGGTCATCTGCATACATATGGTATGAGATACTTTCAAAATTGCTGATGACATCTCTGAGAGGGAGCATGTATAGTGTAAAGAGGATAGGCCCAAGCACTGAACCTTGGGGCACCCCGCAAGAAAGGGGGGCAAACTCTGATTTATGAGGGCCAACAGCCACAGAAAAGGATCGATCAGACAGATAGGATTTAAACCAATGAAGAGCGGTCCCTGAGATTCCTACCCTGTCCCTCAGCCTGTCTAAAAGGATGTGGTGATCAACAGTGTCAAAGGCTGCACTGAGATCAAGCAGAACCAGGATAGTGGATTTACTGGCATCGGAGGCCATCATGATGTCATTGGAGACCCTGAGAAGAGCAGTTTCTGTGGAATGTAACTGACGATAACCGGACTGAAATTTATCTAAGATATTGTAACTGTTCAACGCTGTCACTAACTGGTTTGCAACTGCTTTTTCTAGAATCTTAGATACAAAGGGCAGCTTGGAAATGGGCCGGTAGTTACTAAGAACATCGGGGTCCAGATTGGGCTTTTTGAGAAAAAAAGGCACATCTGCCTCATTTTCACTGTGGTATCCTGACGCTACTCAGAACCATGATACTTTCACTGGTATCGTACCGTGGGTCCCAATTTTGGTACCATGACAACACTAATCTGGAGAGAGTATGAGAGTGGGAGAGACTGTGTGGATGTGTGTGGAGAGAGTGGGAGAGGGAGAGACTGTGGGTGTGGAGGGGGGACGGAGAAAGACAGTATGAGAGGGAGAGACTGCATTTGTGTGTATCTCTATTCATGGTTATTCATTTGTGTGTGAGATAAATAAATCTGGCTTTGAAAATTGGAAATGTATGGATTTTGATTTTATGTCATTTCGTGTTTGTGTGAGAGAGGGAGTGCGTTTGTAAGCACAGGGTGTATGATGTGGCTCTTTGTATTACCATGGTAATTTTTGTGGCTCTTGGTCTCTGACTGGTTGGCCACCCCTGGTATAGTATTTTGAAAAAAGTGATAAAAATGTCATAGTATAGTATGTCGGAAAAAGCTATAAAAACATCATAGTACAGTATGTCGCAAGGAGTGATAAAAACATTATAGTAAAGTACATCGAAAAAAATGATAAAATGGTCATAGTATAGTATGTCAAAAAAAGTGATAAAAATCTCATAGCATAGTATGTAGACAAAAGTGATAAAAATCTCATAGTATGGTATATACAAAAAAGCCATAAAAAACCTCATAGTATAGCATTTTGTGTCAAAAAAAGTGATAAAAGTGATCAAAACGTCATAGTATAGTATGTCGAAAAAACGATAAACATCATAGTATAGTATGTCCAAAAGAGTGATAAAAACTTCATAGTGTAGTATGTTGAAAAAAGTGATAAAAACCCCAGTGTTGTATGTTGAAAAGAACTATAAAAATGTCACAGTATAGTATGTTGAAAAAGGTATAAAAAAGTCATAGTATAGTATGTCCAAAAGAGTGATAAACAAGTCATAGTATAGTATGTCGAAAAAAGCTATTAAAAGCTAATAGTATAGTATGTCGAAAAAAGTGATAAAAACGTCACAGTATAGTATGTCGAAAACAGTGGTACAAAAGTCATAGTATATTATTTTGAAAAAAGTGAAAAAAATGTCATAGTATAGTATGTCGGAAAAAGCTATAAAAACGTCATAATATAGTATGTTGAAAAGAGTGATAAAAACGTCATAGTATAGTTTGTTGAAAAAAGTGATAAAAACCTCAGTGTTGTATGTTGAAAAGAACTATAAAAACGTCACAGTATAGTATGTTGAAAAAGGTATAACAAAGTCATAGTATAGTATGTCCAAAAGAGTGATAAACAAGTCATAGTATAGTATGTCGAAAAAAGCTATTAAAAGCTAATAGTATAGTATGTCGAAAAAAGTGATAAAAACATCACAGTATAGTATGTCGAAAACAGTGGTACAAAAGTCATAGTATATTATTTTGAAAAAAGTGAAACAAATGTCATAGTATAGTATGTCGGAAAAAGCTATAAAAACGTCATAATATAGTATGTCCAAAAGAGTGATAAAAACGTCATAGTATATAGTATGTCGAAAAAAGCTCTAAAAATGTCATAATATAGTATGTCCAAAAGAGGGATACAAAATGTCATAGCATAGTATGTCCAAAACAGTGACAACAAAGTCATAATATAGTATGTCAAAACACTGACAAAAACGTCATAGTATAGTACGTCGAAAAGAACTATAAAAATGTCATAGTATAGTTTGTCGTAAAAGGTATAAAAACATCATAGTATAGTATGTTGAAAAATGTGATTAAAATGAATAGTATAGCATGTCAAAAAAGTGGTAAAAACATCATAGTACAGTATTTTCAAAAAAGTGATAAAAACGTCATAGTATAGTATGTCGAAAAAAGCTATAAAAACGTCATAGTATAGTATGTCGAAAAAAGTGTTAAAAACGTCATAGTATAGTATGTCGAAAAGAGTGATAAAAATGTCATAGTATAGTATGTCGAAAAAAGCTATAAAAACTTAATAGTATGGTATGTCCAAAAGAGTGATAGAAATGTCATAGTATACTATGTTGAAAAAAGTGATAAAAACATCATAGTATAGTATGTTGAAGAAAAAACCCCGATAAAAACGTCATAGTGTAGTATGTCGAAAAAAGCTATAAAAACGTCATAGTATAGTACGTCGAAAAGAACTATAAAAATGTCATAGTATAGTTTGTCGTAAAAGGTATAAAAACATCATAGTATAGTATGTTGAAAAATGTGATTAAAATGAATAGTATAGCATGTCAAAAAAGTGGTAAAAACATCATAGTACAGTATTTTCAAAAAAGTGATAAAAACGTCATAGTATAGTATGTCGAAAAAAGCTATAAAAACGTCATAGTATAGTATGTCGAAAAAAGTGTTAAAAACGTCATAGTATAGTATGTCGAAAAGAGTGATAAAAATGTCATAGTATAGTATGTCGAAAAAAGCTATAAAAACTTAATAGTATGGTATGTCCAAAAGAGTGATAGAAATGTCATAGTATACTATGTTGAAAAAAGTGATAAAAACATCATAGTATAGTATGTTGAAGAAAAAACCCCGATAAAAACGTCATAGTGTAGTATGTCGAAAAAAGCTATAAAAACGTCATAGTATAGTACGTCGAAAAGAACTATAAAAATGTCATAGTATAGTTTGTCGTAAAAGGTATAAAAACATCATAGTATAGTATGTTGAAAAATGTGATTAAAATGAATAGTATAGCATGTCAAAAAAGTGGTAAAAACATCATAGTACAGTATTTTCAAACAAGTGATAAAAACGTCATAGTATAGTATGTCGAAAAAAGTGTTAAAAATGTCATAGTATAGTATGTCGAAAAAAGCTATAAAAACGTCATAGTATAGTATGTCGAAAAGAGTGATAAAAATGTCATAGTATGTCGAAAAGAGTGATAAAAATGTCATAGTATAGTATGTCGAAAAAAGCTATAAAATCGTCATAGTATAGTATGTCGAAAAGAGTGATAAAAATGTCATAGTATAGTATGTCGAAAAGAGTGATAAAAATGTCATAGTATAGTATGTCGAAAAAAGCTATAAAATCGTCATAGTATAGTATGTCGAAAAAAGCTATAAAAACTTCATAGTATGGTATGTCCAAAAGAGTGATAGAAATGTCATAGTATACTATGTTGAAAAAAGTGATAAAAACATCATAGTATAGTATGTCGAAGAAAAAAACCCGATAAAAACGTCATAGTGTAGTATGTCGAAAAAAATGAACAAAAACGTCATAGTATAGTATGTCAAAAAAAGTGCTAAAAACGTCATAGTATAGTATGTCAAAAAAAGTGCTAAAAACGTCATAGTATAGTATGTCCAAAAGAGTGATAAAAACGTCATAATATAGTATGTCGAAAAAAGCTATAAAAACTTTATAGTATAGTATGTCGAAAAGAGTGACAAAAATGTCATAGTATAGTATGTGGAAAAAAGCTATAAAAACTTCATAGTATGGTATGTCCAAAAGAGTGATAGAAATGTCATAGTATACTATGTTGAAAAAAGTGTCATTATTGTCATTATCATTACAAGGACGGCATCCTGGCCACTGAAGACTTTTCAAAGCCCGAACTGCCTGAAGTGGAGACCATCACAGACAGAAGAGATCTGATCTGGTGTAAGTCATTTTTAATGTGTTTTTGGTAAAACTAACGGTGTCACTGTTTAACCGATAACCACAAGGATATTTTTTACTGGTTACACACACCATCCTGGAGGTTAATTTTGCTAGTCACCAGTTTCCTGCACTGCACACCACCTGACTCTGGTGCGAGCTACCTAGCGCTAGCAGCATCGCTCATTCAGCCATTACAGTAAATCCCAAAGTAAAGTAAAGCAAAGCAAAGTAAAACAAAAAAAATGATGTAGATATTACTCTCCCCCCAAGAACCCGTTTGACCATCAGAATGACTTAAGACACATTTTGTTTTGGTTTCTCTATAGATGCCTGTGATCTCAACCTGGACCCAAACACTGCAAACAACTACCTCACTCTGTCTGAAGGAAACAAGAAGGCGACGTGCGGAGAATGGCAGACATATCCCAATCGCCAGGAGAGGTTTGATGCACTTACTCAGGTTTTGTGCTACGAGAGATTAAACAGGCGCCATTACTGGGAGGTTGAGTTTAGTCAGTGTCCTAAGGAATCTAGTTATGTAGCTGTGGCATACAAGGAGATTGAAAGAAAATCTGGCAGTTCAAGGGCTGAGTTTGGAAATAATACCATATCGTGGGCTTTTGGCCAGTGTGCATCACCTCACAAACACCTACTTAGAGTATGGTACAATGGGGAGGTGTGGCACACTCCTTTTCCCTCTGATGGCTGCAGCAGAGTTGGGGTGTATCTGGACTGGCCTGCTGGCACTCTGTCCTTCTACAAGGTCTCTTCTAACACACTGAGCCACTTATACACCTTTCGCACCACATTCACTGAGCCTGTTTACCCAGGCCTTTGGGTTTATCATACAAACAACTTCGGGTACCTGCGTCCAGTAGAGTAAGAGCAAGTATGGAGACTTGTTAGAGTCTAGGTCTGTTGATAGGAATATGGGTTTACATTTAAAGTTTAAAGAGCAACTTAACACCCCATTTTAGCTTTAATGTGCTTCACAAAGTAAAAAAAATACATTATTATAATCAATATCAATATGAAGCTGACCTTATTAAACAAAAAGAGAAGCACGTCAAAAGGCACAACAATGACAATGAATGCAAGACCTTCAGAAAAGATCTCACAGCATTCACAGACAAACACTTGTCTTTATCTGGACATATTTTCCCCACAAATACAACATGCTAATGTTTTTAGCACAAGCCTATGGCATTTTACATTATATAAATTAGCCTAGCAGCTAGTGAACCTTTCCTCTACTCATATGAAGCCAGGGACAACAGCAACATTTAACAAAGGTAATGTTACAAAATTTGGCTCCATTACAGCTCACAAGGTTCACCGACAAAACAACTGTCTTATACTAAACATGTTTTCCAAATAAATATAACATGCTAACGATATTAACACAAGCCTATAGCATTTTACATTGTATAAATTAGCCTCGGGGAGATGTCCTCTGCTCATATGAAGCCAGGATAAATCACACACAAGACTTAAAATGCTATTTTTTGGAGGCTTTATTGTCTTCACAATTTATTGTTGTTGTTGTTGTTTTTTACACATTCTTGAGAATTAGAACAAAACCTTATTTGTTGGAGTTTTTATTTTTTATTTTTACTCTTCAGTTAGACTGGGTGGAAAAAAATATTTTAAAAGATCAAAGTCTTGACTATCAAACCTTGTAATGAGCCAACCTCCCAGTGATTTAATTTTTCTTGAATAGCATACATAATGGGTGTCAGAGGTAAAAATCGGATTGAGCTAGCATCATATGCATTAAGCAAAAAGTTGATACAACTTGATAGTAATATCATTTAATGAATTTAAAAAAAAGAAGCTAACCAGTGCTTGAGCAGCATTCCTGCCTTTTTGAAAACCAGTAAGTGAGACAGGAGTCTTTGGGATATAGCTAACATTTTTATACCTGATTAAATTATGTTTTTGTAGAAATCTGGGGTGAAAATGGGTGAAAATACTCATTAAGGAGCTGGGCCATATTTTGCTGTCCAACAACCTGACCGACAGTAAATGACAAAGACACAAATACTTGTTCTTCTATCTTTGTGAGAACCCTCGTCAACATAATGCATTCCCTTGCCCCTTACCCTAACCTTAACCATCACAACTAAATGCCTAACCCTAGACCCCCTAACCCTTATCTGACCTAAGGACCAGCTAAAATGTCCTCACTCTGTACACACACACACACACACACTATATGATTAATATGAATCAATGTTAATGTTGTGTTAATGTTACTATAATTGTGTTCTGACAGATTTTATTTTGATGCTTTTGGCAACATTGTTATAGAAACTTTCATGCCAGTTAAATCCTTTGTATTGATTGATAAAATCAAAAATGTATTTGCACACCTCGTGTGTTTGTGCAAAAGTACAGTGTAATGGCATTCAAATCTATTTTAGGTGTTGGTATTTTAGAAATGTGCTTTATATCATGTTATACTTGCAATAGTGGGTTTATGTAATGGAAACTACTTCAGTTATTGTTAAACTGTTGATTGATTTGTTGAATTCATTATCTAATCATTCCTTATTATGTGCAGTTATTTCACGGCTGCATTTCTTTCTTTGCATTGATTTACAGATATATTAACTGACCAGTTTGGTGTGTCTCTCCTCTGATGACTACATGATTTCAGGCTTTGTGCATTTTTTTTCTTGTTAAAATGTTGGGCTTCACAAGCTTGTGTTTCCCCCCTCTGTTTCCATAAGAAATTAATGTGCCAAAGATAAGTATATCTGTCTTTAAATTGTATTTTAACATTTAATAAACACTGAAACATTATCTACACAGCTTCAGAGCTTGAGTGTTTTTTTGAGAGATGTAAGAATGATCAGTTTCATCCATTTCATGTTTTAAACATTCCTCTCATGAAAAGTAACACTAAATGTCAAAACCCACTTTAAGGTGAATTTCACAGAGTGACAAGTTAATCTTTTGTGATCTAGCATCAACACAAGCTTTACACATTAAAATAAGCAGACTGTAGAAAATGAGCAAAACAGAACAGAAAGCAGATGGGCTCATGCTGTGACCATGCACAGGCAAATAATGATAAATAAGGAGAAATTTCACTGCTCAAAAATATTAAGGGAACACTTAATGGTCACAGTATAATACCAAGTCAGTTAAACTTCAGGGATATCAATCTGTCCATTTAGGAAGCACAAGTGATCATATCATGAATCAGGTTCACCTGCTTTGGTGCAAATCAAAGTGACAACAGGTGCAATGGAAAGGCAAAAGCAAGACAACTTCCAAAAAGGGAAAGGTTTTACACATGGTGGCCACACACAGGAGGGCGGCCGTAACACGAGGAGAGCTGGACAGGGCCGTAGAAGGGCATGAACCCAGCAGCAGAACCGGTATCTGCTCCTTGGTGTGAGGAGGAACAGGAGGAGCACTGTCAGAGCCCTCCAAAATGATCTCCAGCAGGCTACTGGTGTGCATGTTTCTGACTACACTGTCAGAAACAGACTCCATGAGGGTGGCATGAGGGCCTGATGTCCTCTAGTGCAGTGGTTCGCAACCATTTTCTTGAGGGACCCATATTTTTACCATAGTAGACTTTGGGGCCCCAAAGTCTACAACCCCTAAATGTTGACAAAGAACACATTAAATTTACACCCCTTAAAATCAAGAGGGCTTCGGGACCCCCCTATGGGGGTTGCGCCCCCCCCGGTTGGGAACCACTGCTCTAGTGGGACCTGTGCTCACAGCCCAGTACTGTGCAGCTTGATTGGCATTCTTCAGAGAACACCAGAATTGGCAGGTCCGCCATTGGCGCCCCGTTCTCTTCACAAATGAGAGCAGGTTCACACTGAGCACATGTGACAGGTGTTAAAGATTCTGGAGACGCTGTGGTGAACGTTATGCTGCCTGTAACATCATCCAGCATGACCGGTTTGGTGGTGGGTCAGTGATGGTCTGGGGAGGCATATCCTTGGAGGGTCACACAGACCTCCATGTCATAGCCAACGGTACCCTGACTGCTGTAAGGTACCAGGATGAAATCCTCAGAGCGACTGTCAGACGTTACTCTGGTGCAGTGGGCCCTGGGTTCCTCCTGGTGCCGGACAATGCCCAGCATCATGTGGCCAAAGTGTGTAGGCAGTTCCTGGATGACAAATGCATTGAGGCCACTGACTGGCTCTCTCGCTCCCCTGACATAAATTCAATTGAGTAATGGGACATTATGTAGCGGTACATCTGACGCTGTCAAGAACCGCCACAAAATGTTCAGGAGCTCACTGAAGCCCTGATCCAGGTCTGGGAAGAGATCCCCCAGGACACTATCCATTGATTCTTCAGGAGCATGCCCAGACGTTGTTGGGAGTACATACAGGCACGTGGGGGCCAAACACACTACTGAGTCACATCATGAGTTGTCGTGATAAAATTGGCGTCACCAGCCCAAGATGGTGGCGGCCATTTCTGTTATATTTTGGCCTTATTTTTGTACAGTAGGGAGAAGTTGAGACGCTTTGTCCATCTTTTTACAGTCATTGGTCGTCACTGAAAATGGTCCCCCTCAGTGTTAAATACGTTATTACAGCCCTGCTTTAAATGGAATTAAGGAGCCTCGCCCAAAACATAAAAAACCCACAAGACATCTAGCTACAAAATGTTTTTTCTTTGATCTCATTTTCAAAAAAACCTTCAAACTAAAGCACAGGCACACACTGCTTAGTAAATTTAGTCATATTTTATTATATCTCACACTTTGATTCCATATTAGAAGTTATTCATCTGGATAGACTCGTACAGAAAAGGGTTCAACATCTTGTCATAGTCTCAAAATGACTTGAGAGAAAGAAGTACGACCTCCACCTCCACCTCCACCTCCACCTTACACCTCTGGGCCCAGGAATGTGACCTGATGACAGGGCAGGAGAGTGCAATGAGTCCTTTTGGAGTAACAGTCTGTATTTCAGTTTGGTAACAAACACTCAGGACCTTCAGCTCGACCTGGAAACACCTGAAGTAACAGCAAATAACAAAGGAGGCATGTTCACAAATATCATATTGCCGCATGACACTCAACACTGTCCTACTTTGTTTAAAAAAAAAAAAAAAAGATGTTCAAGAAATTCAACACTTTGGGAAATGGGCTGGTTAGTTTTCTAGCGAAGAGTTGGCTAGCTTAAGAGATTGACACCACCCTCATGTTTGTCCAATGGATGTATAAAGAGACCTGGATACAGTGTTGGAGGCAAGACTCTGTTCCATCCTATAAAAGTCACTCAGTGGTGCATGAAGCCAAAAAGGCTGAACTGCCGCTTGTAACCTGGATGATCGCCACTGCTTCCCCATCGCTGGGCCAAATGAGCAAGTGCACTAAAGATTTCCAACATTCAAGCCAGCTACTTCAGCTTAGCGCTCTGCTAACTTGAATGGGAATACAATGACTTAATCTTGTGGCTCTTCTAGGGTTTCCAAATGTTACTATGAACATATGGATAGTGTAACAAGTCATTTCATGGGGGTTGTAACACAAAGATTCTCAGTCATCCAGGTCATGGTAATCTTTATTGCTTCTTCAGCTCCCTTGGATGAGAGGGGAATACATCTTCAAGAAACTTAAACAAGTCTGGCTGCCTACAACATAGCACTTAAGATCACTCAAAAAAATGTATCCACTGATTTACAGGCATTTCTTTTCCAACGTAAGTCTTTGGGAAATTGTCTTTTGGGCCCAATGGCATCATGTGATGGACTCAGAAGTTGTACTTCAAGTTGGCTTCAAAGTGCAGCGCACTTCCTGGGGGCTTGATTTCTCTGACTCTGTTAGTCAGTTAGCTTAGCCTAATGTTTGTGAGGTTAGCACAAATGCAAACATCCCCTTACTAGCACCTCTAAGGCATACCAATTAAAAGATTATATCAAGCTTGCTTAATATGTACAAAACCTGACGTGTAAGACCCCCAATTCAGTGTTTTAATTTAGCAAGCTATAGGCCAGACTACTCAACACATTCTCACTCCGACCTCGTCACATATCAATGTTTGGTCATGGACCTTCCATGTCCAGATATGACGTGGGAGGTACCCTGGGTGTGTTGGTTATTGATGTTCTGGGACGCTGTGTCAAGTTCTGCCTGTTACATGCATTGTCTTCTTTCAAAATAAACGTGTTACGTCAGTACAACAACGCGAATTGACTTTTTTTCCCTCCAATAACTAATGCACGTGGTTTAGGCAACAAAAACCCATGGTTAGGTTTAGACCACAGAAATGGTTGAGACCAGGACCCCAGGAAAGCCGCTTAGCCTTGCAGCAAATCTCTCCCAGTGGCCACTCGCAGTATTGCAGCCAAAAAATCCCCTGCAGCCCAATTTTTTTTCCCCTTACACCACAATTGTAAAAGACACAATTAGTATTTTACTGTTCTCTCATCTTCTAAAATGATATACAGATACACAGCATTACTCTCTCCCAGAAAGCGAATGAGCATATTTCCCAAAATGTCTATTTTTTTGCTTTAAATGTGTCGAACATTTTCAGTGTAAGTCAGACTCACTACTCGTGTTTAACTACCTATTTTAGTGTGAGACTGAAGAATGACAGGCAACAAAAAGATTCAAAGAGTCAAACCTACCCAGCTTCAATTCATGTTCAGTTTAACTTTTTTACTCCCTGTTAGTACTCCACAATACTGTCAGATTACACAATACTGTATGGCACACACTAATAATGGACCAATAGCTTGACATTTCAAAGTGTACATTTCAAAGTCAAGACAAAGTACAGGGACCTAATCAACATAGAGCTATACACAGATTATAGACTTGTTACAATTGATGTTTTCTCCTGCTTAGTATCTTTTTTTTCACCTCTAATAACTACCTTTGATTCTATCACATCAAACATTTATTTATAACAAAACAGCACTGTTTTTCTGTTGGTTTATCCAGTCAGTCATTTTTGTCAGTCCTCACTTCGCTCTCCTTTAAATCAAAGGTCAAAGAGTGTCAAAGCCAAATTCCTTCGCAGGGAGTTTGTTGACTTGATAAATAAGAAGATCTGACAGCTTTGACCTCGAGTCTGTTAAGTCCTTATTTGTGTCGGTCAAAGTCTGTATAATTTGTTTTGATTTAATTCGATTTGAGCAGCCGTCGCTCCATGGTGTGTATCCCGGGGCTGAATTACCACACTAAGAGTCTTTTTCGTTTTTTTTTTTTTTTCTTCTTTTTTTCAGCTGAACCATTGCAGCCCTCCTCACATCCACACGGACAAACATTTCAGTTTGAACAGCTTGGGTAAGATGATACAGTGACATACCAACACAGGTTAACTTTGAGAACGTCTTTTTGACAATTCATCCTGCAGTTTGAGATGAATGAGACGGCTATTTTACAGGGGTGGAGCTTTCAGAGAGGACGAACGGCATCCTGGTGTCCACCAAGGTTGTGTGGCCTCTTTCAGACCTCCTCCTCTTCCTCCTCCTCTTTGATCTGTTCTTTCCCTTCACATCAGCTCTGCATCCCAGCCACAGGTCGGACCAGGAGAGGGAAGCTGGATCCTGAAGTAACATCACGTTTAGGCAGCAAAACCTGCAGGCAAGAGGAAAAATAATGTATAATCCGCAGCAATACATGTAATTTAGAACAGTGGATGTAGATCAGTTATTCCCTCTGGTTTGCACTGTATTTAATTGATACAGATGATTTTTCCCGTGCATTTGATTGAAGATCCTAGTAGGTGGGAGCTTCATAATGTTCCCACTCACACATCATCCAATTATTGTGCAAATGAACTTACATGCTTTTAAAAAAGAAACACACCCTCGTGCTTTTAAACAGCAATTATTCACTTAAAATGCAAAAGCATCTCTAATTCAGATTCATGAGCACAGCAGCAGCTGGAAGGCACTTGTAAATAAAGAACAAATCAATTTTGATGTGCTGAATCCACCACTGTTTTAAGTGATTATGATTAGCGTAGTATTATTATTATTATTTAATTTCAGTATTTTACGCACTGATTTATGTTAAAAAAATGCTATGAAAAAAATAAACAATTCATTACGTGATGACGACGTTTATCAGATGATGAATGTCATAATTGTGATTAGTGCCACTTCTGATAATTATATTGATGTTGCTTGAGGAGCATTTAGTCACCGTAAATATGTTCTGGTGTTGCAACCAAGTTTTGTTCAAACCCACAGAACTTTATTTAAAACTCTAGTGACGATTCAAAGGCACGATCAGGATGAACACCTAACGCAAATAGCTAATCAGCCAATCATGTGGCAGCAACTCAATGCATTTAGGCACGTTGGCATGGTCAAGACGACCTGCTGAAGTTCATACCGAGCACCAGAATGTAGAAGAAAGGTGATTTGAGTGACTTTGAACGTGGCATGGTTGTTGGTGCCATAATTTAAAGCTGGGGTAGGCAGAAATCTGGAAAAGGGAAAAAGCAGCAGAATTTAAAAATACACCCTCCTCCTGCAGCTCCCCGCTCTCTGTCCTCAGCCCCTCCCACCAGACGACCACAGGCATATGCACGTGCTTCGTACAGTAACCCAGTGTTTTCCATGTACTGATTTATTTAATCTAATTGTACTGTAGAGTTGTGCACAATGCCTTCACTCTTCTCCTCATCCCGCTCTTTCTCTTTGTTAATCAGACCACAAATGAGCAGCTGGGGAGACGGACCTTTGGTCGGCAGCTAAATTCAGCCGGCATAAAGCCCCCAGCACTGGGTGTCCCAGCAGGCTGGCGACCAGCAGCAGTGACAGCCCCCAGGACTAACTTGTGTCACAGCAGCAACAGAAAGTTTGCTGATCCAGGGCTGTCGGGTCCCTCGCAGCTGGGGTTTACACTGGCTGGATTTAAGTTGCAAGGTGCTCTATAGTGGCAGGGAGTGAGGCGGAGGACACACTGTGATTCAAAGCTCTAGATAACGTTAGCTACTGTACATAAAAGTGAACGTGAAGCCGCAGCCTTGAGTGTTGGGCTCTGGTAAGCAGAAGGTTAAACTGTTACTATTTTCTTTCCATCTCTTAAACTTCGATACTGGCACATGTTTTACTGTGTTTATTGTCAGACTGTCTTTCCGATAACTCCCATCTTCTTTTTTGGGTTGCTTTGCAGAGTTGACAGTTGTTGCCAATGCTGGAATAGCAACTTTCTCTGCAGGACTCTCAGCGATTGAATCAGACTTTGAACTGAAGAGACGTACATCTGCATTTAAAGAACAGCCTGAACACCCTCTCTTGTCATGTCAAAGCCTAGATTTTCTAAATCCTGAAAACAGAGCCAAGAGGAGGTGCAGTGGTCTGGTTTTCCCTCAGACCACATGAATTATAATATGCTCTAAGTTATTATGAAATGAAACCACCTACCCCATCTTTAAACAGCAATATCTGCTAGCGTTTGCTAACATTAGCCACCATATGCTACATGTCTTATCAGACTAAGTAAAGCCTTTACCAGTGAAACCCCTGAGAGTATTGAAATGAGGAGAGGGAGGTTTTATTGCTCATGAATCTAACATTTCGCTTGTTTTTCAAAAGTTACATAGTCTCCTAAATGTATTTTCTCTATCAGCACATTGGAGTTTTTGAGTGTTGTGCTCTATATAAATGATAACTGACTCTGATTTTTGCTTATTTAGTCGTGAACATTTTGTGTTTTAGAAATTACATGTTTTCAAGGTGGTTAAAAGGAAATGGGGAAAAAGGAAAACTGGACATTAATTCAGATTCAGATTCAGATTCAGAATACTTTATTAATCCCCGGGGGGAAATTGTTTTTGTTCCAGTGCTCCGCGCAAAGTAGAAATAGAAATACAGCATGAATGGAAACAAGAGATAAAGATGAAGATATAAATAAGATACTAAAATAGACAATGAAATAAGTAAAATAAAATATTAAAGTAGACATTAAAATAAAATAAAATAAAATAAAATAAAATATTAAAGTAGACAATAAAATAAAATAAATAATAAAATAGTAAAGTAGACAATCTGAAATATATACAATATACAATGAAATGGTTGTAGCGTTATAAATGAAATAAGAATGAGTAATTATATTGTGTGTTTTGTTTTATATTAAGGGGATAAAGTGGCTTGTAATGGGAGAAATTTTAAGAAAACACATGATTATTGCTTGAAAGGTTCAGTGATAGCTTATCCTCCTGAGACCCTGAACTTTTGTTTGGTATGCATTTTTAATTTTTCCTAGCTATTGGGATCAGTAGGGCCCAATATGTATAAAAAACTAAACATTGTCAACAATAATAAAGTCCCAGTGTCCTCAAATGAGTACTTCCTATCTAGCAGCATCTTATCTTCTTACTGTTGCTAAAATTGGTCAAATTTGTTGCCATATCAAACTACAAAAGTTATTAATCATAGACAAGTTTCAGCCATAAAATGTGATCAGGTTTTGAACCTTGTCCACTTTTGTGTCGGGATCAGCTGCAGACTGACTTGGCAGAGATGGCTGCCATCTTGTTCTTACATGGATTAGTGTATTGTGCTCTTACTATCATTAGATGGGACAAAAAAGGACGAGGACAACAGGTCTAAGACAAGCAGAATGAAGTATAAGGTCCAGTAAACCCAAAATGTGATGTCCTCATATGAGGTCTCAGGAGGATTTGATTTATGTTTCTGATTTCTATTTGTTGCTATAAACAACATTACACTTAAATATAATCCTTACCTGTGTGTGTGTGTGCTTTACCATTATCAGATATTATATGGCGTTGTTGCCGCTCTCTGTGGGGACAAAAAGAGAGACACCAGTTCAGTATAAAGAGGATTGCTCTGACATCGTTTTAACCAGCAGGTGGCAGTGCTACATCACTTTTTCCTCCTCTACAGGCTGCATGAATTTGAACACCTCTGGACAGGTGTCACTATCCATCCTCCTGAGTGACAAGATAAGACAGCATCCAATTTAAACTTCATCTGCTGGGTGATGAATCCCCAACTTTTCACTTTGATTCTCATATTTCATGTACATCTGCCTCTCTTCCTCTTCCTCAGCTCATTATCCTCTCTCTGTCTTGCCCTTCCCTCTCCGGTCTCTCGGTTGATAATGGCTTCTTCCTCCCAGTCTTTTTGCTTATATGAGCTAACAGGCGACTGTGTCCCGGCTGATAGGGTGGCTGTGATTCATTTAGACAGGCTGGCAGCAAGCTGTGTAAACAGCCATTAGTAATTCATGACTCTGTCCAGCATCCCCAGGCTTCAATTAACCCTTGCTATCGGTGCATTCTTCCTCTCAGTCACCCATCTTTCTCTCCGTGTGCGTCTCTCCTCTCATCTCCGGCCTTCTTCATCTGTATTCTCCTCCTCTTCCTGCCTCCTTCCTCGCTGTTTAAATCATTCTCGTTGGGTCCGAGTGCAGTTGTCACCTCACCCCAATCAGGACAGAAAAATCTCACTGGTAACAGAAGCAAGCAGGTGGTGTACAACATTCATCTAATGTATGAAAATGAATAAGCTGAGCATGGGAAATTATGCAAGGAGGAGTTTTTTTGCTGCTGGTGGGATGTGGAATCAGATCTTTGATGTGTGCCGTCTCATTAATGTACTGAGGTTTAATGGTAAAGCCAATTAAGCTCAAAAACGTAGCAGAGATGTGGATACGAGTCACAGATCTAATGTATTCAGACTTGTAGCTCACTTTGACTTTGCTTGGACTCGAGCCTCACGATGCTCCTCAAGCCAAAAGTGGAATAGATCTCAGACACAGAGCAGATATTCAGGCCAGCGTCCAAATGGATTTTTTAATAAGTTTAGTGGCACTTGCTTTGTTTTGTTTTGAAAATAGCCTGAATCTCATTTCAGGTGTAATTGCACTACAGCTTTTATTATGTTGTCGTGCACCGAACTGTCTCTGTTAAAGTGCTCCGTGAATTAACATGAAATGGGTTTTGAGATGTACAAAGTGTACTATTACTCTTCTGGAGTTTCCATTTCGAAAGGGCGACAAATCTAGTGAAGAATGTGTTATGACTTTTAGAGGACTTGCCTGTTTTAATTTGGGACTTCAGTGCCAAGACTGCGGCTGAAACAATTAGTTGAATCATTTAGTCCTTTGGCCCGTGACCCTTTAAGGCAAAGCAGCGTTTACTTGTGACCCCTCATCACAGACTGCAGCTATCTACGAGTTACGAGCAGATCAAACAAAGAGCAACGTTCCCCTTTCAGACTTATGCAACTGAAAATTTTAGATAAGTGAATCCAAATTTGTGGGTCGTGGTCCAAAAATGTATCATGGGTCCACTCTGAGTGGACCAGAAGTGACTTGCAGACGTGTCAAGTTTGTAAAAAACACACTTTACTTTGAAGTACAGTGAATATCTGGCACAGAACCTTTATTTTCGAGTGCTGTTTCCTGCTGTAGAGTGAGTGAGTCACAGACAGCTACTTGACAGAGACAGCAAACTAGCTCTACTGAATGGCCAAACACAATTATGACGCTGAATGTGTTAAACTGTGTGGACCTTGAACTAATGAGGAAGGAGAAATCTGGACCCTGTGGCTGGACCAGTTGGGAACCACTGTTTTATCTCTGCCAGCTGTAAGCCTGGAGGGGATTGTGCATTTGGTCATGTGTGTAAATGTCTGTCCACAGCTAATCTTGCAAACTATTGGACCAACCAGCCTCATATTTTGTAAGACAGTATGCTCAAGGACTTCTTGTGCTTGCGGTGATTTACAATTGTTGAAAAACCTGTTTTATTGACTCCTTCATATTGTCACTCACTGCTGACTCCTCTTCATTTTAACCAGCCAGTAGGAGCCGTAAGTTTTCCGGAAATCCGCTCAGCTAAAAACATTTAGGCTTCGCCGTGGCTCAAAAACTGACATCCATACAAAGGTTTTCTCTCATTTTGAACCAGAGCACCTACAACTTAATTTTAAACCAATATGTTATGATCATTTCAAGTTAGGTATGATATGAGATGATTAGGTCAATTGCTTTCATTATCTTTGGCACCATCAGTGCCACCTGGCGGAGCTATGCCAGGTTTTGGCTGCCATGGCTGTGACCTGGTTTTGTTTCGTCTGGCGCATGCTGTGATTCCACACCACGAGTGTTTCAGAAGTGGAGGGTTTTTGTAGACTTGCAGATTTTGTTGATTTGGTCTTGATATTCATGCTTCTATCCTCAGTAGGCAGTTAAATTGTTTCTTTATCTGTTATGTTTTAATCATGTTTATTGCTGTTATTTACTTTCTTGTGCTGTGGCTTACAGGCAAAGTTAGTACTGTTAAAACTCCAGTTATGAGTGACATGGATTAAAGATTTGTGCCTGTGTTTTAGCTATTAAAAATACATTAATCCTCATAATAATATCATATCTTTATTTTACATCGAGTGCCTGTTAACTGGAGAACTCGATCTGCTTCATGAAACGCCCTGCAGCTCTGTCAAAAATAGACGAGGTGTGTATTTCATTAGCCTCTAGGATGCTTCTGAAACATGCATTGGCTGGAATTACAACAATTCTGTAAAGACGCAGCGACCACTTTGCAGTCTGGTGGAGATCTGCACTCGACTGAGAGCACTTCTCTAGTTTACCAATAACAAGCAAATATTAGGTACGTTCTTCCTCAGTTTGTGCAAGACATGGACTTTTGCAATTTAAAATCTTGCATAGACTCCACTTATAAAATAAGCTCAGGAACATGTATCCAAATATTAGTCCAGTGTGCAACAATGGGCAACCATTGTGTACAATCACCTGCCTCACTAGCCTTTATGTTCTGGCACTGCCCAGGAGTCACAATATATTGGCAAAATATTTCTCAGTTGCTACCAGATAGGACCAGATAGTCCTGGATAGACCTGAAGATTCTGATCCACTGACCGCACTCTTTGGTATTTAAGGTTCTGATCTTGTGTTAACCAGCTCCCAACATATATGTTAGTATTTGTAACCTTACTAGCACGCATCATTTGGTGGTGGAAGGTTAAATTCTCCTTAGCAGGGTGTGAAAACAAATCCTACCAGATCTGGCAACCCTTTATAGACCACTTAAAGAAAGATGCGCTAAGTTCTTCCCCAAACTAGCCCAGTTTGAATGACACAAAACACTGCCAAATTTTATTTATTTATTTAAAAATATTTGTCTATTTATTTTCTTTTTTATCGTAATGATATATACGATACATTTTATCTGTAAATATTATATTTTTATATATTATAATATTATATTTATGACAAATCACCCTTTAGAGTATTTTTGATTTTTGACTTCTGGAATATTTTATATATTTTCGTATCAGAAATTCTGTTTTCCCTTTTATACTATTGCCACTGTTTGTTTAATTTCAAAATCCCCAATTAAAAGTATTGAAAAAAAGCAAATTTTAAGCAAAATGCATGTGACTTGTTTAGCAAAAATGTTTTTGGTTTTGTTTTTTTCCTCTATATCCAGTCTTTGTAATTTAATCATGGCCCTTCAGATGGATCTAGTTATCCGCTGACGGGTCCTGACCCCAAGGAAAGTTAGTAGTCAATTAAAAGAAAACGAAAACAGCAGCTATTTAAATAATAAATTGGTCATTTTAAGTAATTTATTAAGTAATTTGATAAGCATTTACCATTATTCTTGAAATCCTTGAAAAATTGTGAACTTGAGTGAAAAAAATCAAGGCCTTTAAAATGTTTGATAACAGACATTAATAGATATGGGTTATTAAAGGTGCTTGAATTTATATATTTTATGCAACGATAGCAGATATTATCAAAAGAGCTTCAATTTCTGTCACTGTAACACAACACAACTGAGAAGAACTCATTCTTTCTGTCTGTGAGCTTCTGTAAATCCTGCTGGATCTCACTATGTAACTTCTCATCGCTGTAACACTAATTAATCTTGAGCCCTGTCCCAAACTGTGCCATGTAGGGTCCTTGAATTTGAGGGAGCTTGGCCTGGAAAGTCCTGGAATTTGAATCATCGCGGCTTTTCTGGGTCTGTCTAATTTAAGGCTGTCAGAAGTATTAATACTTGACAACATGATCTCTGTTAATTACACATTTAATAGTAGTGAATGTATCAAAGCTAAAAAAACGAACAGATCTACAATCAGATTTGCATCCCAAGGCTGGAAAGATGAAACGACAGGAAAGAAAATCTACTGGTCCTCAACCTGTGGCTGTTACAGCCTTCTCTCCAGCAACAAAGCCGCCACGTGACTGAAGTCGAGGAGTAACTCTTTCTGTATCAGCGCTGTGTGCAGGTTGCTCATTAAAAATAAAATTTCCCATTCTGTGTGCCAAGAACTTTTTTGTCTTTTTGCCATGGTACTGAAAGAGGTATCATTTTTTTATACTATTTTTTATTGAAGTTAAAATTCTGTATCATGACGACCTTAATCTGAGAGCATTTGCAGGATGTTTCTGTGAGTCTGACCATGAAAACGGCCTCAGATCAGAGCACAAAGTATGTGCACTGTTGTTTCTCCTCTCCCTGACCAACTGCATTATTCCAGAACCTGCAGCCTAACACACACATGGCCTGTGTGTGCCCACTGAGCCATGACAGCATTATCCTCTTACTGTCTCCCAGCAGCTCCTCAGACATCAGACTGTCCTGACGGTTCCCCAGCACGAAGGCCAGAAAGGAGAGGATGAGGGCGTCCATGATGCCCATGATAGCCAGGATGTAGGCCCAGCGCACCGAGCAAGCTCCCAGCGTGTACTTGTCCGTCTGCTCGCCACACATCCGCTTCACCTCGTCGCTGTCCCAGCCGTCCGGGTAGATCATGCAGCCCAGAATCAGACATGTGCCTGGATCAGGAGGAGAGAAAGACGGGTTAGTTGGCTACTACGAGAGGACTCATGTTGGATTTGGGATACTCTGTGAACCTAGAAAAATGAAGTAGTCAATAAAATGTAAATTCATGGAGGAGATATTAGCAGAGGGTCTGTATCTTGAGTTATGAGCAGGTGAACTCTGCAGAGAAACAGGGTGAAATATATTTTATAAGGAAAAAAGAAATAAGGCAGTATGAGAAGAGGAGGTGACAGCAGTGCAGAAATGGGACAGGGAGGTGAGGAAGGAGGCAGAAACAGAGAGAATATGTTACAACATGTCACAGCACCATGTGGCGAGTCGCACTGCCTTCATTAGCCGTCTGCTGCACGGCTGACAATGACAGACTGAGCTGTTAGAGAGCAGAGTCATCTAACAACACTTCTGCTGCCAGTAGGGAACTGTTGTCACATTCACACACTCACACACAGTCAGCTGAGGCAATCAGATGATTTACAGGTCTGAGAGGTCCGTATTTATTTATTGACGACGCTGCCAAAAGCTAAGTCTGAATGTCAGAGGTTTTGTTTTAATTTCCGTCTCAGCGAGGGCCAATTTTAATTTTAGATAATGAGAGTGAGGACGTTTTTGGGAAGGCAGGAGAAGTTGGATGATTGAGGGCTGGGACTTCAGGATAACGTCCAGCACTGCCTGGCAGGAGAGATATTGTATCTTAATGGGACCTTTCTGGTTAAATAAAGGATAAATAAGAAGCTTTAGGGTTAGTGTTTGAGGGAGGTAAGAGGGGCTTTTATTGGGAGGTTTCCCTCTAAAGGCCCAGACACACAAAACCAACTTTCCCTGTCCCTTACCCTTCTCTCACTCATACTCAAAATGATTTAAAGTAGAGGTTACAACTGCACTTTGTATACGATGTGATCTGAGGGGCTGCCAAGTTGTAATATATTGTGGGAGTCGGCCCTTTAAGATATATCTTAGATCATGTAGCCACATACTGAAGGTAGGAACTGTTGTTTCTTTCCATGACATAAGTAGAAGGTTTTGATGTTGTAATGATACAGATAAGTTGTTGCTGTGCTGTGGTAAGTTGTCCCAATATTTCAGATACACCCAGAATGATTAATATAGGTTCTGGTTCTGGTGAAATATTAATAATGTCTGAGACGATGAAGATATCGGACCAAAAAAGATGCAATCTGAGGGCATAATACAAAGCTATGAAAAAGAGTTGCCTCTGAGGAATGAATCATCATAAGTGGGTGTTACGTTTGGATATATTTTGTGTATTTTTACCACAAATACCCTTGGGTGTGCGCTTACACACTGGGGGCATGGAGTATAAAAGAAGTTTCTTTACTTAGTCGACCAGCTATCAGAAACAGAACAGAAATTCACAAAACTTTATTTAAATTATAGTGAAGATCCCAAAGTTTCCAAAGATATCTAGAATATTTCCTCGAACATTTTGATGGAATCACACAGCCATAAAAAACATGAAGTCTTGGGTATGAATATTTCAACGCCATAATGCTTCAATGATGAACTGGAACGAGCCGATAAAGAAGATACATGATAAAGTTAAACACTGTGGAACATGATTTTGTTTTTAAACTTTAAAACCACGAATGAGGGAGTATAAAGTTTGATTTACAGATGTTTTTAAACTGAAAGTTGGGTGAAAAGAAAAAAAACCTCAAGTGAAGTTCAAGTACTTTTAATTTGTACTTAAAGGGTTACTTCAGTATTTTTCAGCCTGGACCATGTTTTTGTGTCTAAGTGAATAATTGGAACAATAATATTTGAAACTGGTCCTGTTTTTTAAGATCTGTCAGCATTGGGTACTTTTACTTTAAATATTTATGTACATAAGTAACATTTTCAATGCAGGACTTTTACTTGTAACAGAGTATTTTCATGCTGTGGCATTAGTGCTTCTACTTAAGTAAACGATCTGATTAATTCCTCCACCACTGCTTGCAAAATTATCTTTAAAACTGTCAAACATTATATGTGTACATTTCAAACTGGATCAATTATTTATCTCTCACTGTTGACTACTGCACATATTTTTTCAGAAATAATGTCCTGTAGGGTACATCAGAAGGAGAAGAGGGAGCGTCACTGCATTCACGTGTCTCACAAGTACGGAAACTCAAGTGTGTGTGTGTGTGTGTGTGTGTGTGTACTTGTGTATGCTACATAGTGAGGACCATATAACACAGTGAGGACATTTCTGCAAAGTGGGGACATTTTGTCCGGTCCTCAGTTTTTCAAAGGCCTGCTTGAGGGTTAAGACGTTTAGGTTGGGGCTAAAACGCAGCACTCTGAAAACAGCGCTCCGAGGGACACGGGCTCTTGATGAGTGGTAGTATGGGAATACTTAAAAATGTCCTTTTATGAGTCCCAATAGAGGTTGGAAGAGGCACATGAACATAAAATCTGAGTGTACCGAGCCACTGCACATGTGGGGTAATGGGAAATTTGTCATTTATTAACGCTGCTCCCATCCCCCAGGGTCTCTGAAGAAATTACCTGCCGATGAGATTTATGAGATGAATAAATAGATAAATAGATCCATGAATACATCAATTAAAAAAAATTAATCGATCATTAAGTAGGTTTAATAATAAATCAGCTGAACTAGGGCAAAAAGACCTGATAATAAGTGTTGAATCGAGTGAAAGAAACTGATATAATGATGCATGTGTGGAGTTACAATAGGTTAAAAAACAGAGGTCAAGTGTTTAAAAATATAAAACAGACAAAGGTAAGTGCTTGTTAAAAAGAGTAGGTGCTTAAAAGGTGAAAAAACTTAATTTCAAACAATCCATATACACATAAGAGATATTAGAGTTCAAATAAAGTTGTGCATCAATGTATTTATATCAGTTAAAAGTATTGTAATTCAAGTCAGTAGTTATATGATCGTTTGGGTAAGGGCTGAGGGAATTCATTATGTCAATGAAGGTCCTCACAAAATTAGAAGTACAAGAATGTGTGTGTGTGTAAGGTTAGCACACTAAGGTGAGCAGCCAGAAGATTAAGTAAACGGATAATCTCCGGAAATGTCAGGGACTTGTGTCCCTCCTTCCCTCCGCTTTCCCTCTTTCTTATCTCCCCCTCCCCCCTTGCGCTCTCTTTGTGGCCGCCATAATGAGAAAAGATAGCGAGAGGAGCAGCGGTGAGACGGAGACCTTTATACACAGTCCATAACAGAGACGGAGGATGAGCTGAGACCACACAGGTGTCTGGGTCATGTCTGTTTTCCTGTTAGTCATGAGTTAAACACGACCAGCCGTCCCTCTCACAGTTGTACCAATAAAAGCAGCAACAAGCTACTGTAATAATAACCTGCATTGATGCGAAAGCACTCTAATCCATATCCGACGCCTACATTTCCCAGGAGGCTCTGAGTCTATTGACTTTCCTGCAGCCTTCCTGAGTTTGGAGATCAATGTTCTCAGAGCAAATCCAAAAGAAAAAAACTGTTTAAAGCAGCAGTGAGTTTCTTTATGTTATTTTTATTAGACACATCAGTTCCCTGTTTGGTGCATAACGGAGAGAAAGAGCTTATCAGATATGTAAGTTGTCGTCTTGAACATATCATAAATCAGATCCCAGTGATTAGCGTTAATATTTTCCAGTTCCTTTTTAAACTCAGCCCGTGATCGCACAGCAACAACAACTGAGAGTCCAAATTTGCACACCATGCCAAACACCTCGCCACCAAAACAAAGCTTGAAAGAAAACAACCGAGAGAGTAATGTGTGAAATTCAACAAGTACGAGGATAATTTCTGAGATACTGGTGCGTCTCCAGGACTGATTAGTTTGTTTATTATACAACAGTTATTCTTCCTGCGGTCCACATGAAAATATAGTCAGCGACAATACAAATCAAACACACAGCTCACAGTCTTACACCAACGATGACAATAATATACAAAAGCATTACCACATTAGATACAACATGAGGAGACAGACAAAAGTGGTATAAGCAGAGCTGTCTTTCCTAACATTGATATAGTCAGTGTCTCATCATAAATGGGGGTATAGTGAGGGAACAGAGTGAGAGGGGAAAACGGTCCTTTAAGTACTTGAAGGTACGTACGTATTTCAAACTCACATAAGAGACGCTTTTACTTTTTTTTTTTTTTAATAGATATGATTAATGAAACTTTAGCAGTGGTTAAACAATCTAACACTGTTTGGTTAAAGCGTTAGATCGCTTTTTGTTTAACTAGAAACAACCCTAAAGTCGCTATCGCCAAACCCACCAGCCTCCATTTAAATAAACGGACATTTTAGCGTGTTGTTGTCGGCTCACCCATTTTCCCCGATAAGGGTGGTGGACTTGTGGTTAAGCTGTGAGGGTGTGACGTATGCTTCATGTGTATATGGAGGGAAGCAGCTCTCTCGCAGTGTCGTGATGAAGACGGCAGGCGGCACAGAGTGATGATAGTCAGCAGAATTAAATGTCTAGATAAGCTCAGGGCTACTGTTCAACCTCACAGGAAGGCCATGTTTGTTGTTTGCAGGACTTTGACTTTAACCTTTGCTGCACAGTATTATTAGTTTTACTTAAGGAAAAAGTTTTGAGTAGCTACATCTTCTACAGCTGCCAGCAGCCTACCAACATTATCAGTTAGAGAAAGGGTGAAAATAAAGCAAGGCAGTTTGTTTGGGGCCCCAGGCCCCCAAAACACTAAATCCATCCCCGTTTTTATCAATATTTCCCTCCAAAGTCTGACTAAAACTTAAACAAAGCACTCTAGCCCCTTTTACACTCCCAGATTTTCAGTGAATGTTGGGCCATTTTGCCGGCAAGCTGCGAGCGTTTAGACACACAGAGCCGGATTGGCGAGTTGATCCGAGGTGCCCAATTTTCTGCCTCGTAAGGTAGTCATATTGGCGGAACCCTTTTGGTTTAAGCAGACCGAGGCGGTTTTCTGCTACACGAGGGGCTGTTGAAGACTTGTGGGAGGAGTTGTTGATGACGCCGCACATGCGACCCACTGGTGGTGGATAAACAGGAAACAGATGATAGCAGGAATTAGCGAGCAGCTAGTAGCAAGAGGGAAACACAAACCTGACAGACACTGTAAAGATGAGCAACTGGGGAGACAAGGAATTGCGCGCCCTCCTTGCATTCGCAAATGAAGAGGCCATTAACCATCAAATGACAGGAACACTGAAGAACGGGCCGACTTATGAGAGAATCGCCAAAGGACTGACCAGCCGCAGCTTCCCTCCCACGTCACTGTTTACGTCACACACGTTTTGTTACTTGCTCACGCCCCTCATTGCCCCGAAAAAGGTGCATTCTGTGTAAACAAAAGTAGGTAGGCGGCATTTTGCTGCACTCCCCGATTTTGTTTTTATACTGCCAATGCTGAAGAAGACTGATTGGGCTTTCCTGCAAATTTGCACAATTCCTGTTTAAAAAGGGCTTCAGTCCAAGTCTAACGAGTCACTTTCCATCGCTGATCATTTGACTAATCTGCTCTGATCGCTGATCAGCTGTGTGATCAGCGATCAGTGTAGTCCACAAATGTGTTGGGTTTTTGTCAGTTGCTGAAAATAGTAAAATAAATCCATCGGGCTCAGTTACTTGGGTTTGGACTGAAATTTGCGGCCTGAGACACATCTGGCACACACACAGGCAGGTGTTGTGAAAAGAAAACAAGTGTTTCTCTGCATTTACAGTATTAATTCTTTAACCAGCAGTTGTATGTTGAATGTTTAATAAAACATAGGACACAGAGTGGTAAGGATCATGTGCTACAGACTGTGTGCACCTCCTGAATGCATTATGACCAACACAATGATTACCAGGGGTCTCATTTATAAAACAATGTGTAGGATCCATACTAAACATGTTCGCACTGACAAAAGCCAAAGAGTATTTGACAATTTCTAAAAACAGGCTTCCACCTCACCATGTGTGTCGCCAATTTCCCGTCTCCAAAATGTTTGTAAGCATGGGTCAAAGTTTCTCTTCTCAAGTCTGTTTTTATAGATTACAACTTTTGCGTGGGAAGTGGCGTACGCCTCTTTCAGGCCATACAAAATATTTTTAAATGAGACCTCTGGTCCGTTCACAGTGAGGTGGATGAATGTGTTTTTAACATCCTTTTTGTCACTTGCTTGCAAGCACTTTAAAGTGTATTGATTTGTTTGAAAGGCACTCTATAAATACATTTTGATGGATGGATTGATTGATTGATTACATGCTAAAATAAGATACGTGCTAAGTATCAGCAAATTAACATATTAATGTTTAGCTCAAAGCAACATTAGCATCAGAGAGCTCTCAGTCTCTTTTAGATTGATCATTAACTAAGCATTAACTAGTTTTATCATCATCAGATCCCAGTCACAATATGATCACAATGAGATTTAGAGCATAACTTTGCACACGGTGCTGAACACCATGGCACTACAACAAAGCTCGAAACAAAGCACCTGAGGGTGTAATCTCTGAAATTCACAAGAGGACATTTGGTGTTTCTGTGCAGACAGTGAAAAACTGTCAACAAAGTATTTCGGTACGTTTATAGGACTGTTTGATACCACCACTATCGCATTTAGTGCAGTTCTAACAAACCTTTAAACCCACAGGTTTATGCATGTCCTTTAAAGTGTAAATGCGGCTGCTTAAAATGTGTCGCGTCTTTAATTTCTGACTCTTCTGATCTTCAGGAAATGTTTTTTCATGTTCACAAAACGCTAAACTTTCACCATGTCTTCCATGGTATATTAGTGTGGATTTCCTTTTATTCATATTAGAGGATTTGGTACAGTGCACACGGTTCTCTCCTGTGTAAACAACCTGCTCCTGCAGGCTTTGCAGCTGTAATATTAATAGAATGAGTTGAACTGCACGTTGTCTCAACGGCAAATCTTAAATCTCCCACGGAGCTCGAGTCGAAGAGAAATACAGATGATCAAAGAGACACCCAGTTTGTCTTTCTGACTCTCATCTGACTGTTTTAAAATGCCCATTTCCGTGCTGTGGTGGATCAGCCTTAAGCTTCCTGTAGCTGCAGGTTTGATGCCACCAAAGCTGAAGTGCAGCCCTCGCTCTTTGCATGCTGTTGCATAAAAGGACTAAAGGATTGTCATTCTTCTCACCGACTGATCTCATCATCATACATTTATCCTCAAAACCTAAACGCTTCCTGCAAAAACACTTTTTTTCTGTTTTCCAAAATGTTCTGAATCTAATCTTTCAGCTTCACAGACGTGTATTTTTTTTCTCCTGTTATCAGCAAAGCTAAAAAAGCTCAAACAGAAATCGTCTCTATCCCCAAACTGCATCCAAATGTCTCTAAAGTGGGCCGAGGGCAATCTTTTATCTTTGGCAGCACTGTTTTGTTTTCAGGCTTGTACAGAAACATTGTGTAGCCACAAACAATCCTCCAAATGGCATGCAGCTACAGTGTAACATGCAGTAACAACAGGGGTAAGCCAAAGGGGTCAGGCTCTTCATCTCCTGATGAATAAATTCTCTTCATCTCAACATCCCTGCAGCCACAGCAGCCTGCACACAATCCTCACCATAAATAATGAAAGATATTATGAAAGCATCCAACGAGGAATCATGTCAGCCGATTTCGACACTTTAAATGAGTGATGTTTTAAACCTGCACAACCTGCGAAGCTCAGGGTAACACTCGGACTCATAGGGAGAAAACAGATGAGCGATATGGGTTCAACGCTCCAAATGATTTAGGTCGAGGAAAAAAAACAAGCTCACAAGCTGTTCAGAAATGTTAAAAAACAGGCTTCTTAACTGAAGGTTTCATTCAGCATGGTAGTACTCCAACTCTGCAGGAGGTGGGTAGTAATGAGCTGAAGTTCAGCCTTGGACGACTGGGAAAGGCTTTTCATCACAGAGGGAAGAGGAGGTCAATTACTAAGCAACGCTACATCGCACTTTTTTATCTCTTTCTCGTTACTAGAGAGACTCCAGGCATGTTTTGCTCTTTGGTTGAGTCAGTATTGAAGAGATGAAATGTTCTGGATTCCTCGAGAGTAATGAATTGGTTTGGTTTTAATGCAAATAGCGAAACGTTTGACTGTTCAAGTTGGTTTAGAGAAAGAGAAAACTAGTGATGAAGGCTGATTGAAACCAATTCAAAAATTTATTTATCATTGAAATAGTAAATTAAAGGGTAACTTAGGTATTTTTCAACCTGGGCCGTATTCCCTTGTGTTTTTATGTCTAAATTACTAATGGGAACAACATGGCCCCGCCCCTTTGTGATGGTCCGACAAGCTGTCAGACTAAGCATGGAGCCCACACTGTAACTAACTGCACTCCCTTAAGAAATATGATCATATGTTTGGAAAAATGAACCAGTGATTCCAGAGAGAAGCAGACAGAGGGGTCTACAGTCTGTGTTTGAAGGATATATCCAGGATGTCAAACTGACTCAGCAGCAACAACAGGTTAAAAAGACAAAGATAGTTAGAAGCTAAAGCCGAACTATAGGCTACAGATCACAGTGTAAAAGTGAACCACCACATCACTGCTGATCGCCACACAAGACAATGAATATAAAGGAGAAACTTTGCTGATATTGAACCAGCTGTGTGGCATCACAGTGTGTGCAGATGAACAGTGTTTGCACACTGCGATGCCACACAGCTGGTTGAATATCAGCTTCCCTTCACTGGTTCCTGTACAGCAGGGTCGGTCTTTGTTTCACTGTTATACTCATCAAAAAGCAAAAGCAGCATGTATATACATTCAGTAGGCTATATCTTCAGTAGCTAGCTAGCTAACCCTACACTTTTCAGGGTTTGATTTTGGTTTTGGAACAGGGAAGAAACGTATATCTTTTTCCAACCTCTCCAGGTAACGAGTATCATTAATACACGACGTGCCCCAGGCACAACATTTAGCTCCAAATCCACAAAACCAGCCTGAAAATGAAGGAAATCTGAAACAACTGCATTAGAGTCAATGGAGGTCTGAGTTGGCCCGATGATAGGTTATGATTGGCCAGTCTGCGTCCGAAGGCGGGACTTAGTGAAGGGTCAATTAGTGCCAAATACCTGCATCTGGTAGGACTGTCTTATACAGATTGATGAGGCGGCCACCCAACCAGGCAAGAGTGTTTCAGACGACTACCAATGAGGTGGGGGGCTTAAGCAAAGAAATTGTGGAAATAAATAGGTCAAGGTGTGTCAGACCAAGAAGAATAGCATGAGGGGACGACAGCGAGGCAAGACGATACAGTGTTGGAAACGGCATGGCAGTCGGCAGTCTATTCAGGGGTGGTCGCAGAGGAGCAACCAGCTGCCACAGCACTTTGGTGCATCATAACTATCAAGCAGAGTTGAGAGCTCTGCCTGATTAAGCGAGTATCCCCCAACTTGACTTGGGTGTAAGTAGGTAATGGCCCTCTGGACAAGTGACTGCCAGCTGTCTCTTATAACAGGTTGCCTGTGAACGGTGTCGCGGCGCCATATTGGTCGGACCAGTTTTAAAAACTGTTGCTCCCATTGGACACAAAAAGAAGGGAAAAGAGGGTCCAGTTTGAAAAATATCACAGTCACCTTTTAATAGGCTAGAAAGCAGAATTCAATAGCACTCTGGATTAAAATCTGTCATGCATTACCCAACAGGGATGCCATGGTGTACTGGAGTACACTTCTACATCACTGCAGTCAGCAAGACCAAAATTTTTAGGGGTCTAAAACTGCTCTCTGTAATTTTTTGGCTAAAAATACCAAACATTTGCCTGTCGATCGCGGCAAAATAACCTTGAGTTGGACATTTTTAGAACTGTGTAATGTTTTATGGACAAAAAACTACAACTAGAAAGAAATTATCTTTTCACGTGGAGGTCAGAAGTCGTGCAGAATGAGTTCGCCTTTAAAAAGTTTCTCAAACATCCCCTTAACAGTTTTGGATGCCCTTGATTTCTCTCTTAACACGTACACACACACACACACACACACGCACACGCTAAACACTCACTTCCTCTCTTCTTAAAGGCCTCCCAGCTGACAGCTGTTGGCAGTGACACCAGGGACAATCAGAGTAGGAGGAGGTGTCATAATCTAGACCTCTGTGTCCAATCGCCACATGCTATTACACACACACACACACACACACACACGAAGCCACTCATTATGGTGCATTTCACAGGCCCAGCTGTAGCTGTCTACTCTGTGTGATTCATGTTGCTTTAAACATCATGGTTATTAAGACATTGTGAGTGCATGTGCAGGTGTGTTTCTTTCTGTGCATGCGTGGTGGCGTGCCGGAGATACAGAGGGCTCATACTGTATGCACCGAGCATCGGCATCAAGGTGGACCGCGGCAAATTATATTAATGGGAGTTAATTGGGGCAGAAACTGGCAGATGCAAGAAGGTATGAGGACAAAATCTCTCTCTCCACCCCCCCTACCCTGATCCCTTCTGCTCCACAGAGGACTGTGAGTGTGTGTGTGTGTGTGTGTGTGTGTGTGTGTGTGTTGGGAGATAAGGCAGAGGAAAGGCAGCATGATTTGCAACACAAATCCGTTGGTATACGCCCCATCCTCATTAACACCTCTTGTATTAGGTCCACTGATTCACAGGGTCCGTCTGTGCTATCAACCGCTGGCTCAGCAGATTAGTGGGCTGCTCTGATGTCACCGCACTTGTTTCACAAACTCATATGTTGCATGATACACATACACACACACACACACACAAAGAGAAACTAGAAGGGCACCCAGAGAGCGCAGACCTCTGCCAAGGCCAAATGCCCTAACTCACAATGTTAATGAAAGGGAAAAACATCCAGGTTGTATCTGCCCCGTTATCTGCTCCAAAATTTAATGGGTTCTTCCTTCACGTTGACGTAATATAGCAAACAAGCCGGGGCGTCGGTGGCGTTGTGGGTGGTGCCGGCGCCCCATGTACAGAGGCATTGCCTCGCTGCAGCGGCCATGGGTTCGGGTCCGGCTTGCGGCCCTTTGCTGCATGTCGGTCCCCACTCTCTCTGTCTCCCCATTTCACTCTCTGTCCTGTCAATAAAGGCAAAAAGCCCATAAAAATAATCTTTAACAAAACAAAAAAAACAAGCCATATTAGCCCCGCAAGCTAATGCATGCTAACTACACAAACAACAGATCAAAAAAAAACATTTTTTGCCAACACTATATCAAACAAAAGCCAGAGACTGTATTGTATTAAATTACTCTGAGCTGTAAATTCACCACTTCTAAACAGAAGGTAGAGGATAACGTTATCTCAGAATCCGACCGGGCAAAGCCTCTCTTCCTCCAGGCAGCTGTCTCCATCTCACTCAGACTCACCTTGGGTCTGGGTCTGCAGCTGCCTGTAACAGAGAGCAGCGTGAAAGTGAGGAGCGCTCCCTCTGCAGCTAAATCTGGGGTCTTAATGTCCCCAGAGGTACTCTGCAAACTGACAACACAACAAAATAAAAGTGACTACGTAACTTGAAGGAATCTCAGTTGCCTGAAGGGTCTTTGACTTATGATTCAAATAGACTTTTTGGGGGGCAGCCCTAGAAAAAACAGGTAAGACAGGGCTAGTAATTGGTATACAGATGGTCATTTCTTGCATGAAGTATTCCTTTAACGTACAGTGTGCACCACAAAGCATGAGTTAGTTAGTTAGAGAGGCAAGATGAAAGTCAGAGTCTGAGTAACTGACTGCACACTCAGCCCATTAAAATCTATATGATCAGGAATCTTTTATGAACGTTGGCATGAGCAACATGCTTTGTTCAGCACTTCATTAGGCTCATGAAGAGATGCAACGAGCCAACTGTAATTTATAATGTTACCCATGTGTGTTCATAAAAAATGTAGATAATGATTACAGGAAAAAACATTAAACTATCCCTGCACTGTGAGCAAACATCATGTAAAAAACACTCAGGAGCAAAACACAACTATCTATAACAAAGCTGTTAACTACAAAACAAAAGAAATCAATTAAAGGTCCAGTGTGGGGGATATTTTGGCAGAAATGGAATATAATATAATAAGTATGTTTTCTCTAGTGTGTAATCACCTGAAAATAAGAATCGCTGTGTTTTTATTACCTTAGAATGAGCCGTTTATAGATATAGGGAGCGTGTTTTCGCGCCAGCCTTCATAGCTAGCAGACCCCTGACAAAAGAATACTGAAGGAATCCTAACCGGGAGCTTGCGCTTGGTACATGGGAGAATTTCAGCTGGTTACGATCTGTAATCTTCACTACTTTTCTAGAAAACAAGCTAATATGGCCACTTTATTAGGTACACCTATTCAACTGCTTGTTAACGCGAATACCTAATCAGCAACTCAGTGCATCTAAGCATGTAGACATGGTGAGGATGACCTGCTGAAGTTCAAACCGAGCATCAGAATGGAGAAGAAAGGTGATTTAAGGGACTTTGAACGTGGCATGGTTTGTTGGTGCCAGACAGGCTGATCTGAGTGTTTCAGAACCTGCTGATCTGCTGGGATTTTCACGCACAACCATCTCTAGGGTTTACAGAGGATGGTCCCAAAAAGAGAAAATATCCAGTGAGCAGCAGTTCTCTGGGTGAAAATGCCTTGTTGATGCCAGAGGTCAGAGGAGAATGGCCAGACTGGTTCAAGATGATAGAAAGGCAACAGTAAGTCAAATAACCACTGGTTACAGCCAAGGTCTGCAGAAGACCATCTCTGAACCAACAACACGTCCAACCTTGAAGCAGATGGGCTACAGCAGCAGAAGACCACACCAGGTGCCACTCCTGTCAGCTAACAACAGGAAACTGAGGCTACAGTTCACACAGGCTCACCAAAACTGAACAATAGAAGATTGGAAAAACGTTGCCTGGTCTGATGAGTCTGGATTTCTGCTGCCACATTCAGATGGTAGGGTCAGAATTTGGCGTCATGGATCCATCCTGCCTTGTATCAACGGTTCAGGCTGCTGGTGGTGGTGTAATGGTGTGGGGGATATATTCTTGGCACACTTTGGGCCCCTTAGTACCAACTGAGCACGGTTTAAGCACCACAGCCTACCTGAGTATTGTTGCTGACCGTGTCCATCCCTTTATGACCACAGTGTACCCATCGTCTAATGGCTACTTCCAGCAGGATAACGCACCATGTCACAAAGCTCAGATCATCTCAAACTGGTTTCTTGAACATGACAATGAGTTCACTGTACTCCAATGGCCTCCACAGTCACCAGAGCTCAATCCAATAGAGCACCTTTGGGATGTGGTGGAACGGGAGATTCACATCATGGATGTGCAGCCGGCAAATCTGCGGCAACTGTGTGATGCTATCATGTCAATATGGACCAAAATCTCTGAGGAATGTTTCCAGCACCTTATTGAATCTGTGCTATGAAGAATGACGGCAGTTCTGAAGGCAAAAGGGGTCCAACCTGGTACTAACAAGGTGTACCTAATAAAGTGGCCAGTGAGAGTATGTATTACTGAGAAAGATTCCTGAAAATAATGTAATTACAAGGACACTTGCTTCACTTTTCAGTCATGCAGAGGGTCTAAAAATACTGAAACAGTCCTCAGCTGTAACTACAGCTCTTGTTCCCACACTACATTTGCATAACACAAAACCTAATAAAAAAATACTATCAATATTTTATATATGCATGCTCCAGTATTGAACATACCAATCTACCAACAAGTCTGGCTATCACTGTGAGCACTGCAAAGACACAAAACACAGAGGATAAGAATATCTAATTCAATTCAGAGTCTAGCTAAACTTCCCCGCTAACACTGTAGTCCTCACAAGGAGCTGTCCACGCACCGCAGTGCTGAAACGACACTTTTCAGCTGCTCCATTCTGCACTACACAGCCTCAACAATTCGCTGTGATTTAGACGCTGACTGGGGTCACTCTGGGCCGCTCTGTATGCATGCCAGCACTCAGGATGAAACAAAAGACTTTCCCCTCTCCACCTCCTACAACAACCATGTTTCTGTTGTCACGGTGGATGATGACACAGAGGGAGAAGGGGAAGGAGAGGTGAGGATGATAAAGCACAGCCTGAAGATGAAGAGACAAGAAAGAGAAAGACAAGAATAAAGACAGGAAATGAGGAAAAAATAGTAGAGGAGAGAGGCGCTTGATCGGTGCAGCTCAGGCTTAAAAATAACATGAGTGGCTGCATGGTGTTTGCTTGTAAGGAAGGTAGAGACAACGACGGCAAGATGAGGATGATGATGAGGATGAGATAGGAATCATTAGGTGTCAGGACAGAATCTGATCGTTATTGATATCACGATACGTGTGTCATTTACGTGTCATTTTCAGGTGTGGATTTAAAATGAACGCTGTTCGGCAGGAACACGGGTTACTTGATTGGAATCCCAATGCACCTCATTTGAGACATGAAGGGAATGAAAGTGGCTGTTTAAAAATGCAGCGCCAGACAGACCACGCTCCTTCATCAGATCAGAGAACGGCACACAGACAGAGAGACCACACTTCAAAGACATAAAGCGGACTGGCTTTCAAGTCAAGAGTCGGAGTTTAAAAAAAAAAAAAAAATCCTGGCTAATCCACTCTTTATTTTACTCGCGAGGATGACCTCGGCCATTAGGCTGTCCTCATTCAATTTATTGGAAAGCAAAATAAAATTTAACTCTGTGTCAAAGACAAGCTAGTTTGGGGATGGTCCCTGGAGGGGGGAGTGCCGTAAAATTGATTGAGGATCAAATTTACAATCTAATCATCTCTGAAGGGAGAGGGAAGCAGCGCGGGTCTGTAGTGAGCGCAGGCCAAACAGAAGAGTTATTATATTATTACTGCTTTATCATTTATCAAAAGGAAAAAACAGCTGACCTTGGTTCAAGGATATACACACCTTTATTTAAACCTAATGTAATAGAGGAAACGCAGCAGAGGCTAATTGACAGTCCTTAGTTACTGTTGCTACACCTCGCCTTGCTAAGGTTGCTACGCTTTCTGTTCTTGAGGTTTACAATCGTCACAAAGACAGTTATCATTTAAAATTCATAGTACTTTTTTGTTCACAAAGGGTTCTTGATTTTAGGCAAAAGTAGGCTGCTCATTTCTAGCCAGTGAATGTCAATTTTGCCGCTGCTCTATCGATACACGCTACCTATCAACATGCTACTTAGCGGTTCTGCACATTTTTACAGTAAACATGGAGTGAGTAGTGGTGCAAAGACAATGATTCTGTAGTATAAGCATTATTTTATAGAACGAATCTTAATGACCAGATCATAAGTTTTGTTTACAATGACTTTCGGGTATAAAAACCCTGCGTCACGTACATAACATTAAACGGCACTGAGCAAATGCTGCCTCACCTGGTTAGCATTTAGTCACCTAAAAAGAGGCCAACCTAAAAAAAAAAAAAAATTAAAAAAATCACAATCAGTTTAAGTGTATGTTATAATTGGAATATTTTCACCACCCTACCTTGCTGTCAGACAGCACCTCTGAAGGGGAACTGAAGCCGTTATTCCAAAGCCGCCAGACTCTATTCACAAAAACAGTAATTTTACTTTGCAGAACATGGGAGTTGCTGGTCTACCAAGGCCACAATCAGTATATAAGGTAAAGTGGATGAAATATTTCAAATACAGCGTGCACATTACTTGGGTGGCTATAATACCTTTTGTATTATTTGTATGCATTTTTTATTTCTCCTAGTTATTTGGGATCAATAAGACCCGATAAGTCTAAAAAACGAAACATTGTCAACGATAATTCGGTCCCAGTGTCCTCAAATGGGTACTGCCTTATTAACGGTGTCTTATTTTGTTACTGTTGCTAAAACTGGTCAAATTTGTTGCCATATCAAAATACAAACATCGTTAATTATAAATAAACAAGTTTCAACCATAAAATGTGATCAGGTTTTGGACGTTGTCCACTTTTGTGTCGGGAATAGGGCTGCAACTAATGATTATTTTCATTGTCAACTAATATGTCCATTATTTCTTCGATTAGTCGACTAATCATTTTATCAAAAAATGTGTTAAAATGTCAGTCTGTCTCTCCCAAACCCCAAAATTATGTAATCTAATGTCTTGTTTCGTACTCACACAAAAGGTTTTAGTTCACCATCACGGGAGAGTGTGTAAAGCTGCCAATATTTGAACGTAAGAAGCTGCAATAAGAGTATTGTGGGGTACTTTTATAGTACTTTTCTATGAAAAATGACTCAAACCGATTAGTCGACTACTAAAATTGACACTGATTATTTTAATAGTCGATTAGTCACAGATTAGCCCACTAGTCATCGATTAGTCGACTAATCGATTAGTCCACTTACTACCACTAGATGGCACCAAAAAAGTGTCCACGAACAAGGACAACAGGTCTAAGTTAAGCAGAATGACATATAAGGTCAAGTAAACGGAAAATGTGATATCCTCATGTGTGGACACAGAGTCTCAGGAGGATATATTAGAACAAGCAAAGCAAAAACATCAGATAGGTCGGACCACCGTGTTTAACGTAATATTTCACAAAGTATATGTATAAAAAAAATATATACTGTGTAGCCCTTTTTACACAGAGATCACATCATAGGGCCGCTACAAAGTCCCTTCATCATGCCGCCTTTGCATTTTTACACTGTGACACATCAACATAATGCGTTGGTAGTGCTTTATAAACAACAACAATGGCATAACATGGCAATAACAATCATTTGATGTCCCTGTTATCCCCGGGGGTTGAACTTGTCCTCTTCCTTGAGGGTAAGGAGCTCCTGGATCTCATTGTATTCCTCATTTGCAAACATTATCAGCCACTTTTTTTTGTTTTCTTTGAGTTAGCTGCTAACTGCTAACAGCCACTATCTAAATCTCCCGCAGTGGGTTGCACACATAACACATTGTCAAAATGTCACACCCGTGCCACCCATTATCCTATCCTGCCGGCTGTCCCGTTTATACAGACATCGTTTTGGCACTGTTACTACCTCCGATGCCGGCTTAAAGGCGAAACAATCCCCCCACCCCCCCATTCCGTGATTGGATACAGAACAGCGAGGCAGCATAACGGTTTGAATAACCCCCTTGAAGAGGCGATGTACAAGGGGCTAGAAAGAGTGACGGTGTGGAGACAGAGGGGGAACACAGCTCAGCCCCTTCATGTAGCCGCAGTGCCAAACGCAAGACGCCAGCAGAGAACGGTGACAGAGACGTAACTCTAGTGGAGAGATGCACAGGAGCAAATGTGTCGTTACATTTTGTCTCGTATTGTCTCAGAGTGCAAAGGCCTGAACTATAAATGAACCATCATGTAACAGTGATGATTCATTTATAGTTCAGGCCTTTGCACTCTGAGGGGCGAATGGTGCGACCACTTCAAAGGAAAATAATGTAAGTTAATGTTATGAAAATGGCTGAAAGCCTCTTAAGGTGATGATGTGAAAATGTGTTATCATATTAGGATGATTTTAAGACACCTCAGATGGCCCCTTTTAAAACTTCTCTCTCACACGGCAGCGTCGCAGAAACAAAGCCTTCTTATTTTAGTGATAATCTGCATAATAGTTATTATGATAATCCTCCTGGGCTGAGGTATTGTTTTCCTCCTTTAGATGCCTCCTCTATTGCACGAGGCCCCCCTGCTGCCTCACAGTACACAGGAGACGACTTCAGAAGTTGCATCCAAACACTGATGGCGCCTCAGATTCGGTGCCTGTCTCGTTTGAAGTCGGTCCTAGTTGGAACAGTCTCCCTCTAAGTTTTCAAACAAGCTTTTAATCAAAGCTTCCTCTGATTTTTCTTCTGAGCACAAAACATGTTCGGGAGTGGGAGGTCGCTCCCCACGCCGAGGATCCAATCGGCGGGTCGGATGAGGGAGATGCTGCATCGCCATGGCGACGGGCCGCCTGCTGTCCCCGCTCCAACTGATATGTGGATTTGTATGGATGAGTGTCAGGATTGCACCAACACCTCAGCGCTGTGGTGTGAATGTGACACAAAAGGCCCGTCTCGTTGTCTTCGTCCATCTGTTCTGATATATATACATATCCTCACGTATGACCATAATCTGAGGCAGCTTTTGTTCTGTGGAAGTACAGGAGGACTCCCAAAAACCTATCAGAGGGGGATCGAGAACAGGTGTCCCCATTAATTAACAGCTCCTACCAGTGAACCTGAGGAGTAAATCTGCCAAATAGGATCCACACTGCATCCAAGACTGAAGAACAACACACATTAAAGCTTGCATGCTCACTGTCAGTAAAGCTAAAATCCCCCTACAGTGATAATGTTAGTGAAGCCCAATATTGTCACGGCTCAGCGGGTGACAGGCGAAGACCAAACAAGAGTAAGACATTTTATTTTCTCCGTTGGAGGGCGAGGAAAACGCCCACACAGTCAGGTTTTATTCACGGCATTCGATCCGATGGATGTTGCGCTACACGTTTGATCAATCGCTTCATTTAAGTGCTCTCTCCTCTCTTTGCCTTCTCAGATGTTGGTGACAGCGTTCTTGAACGCAACTTTGGCAGTTCTGAATCTTTAACGGTTGTCCTTATTTTCTCTTCCAAAACCGGCTGCCTTTGAAGTGGAGCCGAGGGGATTGCTCCACTCCGTTTCAGTAACTTCTAATGTGTCTCTGATCTGTGGTGATGGCAGAGAGTACATGTTCTCCTCTTTTTATTTTCTTTCAAGCCTTCCCCCCCTTGCTCCTCTCTGTCTCACTCTCTTCCTGAAGCACTGTCTAATTGAGGAAAATCCACCTGGCACCAATAGAGAGATGCAGGCTGGTAAGAACAATGGAGGCATGGAGACCTCTTAAACCATGCTGTCTCAGTGGGAGGCCACTGGGAACGAGGTTGCTTGTTTGTGTCGACAAAAACTGTTCTGATTTGGAGCTACTGACCTTACTACATACTGACATAATTGATTTTTAGACATAGTAATTTTTTATTTTCCTGTACTTTTCTTTTCATCCATGTTGGCTTTAAAGTTGAGACTGAAAATGCACACTTGAGTTTGGAAAAAGCAGCTGACAAACTCACAAGCTGCATTCAGTTGCTGTTCTTGCTGTTTAACACCACACAACTTTACTTTAAATTCTGGTGAAGATCCAAAAGTTTTCAAAGATATAAAATATGTGTATGAAAAGATGCATGAGACATCTGTAATATTTGCTTTTGGCAGTTTTTGCATTGTGACTTGCCTCGCGTTTTTGCGCTCTAAGCACCATTTTACTAAAAGAAGGAAATCCCCTGTTGATTTATCGATATAGAACCCAGGGGACATTTTTTGTATTTGGGAGCTGTTCAAATGTGTAATTTATTGCAGATTTTATTTTGTTGAACTATTAATATTGTATTCAGAATCTGAATCTCTGAGTTAGTTGTTTACAAACTAAAGAAGTGAGAGATCAGTTGAATATTCACTGAATGTTTGAAGGCAAACTCTAGAAATATATCACTTATTTTGCTGTAATTCTGTGTTCTTAAATTAATATTTTTTTCCCCACTAATTTGTCATATTGTCAAGAACATCCTTTAAATTACCTTGAAATTTTGTGATATTATTTAAGGGCTCACCCCTAACATAATGCACCATTTTACGATGTACTTATATCCTGTATGCATTTGCAATCCTAGACTCTGGGGCCCCATTTTGGGGCTCCAGACATTTGCAAGGTTTGCCTCTCTTGACAGTGCACCCCTGCCCGTATGTAACAAACAGTTATTTTAGGCCTAGTCTACACGGACCCGTGTACTTCTGAAACTGAAGTTTTTCGGGCTCCAGTTTCCAAAAAAAATTCGTCCACATGAGTGGTGTGATTAAAAAAATATGCTATCCACACAAAACTGCAAAACCCGCTACCAAGTGATGTAATACACATGCCAAAGCAGTAGGTGGCGATGTAACTTCTAATGGAAAGGCCATTTTAACCAATCAGAAGTCAGAGTCAATACTGGAATAGGGAAGTGCGGAAAATAAAAACAACCCAATCCACGATGGGCCTGCCAACGGAGGTCCGACCCGGCCGGATCCAGAACCTACATTGGCAGGCCCGTTGCTACTTTCCTGGTAGTGTAGTTGGGGTAGCTAGCAACAGGAGCAGCCTTCGTTGGTCGCTAGGTCGAGCAGCTGGATATGCCATCCAAAGAGAGCAGATAGCACACTCACAAATAAAGTTAGCACCAGGATGTTTGTTTGGTCTGCCATTTCACTAGTTTTTTACCGTCGCTCTGACGTCAAACAATGGAGACAGGTAATAAAATACTGCGGTTATCCTATCTACACGCAATCGCTGGCACCGGAGTCTTCCAAAAACTTCACCCTGGACTCTGGTTTCAAAGAAACGCGGTTTCAGGGGTGCAAAAGTGCGGTTGCGTGTGGCCAAACAGCCAAATCGCAGAGAATAATACACGGTTTCAGAAGGACACAGGTCTGTGTGGACTAGACCTTAGTCTAAAACACAATCTTTTTCTAAACCTAACCAAGTAGTTTTGGTGCCCAACTGTGTTGCCAGCACGTAATTCAGCACAATATATGTCAACACCTGTGGTGGCGAAAAGAAATATTTGACCCTTAAGTTCAAGTTAGAAGCAAAACATGTTTACTAAAATTGAGCAAACCTGAATAGTCTCACTCTCAGGAGAAGTCTTAGAGCAGAGTGACCTGGCAAACATTGTGATGGAGAAACACTGTGATGGGGAAATAGATGTCCTTAGTAGAACAAAGTGTGGTGGAACGCCAAGTATTAAGGTGAAGTGTGTGGGGGTGTATTTATCTACAGATTCTCTGCCCTCTGCCTGTATTTTCTTATTTTCCATGTATGTTTGGGATGTTTAAGAGTGTGTAGCCACCAGTCAGTAACAGCACGCAGTTGAGGTTGTGACTTTATAAAGAAGTAATGCTAGAGATCAGGTAGTAGCAGCACGTATCCAAGAAGCAGCTACTGAATTGCACAGAAGAAATACAAATACAGGTGAACCAACAATTGGACAAAGCTTGAGAGTGAATCTGGGGTTTGCTTTCACGTTTGCTGGTGACTGAAGGAGGGGACGGGATGATGAGTGACGCTGAATTGGGCTGTTTTCTGTTAAACAGGTAGGTGCCAGTGGTTATTTTAGTTAGCTTGCGTAAGTATCAGCTTTGTAATCACACCAAATGTAACGTTCCTACAATAGTTCAGTAGCTTGCAGTGAACATACAAGCAGTGTAGGAAGAAGGGGTCAGGTTTGAATGTTGTGTTTACAAACAGTAAACAACAATTCATGCACAAGATGCTTCAAATGATGTCACTCTTGCACTGATGTGAGAAGGAAAAAAGCCTGATGTAGCCACTTGTCATGCAGCTGTGATGCTTCACTGCTCCGGGGACGCTCTCCTGACCTGCAGTTTGTGACCTGAAGCAAGCAGTCAGCTTTTACGGAGCCAAATCGGCTTGAACCTTGTTCTTGAATTCGTGTAGGTTGCCATGGAGACACCTTTAACCACAGCGGGGGTTCATCAGCTCCCACATCGCGTCCCCATCCTTTCGGCAGCTCCTGAAGGACCCCGTTGATCCTGAGCAGCTCACCTTGGCGATCTCTTGGCGAGTGAGAGTGATAGGATGCCGCCTGCAGCAGCAGCAGCAGCAGCAGTGGCGGCAGCAGCAGCAGCACGGAGAGTGGTTTCCATGGAAACCGGCAAGCTCGGAGGGAGGAAGAGCATTAATGGGTGGCTGAGGTGTCTGCGAGCATCACTGAAACAACACACGTCCCCTCTCTCTTTGCACACACACTTGGAGTCCGTGTTCTCTGATCCGTGACCTTCGAAAAACGGCGACTGTAAACAAACACACTGTAGAGCAGAGGCAACTGTTAACCCACAAACACACACACACCTGAGGAAACACTTGAGAGAGCCTCCCCGAGGGCAGCAAGGAGTATTGTTCCTCCGGTGTAATCATAAGTAAGTCCACTGGGATGCAAACACTCCCACAGCTCACACTTCTTAACTCCCCCTGCTAAGTTTATCAAATAACAACCCTTTGCTGTGGCGCTACACGAGCTCGGGAAGTCTTTTGATGTCCTCTCAAGCTCAAACCTCATTTGTATTCCACTTCTACCCCCAGTTTTCACTAAGCTTTCTTTGATTCAGTCCCCCCGCCAATATGTTTTCCAATGTTCACATTGTTAGTCATGTTTTCCACACAGCATGGTGCACCTCCTCATTTGCAGCTCAATACCACTGTTATAATCACCAATGGATGATCACTGTAATTAGGCGTCTACCTCGGAGGGAAACCAGCGGGAGGAGACGCCTTGCAACTCTGATCCATGAACCGATTTCAGCTCAGTTCACGTCCATTCAGAGGTGATCTCAGCAGGTAGACATCAGATGGACATTTATTACTCAATAACAGCCAGTCATGTTTCCCCTCAGTCGACCCAGTGCAGCACTTAAATCATCCGAGGCCGCAGAGGGTAATATATTCTGGATGTCACGTCTGTATGATTGCTAAAAGGCTGCAGTCATCAAACAGCTTCTTCATCCGATATGAGGGTATTGATTGATGAGAGGATGGGATGTTGGAAATGAAATGTCCTGCTGAGAAGTAGATCTAATGGATGTGAGTTTTGTTTTGGCTCTTTGGGGGAGGAAATGTGGCTGCACTTTAGACCTGCAGGGATGACCAGAGCAGGGGATTGTGGGTCATAAATGGGACATTTAGGAGGCGGAGAAAGCAGAGAGAGTATAGTATATAGAGATTGAATGCTGGGCTGAATAAACAATGCGGGTAATCAGAAAGATCCACGCAAAGTGCAGAGCTTTATTGTCTTTAGTGTTGACAAACTGCAGACTTTTATATTTATTTATCATATTTCTTTTCAGCCCTCACTGGCACCTTCTTATGTTCGTTTTCATATTTTTTTTTTCTATTTAAACTAAGTCAGTCATTCATTCCTTCGACTAGACAGTCTAAACATCATCTTCCTTTATGTTCGTGACGTGTTTTGTGGAATTCAAACTTGCATACTGTGCATCACTCATCATCTTGTTTACTTTAAAAAAACACCCTAAACAAACATTGGTAACTACGGAGCCCCTTTAAGGTCAAGTCAGGAGATTTTCTTTTTTTTTTTGGACTGACTTTTGCATTACCTCCCAATAAATTTTGTGTTACCTCACAATACTTTTGCGTACCCTCACGCAACACGTCGCAGTGTAGTGCAAGGGAACGCAAAGTATTCTGAGGGAACGCAAAAAGTATTGCAAGGTAACGCAATGTATTGCAAGGGAATGCCAAAGTATTGCGAGGGGACGCAAAAGTCAGTCCAAAAAAAATCTCCCGACTTGACCTTTAAGGGGCTCCGTAGATAACTTCCCAATTATAGTTTTGACAGTTGGACTGGGGTGAGAAATATATGTATATGAAAAAAAAAATTATAGAGGCCATTGTAACTTATTCTTATTACCAAGTTAACAAAAAACCCGACACTTTATCAAGCCCCTCAGCATCTCATAGTGACCCACAGGGCAACCTTTGGCGTCTCTATGTGAAGCACAGCTGAAACATGTTGTAACACGTGTTGTAGGTGTGAAACTTTTGCTGTTTAGGCAACAAAATCTATTCAGGGACTGTTCTTTATTCATCAGAGGAGGAGGCTGGCTGGAGTGTGACTTCGGGTTTTTTTTTTTTGTTTAGATTTTTTCCATCCCTGAAGCTACAAATATTTTTCTTTGAGCCTCCCGGAGTGACTGGCGAAAAATGCATGACCTTCCCTCCACCATAAATTTGTTATTAGATTTTTAAAACGCACTCTCTGATGTTTGAAAAATAAAAGTTAGAAACTGAAGACAAAATCCTGAGTTGAAAAAAGCCTTGGTTTTACACTCTTGTCGTGCATGCTGGCTAGTTCGTGCCAACAGTTTATTTTTGGCCAATTTCTAAATGAGGTGTAGAATAAAGTGACTTCAATAAAATATCACTATTTTAAACTCAGATTTAGTTATATTTATTTTCTCACACAGAAGCATTCGTTGCATATTATGTGTCCAAGAACCATCAGAAATTTGAAAATCCATTAATAATTTCTTTTTTTTACAGCTTCTGGCGGTGATAAATGGCGTAATTTTGACTATTTCTAAAGAAAGCATGCCTTCCACACCAGCACAAGTTTGGAGGGCATGTTTTCTTTAAAGATCGGCAGTAAAATAAACACAAAATTCAACCATTTAAATTTGTGTGCCTCTGTCTTAATCCAAAATAAAAAACACAAGTCCCTCCTTGGTGCTTAGAAAATTATTTGACATGCCTCCCCCATTTTGCACCAACCCCTCCCCCCTCATAAATAACGAACAGTCCCTTAGGTTTAGAAAAAAGATCATGTTTAGGGTTTAAATAAGTACATTTGCTACGTAATGTAACCTGAGTGACATCAGTGCACGACGGCCGTATGTGTAATTGTGTAAAGTTATATTGAAACAACACCGATTGTCAGCTTGGGACAAGAACTGCAGTCTCCTGGATGATAGTCTGTTCTTGTTTGACCCATCCACCTCCACTCCCTCCCACCCTACGCTGATCTTCTAGCTCTTTATACTTAGGTTAGTTGCTCTCAGCCTTAAGTACTGCCAAAGCTGGGTTTACATTGGAGTTAGCTGGAAGCCTGATGCTGTGGAAGTGTGTCGATATCCACTCTGAGGGGTGTGACAAAGCCTTGGCATTTATAGACGGGGAATAAGCACGGGCTGGTCTTTTTATTACTTATTATTTTTATTTCCTCTGCTTGCTTTGAATCTTTGTACAAGCTTTTAGCTTCCTAACTCTCTTCCAAGCTTTTTTTTTAATTTTAAATTCATGTAAATCTGAGTATATGTGGGTAAAAGTGTGTACGTCTTTGTGTATATATCATATCTTTCATAATTATTTTATCTTTCAATGTGCAGACAAATCAAAAGAAATACTGTTTCCTATCAGCAGAGGTATATGTTGGTAAAGACTCAACATAAGCTGCTTGGGGAGTGGTACAGTGATGGTACTGTATATGGCAGCGGAAGAGGAGTGATGTGCCATTTTTTTGCCATTAACCAGTCAAGCAGCAGGAACCTATCATGAGTCAAAGTGGCCTAAAACATTGAAAGAAGAGTGGCACAACCACCAGTAGGTTGGTGGATGGTAAGATTGAGTCAGTGAGAAGCGGTTTATGACAGAAGAAGATGAGGAGCATACTAGAAACCAACAATGACATATCAGCCACTTTTCATTGACATCACTCACAATATCTGCAAAAATGTGGAAGCAGCTTTCTTAATGTCATGTCCTCCTGCTGTCATTGGAAAAGAGAGTTCACAGCTGTTTTTCAGAGTTTAAAATTGGGCATTGTGGTGCAGCCTTCACAGAAGTGTCTCTTCTATAAATCAAGGAGCATCTGCGCATCATTCACCCTGAAACAATGACAGCCAGGTGTCATAGCAGAACCTGATATATGACAAAGACCTGAGCCTGTGCGTCAGTCTCCTCGACACCAGCAGACACCGGCATCACTCATTAACTCAAAGTCTCGCACACGTTGAAATGAACATCACTCAAATGCGCATGCACGGACACACGCAGGCTTATCCGAGGCAGATAGTTTCAAATGGGTCACTGTGTCCTTGTCCTGCTGCCTAACTCAGGAGGAGGAGGATAAATCAAACGGCTGTCTTCTCCATCCCGGCCCAGTGATCAAGAAGATAAACTCCCGATGGGAAATCTATAAAGCCTGCCCCTCCTCTGGGGAAACATGTGAAAGCGAGCAGCAGAGGAAGAGACGTATTGACGACAGTTAGAGATGCGCTGTAGAGGACACAGCTGCAAAGTCTATGGATCAAATGGGAGCTTGATATAGCTGCTGTCTATAGCTGGTCATTCATTTCTTTACAGAAAGAAAACACAAGACTCAACCGTCTGGTCATTTGCTTTTATCCTTAGTTTTATGGCCCTTCTTACTTATTCAATAATACACTTACGGAAAGTAAGAGACAAGACAGCAAACAAAAACCAACCTGCCAATACACCAAGTTGCTTTGTTGTTATAACTGGTAGCTTCTTCTTGTTGTTTTCCTCTCAGATATCACTTAGTATTCAACCAGTGTCCAAACTTTTTGTTTGGAGATGGTAACAGACTAAAAGCTTTCATCTTGGAAGATAATGTTGGCACAGTACATTTCTGCAAATCACAAATCTGTTACATTTGCATCTTTCATATATGTATCATTTGAGAGTGATATAGTATATAAGCTGACTTTGTCATCAGGAGGTGGAGGGGACTGGGAGGGGACTGGCGTGACACCTGGGTGAGACGCCTGCCAAGCTGCAGACCACTGTTCGAGAACAATAAATGACAAATCAGGTTGTGATTTAGTGAGTCATTGCTGTGTTCTCAGCGGCTTTTAAGGTGCCAAACGTGGGTTTTTTGTAGTGACCCTTTGTGAATTTCTAGGCATGAAATGCAGTGGTTTTTAACAAGACACGCTGCTTTTCTTGCTGGGATAGTGGCACAAAAAGCAGCTGTTTATTCCTGCAACACCGCTGCGTTTTCTGCCAGGATAGTGGCCCGAAAAGCGGTTATCTTTTACCAAAACATCACTGCTTTTCCTGTGGGATTAGTGGCACAAATAGCATTTGTTTTTTACTGCAACACTGCTGCGTTTCCTGTTGGGAAAGTGGCAGGAAAAGCAGTTGTTTTTTCCAAGATACTGTGTTTTTCCTGCTGGAATAGTGGCACGAAAAGCGTTTGTTTATTCTTGCAACATCGCTGCATTTTCTGTCTGGATAGTGGCCCAAAAGTGGTTATTTGTATTTATTTATTTGTGGTTGTTTTTACTGAAACATCACTTAATTTCCTGCTAGAACAGTGGCACAGAAAGCTGTTGTTTATTCCTGCGACATCGCTGCATTTTCTGTTGGGATAGTAGCACGAAAAGGGGCTGTAAAACACCCACGTTTGGTGGCACAGATAGCACTGGAAAAGCAGGGATGAGGTGGTGAAAAACACCTGAGATCTGTGGCTCAAATACAGCTGGGAAACACAGCAAAGTGTCGGTAAAAACACCCGAGAACGCTGGCTTAAATGTCGCTGGAGAATGCCACTAAGGGCCGCTGAAAAACTGAAACTATGTGTGTGTATCTTTTCTTTTTGCAGTAACGGGCTGTCGGAGAAATGAACTTTCAGTCCAATGGGACATTTTCGGACACATGGGGCAGCAGACCTTTGGGCTATCGGAACAATGGCACGGCGCCGTGAATGTCACGCATCTGTGGTTTGCACAAATGTACAATGCCAACATTTTTTCTGGCAATTGAGTCGTAGAGATAATAATAAATCAAAGCAAAATAAGAAAAAAAATAATAAATCAAAGCGTCTCAGCTTTCACATTGTGAACCAGGGAGTTTTACAAATTTTCCCTGCCAAGATGAAAATAGCTGCAGCCAGCCCAGTGAGCCCACAGACATGCTGGTGAATTAAAATGCTTAGATCATTAGTAGCATGGAAGCGCTTCACAATAGTGAGCTCTTGTAGTATAATTACTTAACACGGTGTATTGTCTTCCCCTGCACAGTAAACATGTTCCTACAAACATGATGTCTTGTTGTTAAGACACCACATCTCCCTTTTTTTTTTCTTGCTAAAACACAGCACCCTCTTGTCACCCTCGGGGTGAGATTAATTGCGTGAAGTTATTTCTCTCTCTTTGCCCTCAGGCCCTAATTAGGTGGAATTCAACTTGCTTCATCTCATAATTATGAAGCAGGGGAGGGAGAGGAGCGGCTTTGGACCCAGTGTATGTACAAACAGATTGAGGAGGAGGAGGAGGGAGAGCTGGAGAGGGTGGGCAGGAGGTTGTTAGTTGGACGTTTTTGCTGCAGCTTTGTGTTCATATTTTTACTCTATGTAATTCCAGGAAAGCTACACGTTCATTTGCATTCAGGAGATTTGGAGTAGTTAGCCTACAGCTGTGATCTGCAGATTGAATGAGGATATTTACTTTGTAAGACTCGAACGTGACTGAAATTTTGAGAAACTGCACCATCAGAGCGACTCGACACACTCCGAAGCTTTCATTCATGTCTGAGAGTGTAATGATTAATTCACAAACAAGCCGTTGTGTTTGCATTTATAATTCATATCAAAGTGACCTGCTGCAGAGAGACAATGAGAACAACAACAGCAGCACTTAATCTGCGAGGTCGCTGAAACTGACTGTGATGTTCAAAATATCTCGACTGTGAACTGTGAGCTCAGATTGAAAAGGCCCGAGGGATCAAGAAGCAACAAAGTCATTCGCCAGTCGATTTGGCATACTGTTGGTCCGGGGGTCTCGTTCCACGCATTCAGCCTGTCACATCTCATCACGGCGAGCGCAGCCTCAAAGCTCAGTCTTGTTTTTAGCTCTGATGTGAAACTTTGGCAGAAGTTTCCGAGTCGTCTGAGGTTATGATGAGTCGTCGGTCACCACCTCCTCAGCGACGTCTCCTCATAACTGTAGGTGTCTAAGCAGAGAGGTCAGAGCAGCGGGGCAGGGCTGTAATCAGCCTTTCCACTCAACCATCCTGGTTACACTAATTACATTACTCCTGGGGAGACGGGATAATCAAATCTTAATGAGGCGTGGAGGACTTGAGTGCTGTGCTTGACATGACAGTCTCTACTAACAGAGGTGCTGAACCTTTGTCGATTTGCAGGAGCTTCTGTAGAAAGTGCACAGAAAAGGCAGCTGAAACCCATTTTACACCAGAACTGCTGTCCAGCTGAAAACTGTGAGTGTAACACAGTCCGCCCTGATGAAGAGCAGCGCAGAGATGTGAGTGTAAAAGCAGATTCACACCGAGCACAGGTTTTCTTCCGGATAATTTGTACAGAAATTTTAAAAAACTGATATGGGATCTTATGAATGCAGAACATTTGGGTGGGGAAAAATATATATTCAGAAGGACATTGATTTCAGACGATTATCAGCTGTGAAAATATGTTTGACCAATGAAATCATTTGTTCCAACTGATGTCATACCTCCATGTCTTATGCTGCCCTCCATTTACCTCAGATGCCGTAAGTCAGAGCTGGGAATGACATCACACCCGAGTTGGTGGCGTTCTAGTACAAGTCAGAAAACCAAGATCTTGCCCTGCGATCCATTGCAAGTCAGAAGTCGATTATTCCAACTCAGTATTCCCAACTTCTGATCTAAATGCATCCCAGTGTATCTGCTCGGGAAACTTGAACACCCACAGCAAACTGATATTGTTATGGCAAGTCTCCAACCTTTACCAACATCCAATGGTGCATAACGTAAGTCAACTGTCTTGCTCATCTTTACCCGTTCAAATAATGTACAACAGCTCAAAATTGTGTCAACAAGAGTCGAGTATAATGGTCTAACCATGCTCTTGTGTGCATTACGAACGCTCACAAAGACATCTATGAAGCACAACTCAACTACATGGAAATGGCAGCTACAACAGCTTCCCAAAAACTAGGGATTCACCGATCCAACGTTAGTTATCGGTTTATCCTAAATTTAATATGTGTCTACATCACTTTGTGAAACACATCTGGATCATTGTTATGGAAGTTGTCGGTGAAGATTCTCAGTCATCCAGGTTATGGTAATCGTAAGTGCTAATATTGTAGGCAGCTGGACTCGCTTGCATTTCTTGAAGATGTTTCGCCTCTCATCCAAGAAGCTTCTTCAGTTCTAAATGACTGATATGAAGTTGCAGGCTATAAACCCTGTGTGGGTGGGAACCCTTGCAGAGTCGTAGGGGTCACATGAGCTCTTAGGCCATGTTTACACAAAAACGATCCACTGAAAACAGAATCGTTTCTCATTTTCGTTTTGAAAAAAGTTCCGTATTTAGATGACAACGTTTTGATAACAATCGCTGTGCACACGGATCCGCAAAAATGACCCAAAACGCTGCAGGGTACATGGTAGGCCAGTAGTTGGCCAAGGTATAAACAAACAAAATGGCAACCACACGTTTGGATAGACAACGAGGTGGAGTTGCTACAGTAGAGCTACACTAAGATGGGGAAGCGTTGATAAATTCAATACGGTGAGCAGCACAAACAGAGCTCAGCATTGTTGTTGTGATGGTCAACTTTCTCGTGCATGCCTACTGACTGGAACCGTAATGCGCATGTGCGAAAAGTCTGCATATTGCAAGTTTACATGACAGCGGAGACGCTGCAGTTTCCAAAAAATTGCACTCTGGAACCCTGTTTTCAAAACGTTGCATTTTTAGGCACCCAAAACATCGCTGTCGTGTAAATGATCGGCCAAAACGCAACTAAAGTTTACCATTTTCAGTTGAAATTGTTGTTGTATAAACGGGACCTTAGTTTCAGAGTTGTTAAGGCCATCATGTGAGTCGTTAGGGTCAGGTGGGACCAGGGGCGAATGGGTGTGAAGTCATCTGAGAGGGATCCCAAGACTGCATTGTAGGTAGGTGACAAGTGGTGTCATAAGCCACCTTCAGCCGTACATACTGTGACATCACGTGTTCAGCGTCCTCACATAAAGTCTGCGAGGGAGCAAGACTGCAAACCAAAAGCCACTTACAGTCAGGCCTCAAGTCCTCTTCACTCATTGCTGTGGAAACGTTTAAGTGACAGTGACAACTACATGGTGTACAGAGTGATCGCCGCTTTCACATTACCAGTGTAAGCTGAATAGTGTTTGCCCATCTGTGCTTACAGGTACTGGCATAATAATCCCACAGGCTTTTCTGTGAGTGAACAAAATGATATTCATACCTGTCTATACAACATATAATCTACACACATTTAAATATAGAAATGTTTGGAACTAAGGACTGAACTATGGCTAAATAAAGTGTCTTTTACTTCCGGTCATTGAGAAGCAGAATTCACCAAGCCAAGGATTGTTCACCCACTAACAGGGAACGTGAGCTGGGTTTAGACGTCCCAAGACAGGTTAGTTTTACCCTACTGATGATGTTGATATATGATGATATACATATGAGATTATTTCTAAATATCCCTGCATTATGAAGTGGTTTAATATTATTTTGGGCCTACAGGATTCAAGCAGTGTTTTAATACACTAATTGTTTTACATATTCATCCTAAATTTGTTTTGCTTTTTTAGCCGGCAGTTGGAAAAACTACGTCAAATCTGTATTGCTGTGAATTGCCGGTAATTATATCAGTGAAGTCTGGTGAAATCTGCACCCCAGACGGACACGCTGGAAGTCTGCAGAATCTCTGTTTAAAGGCTCTTTGTGGACTGAATGAATTGTGGATCTGTACAGCCTTCAACACTCAGACTTCTCGCAAATGCGCCCGTAAAGCAGTGGCTGCCCTAGCACACTGGGCAAGTCCACAATAATCAATTAAAAAATAATTACAAATTAACTTGTTCAGAAGAATAAACAAACATAATATATGACATTTTAAAAAAATAATAAAATTTACTAATTGAACTAGGGATGCACTGATTTTTAAATTTTGGGTCAATACTTATACCAATGTCTAACAGCCAATACCTATGTTTAGGTATTGGTGTTTCTTTTGTTTATTGTTGTTATTTATTTTTATTCTGTGCCAAGGAAACACAGAAATCTACACTACAAAAAATGCACAGTTTTAAAGTCAGTCCTTCATTACACGACCTTCGAGTGAGCACAAATTCAGTAATACACATTTGTGCAACAACCTTTAACATAACTTTCTTTCACATGAAAAACATCTTTAAAAAATAGGCAAAATGCCTTTTTACTGTATATGATCCATGACAATTCCCTCTCTAATATCTATTTCATATTACTGTGAAAACATCAACTAATTTCTCCTTCAAAAAGCTGGATTTATTCAAGTTTCTCCTCAACAGCTACATTTTACAAAATTCCACTGAAGGCATCATGAGAATGTTATAATATACCTTCACCCAATACTCCTTTTTACTGAATAGAGCTGGAACGCTTCACAATGTAAATCCTTGCAACCTCTGTGAGCCGTTGGTTGCGGCCCAGGCAGCTTAGAGGTAACGATAACTAGCTGCTAACTGCTAACAGCTAACAACTAACTTAACTGGCTGTCCTGCTGATTTCATGTTTTTTCTCTCCACGAATGCTCCTCTTAGTAGTGTCGTGGTAGTTGAGTGGGCACTAGAGAGCTTTGGTCGTTTTGACGTGATAATGATACAGTGTGTTTCAGTGTTCATGTGACGTCAGATAACATGCCCATCTCCCCCAGAGAGCAGGTAAAGTGTAAGGAGCTGAAGAGGGGGGCCGGGGGGTGGCCGGAAGGCTTCTCTATTATTTAGTAGGCTTTGCTATTTAGTTATGTTGCTATGGCCTTATGTAATATTTCAAAATTTAAAAAAAATTTAGATTTTTTTTCCCGTCCCCCATTTGTGGCGCCCCCTATGGATGGCAGCACCCTTAGCCTTCGCCTGTACTACCTATGCCATGGCCAGCACTACCCCAAAGTCTGCAAATCTGCAAGTGCAGTGAAGTCCAGACAATTGGATTCAGCCTTATATAATTCAACCAGACATCAATCTACATTTTTAGTGCATTAAACCCCTATCTAAGCATTTTGCTTTCAATTTTCTTTGAGATTTTCTTGAAGACAACACACAGAACAGCATTAATTTATGATATTAGTAGCCAAAAAAGCAATATATCTAATGCACCACTGGACTCTGAATAATGGAGGCTTTCCTGTTTAAAGTTCTGCAAACTGGTCTGACTGGAAGGATTTTAGCAATTACTTAATAGAAGGAATCAATCAGGACCAGCTGTGATTGACTGAATGGAGTGAGTCCAAAACTGCTGGTGGTGGGATGGATGGATTTAATTTTAGCAGCTCAATCACAATAACATTTTTACAATGTCCTCATAATACAGATAAGGCGGGCGTATATCAATAAACGATGATTCAAATCCTGAGATTTTTATTTTATTTTACAAATGTGAATAAAATATGAACTGTTCTGCAACTGAGAAGTTAAAATCCACCATCATGGTAGCCTTTGATATGCAGAGAAGACTGATACCCACAACTCTGACGAATAAGTTAGTTAGTGTTATTCCGAAGCTTCCCGTAAGACTTAAAAAGCAGCAGGAAAAACAGAGTATTTTGTTCTCCTCTGGGACGAGCTTATGCTCCTTGAGATTATCACTTTCCCCTGCTGGGGAATTTGTCACTGATCCCTCGTGCAGCGGGCAAGCTATTTAGTGACGCTCCCTCAGGGATACATAATACAATGGGATAATACAACAGCAGATTGGGAGCATTTTCTTTCGCGGAGAGAAAAAAAAAATAACACAACATCGATGGCTGCTGCTCGCATCAGTGATACTCCCACTCAGCCGGGCTGAAACACACTCGCTGAATAAATCTCTCGTCTTTCATACACACAGACACTCTGTTCAACAACAACACACCGGGGATGTCAAACTCAGAGCTGCCAATCACTCCTCTTCCTCTCCTCACGCCATTCAGCGCGCTCATTTCCGTCCAAATCCCCTGCTGTTAGCTCTCCTGCTGCTCCATAACTAGCACCTGATTAGGAGCGTTATTAAGCCCTATAACTTCAGCACATCCACATCCTGCAGAGACTCCTGGAAAGACCTCGTTATCTCCCCATCAGCTTCACAATCGGCTCCCTCTGTCTGGCAACTGGACACTATCCCATCATCATCCCACCAATTTAAAGGGCACCGCAGCTGTGGAAAATGCCAACGGACTTCCAAAGCTGCGCAGCTTCTTTCTCCAGCCTCAGCGAAACATGAGAGAAGCAGGCAGAGCTCATGAAACATGTATAAAGCCATACTTTTGGCAAACACTGCAGAAATCGGGGCTACGGGCCGCCTCTGAGAGACACATCGCTCCGTCATGCAAGCAAATTGAGGGTGTAATTAGAGGTTCAACTCTGACAGTTTTTAATAACGGCAATGCTGAGGAATTTCCCCCAGCAATCTCCTAACAACATGAACATTAAACCAGCCTCCTCGTAGATGGTTTAATGAAGAGGTAATGGAGCCTGTGCGGTCTCTGATGCTTGTCCCCATAAAGCAATTGTCCAGAACGCTGCAGTTAAAGTGCAATTTAATGTTAAATAAGGCATTCAAAACAAATAGAAAGTGATCAGAGAGCACATATGTCCACAGAGGCCACATTAGTCTCATGATGGAGGGGGTGCGAGTTTTGAATCTGCTTCAAATACATGAAGTGTTGGGTGTATTCTGAGAATATTAGGGCATTGTACAAGAGTGAATTATGCCAAGTTTTACATGACAGCTCGGAGTAAACGTGTGCACATGTTGCCTCAATTTGTCCAAGAGTTATGGCAGTTTATGTCAAATAATAGACTACTAGAATTTGGCAGCCAATTACAGGAAAACTGTATGGCATGTCAAAAAATGTAATAAATAACTTTTTCCCCAGGGTAATCGAAATATTTAGACTCCAAAAGTCGACATCTCATGGTTTAAAAGGAGCAGTGTGTGAGATTTAGGGGGATTTAGTTGCATCTAGCATTGAGGACTGCAGATTGCAACCAGCTGAAACTTCTCCTGGTTAGAATTCCTTCAGTGTTCATTGTTCAAGAGGTTGATACTGGGAGCAGAATTATACGCAAAGGTCTCCTCCTCTCCAAAACAATTTGATCAATTGATTAAAACTGCTAAAAACACTGAATAAAGCAGCTTCATGTTTGAAAATCTGTGTTTTTCCGACACCGTTCAGCATATCAGCAACATGGCGGACTCCGTGGACCTGCTGCGTATAGATATAAATGGCTCATTCTATATCCTCCCACAGACTGTGAGATTTTAGCAGTCTTAAAAGATTAGTGCAGCTGTACTGTGCAACATGGATCTAATAAACTTGGGTACGACATCAAGTTTGATGTATGCAGACTGTACAATGACGAGCATCTATTGAATTGTAGGCTACGACGTACGTCCATCGATGTCAATATGCAAGAGCAAAACGTCATCAGCATACGTCATCGGTCTATGCTGCTGTGGCCGTAAGAGATAAATGACAACAAACATGAATTGAGCCTGAAAAAGTCTGAAAAGAGGAGGAGGAGAATGTGGACACGGACATGGCATGCCAATTTTGCAGCAAGAGCTCAAAGGGTATTCATTAGCATCTACTAGCATTTAGCATTGTCGCGCTGATCAGTGCGTCATTTCATGCTGCATTTCTATTGGTTGGTTAGTAGATGTAGGTCATAACAGCAGTCACACAGTGAGATGGTAATCCCAAATTTCTGACACTGTCAAATTTTTATCCCAAGATGTCTTTAATCGCAAGACCGTGATGTTACCAGCTCATCCTTTCTCCCCTTTGTAACTAACTTTGTCTGTCTGCTGTTTAACACATGGCAGGAGCATTAAGTGGTTTTAATCTGAGCTTTTTTGTTGAAAACACCTGCACGTAGAAAAGAGGTTGATGAGAGCCACGAGAGTGAATCAAAACAGTAAAGCTGGGGGCCGTAAAACCAAAACAATTAGCTGAAAGCTGCTAAAATGCTCCATAGAGCTGAGAGGAACTGCAGAATCGGGTGATAATTTGTTTCTATGAACCACACCTTTCACAATATTAAACATCTTAATTAAAAAATACTGATTAGTTCAGCTTTAATCATTCACTGAAATCTCCAAAAGCATCTTTTGTGCTAACACACAAAAAAGGTAATAAGGCGGCAATGATCTCTCCCTATCAGTCAAACAATAGCCTTGGTGCTATTATATTATGTTTTGTTTATGCATGTAAATTCACACCCCTATCACTGTGCCTCATTTCATTGCAATTTAACCTGAACAGAGGAGTATCCATTTTGCAGAACATAATTACAGTTCCAGAGCGTTTTGAAGAACGAGGGACTCTGGATGTCATTTTCATCTGTCAGCCCTGACAGTTTCTTCATCTCCTCATCTCACATAATCTCCATCTCTCTGCTCATTCCACGTCGTAACTACTCTGCAATCAAAACTGTCAGTCACACTTAAGGCTCTAAATACCTTGCGATTCCCCAATCAGGCACACCACTCTCGTTTTACCTCGAACAGGCTCCAGATAACTCCTGCAGCCCCATCTGTCCATCACGCCTCGGCTAATAAAAGACAAACTCATCATCACCTCGGGATGACATGTTATTCATCAACAAGCTGCAGTAAATGGCTCAAAACAATGTGACCTTGACGATATCTGTGTACTGTTTTTCTGTTTGTGCTTGTATTTACACTCATTATATACTATCAATGTATATTTATCACATATTTCATCTAATTGCGGTTGCTCTAAGGATGGATGACAATGTTGATCTACCTCTTTGGTCCAGACTGAAATATCTCAACAACTATTGGATGAATTGCCATGAAATTTTATGCAGAAATGTAGAGGATAGAGCCTACAGAGCTTGGTGATCACTTAACTTTTCATCGAGCACCATCAAGTTAAAATTTGCCCGATTCTTTGGTTTATGACCATCAGCTTCAACTGTACTTGACATACACTACAAACTCTTGACTGAGCTTCAGTTTCCCATCCTTTCTGGTTAATCCCACAACCTTCTGTTACGTTTTGATTGAAGAATATCGAGGCCAACAACGACTATTTCGATGCCCTCACTGGTGATTCTAAAGCAAGATATGAAGGAAAGCTCACTCTAGAACTCACAAGCATAACATGGTTGGTACCAACTGAACCCGTGGGTTGTCTAGTTTCACATGATACCGCTACTTTCGTGCTAGCTTATAAAATGAGTAAAGTACTTATGAGGAAAGTACTTAAAACTGGTCATGCCTGAGCATATAAATACCACCAAAATAAAAGACCAAACATGGGCTTGCCGTATCACAATCATACCATTATTATATGAGATTTTTTTTTTATTCTGATGTCAAACAGCCAATCAACTGAGCAGCTGATTGATGGAAGGGAGTCAGCTGATAGATCACATGATTCCTTTCTATGCAACCAATTGGTGAATCTCATTCAGGGCGCCCTATTTAAACTGCTCCGGCCTGCCTACTGTTGCTGCTTCCTCTGCAAGCCGCTTTGTAGCCTGCCTCCACCCCAGCTCCTCCTTTTCATGCTGTGTCTGACTTATCAATGTCATTTCTGTTTGTCATTGATGCTGCTCTGTTCTGTTCCCGGGGGGTCTTTGCTGCTGCTCTCCCTGCCTTAGGCTTTCCATGTAGGTGCATAGAAGGGCAGGGAGGTGTGCTCTCTCTGCCTCAGGCCTTCCTTGTATTCACCTGGAAGGGCAGAGAGGTGTGCTACCTCTGCCTTGGACCTTCCCTGTATTCACCTGGAAGGGCAGAGAGGTGTGCTCTCTCTGCCTCAGGCCTTCCTTGTATTCACCTGGAAGGGCAGAAAGGTATGCTATCTCTGCTTTGGGGTTTCTGCACAGGCCCGAGGAAAGGCAGAGAGGCCCCAGGACAGAGCCATACCACCAAATATAATACTGCAAATGGAAATAAAGTTTTCTTTGACTAAAGCGTTCCTGACTGAAATTAGGTTAGGCAACAAATTCACAATTTTGGGTTACCTGTACATTTACTGCTAATTGACTTTTTGCTAAGTCCCGCCAATTGCATCGGGCTGGTTCAGACCAGGGTCAGACAACAACATGGCTGTGCACCATTGACTTTAATGCAGTCACTTCAGATTTCCTTCATTATCATGCTGGTTTTGTTGATTCCGAGCTAAACATTGTGCCTGGGACATGTCGTATATTAATGTAACTGCTTTTTTGTTTCTCCAAAAACATGATAATATTTCTTCAGGGAGTGCACTTAGTCAGAGTGGGCTCCATGCTTACGACAGCTTGGGCGGTGTAAGCTTAGTGAAGAGTCAATGAAAATAAATGTTAACATTGCTAATATGCTAATCGTATATGGTAAACATTACACCTGTTAAGTGCCAGCATGTAAGCATGTTCATTTTAAGTATGTTAGCATGCTGTGCCTAAGTGGCATTGCTGTAGACTTAATATTCTGGTTAGCAATATATTTATCATGTATTTAATGCACTTTTGTTCACGTGTCTTTATCTGGTTTTCATATCTATAAAGCACTTTGACTTCTTATTGTTATTTATCCAGAACTTTTACAAAGAATATTTGATTATTTCTCAAGGTCAGCACTACAATTAAACCATAAGAGACCCTGTAATCCTTGTTAGAGAAAGCACAGTCCCGCAGCAGCTTGTAGCCCTGACCACTCTGTTACCTATGAAACTGTTAGCGCACATTAATGTCAAAGTCCTCCCCTGGCTGCAGCAGATTTGTGAACAGCTGACAGGCAGATATTAGGACCTCAAGTCCGGCTGTGATTGCAGCATCTTGGACACCATGTTTCGACCTCACCACTCCACCAGACCACACACCTCATAAAACACCTCACTGGGACACCTTTAAATTGCCTTGCCCACGCTTTTGTTTGATTTATTCTCCGTGGGTGACAGCTCTATTAAGTAGATCACTGATGGTCTGGGTGGAAGCCTGTAAAGGACACATTTCAAGCTTTTTTGGGGGGGTGGGGGGGTGGGGTTGACCTCGTGATCTCATGAAGCTCTAAGCCTTTATTTTTTATGTCTATGTTTAAAGGGGCATCTTTTTTCCAATGCCACTGCTCAGAACAACCATCTGTAGAGGGGCTGACACCCTCAGAAAAGTAGCCTCAGCAACATTTGCAGCTGTGATTGAGACACTAAAACCAGGTATTTTAAACCAAAAACACGATCTTTTCCGAACCATAACTGAGTGGTTTTTGTGCCTAAACATAACCACACGAAAGCCACAGTGTTGTTACATCGTAAAAAAAAAAAAAAGTATAGTTTAAACGTATCTGCTACACAGTAATGTACAAACGTTACATATCCATGGTCTGCAGAAATGTACAATGCCGACACTTACTCTACTGACTGGGTTAAATGTACATCTAACAAAACATTAAACTGTTTAATATGTTATGATATAATGCAAGGAAAAAAAGCAACATGTGAGTTCAGTGTTTTGCACATGGACACTTTGACACGTGGAAAGGAAAAGCTGAAGATCAAAACTCCAACTGCACAATTTTTTTTAGCTTTACCTGTTAAAATGTAATAACATGCCAGTTACCCATTTTTGACGTTTTTTGACTTGGTAGACAGTGCTGCTATACTCTGTTACAGTTATTCCCCATCAGCAAGTACACTGCTACACATAGCTTCATGCTAACGTCAGGAAAATGTAATCTTGGTCACCAGTGTTTTAAATTTTTCCTGGATTTCGGATCACATTCCTGTTGGAACATGTCCAGTTTTGGTGAAGAAGCTTTGTGGTTTTTTTGGGGCGTCGGTGGCTTAGTGGTAGAGCAGGTGCCCCATGTACAAGGCTGTTGCCGCAGCGGCCCGGGTTTGGCTCCAGCCTGCGGCCCTTTGCTGCTTATCACTCTACTGCTTGTCTGTCCTATCAAATAAAGGCTAAAAATGCCCCAAAAATATCTTTAAAAAAAGAAAAGCTTTGTGTTCAACATTAGAAAGAGCCACTATCCGCTATTCTCCATTACAGTCATTTCGCCGGATGCAGTGTGGGGTCTTTAACACTGCGTCCCAAGTGGATCGCTGCAAGCAGGCATCAGCAACCAAATAAGACATCTTATTTACTTAAGTCTTAAGTTGGTACATGGTGTAAGAGATGTGCTCTAAATGGAGCGTTTCAGACAGAGGGTAAATACAGTTGTTATAACACAGATAGTAGCATAGTGTTTTTTGATCATTAAACATGTAAACATGACTCAGATACAAGTGTGAACTTGAAAATGAACATCCTTTACTGTAAACTGTAGACTGTAACTCAGGTGGTGGGCAGATAAGTTATGTTATTGGTAAAAGTAATAAAATGTAGAATTATGACTTGAAGCAGCACAATGATGCAGCAGCTTCATGATTATAGGCCTGTTCCCACCGCAGGAACTTCGGGGTAATTTTATGGGGCTGGGGCCGTTGGTGCGTGTCTCCACCACAGGAACCACCCCTGAAGGACAGAGTTCTGGAACTTTTACAGGGGCTAAACGAGTCCCTGCCTCGGGGTAGGTACTCAGAACGGCCCCGAGAAACTCCTGGCTGGGGCTTGGGGATTACTTGGTGCTGATTGGATATACTCAAGACGGGATGTGACGTCAACAGAAAGCGGCAAAATAGCCAGCATTTTTAAAACTCAGCAAACGAGGGTTAGCTCGTTCATAGCTTCAGTAACTCAAACGGTCCATGAAAAAAGTATTTTTTCCAGCGGATATCTTAGTTACAACATGATTGAGCTAGCAAAGCAGTTTTGTGTTGCTATGTGTGGTATTTATTCAGTTTTGGGAAATCACGATGTCTAGAAAGCATCAGTAGCTGCAGCTGACAGGGTCGGCTCACAACAGCAGCAAAGCTAACATCAGGATGTCATCTGTTAAAAGCCTCCTGTTGTCGGATACAACATGAAACTACTCCAGTTAGCTCAATCATGTTGTAACTAAGACATCTGCTGGAATTTTTTTTTTTTTCACAAACCATATATTGAGTTACTGAGTATTACAGACACTGCTAAGGGCTAACAGCTAACGGCGTCCCTACGTCTCCCCGGTAAATGGTCGCGCAACGATTACGTCACATCCAGAGCCTGGTAACTTTACAGGAACCTTCCTCGTACTCCGCTCTCTCAGTGGAGACACGGCGGTTGAGAGGGCCGAGCAAGAGGACGTTCCTGTAGTAGTTCCTGCCCCCCAAATACTACCAGGAACTTCTTCAGTGGAAACGAGCCTTATACTACTTTTCTCTGCATCATTAGTTAATGTTTCTGTTGTCAAAGGGATGTTGAGGCTATTAGAGTGTCAAACATAGATGCTGGCAGAGGTCACAGATCGGCCACTGTCCCTTTAAAAGCATCACCAGCTAAAGGAGGTGATCCACTTTCTTAATCCTTTAGAATTAGTCTGTAGTTTGAGATCTGTGAGCTTCAGCTGACTTGGCTGCCTTTTAATTTGGCTGATTCACTCTGCATGCTTCAGCATCTCTCTTTTTGTTTATGCCATTGTAGCTTTTTCTTTTTTTGTTGTTTTTCTTTTTGACTCTGTGTAAAAATCACCGTCCATCCACTGTGACCTTTCTGAGTTCAAAAAAAAGAAATGTTTTCCTGTAAGGCAGCCAGAGGGAAGCAGCTGGGCACTTAGTGCAGAGAGGGAATAAAGGGAAAGAGGGGAGAGGGTTTCAACTAAAAACCTGCAGGTGAACACTGAATCTTTTTCCTTTTTTTCTGCTAATAGCTTCTTCCTCTGTGTGTGTGTGTGTGTGTGTGCGCATGTTGGCATCTTAGTCTCAAGTGTGGTCATGTTACATCACTGTAAAGCCTCTCAGACTCTTCCGGCCCATCATTATATGTGTGAGAGGATAAAGGCTGGGCTGATGTCATTAGGTCTCTGCTTTAAATCCAGACCATCTCAGCGACACTGCAAGTGTTCACAGAGCAGTTCACATTAATGTTTTTTTTCTCAGATTAGCTTTGATCAACAGCCAGTTATAGCCAACAGACTCCGACTTTGATTTATTTATTTAATGTCTATTTTTATAGAGACGAGCGCTGAATTTACAGCATTTATTGAGCTCAGTTTGATTTTAGCTAATTCCTTGGCCTGGGATACAACAACAACGTTTGTATATTGTACATGTGAAAAGTTTGGTGTTTGGTTGGACATTAAGTGCTAATGTGCAGCCCAATCACCAGAATAAAATGCTGGCATTGTACATTTCTGCACACCATGGATATGTTACATTTTTAAGTTTCACATGTAACACACAGTTCAAATCACGTATATGAGCTGAGTTTCTCATCAGGAGGGGATGGTGGATAGCAAAGACCCATGCGAGACAGCTGCCTGGATGCAGACAGCAGCAGACCACTCATCAAAACCAATAAAGCGGGTGTTTTTAACAAAAGGTCGGGGACATTTCCAGCTGTGTTTGTTGCAACAAAGGTGGACATTTTTTAATGACAGTTTAGGACATTTCCAGCTGTTATTGTAGCTGCAATAAAGCAGGTGTTTTTTAACAATAGTTCGGGACATTGCCAGCTATGATTTTTAGCGACAAAAGCAGGTGTTTAACAATAGGTCAGGGACATTTCCAGCTGTGTTTGTAGCAACAAAAGTGGGCGTTTCTTAATGGCATTTTCAGCTGGTATTGTAGCTGCAATAAAGCTTGTTTTTTAACAACAGTTCAGAACATTTCCAGTTGCATTTGTAGCAACAAAACCGAGTATTTTTTAAAGACAGTTTGGGACATTTCCAGCTGTGTTTGTAGTGACAAAAGCAGGTGTTTTGTAACAAGAGCTGGGGACATTTCCAGTTGTATTTGTAGCGACAAAAGTGGGTGTTTTTTTAACAACAGTTCAGAACATTTCCAACTGAGTTTGTAGCGACAAAAGCGGGTGTTTTTTAACAACAGCTCAGGACATTGCAAGCTATGATTTTTAACAACAAAAGCAGGTGTTTTTAACAATAGGTGGGGGACATTTCCAGCTGTGTTTGTAGCAACAAATGTGGGCATTTCTTAATGGCATTTTCAGCTGGTGCTGTAGCTGCAATAAAGCTTGTGTTTTCAATGTCAGTTCAAGACATTTCCTGCTGCGTTTGTAGCTGCAATATAGCTGATGTTTTTAATAATAGATCGGGATATTTCCAGTTGTGTTTGTAGTGACAAAAGTGGGTGTTTTTAATGACAGGTCGGCTCATTTCCAGCTGCTATTGAAGCAACAAAAGTGGGTCTTTTTAATGACAATTCAGGACATGTCCAGCCATGTTTTAAAGGGACAAAATCCAGTCTTTTTAACATCAATTTGGGACATGTCCAGCCATGTTTTTAGCAACAAAAGCAAGTGTTTTGAACCACAATTTGGCACATTTCCAGCTGTGCGTAGTGACCAAATCGGGTATTTTAAGCCAAAACGTGATCTTTGCCTAACATTAACCAAGTGGTTTTGTGTCTAACCACATTTTCACCACAGCACTGTCACAACATGAAATAGAGAATGAAATGTTAAAAAAGTAACGTTTCAACATATCAAATGTAAGAAATTTAATATGAAAACTAAAATGTAATAAGGCTCAAACTCAAACAGTCTTGAACTTGAAAAACAGCAGTTGAGAAATTACTCACCTCAGGGTCCATTTCATATGGCTATTCTAGAGCTTTTGACCATGATTGCATGATCTTTGTCAGGAGATACTTGGACTTTAAAGCTCACATTTGAGAAAATATGGATTCATTTTTTGTTTTTGTTACATGCATTATAAGCTGGCATATAAGTAAGGCTCAGGCTAGAATCATACAGAGGATAAATACCAGAATAAAAGTTAAAGTAAGAATGGTAACAGAAAAAAAGATGAAACTACTTTAAAAGTAATAAAATATTAAAGTGCACATTGGTCCAGTGTGGTGAGCTGTGCAGTATAAATGTAAAAATGTACTTGTGTCACAGTTGTAAGGCAACTATGAAATTTTGCAAATATGAAAAAAAGTGCAAATGTGCAAATGTATAGAGTGGTGCAAAGGATTCACGGAGGACAAGATGAGATGTCCTTGAAGTGCTTAGAGTAACCGAAACCTTTTCAATTATATCAGCTTTAGAGTGCAACATTTCACGGGTGACAAGATGAATTCCACATGAGCTTTTCTCAAAGGGAAATTTTGGCAGTTTAGGTATTTTTGGCTGCTTTTTGGCAGTGACGTTTATTTTTCATTTTATTTTTCCTTCAAAATGTCTTTTTGTGTTTTATTCTTCTTTCATATACATTCCTTTTGGAAGATCATCAGCAAGGACCAAAATAAATTAACACTACTACTGCATTTCGTGCACATTAACACATTTATGGCAGGGTGGCGGATAAGCGATGAAAATAAATGGATGGCTGGATGGAGGGTGGCTCAACAGGACGTTAACATCAACGGCTATATTTCTTAGAAGAATTAATTTTAAAAAATAAGTATGTCCCTGGGTAGCCTAGTGTCAGAGTATTCTTTGGTTATGTCTTGATAAATAAATGATGGTTGTGACTGACACATTGATGCTTTTGATTCATGCTCAAATGATGCAGTTATTCTTTGTATGATTGTCAGTATTATCTATCATTTGTCTTGCCTTCACTTGACTTTTTGTTCGAGTTATGATGGCACACTTGTAAAAGAGAGATCCACAATGTGTTCTTTCTGACTCTAAATATAAGTGGGACTAAAAGATGAAAGAATGAATAAATAAAAAAAGCAAAAAATTAAAGTTTGATTGCAGGAAATTGCACTGTAATGCACCCATCATATAGAGCATAATGTGTAATTTGTACAGTATATGTGTATTTCTAACCACGGATAATGAATTTTAAGGAGTAAACAAGTCTTCTTATTGGATTATTAAATGGACAGAAATAAGACGAGCAGCATTTCAACATGAAGATTTCAGCTTTCAAACATTCCCTGGATCGTTTCTCATTATCTCCCCTGCTCCTCTGCAGACGAAGTGTGATAGTGTCTCTGCATATCTTTCCCTCTCCTTTCCAACACAATGTGACGGTGATAAGCAGAACGTCCCCGTTCCGCTTGACATCTCTCTGAGGAGGTATAAAATTGAATACCGCATGACGCACCGAGCGTTCATATAATGTAATATCAGTCACTCAGATGTTTTTATCAAACTGTGTTATCATGCATCAAACATAAGGAGAGCAGAGCTTTTATTTTCTCTGTCACTCTGACAGCGTGATAATAACATAACAGAACATGCAGCTGTCCCCTGTTGGAGCCTCTTCCTGATATTCTGGAAGTCAACATTTGGATCAATAAACCTCCAGCAACCAAATGGACTTTTTAGTTTTGGCTCCAAATGCGAGACCACTTAGCACCGTGAGGAAAGCTACTTAACTGCAAAGGATGGTGCTGGTGAGACAACCAGCAAACGGGCCTATCTCTGATTCTATGGATTTCTATGAATTTACAGCCGCTGAAAATGTGCAGCTATTTATGCCATTGAAATCTTCATGTGTGTGTTTGTGAGATGTGGACCCTGTGTCTCCTGTTTTCGGTGGGGGTTTTTAGTAGCTTTTAAAAAGGGGTTCATACGTTGTAACTAATGGATTTATTAATGGCAAATAAATCATGGCTTTATATATAAATAATAGACCATTAATAACCTTGCAAGTCATGAGGTTGTGAAAAATCCATTTGACGTCCTCCAGACTGCTGGTTTACAAGCTCCTTAAAGGAATACTACAACACTCAAAATGATCATCTGTCAATTACTCACCCTGTTAGGTTTTATTCGTAAAGCCAACTTTACACGCCTCCATTCAGGCTATGTATACCTACAGGAAGTAATGCACCAGAATTCCTATGTAACCCACATAATCATATGGCAGTAATTTGTGTATAACCTACGTAATCAGGAAGGGTGCGATCAGGTGACCAATTTGCTGACAGCAGTAAAGAAGGAAGTGGTATAAAGAGCAGGAGGCAGTTGGAACAATGGATGGGTCAAACAAATATATGACTTCCCCCCAAGAGACCAGTGTTTGTGTCCCCTGTGAAACCAAGTGAGCTTCAAGTTTTTTAAAAAGGTGTGTCGTCACCATGCTTCTTTTCTTAAACCTAACCTATGTAACTTTATGTTAAGTACCTCAAATTATGTACATAACTTTATATTAATGTAATTACTTAAGGCACGTAATGTGACGACAACCAACCATGTTTATTTTCCTAAACCCAACCAATGTAACTTTATGTTAAGTATGAAGTGACAATGCTCAATCATATTAATCTTCCAAAACTTAACTTACGTAACTTTAATTTACTATACTTAACCTGCATAACTTTACGTTAAGAACGTAACATAATGACACCCAACTATATTTCCTTTCCTAAACCCAACCTATGTAACTTTATGTTGAATATGTAGTGACGATGCTCAGCCATGTTTTCCATAACTTAAGCTACGTAACTTAATTTACTATACTTAACCTGCATAACTTTACGTTAAGTACATAATTTTACGTTAAGAACGTAACGTAACGACACCCAACTATGTTTCTTTTCCTGAACCCAACCCACATGACTTTATTTTAAGTACGTAATCATGTTAGGTACGTAACATGATGACACTCAACCATGTTTCTTTTCCTAAACCTAATCCACTAAACTTTACTTGACTAAAATTAACGTACATAACTTTATATTAAATACACCCAACTATGTTTCTTTTCCTAAACCCAAACAATGTAACTTTATGTTTAGTACGTAACTTTATATAAAGTACATAAGTTGATGATGCCCATAGTGGGGCACCAATTCCTTAGATAGCATACAAACTGTTGTTGCTCCAGTGAACAAAGAATCTGAAAACAGAGAAAATTCTTCATGGATTTAAGGGGGTGTTAAGTATAAAGTGACGATGCTCAACCATGTTTTCCAAAACTTAAGCTACGTAACTTTAATTTAATAAACTTAACCTGCATAACTTTATGTTAAGTACATAATTTTACGTTAAGTATGGAACGTAACGACGCCCAACTATGTTTTTTTTCCTAAACCCAACCCACGTAACTTTATGTTAAGTATGTAATCACGTTAGGTACATAACGTGATGACACTCAACCATGTTTCTTTTCCTAAACCTAATCCACTAAACTTTACTTGACTAAACTTAACGTACATAACTTTACATTAAGTACATAATTTTACATTAAGTACAAAATGTAACAACACCCAACTGTTTCTTTTCCTAAACCCAACCAATGTAACTTTATGTGAAATACGTAATTATGTTAAGTACAAAACGTGACAACACCCAACCATGTTTATTTCCCAAACCCAACCTATGTAACTTTATGTTAAGTATGAAGTGACGATGCTCAACCATGTTAATTTTCCAAAACTTAAGCTACGTAACTTTAATTTACTAAAATTAACCTGCATAACTTTACGTTAAGTACATAATTTTACGTTAAGAACGTAACATAACGACACCCAACTATGTTTCTTTTCCTGAACCCAACCCACATGACTTTATTTTAAGTACGTAATCATGTTAGGTACGTAACATGATGACACTCAACCATGTTTCTTTTCCTAAACCTAATCCACTAAACTTTACTTGACTAAAATTAACGTACATAACTTTATATTAAATACACCCAACTATGTTTCTTTTCCTAAACCCAAACAATGTAACTTTATGTTTAGTACGTAACTTTATATAAAGTACATAAGTTGATGATGCCCATAGTGGGGCACCAATTCCTTAGATAGCATACAAACTGTTGTTGCTCCAGTGAACAAAGAATCTGAAAACAGAGAAAATTCTTCATGGATTTAAGGGGGTGTTAAGTATAAAGTGACGATGCTCAACCATGTTTTCCAAAACTTAAGCTACGTAACTTTAATTTAATAAACTTAACCTGCATAACTTTATGTTAAGTACATAATTTTACGTTAAGTATGGAACGTAACGACGCCCAACTATGTTTTTTTTCCTAAACCCAACCCACGTAACTTTATGTTAAGTATGTAATCACGTTAGGTACATAACGTGATGACACTCAACCATGTTTCTTTTCCTAAACCTAATCCACTAAACTTTACTTGACTAAACTTAATGTACATAACTTTACATTAAGTACATAATTTTACGTTAAGTACAAAATGTAACAACACCCAACTGTTTCTTTTCCTAAACCCAACCAATGTAACTTTATGTGAAATACGTAATTATGTTAAGTACAAAACGTGACAACACCCAACCATGTTTATTTCCCAAACCCAACCTATGTAACTTTATGTTAAGTATGAAGTGACGATGCTCAACCATGTTAATTTTCCAAAACTTAAGCTACGTAACTTTAATTTACTAAAATTAACCTGCATAACTTTACGTTAAGTACATAATTTTACGTTAAGAACGTAACGTAACGACACCCAACTATGTTTCTTTTCCTGAACCCAACCCACATGACTTTATTTTAAGTACGTAATCATGTTAGGTACGTAACGTGATGACACTCAACCATGTTTCTTTTCCTAAACCTAATCCACTAAACTTTACTTGACTAAAATTAACGTACATAACTTTATATTAAGTACACCCAACTATGTTTCTTTTCCTAAACCCAACCCACGTAACTTTATGTTAAGTACGTAATCACGTTAGGTACGTAACGTAGTGACACTCAACCATGTTTCTTTTCCTAAATCTAATCCACTAAACTTTACTTAACTAAAATTAACGTACATAACTTTACATTAAGTACACCCAACTATGTTTCTTTTCCTAAACCCAACCAATGTAACTTTATGTTAAGTACGTAACTTTATATAAAGTACATATGGTGATGATGCCCATAGTGGGGCGCCAATTCCTTAGATAGCATACAAACTGTTGTTGCTCCAGTGAACAAAGAATCTGAAAACAGAGAAAATTCTTCATGGATTTAAGGGGGTCCGCGTCTAAGAACAACAAAACTATATCAAAACATCCATTTACAAACTCTCACACAAGTCGTGCAGTAAAATCCAAGGCTCATTTATCCGGTCGTACGCTATGTACTTCTAAAACACAGTCATTTTCTCTAAAACCTCACTAAAAAAAACTATGCAAATGTCTGAGTTTGGACTCTGCTCATGCATTTCACTGAGAGTCTAAACACAGTTCTCACTTTTTGGATTCTTCGTTCATCATTCAGGCATGCTAGGAAAACAAAGCTTTAAGATAAGTTTTTCTGTAGTTGTCAGAAAGAAATTCTGAAATTTGTCTCACATCCCAGGACATCAACTGTTTCACGTGAATATGAAAATATAATGCAACACATAAATACAATACAAAACATTCAACCAAACAACAAAACCTACACCTTCTACAAACGCTACAAATCATATCAGACAAAACAAAAAGGGGATGCAGTGGAACAGCTTATTCATATTTTACTCAAATTCAACGCAACACAAGGTGATGATTAACAGATGATCATTTTAAGTGTGAGGTAATCCTCAAATTCATAAAAAAAGGAAGATTTTAAATAGAAAAGTAAACTAAAAAGGCAAAAATCAACAAGAAACATCTTTGAGCAAACACAAGCTTCAGTGCTCCTTGGCACAGATTCCACAACTCTCTGAGGGATGAAACACAAATTTTTCCAAGAGATATTCCCTCATTTGGCAACAACATCATTCTCACGCTGTGTTAAGCTGTTTAAGGTTGTAGATGATTCCACATTATCAGGTCTGATTTTAAACAATAATCAGGCAGCTTACAAGAATTAGGTTCCATCCCTGGTGGACTGATGTGCAGCCAACAACTACCAGTTCCAAAACAAAAGACATAGCAGTGGGGGGGCGTCCATACGAGACACAGTGTCCTTCTACTTTTAGTTATAAATAGGAACTGGAAAATTCAGCAGGTGGGGAGCTGGTGGTGCTCATGCAGAAAAGTGAAGGTAAGTAACAGAGGAGAAAGATATGAAAGTTGTAGGTTTGGGTGGGATGCCAGCTCCGTCTGATATACGTCTGCCAGCTACTGAGCAAAGCAAAAGATTTGTGCAAACCATAAAACAGACCATCAAACCAGACTGTGTTTTTACCCACATCTGCAAAGAAGCAAAGAAACGACTACATCATTACAGCCATCATCATTATTCTTCTCTAAAAACCTCTTTATCTAGCAGAAGGCAGAGCTCATCAAACATTCAGGACATCCCATCGTAGGAGAGGAGGGCTGCCTCTGAGCTGTGTGCACTGCCTTTGATAGCACATCACAGCAGCCTCATACCACCTGAAATGACATCTGACTGGGAGGATTTTTTTACAATCACCTCAGGATTTCAGACTGCTTAGAGAGAAAAAGCACCTCGATATTGGCTATTTAAGTCGCCAAGAAAACCTTTAAATGGCAGATTTCATGGAGCCTCGACGAGAATGAGATACGGTAAGACAGATGTAGAGATACGGAATGAGACTACAAGTGAAAGAAGCCTCGCGATGATCAAGAAGGATTATTTCTACTTGAGTAAAAGTCCAGAAATATCAGCAGCAAAATGTACTTAAAGGGGACCTATTATTCTTTCCCTATCCTCTATCATATATATGTTACTGTGACTATGAATACCTGCACAAAATGTTCTTATTTTTTGTCCTTATTCCAAACAAGACAATATCCATACTAAGCTGTTTACATGACTAATGAAAATTATTTATCAACCAATGTTCCTGTTTACATGCAGCTGTGCACACAGTATGTTTTTTTTTTATATAAAATCTTTCCTGAAATGTAACTACAGCTGTTATACCAAATAAAATTTGGTGATTAAAAAGTACAATATATCACTCTGAAATGTTACACGTTTCCACCGAGCAGTTCAGTTCAGTACACTTTTTTTCCGTCTCCACTGTGTAAAGTTGTGGATGGTACCAATGGAAGCGTTCCTAACCGTCCCCATTTTTGGTCCCCCCTCTGTTGGGGTACCTAGCACACAGATCTGGTACTAAAAGGTGGAGCTGTGAACACTGCAGTCTGTTGATTGGTCAATAGAGGACGGTCACTCTGCTCAGGGCTGAGTTGTGGCTGGTTTTGAGGCTCATGTAACCACTGTTCATACTGTGGAGAGTTTTATTAGTAAACTGTAACTATAAAATGAAAGGATGTTTTGCTGCCTTTCACAGCAGCTGGAGGCGGAGAAAAAAACAACTTAATTCACTGGGCCGACTGCCGGTGACTTTTAAGGAGGTTTACTTGTAATGCAATCTGGAAATCCATCGGTCAAAAAAAAAGTTCTTCCTTTACCTCTGGAGGCACAGCCTGGAGTTTTTCGACTAACGGAAGTGCAGGGGCCTCGGCGATCGCTGACGCCCTTCACTTCCGGCGGTGCCCCCAGGGAATCGCCGTGTTGTTTACAAATACTTCGGGTAGAAAACCAGCAGAGTTTAGCTGTATATCACATTTTTCAGGTCACTATATCACCGTGTAGACTAATCTGATGTTTGTTAAGTCTATAAACACAATGATCGAACAAACGTTACTATTTCTGTGTGCATGTTTTGTAATTAATAACATGGTTATCGTAGATTAGCTGGGCTAACCGTTAGCTGTTAACGTTAGCTGTTGGCGGTGTCTGTAATAACCATAGACTGTATAAAAATAAGGTAATAACTCAATAAACGGTCTGGAAATATTTTTCCAGCGGATATCTTAGTTACAACATGATTGAGATAGCAAAGCAGTTTTGTGTTGCTATGTGTGGTATTTATTCAGTTATGGGAAATCACGATGTCTAGAAAGCATCAGTGGCTGCAGCTGACAGGGACAGCTAACGTTAACACTAGCAGCAAAGCTAACATCAGGATCGTCATCTGTTAAAAGCCTCCCGTTGTCGGATACGACATGAAACTACTCCAGTTAGCTCAATCATGTTGTAACTAAGACATCCGCTGGAAATAATACTTTTTTTCATGTTGACGAGACGGCGGTTTGGGTGGAGCGCTTGCTATGGACGTGGAGCTTGCTGTTTCTGTAGGCACACATTTCCTGGGGACACCTTCATGTCTCGGCCACGCCCCCTCCATTGTGATTGGCTAAAGCACAGCATCGTTCAAACTCAAAACCCCGCCCTCCCCCCCTCTGTAGTCGTCTTTCACACAGGGCTGCCGACAGATTCTACAATGTAAATTGCAGAATCTGTCTTGAGAGATTACTTGTAATGTTACTCAATGTATGTGAATCAGTGTAATGTGAATCCATCAGCACACCTTAAATTTCACTTTATTAACTTTGACCATCACTTTAGTTTTTCTATGACAAACACTTTTAGTAATAGATCTTCAACTGTTATATACATTCATTTTGACTGGGTTATGTGAGCTGCATATCTTCTAACCCTCACTTGGGAGAAAAAAAAGTGTTGCAGAGCATTGTTCCTGTGGGCTCCAGAAACACTAAACCCATGAGCTTGCCTGAGAAGGACTAAATGCACCAACCCGCTATTTTTAAATATCTCATGGAGAGAGACTCTCACTGCAGTCTGTTTTCTTCTGTTCTGAAAATGTCGGCGTGCAGCCTCGTTCTGTGGATGATAAACGAGGTGCAGACTGATAAAGGAGGAAATACAGTGAGTGCTGGACGGAGCAGAGTGACAACAACCCCGCCCACATTTAAGAGAACTGTTGTGGTGGAAACCCTAGGGTCTACGTACCATGTCTGAAGGGTTACAGTCGTCAGTGGCAGAAGAAAATGCTGGCATTGTACATTTCTGCAAACCCTGCAAGCCATTTGTACATTTCATACATGTCATGTCAGTTAGTCTAGCAGGAGAACCCACATGGCATTTTTTTGTAACCTGATTTTTTAGGACTCTAATGGTGTCTAGTTGAGAATTTGAACTTGAATTGATGTCCAAGCTAATCGCTAAAAAATGTTGGTTCCATTGGTACCATACTGAAAGTGTTTGGTGGAAACGCGGCTAAAATCTAGCACAAAAATTGTACTTCAGTGATGATTAGTCAGTCAACAGGAAATTAATAGGCAACTATTTTGCTAATCAAACAATCATTTGGTGATTTTTTCGGCAAAAAAGCTTAACGTTAAATGCATAGGTGTAGATTTGGGATGTGTCCCACCCAAAAGTTGAAACAAAACATACATGTCATGTCAGTTAGTCTAGCAGGAGAACCCACATGGCATTTTTTTGTAACCTGATTTTTTAGGACTCTAATGGTGTCTAGTTGAGAATTTGAACTTGAATTGATGTCCAAGCTAATCGCTAAAAAATGTTGGTTCCATTGGTACCATACTGAAAGTGTTTGGTGGAAACGCGGCTAAAATCTAGCACAAAAATTGTACTTCAGTGATGATTAGTCAGTCAACAGGAAATTAATAGGCAACTATTTTGCTAATCAAACAATCATTTGGTGATTTTTTCGGCAAAAAAGCTTAACGTTAAATGCATAGGTGTAGATTTGGGATGTGTCCCACCCAAAAGTTGAAACAAAACAAACACTGTTGCTTACATGCCTAAATTGATGCTTTTCTTTGTCATACGTGATAATAAACAAAACAGTTTAGGATTTTCGGACTGCTGGTCTGACAAAACGTACCATTTATAGATGTAACTTTGGGCTATGATAAATTGCACACGGTGTTTTCCACTATTTTCTGACATTTGATTGACAAACAATTGGTCAAAAACAGTGTGGCAGATTAATCAACAATGAGAAAAATCGTTTGTTACAGCCCCATACTTAAGCACAACACTTGAGTAAATGTACTTAGTTACTCTGCCACTGCGAATCACATTCACAGAAACCATCAGAGATGAAAATCTGATTCATGTCTTCACCTGAATGTGTTGCACACTGTCACATCTGCTCCTCTGACATGGTGGGAAACCTGAAGAACATGTGACTCAGAGGAAAAAGAAGCAGCTTTGATCTGTGACAAGAAAAAAAAAACCTGCAAAGACTCAAACTGCCAGGATGTGACACTCATTACAACTCTGACAGAGCTCGTTGTAGTGCTTTTACATCCAACTCACAGCTGCTGGCGTCTGAGACACTGATGATACTTTAACGACAGGTTTTTTTTTTTCGCTCACAGCTGGCCAATGGCTCCACTAACCTCTGTATCTAATCAACGGCTTGTGCAACGACAAATTAGACTGGAGTCTGTGGTTGATATTTATTGCCAAACTGGTGATCAGCGGACTTTTGGGACACATGTTCATCCTGAATCAGAGCGGATATTCAGCCGCTGTGTGCTTCTGTGGGCAAAGCAGACTCTATGAATGTGACTGTTATTGGGTATGACGTTTAATTCCCATTTGAGAACAAGCTGTGTTTTACAAGCAGGCATCCGTGAAGATGCACAGCGTGACACTGTGGAGATTATTCATACACATAAATTAGATTTAGATGAGAATTACGAACCATACATTACACTCAAAAAGTCATTATTTGCCATACGTTTCTCAGTGGGGGTGTGAATTAGTGAGATGCCAGTTATTTTCTCACAGAAACACAATCAAATCTCTTGTTTTCGGTTTAAATTACACCTCCCCTCATTTACACAGTTGTTCTTATGTGTTTATTAACAATGGCTCTTTTTCGCAGCGTGTTACAAAATCCACTGCTCTCACCAGTGAGTGTTGAGTCAAGGTCATTTTAATGACAGGCTGACAGATGACCACAGCTGGGGTCATTACTCAGAATGAGTAATGTATAACACATGACTCGGTAGTTTTAAAAAAGGATACAATACATGACTTAATTACCTCCTGTAGAAAGTAATTAATTCAGGTTGTTCTCACTGTGACACAACAATCGCGACTACAACAGAGTCAAACATTCAGGCACACAAATATCAAAAGACTTAACCTCTTCATCTCTGCCTGAGTTTAGGGAGAAGAATATGTTGGCATTGTAAGTTCCTGCAAATCAAGGATATTATATCAACTTTTCTATAGTGAAGCGAGCTGACTTTGACATGGTCAAGGAGGCGGAAGGGCAACCTGGTCTCCCTCCAAAGTCATCGAAATCCGGGCAGTGACTTGCAGAGTCAGACATCGACAGAAAAAGCTGTTCTTCATGTCAGCGTGATACACGACCGGTTGCCATTAGTGTTTAACGGTGCCCAGTGGCATTAGTGGGAAACGTAGTGTGACAAGAACGAAAGTTAAGGCGACAAAAGTCCAAGTGGAGAGGGCGGGAGGGGTGGCTAATGGGTCCATCAAACATTGACTTTCACCCGGGAGAGGGGTGTTTGTGTCCTGTTAGATTATAAAGCCAAAAAAACATTGATTGGTGGTGTTGTACCGGTGTTGTAGTGCATTTATTTTCAAAGAGACTGTATGTAAATGTTGAATTTCCAGTAAAACAAAAGTGTACTTTGAAAGAAGACAATGCATGTAACAGGCAGAACTTGACACGGCGTCCCAGAACGTCAACTTAACACACCTAGGGTACCTTTCACATCGTATCCGGACGTGGTAAGTCCATGACCAAACGTCGATATGGGACGATGTTGGAGTGAGAATGTGTTGGGAGGGGTTGATGCATGCAGAGCTGCAGACCACTGTTTGAGACCCACAAACAACAACACCGGCTGTTTTTTAGTGAGTCACTGCTGCGTTTCCCGAAGCTTTTTAGGCAACGATGTGGGTGGGTTTTTTTAGCAACCCATCACTGTTTCTCCAGTGAGATGGAAAACTTGTTTTTAACAAAGACATCTCTCTGTTTTCAGCCGGTACTGTGCCACTACAACCATGGATTTTAAACTAAAACATGATGTTTTTCTAACCATAACCAACTGTTTTTGGTGCCTAAACCTCACCACACAATAACCACAGTCGTCAGTGGCAGAAGAAAATGCTGGCATTGTACATTTCTGCAAACCCTGCAAGCCATTTGTACATTTCATACATGTCATGTCAGTTAGTCTAGCAGGAGAACCCACATGGCATTTTTTTGTAACCTGATTTTTTAGGACTCTAATGGTGTCTAGTTGAGAATTTGAACTTGAATTGATGTCCAAGCTAATCGCTAAAAAATGCTGATTTTCATAACTCCACCAGACAACATACAAAAGACAAATGAACCCACTAACCCACTAATTTTGACACTAGGAACTGAATGGAGAAGTCATTGGCATGCTACAACCACTTTTTATTAGTAAAAAAAAGCAGGCAAATAACACATCTTAGGCTCATAACAGTATTAAGTTCTGCTGGTTTGTTTAGCAGTTGTTTCCTGCAATAGCCAAATGTAGCTACTTTATTATCTTACATAAATCTCAAGGTTATTACATGGTCTATGACACTTAAATGAGTCTGTTTCAGGCCGGTGAGGAGGACCTCAAATCAGACCAGGTGCCTGATGAGGTGTGAATAATGATGTTGAGTGTTAAGTGTGGCTTAAGTTGAATAAGCTTTGAAGTTTCACAATCTTACTTGTATATAATATGAGAGCTTTGTTCAATACAATAATCTGGAGTAGTTCTGACTATCAAATGTAAGGAACAAGTCCGCTACGTCCACATTGTACTTAAGGGAGAGCACCAGCTCACTGGTCCTCACAGAGAAGAGGAGCATGAAAATGAACCACCTGCAGTCCATGTCTCCAAGGTGACGTAGTGTATGAGCTGACTTTGTCATGGTGAATGGTGTGTCATCTAGGCAGTACGCAACAAAACCTGACATTTTCTGGAGAGTCATCGCTGTGTTTCCAGCGGTTTTTTAGGCAACAAATGTGGGTGTGTTTGGCAACCTGTTGCTGTTTTTCCACGGGGTTAGTGCCACGACAAGGTGTTGGCTTTTACCGAGATGTCGCTGCATTTCCTACTGGGATAGTGCCATAAAAAGCAGTTATCTTTAATTGAGACATTGCTGCATTTCCTGCCGGGATTGTGCCACGAAAAGAAAAAGAAAATTGCACCATTTTTGATGATGATTTAACAAGATTTCTTCTTTAAACACAGGCTTATTTCCAGGTGGCAATCAGGCCCCTTCATCCCACTGGACCCAGTGCAACTGCGCTGCCTACACTAGCCATGTTTCCATCAGCCTGTTTAGATGCGCATCTAGAAGTACCGCATCAGAAAATTATGATGCAAACGCCAAAATTCGAATTAAAATCCCCTGATTCGCACAAACTAAAATACGCTCACTTTAGCCGGGTTTTGGTTGATTCAAAAAAACGGGGGATGGAAACAGTTATGTTTGAATTAAGTCTGACGTAGCGCACCTCTCTCCATGGTGATATCCACACTCCAGGTCAGGAAGGTGGTAATGCATTTACAAGCGCCAGAAAACGTAGAAGAAGAAGAATGCAAGACTTGTTTTGTTTCCGGTTCTGCGGAAAACTCGCACGAGTTCATAGTTTTCACCAAAGTCCGTACATTTAATGGAAACACAGGATTCGTATTTCTTTTAATGCGCATTTCCCAATGATTCAAATCACTTTTGGATGGAAACATAGCTACTGTCTATTTCTACACCCCTGGATAGTGCCATGAAAAGTTTTCTAAATTTTGAGAGACATCGCTGAGACACTGAGACATCGCTGAATTTCCAGCGGAGATTGTGCCACGAAAAGTGGTTGGTTTGGGTTTTTGTTGTTGTTATTGTTGTGCTGAAACCTGACTTCACTTTAACCACAGCGTTGCCGAAACATAAAGTTTCAACGTATCTGCTAAATAATAACGTATAAATGTAATGTATCCGTAGTTTGCTGAAATGTACAGTGCCAACATTGTTTTCTGGTGACTGGGTTGCGCTTTAAAATGTGTGAACATTAAACAACCTACAAGTATATCAAGTTCAAAACACCAATATGCATCAGAACAAACTGTTACAGTGCGAGATATTCATGTTACATATAACCAAAATTAAATGTGTTTTCCATACATGTATTCAAATTGCTGAATTTCATGTTGTAAGTGTGTATGTGACGATTATGTGCACCTGAGTTTGTGTGTATGTGTGCTATCAAAGGCTCTTTATAGTGATATCAGTATGAACTCTCGGCCTGGAGCTTATTGAGAGCCAAATTAACAGATGATAAAATGTAAAACTCTTGTGTTTGGTCTCTTGTCAATTTTTTCTTTGTGTGCTGAAAAAAGTTGGCTGAGATATAAAAGCTGAGCCGCACCAGCTATTTGAAAAATATCATTTTGGAAGGAAATCAAGATCCTGTGTGTGTCTGCTTCAGAGCGGATGCTGGAAATTTGACTAAAAATAATTAAAGTAGTTCAGTCAGTCGTACTCTTCATGGTCCTGCTCCTTTGATTTCTCCTTTCTAATTTCTTTTTACATGTGTTTCTTTCATATTTAATATGCACGGTGGGTTTTAAGATGTTAGAGAGACTCCTTCTGTTCTCATTAAGAAAAGAAGCATTTGCATATTTATGGTTGAAAGGACCGTAAAATGTAAAGCCCCTAAAACAGAGGACTTTCCTGTTTCTGTGGTGTTGTTGAGGGTTTTTAAGCTTAATATAGACAGTCATGTTTATTACAGTTTTTGGCTGATTGAAATTCTAGTTGTACTGTGGAATAAGTTGCATTAAAAGGACTGAATCTATGAATATTAGAGCTTTAGGATGAAAAACAAACAGAAAATAAATCTTTGTTGGTATCTTTGTTCATATTGATGATCCTCACCTGGAAGGAAATTCTTCATATACTGTACATCCATGTCCAACACAACCACCAGAATAAATGCTGGCATTGTACATTTCTGCAAACCACTGATGCATTACATTGGTACATGAAATGTTATGTTTCAACACGGCTGTGGTTTAACTGAAGTTAGGTTTTGCACAACAATAACAACAAAAAGCAAAACACTTTTCCTGACACTATCCAGGGGCGTAAATATAGACAGATCAGGCAGTATGGTTGCACTAGGGCCCATGAGGAGGAGGGGCCCAATTGCCACCTGGAAATACGCCCGTGTTCAAAGAAGAGCTCAAGTTAAGTAAACAATGGAGCGATTTTCTACATATGCCCTCAAAAAGGCAAACCCATCTCCATCATGGCATTCTGTGTCTGAAAAATAGTATCAGTCTATAACAAAAGTATGTTTATTCTATATAAATACAAAAAACTATTTAGTTAAACTCATAATTTCCTATTTTCTTTTGTAGTTTTTGTCATACACAGATATGTAATGATGATTGCTGGGTATTATCAAGTCTTTGTTAATCACGTGACGAGACAATACGATTCATAGCTAGGTGCAAAATCTCATAAGTCTGACAAGCTGGGCACATCTGCAAACAGATATAACATAAGAGCAACAGTAAAACACACTGTTACGCCTAAATGTCTGTGTGTGCTTAATAACTACTAACTAAGGCGCACTAGGGCCCGTCATAACAGCGTGCACTGGAGCCCATCGTAACTATCCGCTGGCACTATCCCAGCAGAGAATGCAGCAATGTCTCGGTAAAAAGTGACCGCTTTTTGTGGCACAATCCTGGTAGGAAACACAGCAACATCCTGGTTAAAGATAACCACTTTTTGTGGCACAAGCCCAGCTGGAAATGCAGCGACATCTCACCTCAGTAAAAGCCCACCCTTGCTGCAACCCCGGTCTCACTATGAAGTCGTTGAAATCTGGCGCTTGGGCAGTGACTTGTAGCATCAGACACTGGTGAAAAAAAGCCCTTCTTTAACGTTGGCATGATACGCAGCTGGTTGCCATTATAGTTTAATGGCGCTCAGCGGTGTCAGGGGGAAACACGGTGGGACAAGAATGAAAGTTAAGGTGGTAAAAGTCCAAGTAGGGTGGGGTGGTGGTGGATGGGTCCAACAAACACAGACCATCACCCAGGAGAGCTGTGTTTGCATCCTGTAAGATTCCAAAGCCAAACCCTGTTCTTTTTTCCTAAACTCAACCATGTGTGTTAGCTGTTGAAGGAAAAAGACATCAATTTGTGTTGTACCAACGTAGTGCTTTTATTTTGAAAGAGACTGTATGCAGACGGTATAATTCCTGTGAGAACCGAAGTGTATTTTGAAAGAAGACAATGCATGTAACAGGCAGAACTTGACATGGCGTCCCAGAACATCAACAACCAACACACCCAGGGTACCTTTGACATCGTATGTGGACGTGGTGAGTCCATGACCAAACGTCGATATGTGACGAGGTCGAAGTGTCACTGTGGCACTAGTCTCTATATACAGACTCTACATTCAGTGAATGTAGAGTCTGTAGGCAAACCCCTGAGATCTTGCCTCTGGAAGAAGAGCGGAAGAGCCCTGGTTTCCGGTTGTAGGCTGTTTGTAGTCCGTGTGATATTGACCAATCATGTTTGAGCCGGCTGCAGTTGTTGCCAGGTTAAACGGTCCGTATGGTGAACTAATGAGGCAGAACATAATTGGCGTCACTGCAAACTCTGAATCCATCGCAATTGTTCGGCATATTTACTTAAACGGAAGTTGGAAACGGAAATTCGCCTCCTCCGCCCAAATCAAACCGGAATGCCAAAAAATCAGGGGTCTGCCCCCAGAGGCTGTATCGCCGTCTGCCAGAAGTCAGACGCCGAATAAAGCCAATGGGTTCCGAGAATGCTGTGGCACTAACCCCTAAACACACCCACATTTGATGTTTAAAAAGCTGCTGGAAACACAGCGATGACTCCCTAAAAAACAACCAGTTTTGTTGCATTCTGCCGAGGTCACACACCATTCACCATGACGAAGTCAACCTAGAAACACTGACATGACACGTACGAAACGCACAAAAGTATCTGTGGTTTGCAGAAAAACACAATGCCAGCAGTTTATTCTGAGAAATCTGTTCCACAAAGTCAACCTCTAACCTGCAGGTATCAGTTAAACATCCCCAACGAAAGATACAACTGAAAAAATTCTTGAATCTGCACATTATTCACCTCTAGAGGCATCCGGAGTTTTATTTTATCACTGATTCAGTCTGAGGTCTTATGCTCTCCCAAGGGTGTTTCACTCCACCTACACTTCAGACAGTTACATAATGTTTTATCAGGGGCTTTAATAACCACAGAGATCTGCTAAAATGGGGCTCTGTGGCAGAGTCAGCGGAGCCCTCGAGCTGAGAAGGAAGAGGAACATGTAGATTTAAGTGAAAGGTGTTTGCATTTTGATCCTGGTCAGTTATTTACAAGGGTGAAACCTGTGACTCGTACTCATTTGAGTTCAGAATGTCTATTGAAGCATATGAGCTGGGGAAGATGAAGAACATCTGGATTTTTAGGTGCAGATTGCATTTTGAAACTTTCAGTGGTGGACAGATGAGGGAGAGACCTTTATAGTGAGCTGTATTTCTTACTCTGGTGGGATCTCATTGGAGCTCCTGCACAGTGACACACTGAACTGTTAAACTCCAACCTGTAGTCAGAGCAGAGCAGAGCCTCCTACCTGCAGCCAGCTGCATCCAGCCGCAGATCTTGTACACGGTGCCGGTGCTGCAGAAGAAGAAGAGCGCGAAGCAGCCGATGCAGGTGAGCACCAGCACCATGGACATGCCGATGAAGAAGGAGGCGGCCTTGAACGCACCGGAGGGGATGGTGCTGAACTCGGTGAAGCTGCCCTGGCAGGTCAAGTCCCGGGACAGCCCGTTCCCGATGCAGTAGTGGAACAGCCCGAAGTAGCCCGCCTGCGGTGTGTCCATGCCGTCCCCGATCCAGTAGGGCTGGATGAAGCACACCACGTTGACGATGGCGAAGAGGATGGTGAAGATGGCCCACAGGACGCCGATGGCGCGGGAGTTGCGCACGTAGTTGGTTTGGTAGATTTTGGCAGCCTCGGAGGCGGGGAGCATGGTGGTGGTGGTGCTGGGGGCCCCGGGGATCATCCTCCAGTCTGTGTGAAGGGGGGTCTGCTCGGTCCTCAGGATCAAACTCACATCTGCCGCATCTGATCCGAAAAAGGCAAAAATCACAGCTTTGAGCAGAACTTGTTCTCAGATTTTAATTTCTCAGACTTGAGTCACAGATGTGTCCACGGCATCACTGCACTCTCGTCTCCATGGCGAGCTCGGGTTTTCTTTCCTGGTGTTTTCCTCCGGTTTTCATTCATCACTCTCGCAAATGTGCGCTCCGTGGAAAAACACAATCATCAGGAGCACATCCTCCCGTGGATTCATCCTACATCTGTCCTCATATTCACCAACATTCAGCCTGTGGAAAATGTCGCTGCCAGAGTCGTGTCCAGAGCCGGAGAGTGTTATTCCTGTGTGATTCAGTGTGTGAGAGCTCGCTGTAATGGTCCGTGTGTGCTCGACGACAGAGCCACAGCCGCAGCTCAGCTCCTATTGAATTAGAGTAGGAGGATAGCCTCGGATATCACAGGGCCAGCCCACATCCCTTAATCCCAGCATGACGTATTATTCCAGTAACACGCGCGAAATTTTAAACAGACACAAGTGAATAATGAAAAACAACAAGTGGAGCTGATTGTCCCAAATGTAATGCTCATATAATCCCACTGTGTGACAGCTGCACCAACAGCCTGTTAGCGGGGTGTGGACACATGCACCAAGAATTACTGCACATAAATGTCTCTATTCAGCAATAATATTTATAACAGTAATAAAAGAAATAACATAAACTAACAAACTAACATTCAGTGTCTGTCTGACCTAGTCATCAGAAAACTACAATAATGTTTCCAGAAATTGCTTGTTTTGTTTTGTTTTTTTTGGCAAAAATATAGCCATTGTGATGTAAAATATGTATTTAACATATTACATCGTATATGTTATATACACATTAATTACACTGTGTAATTATTCTTAGGCTATATCTATCATTATATAATTATACTATGTCGTATATATCTAAATATTATATATATATATTATTAAATGTAAATAAATAAATATATAATGTTATAATAATGTTATATAAGATAGTAGCCTATACTAATTTCTTATGAATGTTATTATAATATATGCAATATTTTATTTAAAATATTGCATACATTATGTAATCTTTATAATATATTATTATACTATTATTATATAATATAATATATTTATTTAAATTTAATAATATATGTAAATTATATCATATAAATATATATGTAAATATATCATTAAATTAACTAAACTAACTAAATAAATATATGTTATATAATATTAGAATTTATTATAAATGTTATATAATATATGCAGTATTTTCTCTATATAAAATATTTAATATTAAAATATTGCAATATTATATAATATTGCATTTATTATAAATTAGTTACAATATATTATTATATTCTATTATATAATATTATTTATTTATTTATCCATAGTTTCTCCTGGCCTGGGATCAATAGGACCCTATAATTATAAAAATCTAAACATTGTCAACAATAATAAAATCCCAGTGTCCTCAAATGAGTACTTCCTAATTAACAGTGTCTTATCTTGTTACTGCTGCTACAAAAATTGGTCAAATTTGTTGCCATATCAAACTACACACATAACTTATCATGAATAAACAAGTTTCAACCGTAAAATGTGATTAGATTTTGGACCTTGTCCACTTCTGTGTCGGGATCAGCTGCAGATTGACTTGGCAGAGATGGCTGCCATCTTGTTTTTTTGTTGTTGTTTTTTTTTTTTTTAGAATGCATTAGTGTATGGTGGTCTCACTACCACTAGATGGCAGACAAAAGTGTCCACAAACGAGGACAACAAGTCTAGGTTAAACCCAAGTAAACCCAAAATGTGATGCCCTCATATGATATATATATTTCTATACTTTTTCAGTAATAATACTGAACACCATGTTTGCATTAGTATCCTGTGCAACTATAAATCATGAACATACAGTAGGCCTATCTGTATAAGTGAAAGGCAGTGCTGGGAAATAACTTACGTGTAATTGAATTACACAGTAAATGTAATTGTAATCAATTATAGATACTGAGAAAATATATCTACAAAAGGGTTACATCCACAATATCACCTATTCTTTTGTGTAAAAAGTTTATATGTAGAATGTAACATTCTTTCTGTTGCTTTGCATCTTTTTCCTGTGCAGGAATGCCTGTTTTTTGGCCTATTCCCAGGCATTTTTCAGCTTTATTGCCCACTTTAAAACATTTGTTAGAAAAGTAAATAAAAAATATTCAAATGTAAGTAATACGTCATCAAAATGGTAACATTACATATCACATTTTTAACAGGGTTACTAGTAACCTGAAGCCTTTTTTTTTTTCAAAATCAAGCTTTCCAACATTGGTAAAAGGTGTATGTAGTGTATACAGCTTTTATATTATCTCAAATTTACCTTTATCAGATTTGTATTTTTGTCGTATTTTTATTCTTATGCATCACTCAATCACTTTTTTTCCTTTTTTGTTTTGCTTCTGATTATATAAAGATGTATGTGCGTGTGTTTTAAAAGTATATTAAAGCATCTAATGAGCTTTAGTTCCACAAAAACTAGTTTTAGAGCCAAAGACTCCATTACCCATGATTCTGTGTGTGATTTCTGATTGGCCAGTAACCGAAGACTGTCATTTGACGTAATCCGAAGGCGCGCGCGAAACTCCTGTGAGTGTGTTCAACTGTTTGTTTGTGATTTAAACTTTTAACGTAGCTTTTCACCGCATTTTGAGTTTGTTACACATTTTATTCTCAGTTATGGACATTTCCATGATACTCTGTCGTGTTCACAGTGAATAGTTTCCTACAAATTTCCCCGTTTTGGTCGCATTTTTACAGAATACCGTCGTGTGTGCTTTAACTGTACGTGAAAACTAGCTAACGTTAACTTGTAGCTGTCACTGACCTCTCACAGTGTACTTCACATACACGGTGCTGTGGTTGGTAGTAGGAAGACCAGGATGTCAGCGCCGTTACAGCACCCAGGATATGAGGAGGAGAAGCTGCAGAGGGTCTCGGAGCAGCTGCCCTGCAGAGGGGTCCAGGCGGGGATGCTGCTCTCGCTCATGGGGCAGGTATGTAGGCTGGTGTCAGGTCCTGTCAGCGCCGGGGTTTCGCTCAGGTAGTTACCCACTGATAGGCTGTGTGCACCTGGTCGCGGGAGCGCGCACGTATTAGGTGAAGGTGGATTTTTATTTTTTTTTTACATTAGTAAGTAACTGGACAATAGAAGATTGGAAAAACGTTGCCTGGTCTGATGAGTCTGGATTTCTGCTGCAACATTCAGATGGTAGGGTCAGAATTTGGTGTAAACAACATGAAAGCATGGATCCATCCTGCCTTGTATCAACGGTTCAGGCTGCTGGTGGTGGTGTAATGGTGTGGGGGATATTTTCTTGGCACACTTTGGGCCCCTTAGTACCAACTGAGCATGGTTTAAACCCCACAGCCTACCTGAGTATTGTTGCTGAGTGTGTCCATCCCTTTATGACCACAGTGTACCCATCTTCTGATGGCTACTTCCAGCAGGATAACGCATCATGTCACAAAGCTCAAATCATCTCAAACTGGTTTCTTGAACATGACAATGAGTTCACTGTACTCCAATGGCCTCCACAGTCACCAGATCTCAATCCAATAGAGCACCTTCGGGATGTGGTGGAACAGGAGATTCTCATCATGGATGTGAAGCCGACAAATCAGCAGCAACTGTGTGATGTCATCATGTCAATATGGACCAACATCTCTGAGGAATGTTTCCAGCTCCTTGTTGAATCTATGACACCAAGAATGACCACAGTTCTGAAAGCAAAAGGGGTCCCACCTGGTACTAGCAAGGTGTACCTAATAAAGTGGCCTGTGAGAGTAAATGTGTAAAGTTAGGGTTTAATATCTTTATAAAATTATGTTTCATCAGATGAATAGTTATTCCTGTTGTAAAAAAAAAACAAAAAACATTTAATCAAGTTACATTTGTCCATTTTGCATTAGGGTATTGGTTGATATAGTAATATTTAGAAAATGTTTAATGTTCTTTGTAGGAGAATGAACTTGTGTGTGTAGATTGTAACTGATCATAATGAAATGTCATATTTGTATTAAGTGACAACATTTCTTCTTACAGCCACACCAGTACAGCTACCCTTCGATCTTCATCTATGGCCATCGGGCTTCAGGGAAGAGTCATGTGATGCATGTTCTGCTGAAGGAACTTGAGGTGAGAGACATTTGCTGAAGTTTGTTACAGATGAAAGAGTTTGACTCAGTGTCTACTTCAGGCTCATATAAACCTGAAACAGATGCTGGTACTTTAGCCATGTAGAGCCTCCTTCGTCAGACCGCTGAAAGAGCGCTTAGTCCTTGAAAATATATCTTTTATTTTTAATAAATTTTATTGCAGCTCAGAGAAATCTCATTTCTCAGTGTGCACAAAGCTTTGTGTTTGTACTTTGAATGTGTGTGTAGGCTTATATTTCCTTTCTTGATTTAAAATGTATGAACAGAATCACAAGGTGTCTGTTTTAGATTCCTTCCCACCCTTTGCACCCACACTTTGAGCTTTTCCCCCTCGGGGAGACGTTATAGACAAGTAACAGCCACAGAAAATGTGCGCAGTAAGTCTTTCTTGCCGACTACAGTTAGAATGCTTAATGCATCACCTCATTATCAAATTACAGACATACGTACAGCTTTTTGTTTTTGTTGAATTTATGTTTTGGTTAATCAGGTTTTTTCTCGAGATGTTGCAACAAGTTATTATTATTTTCATTGTTTATAAAATGTTAGAAAAGGTAAAACCCAACACAACGTCCTCAAATGTTTTGTCCACAACCCAAATATATTAAATTCACTGTGATAGAAGAGTAAAGTACCTAGAAATGTGAATATATTGACATTTAAAAAGCTGGAATCAAGTATTAAAGATGTTTCAAATACTCAGAATCGATATGTATGGATAGATTGACATGTTTGACTCCTCCTATTGTAACAATAAAAAACAGCAGGGGAGATTTTTGACAGTTTCTGTACTTAATGCTTCACTGAGGACAGATTGCAAATGTTCAGTGTGCACCAAATACAAAGCAGAGAGCCAAGACAATATGTACTTAACAATATCAAACTGACTGTCTCTCATCATCCCTCCTCTCTGCAGCTTCCTCACACCACAGTCAGCTGTGTCGAATGTGTTTCAGTCGCGTTGCTATTTGAACAAGTGCTGCTGTCCTTCTTTGGCTGCGACGCCGCCTCGCTGCTCCCCCGCAGTCCCTCCCTGTCTGACTTTGTTCGCATCTACAGACAGCAGCGCTCCCAGTCTCCTGCCAAGCAGACGCGATACATTGTGAGTGCCGTGCACTTTATGCCCAGCCACGAAAAATCACTGCTCACTTGGAACATGGCATCACTGTAATCCATGCGACATCAAATAATTTATTCTTTGGCTGTGTCACTGAAATGTTTGTGTGATAATATGATTAGTGGTAATAACACATGCAAATAGATGCTGAAACAAAGCTGCAGATGCATCAGCCTGGAGAGAGTACATGTGATTTTCAGCCAGCACAGGAGCGCCTTTAATCTAGTATTTTGGAAAGTGAACTTGCAGCATATTAAGCAGTAATGTGCCGTGATAAAACAGCCATTCACTGCCTCTATAGTTTACTGAATATGGATGTTAAACAGTAAACTCAAATGTATATTTTCCAGGTGATTGAAAAAGCCGAGCTTCTGAGAGACACTGATGCCAATCTGCTCCCTGCTCTGCTGCGTCTCCAGGAACTGGTGAGAAAGTGCAGTGTGTTATCTATCAAGTGAGCCACTTTATTGTTGTAGCGCTGTGCGGATGATGAAGAGCAACTCAAGGAGCTTCTTTTGTGATGAATGACCTTGAGCAGAGTGTGTGGAGCGCTTTCATAGCGCTGTTAGGAGAGAAGAATGGTAAACACTCATGGCATTTTAATTAAAGACATCAAGAGTAAAAAGACCATTTGTGTTTTGTTCCTGTGAAAGCTGTTTGCTGGTGGGTTGTGAGTGTTTAGAGGAATCGGTCTTCTCAATGTCATGCCACTTCAGTGTGGCCACGCAGGAATCTGAAGTGATAATTAGGATGCGGATTTACACCTATGTGAAGGCTGACAGGATGTTGACAGGTTGTTGTGTCTCCAATATGTGTTATTACTAGTAGTAGTAGTAGTAGTAGTAGTATTGCATCCTCTATGCAAAAAGGTTAACATGACAGATTTACTGCCAAGTGTTAGAGTATATTTTATTATAGTAGCAGGAAGGCACAAGCAGAGGCCATAGTGTGTGTTACTTATGATTATGGCGATGCAGATATTTGCATATTTAAATTGACACTATGCAAGAATTGTTGGTTACTGTTTGTAAACAGTATTCCCAGTGAAAGTGACAGCCAGGCCCCGATAAGTCATTTGGAACAAGCTTTGTTTGCTTGGTGTTTTGCCTCGTTTTATTTGCATTTTACAGTGTGTGCATCTGTGATTTTCCTAGCTTCCTCTTTGATGCATGGTGCTTATGTTTTGGCACCTTTCTAAGTTCCAACCTCACCTGCGTGCTGTGCCCATAAATATCCGGACCACAGCAAAATAAGAAGAAAGTAAGAAAATACAGGACTAGACAATGATGAGCTAAAAAGAGATCTTGATAAAACTAAGCATTCACACCAGGATAGTCCGGGGAACTCGGTTCGATTGGGCGGGGAGTGCCGAAAAGTTTCACACCTTCATTTGGTTCGGTTCACGTTCACACTGCACTTTTTAATGCGGACAAAACCGCCTGGACAACGTCACGCAGTTACAACAGCTGCTAGTTTGGGGGCAGTATTGCCCAAAAGGACCACTGACCAGGAAGAAAGAAAGCAAGAGGAAGAAGAAAACCCAGCTCATCGATTGGCCAGGACCGAAAACGGAAATCCATCCTCTTCTGTCAAGGACCTTGATATATTGTTGTTGTAGTTTTGATCCGCCTACCGATTAAATCCGCATGCCTCCATCCTCTCCTTAAACAATTTCAAAACTGCTTCTTTCGGTTTGCGCTTTTGGCTTTCTTTGTTTTTTTACCCAAAATGCACTGTGCTCTACGTCACTTCGTTTCTTTGGTTCACTTCGTCTCTTTGGTTCACTTCGTCTCTTTGGTTCACTTTCTCTCTTTGGTTTGCTGGATATGGTGCGTTCGTTTTGTACTCGGAGGTCGGAAATTCCCAGTTCCCAGTCGGAAGTTTAAACTCGAACGTACCCTGAGATTAGATTTCCAACTCGGAAGCTTGGAGCAAACACATCAACCCTGACTTACGAATTCAAGATGGTTGCCGGTCACATACATAGTGAGTAAACACTCTGCTAAAGTACTGTTTATAGCAATTTTGTCTTGTTTGTTTTACATTAGGTCAGCCTCATCTGCGGCGTTCATCGGTTGGAGTGCATGATGGTTTTGAAGCTGTCTATACTCGGAAAGTGCAAGGGCAACAAAGGCTTTCTTGTGGGCGTCCATGTTTTTTTCCAACTTGTCCACCGTTGTCAACTAGAATGCAAAAACTGTTTTTCCCACTTCTGACCTCCGAGTACAAAACGAACACACCATTAGTCTGTTTGCATTCCCCACTGTAAGCACACCGCACCCGAGTTCACTTGCAAGTGAACCGAGACCCCCAGTTTTGGTCTGCACCAGAGTTTGAATGAGCGTTCACATCACTCCAAACGAATTGAACTATCCATGGGAGCGAACCAGGGTTCATTTAAAGTGGACCAAATAGCGGCAGTGTGAATGCGTCATAAGACAAAATCTATGCTTCAGTTTTGTTGACGAGATGTGAAGAAAATGTTTGTGGTCGACTATCAGACATTGAGAGCTGAGAATGGCTGTGCTTACAATTATTTTCAAATGCCGCATGAGCAACAGGCTGGTAAACTCCAGTAAAGTCTGTGCCAGGATGTTCCGCTAGCCAGCGAAAACACTCACACCAGAGCAGCGTCAGCCGTTGGTGCGAGCTGTGAGCTGTAATTCAGCCGTGTGTGTCTGACTGTAGATGGTGGAGCTGTTGAATAGATGTGTGGAGTTTGTAAGTTGCAGCGGTGGCTGTTAGCAGTTAGCTCCGCTTGTTAGCCACTGAATGGCAGTGGAGCAAGCAGCCACTGGCCGCCTGACTCCACTCAGTCCGCATTGTCTCAGGAAGGTTTATGGGTTGATGTTGTTAAACAGGCAGGTAGGAGGCGAGAAGAAGGAGATGGAAGTTTAGTTTTAATCACCAGCTCTGTGAGAGGACGTGAGTTTAAATCTCCAGTCATATAACCTCAATAAAAGTACAAAATCCTCACATTTAAACAACTGTTACTTGGGAATGTTTGATGGTTTTTGCTTCATAAATGACTTAAATGATTAATTAACTATCAAAATTGTCAACCGACTTATCAATCCAGCATTAAATGAAATACACAGAACATTAGACATAAATACATATAAAACATAAATTGAAAGAGACAGCAATGCCTGTAGCCATGGCGACATACTGTCACTGAGTCCACATTTACAAGCCACTGTTACATGACGTGTCTTTCTTCCTCTGTGTCCTCGTCAGGTTGAGGACAACGTGACCGTCATCCTGCTCAGTGAAATCGTCTGGGACAAGTTCAGACCAAACACCGGCTGTTTCGAGCCCCTTCTGCTCCATTTCCCCGACTACAGTAAAGGTATTATCGTTCATGCACTCGCACACGCTATATCAGCCAGTGTCATGAATAAACTCCCTCCACGCTGCATAATAATGACGTGCACTTGGCGAATGCGGTGTGAGATTTGTACCTGCGATTTTGTTCTAACACTTCAGGCAGCGATTGTGGAGGAACGTTGCATTATCAAACACCACTGTATAAAATCAGCACTTTACAGGGGGTGAATCGTTGTGTACGATATGTGAGACCAGACATTGCTTTTTATAATACCTCAGTGTCATTGGTGTTCTGTGTGTCTGTGTGTTCATGTATTTGAAGGTGAGCTACAGCAGATTTTGTCCCAGGACAGACATCCTTCATATTCCACTGAGTTTTACTCGTCCTACATCAACATCCTGCTGGGAGTCTTTTACTCGGTCTGTCGGGACCTCAGAGAGCTGCGCCACCTGGTCAGACACACAGACAACACACACATTCATAGCTCAGTAAAGATTTTTCATTGTTTTGATTTTCTTTCACTCTTTGATCATCGATTTCTCTTTATTCTCTTTTCAACCAGGCTGCCCTCAACTTCTCAAAGTTCTGCGAGCCATTAGCAGAAGGAAAAGGTAAAGCACACGGAGGCGTATTCATTCATCTGACAGCTGATCAATATTTAAAGATACCTTATTTCTCCCTTTTCTTTGTGTTTATTTGAAGAGAGAGCTCTCTATCATGTTGAAATGCCCTTAAGCTGTTTTAACGTTTTAATAGTTATTTCTTTAAAATTGCGTTATTGATTTTTTTTTTTTTTTGGCCAACTGGGGCGAAGCTTTGAACACAGTGTTGACATATTATCTCCATATAAAGCTGGTGAATGTGAATGTGTTAGCAAACTTATATACACATCCTCCATACACATAGCAACATAAGTTGGCCGATCACAGTTCTTACATTCCTCGTGTGGTTACCTGGTAGGAGGGGCACGTCAGAAACAGCGCAGGTACAGCAAAACCCCTAAATACAGAAGTGTAAATGAACCTTAAGATGAAAAAGTGCTGTTCTTGTAGCTCTGTTTTGGTCCCCTCTTGGTCTGGTGTGACAAAAATATCTAGATCTTTAGCTGCTGGGTGATCAGCTTCCATCTCGGCTAGTCGCTAACTTTGTGTGTGTGCCAGTTAGGGTTCGGTACTTTTCACTTTTACACCGATACTGTTACCAGGGGTGCTGGAGTGGTCATGGGAGTTTGCCCATCCAGTCTACATGTGCTTTGTGGATTTGGAGAAGGCTTACGACAGTGAAACCGCTGGATTGCCCCCTTCGGGTTGGGGGTAGGTTACTGCCCCAAGCGAGGGAGCCCAGGTATCTCGGGGTCCTGTTCATGAGTGAGGGTAGAATGGAGCTTCTGCAGTGATGAGGGCGCGGATGCGGCCTGTCATGGTGATCAGGAAGCTGAACCTGAAGGCGAAGCTTTCGATTTACTGGTCCATCTACACCCCAACCCTCACCTATGGTCATGAGCTCTGGGTAGTGACCGACAGAATGGGATCACGGATGCAAGCGGCCGATATAAGTTTCCTCCGTGGGGTGGCTGGGTTCAGCCTTAGAGATGGGGTGAGGAAGTTGGACATCTGGAAAGAGCTCGGAGGAGAGCTGCCGCTCACATTAGAGGTGTAAGACCCAGACCCAGAACACACTGGAGGAATTACATATCTCATCTGGCGTGGGAACACCTTGGGGTACCCCAGGAGGAGCTGGAAAGCGTTCAAGGTTTCCAGTATACGTGTTGACTCGGCCTGAGACTCGGCAGAGTCTGGTGATAACTCTCTATGGGTTCATTACTACAACCTTCATTACATCTTATACATTATACAGTCATTTAATCCATTTGTCCTTCCTGTTTACATTCCTTTATTAATAAGCAAACCTTGAACTCGTCATATGCTGTAACTGTGTTTTTACAACAGTACTGCTGTGTTTTACGTCCTCAGTGAAAGAGACTGACACACACAAGCTGTGGAGAAACATCGAACCCCATCTGAAAAAAGCCATGCAGACTGTTTACCTGCGAGAAGTGTCCAGGTCTGTGTCCCTTACATCAGCCTGCTAATGAACCGTGTCACTTTTGATCTAACCACTCATTCTAGTAGTTCTGCTTGTTTACTGCCATCTGGCAAACAACACGATCAAGCGTGATTACTGAGCGCTGTGTTTTATTGTCATAGTTATTGTCCTCTCCTGTCTCTGTTCAGCCTTCAGTGGGAGCAGATGCAGCAAATGGAGGAGAAGGAGAACGGAGCCGTGAGAGGTACCAACACACACTGAGCGCTGTGGCACTGTGACGTTTGCAGAGCAGATGTTAAACTGTAAAACAGCTGATAGGGTGCAGTGACACCCTGGATTCATGCTAAAATTGTGACTTATTTTTAACAGCATATCTGTGCATCACACCAAATATAAATCACATTATCACCAAATCTCTGGGTTGCGCTGAACATCATGATGTTCTGTGTGAAAGTGTATTTAGTTTTCTGGATATACGGTGCATCTGACACGTTGCATTTATTTCCCCTCAGGTTTATCTGCTCACACTCATGTTGAACTGCCTTATTACTCCAAGTTCCTGCTGATCGCTGCCTACCTGGCATCCTACAACCCTGCCCGCACAGATAAACGCTTCTTTGTAAAGGTACAGGAATTTTATCTGACAAGGTGTGAGAATCTCCCGTTAATTTATGCCTCTGTAGTTCTTTCTTATTGGAATCAAGAGTCTGAGGATAGACAGTATTGTGTGTTGTACATATTGTAAAGCCCTCTGAGGCAGGTTGGTTATTTGTGATTCATGCAGATTAAATTGTTTTGTCTTGTGTGGATTGATAAGTTTGACATGCCTTTGTTTCCTCCCCACAGCACCATGGTAAAATAAGGAAAACAAACTTCTTGAAGAAAAATGAAAAGGTGATTATCTTAACATCAACACAGGCTTTGACTCACAGGTTTTAGATATAACCTCTTATTTTAGTATCAATATATTCTGTCTCTTTTGCTAGACAAGTAACCACCTTCTGGGACCAAAGCCGTTTCCTCTGGACCGCCTGCTCGCCATTTTCTACAGCGTGGTGGACAGCAGAGTCACCCCCACTGCCAGCATCTTCTCCCAGGTCAGCGTCCAATCATATTTACGCTACAACCACACGTATACATTTTTGTTTGAAAACACATAAATATTGCTGTGTTAACACCTAGCGTCCACACTACTTCGGCATTTTGGAATCCCTAAAATGGAGACCTTTGACAACACTGCTGACCCTATTTTAGTTTGTAAACTCCACGGTTGTGTTTTAGTCTGGATTGGTGGAAACAGAGACTTTGGAAACGATGCTTACTGATTGGGTCTTATCAGTCACAACGGATCGAGCCCACAGCAGCAGAAGTGCTTGGCTGTTGAGCAGCACTTGTTGGTGGACTTGCTGCAGTTTTGACCCAGATTGTCATGCTCTCAGTGTAGTCGCTGGGATGTTTGTAGTATTTCTCATCCTGGTCGGCACCAACTGACGCCATATTTTGCAGACCGTCTTTGTCCGTGCGTCGTCACCTTTCAAGTAGCCAAACCACTTTCAAATTACTGACATTGTGTAACCTTTTTTAGCCACAATTCCGTGTGTTTTTGAGGATAATGGAAGCTCTTCTTCAGCTTCACTGATGCTTTGCTCCTCACTTCCATTCATTTGCCCCTTTTTTCATTATGTCCACGCTACTTTCAATTCCTCTTCACCTAAAAATGGGCGTGTACAATGACGCGCATCACTTAACACTGCAGACTGACTGACAGCGGTGTGTTAACTTCTGCTGCTTGACAAGCTGTTTGGATTTATCTGGGTCTGTCCATATCAAGTAAAAATGACTATAGTTTATCATCATCATCAACATACATTTTATTGTGATCCTGATTCTAAATAGTTTTATCACCCAGCTCTACCGCCCATCATCTACTGTAGGTAATACACTGACCATGCATATGCACCTGACACAACCTCTCTTCAAAAGATCTGAACTGTGCTTTTTTGTGGATAGTCTGAGATTACTAGACTAATAAAATAAAGATGAACGATGTCAGCACAACACTTAAATTATCCATCCAAAACTTCAGTAGTTTGGATGGCTCAAACTCAATAATTGTCTGTATACATGCCTCTTACTGCTTTTTCAACATGACCGGTTCTGTTAGAGTTAAACTGAGCTCTGAAGTGCTTTAATTTTGTCCTTCATTTAGTCCTGTGGCGCTTGTAATCTTTCCAGTGATTGTGGCTCCCAAACATAGCTGCAGGAAGTGTAATGGGTCTGTAAAGTGGCTTCTACCGAAGATAAAAAAATATTTAATACATGCTTTTTCCCCATTTTCCAGATAAGCAAATGAAAGAGAATGGACACTATGATAATAAGGGTTTTAAATGACATTTTTTCCATTACTATGTGCTAATGGCACACTGTTTTGTGTTAAACCAAGCCTAATGACCACAGTGCCTCTGATGACAGTTTTCTATCCATATGGTCATGAGTTGCGGGATCCGTGGCCAAATGCTGATCTATTTATGGCCCTGAGCATGAAATGGTTTTAGGAAATTAGCCCCGACCCATATCTGTGCAACTGGCTCTCTCTATCGCTTAGTGCCACACATCAAAGTGAGGAAAAGCTGTGTTTAAAGAAGTGGAACAGAGAGTCATTTCATGTTTCCCCTCTGTTCTCCATTTAGATCTCGTCTCTGGTGACCCTGCAGCTGTTGACTCAGGTCAGCCACGACGACCAGCTCGACGCCCCCAAGTACAAATGTGCCGTTTCTATGGACTTCATCTGTGCCATCTCCAGGTGTGTGTGTGTGTGTGTGTGTGTGAATATGACTGAGGCTAAAGCCCAATTATTCAAGTGACTTGACCTTTTTTGTTAGTAATAGTGTGTTTTGTGTGATTTATCTTCCAGGACGGTGAATTTTGAAATTGTCAAGTACCTTTATGACTTCCTGTGAGGCTGCTGAGAACAAAGGAGAGATGACACACAGTGACTGTAAGACAAAAGGGGGATTTATACATTTAGAGATAAGCAGAATGAGGAGCTCAGACCATTGTAGGAAATTTTGTGGAGGAAAATTCATCCAATTATGTTGCTGCCCCCTTGTGGTTGATGAATGAGATTATGTATGTCTTGTAAAGTCTCTCAGAATGTGAAAAAAAAACAACTGTCCATGTTGAATATTTGCATTTGTATAAAATAAATGCCATATTGGCAATTTTGCTTTACATTTGTTTTGTTCAAAACCTCTTATAAGTTATCTAAATCCAAAGAGTCTCACTGTAGTCGGGAAATTTCTTTTATTTTTTTACTATAGCACCCAGCCTGTCTGTAATATAGGTCATCCTGTTTAAAATAATGGGGTAAAACAAGATGAAAACGATGCAAGTTGAGCATGTTTGCCTGACACAGAGCAACCTGGCATCATGCAGGTGAATCATCGTCCTTGCTCAAAGGGAGGATTTTGTTTCCGTGGTGTGTCACCTTTGTTTATGTGGTTGTATGAGGCTGTACACTGACCTCATAGGATACTAGATTCTGTAATGGAGAACATTAACAAGCTTTTATAAAGGTTCATTGTGTTACAGGTCCTCCTTTAACTGTAACCTTTCATCTAAAATACATTAGTGGTTCCTAACTGTCAAAACAAACCACTGTCAGTGTGTGACTCCCTGCAACTGGTTGTATACGTCTGCCAGTTGTTTGTATTGTTATATTTAACAAAGCCCGTCCTAGCTCATGGTAAACATCTAGTCTTTCTAAAAGATGGTTTATGATATTGTACAACTCAGACGCTCACTCGTTTTTTATTTCTAAACAAGCAGTTTTTTAATATAGAAATGAAATCAAAATGCAGTCAGACAGGGAAAGACAGAGATACTGCACTGATGTTGAGTGACAGACCTGTCTAGGTGTCATTCTCTTCCATAAATGCTGATTTAATACTTCTCCACTCAGCTATGTCTTGGGAGGCTTTTGGTTTCATTATTTCTCATGTCAACTGTTGTACTGTTGGATACAGGAACAAACCCCTTTTGTTCTGGCTGCATGTTCAACACACTTGTTAAAGTAAAATATTAACCATAGTCTGGTTGCTAGTACAGCCGCGGACAGTGCACAAAGTGCCAGAGCTCTGCCAAGACGCTAATCAATTCATTCATTTTCAGTAACTGTTCATCCTGTTGGGGTTGTGGGGGGCTGGAGCCTATCACAACAGTCACTGGGCAAGAGGCACAGTACACCCTGGACAGGTCCCCAGACTATCATAGGGCTGACACATAGAGACAGACAACCATTCACACCTACAGGCAATTTAGAGTCACCAATTAACCTGCATGTCTTTGGACTGTGGGAGGAAGCCGGAGTACCCAGAGAAAACCCACACTGACACAGGGAGAACATGCAAACCGAATTTCTTGGCGTTTGAGCCACAGATTCCTGATGATTTTGCTGACCCTTTGCAGCTTTTTTTGACGTTTGAGTGTCCAAGTGCTTTCACTGACCCATCCCTGGTTTTCCAGCAGATTTCGTGCCACCAAACATGGACGTTTTAACCAAAACATGATCTTTTCTTAACCAGAAGCAAGAGATTCCTGTGCTGTACTTAACCACATACATTCATTGAGAAATTTAAAGTTTCAACATATCTGCTACAAGATAATGTACGAATGTAACGTATCCATGGTTTGCAAAAACATACAATACAAATTTTTTTACGGCAATCTGGTTGTCTAATTGCAGGGAATGCGTATTTTCTGGTGGAACGGGACTAAGGAGCAATATAAGTGTGTTTCTGGGATAACAGACTGTCTGAGAAATAAGTTCTGGTCCACTGGGACATTTTTTGGACCAACATGGCTTCATATCTTTGGGGCATTGGAACAATTGGCTGTCCCCTCATCAAGTGATGTTGGAAAACATGTTTAGCATTTTGATGCTTTAGTGACCCTAAAACTCTTGGTTGCATTTTGACAAGAAGCCAAATCGCAGAGGAAAATAGCCATTCCCAAAACTATCTGTATACATGTAGACAGGGCCAACGTAAAATGTTTCCAACAGATCTCTGGGTTGTGCTTCAGAGATAATTGAAATTTTAAAATTCAATCCAATTGATCCAATTTTTGGGCTGTCAGACGCAGAATTGAAATGTATGTCTAAACACTTCCTGAGATTTTATTTGCAGTTTTTATGGCGACCAGCAGGCTGGACTGAAGCCTGCAGCACATTGATATCCAGTACATTAAATGGAGACATCACACAGCACACTTAAATTATTAGTTTTTATTTTACAAATAAGCAAAAGCTGAACAAACACACACATTTGGGTGTGCTCTAACAGAAGGCACCAGTCTAGGTAGCCAGCAAACATAATCTATATCTGTATTTATTCTGCATATTCAGCCAATGAAACACCCACACACCACCAGCCAGTGTTTTGCTTTCTGCTTCAACTTATTTTAAACATTTAAAAAAAGGTTATGAACATTATTTACAAAAGGTAAACATTTGAGAATCTGCACACTGCTAAATGTCTTCAGACACTTTCACCTGCTCCTGTATTTTACAGCCTCTGACTTAATCAAATTATCATGGATGCTGAGCACACTGCAGAGTCAGAGCTTCCTCCTGTAAACCCCACAGGCAAGAATGGGTAAAAACAGATTGAAGTATTTGGATGCAGAGCAGCTCAGACCCAGAGAAAAAACACATTTGGGGAGCATTGAGTGCATATAATTGCCACTCTGCTCCACTATCTCTCTCTTTTATCCCGCAGGGTATCTGTGGACCGTCTGAGAGATCATCCTTTGTGCCAAGGTGGCCTTGGGAGAGCTGTGCATCGATAAACAAGGACAATGACCAGTTTGCAAAGGTTGACTGAGTCATCCAGATGCATTTAAAGTGCATATGTGTCGCTCTTTGAGAGATTAAAAACAAGACATGACAGTGTTTGCAGTGCACTGGCATTTATATTCAGCTGGATTCAATCTTAATAGAAATCTCAGTCTATAAATGACGTTTTTGCCGGAGGCCGTGTACCGAGGCTCTCGGGTTCAATCATGAATGAGGATGAGGTAGTGTGGACGGGCAGATCCTAAACGCTGTGCCTCCTGTTGTGGATCATCGCCACGATGTGGGAGAGGTCCAGACTCTTCATCATCACCTCCATGAAATCTTCATCGCTGCGAGCGCCTTCCACAAATTCCTCCAAGGACAGCTCGCCTGTTGGAGGAGAAAGATTACATTTAAAGACATTAAATACATATATTTTTTTCTCACATTGAAGGGCGCGTCCATCTGTGTTCTCTTGAGTTTCTCAAAACAAAATGCCCACTCAACTGTTAGCAAAAAGCAGTGACGTATGTGGGAGCAGCAATCGCTGGTAATAATGATAATTAATCAAAGGGTTAGGTTGAAATTTTTTGAAGTGGGGTTGTCTGAGGTACTTCTCCACGGTCAGTGTCATATTTTCAGCACTCCTGAACCTGAAGCCATTATATTGCTGTCTTTAAAGCAACCAGACTCTTTTGACACAAGCGGTAATTTTACCTCGCAGAACACGGGAGTTGTTGGTCTACCGCTGCCTCAATCAGTTAGTTTGTGTGATTGTTCGACTTTTGGATCAGAGTTAACGTGAAGTCCACAGCAGAACACTGCTTAGTTTCAAGGATCGCTAATGCACAATATTCAAAGAAAGTTTGGCTCAGTCACGAATAGGCACAAAAGGCGCGCTGGGGGATTCATATGTAGCAACGTCATCATGCAGAAACCTATGTTAGGTGGTGCCATGCCATTGTTTCGACGGGCCAGAATTCTGAAGCCCCATATATCTGAAAAATTTCTCCGACAGCCCTTTATCCACAAACCAAATGCCCATAGCTTCAAAGTCCCATTTCTCCCCGCAGTAAGTTTCAGTTTCCCAGGGGCGTTTGAGCCACAGATCCCTGGTGATTTTACTGACCCTTTGCCGAATTTCTTGGCGTTTGATCCACAGATCCGTGATGTTTTTACTGACCCTTTGCCGAATTTCTTGGCGTTTGATCCACAGATCCCTGGTGTTTTTACTGACCCTTTGCCGAATTTCTTGGCGTTTGATCCACAGATCCCTGGTGTTTTTACTGACCCTTTGCCGAATTTCTTGGCGTTTGATCCACAGATCCCTGGTGTTTTTACTGACCCTTTGCCGAATTTCTTGGCGTTTGATCCACAGATCCCTGGTGTTTTTACTGACCCTTTGCCGAATTTCTTGGCGTTTGATCCACAGATCCCTGGTGTTTATATCGACCCTTTGTCGAATTTCTTGGCGTTTGATCCACAGATCCCTGGTGTTTATATCGACCCTTTGTCGAATTTCTTGGCGTTTGATCCACAGATCCCTGGTGTTTATATCGACCCTTTGTCGAATTTCTTGGCGTTTGATCCACAGATCCCTGGTGTTTATATCGACCCTTTGTCGAATTTCTTGGCGTTTGATCCACAGATCCCTGGTGTTTTTACTGACCCTTTGCGGCGTTTGAGCCACAGATCCCTGGTGTTTTTACTGACCCTTTGCCGAATTTCTTGGCGTTTGATCCACAGATCCCTGGTGTTTATATCGACCCTTTGCTGAATTTCTTGGCGTTTGATCCACAGATCCCTGGTGTTTATATCGACCCTTTGCTGAATTTCTTGGCGTTTGATCCACAGATCCCTGGTGTTTTTACTGACCCTTTGCCGAATTTCTTGGCGTTTGAGCCACAGATCCCTGGTGTTTACATCGACCCTTTGCGGCGTTTGAGCCACAGATCCCTGGTGTTTATATCGACCCTTTGCGGCGTTTGAGCCACAGATCCCTGGTGTTTTTATTGGCCCTTTGCTGAATTTCTTGGCGTTTGAGCCACAGATCCCTGGTGTTTATATCGACCCTTTGCGGTGTTTGAGCCACAGATCCCTGGTGTTTATATCGACCCTTTGCGGTGTTTGAGCCACAGATCCCTGGTGTTCATATCGACCCTTTGCGGTGTTTGAGCCACAGATCCCTGGTGTTTATATCGACCCTTTGCGGCGTTTGAGCCACAGATCCCTGGTGTTTATATCGACCCTTTGCGGCGTTTGAGCCACAGATCCCTGGTGTTTATATCGACCCTTTGCGGCGTTTGAGCCACAGATCCCTGGTGTTTATATCGACCCTTTGCGGCGTTTGAGCCACAGATCCCTGGTGTTTTTATTGGCCCTTTGCTGAATTTCTTGGCGTTTGAGCCACAGATCCCTGGTGTTTATATCGACCCTTTGTAGTGTTTGAGCCACAGATCCCTGGTGTTCATATCGACCCTTTGCGGTGTTTGAGCCACAGATCCCTGGTGTTCATATCGACCCTTTGCGGTGTTTGAGCCACAGATCCCTGGTGTTTATATCGACCCTTTGCGGCGTTTGAGCCACAGATCCCTGGTGTTTATATCGACCCTTTGCGGTGTTTGAGTCACAGATCCCTGGTGTTTTTATTGGCCCTTTGCTGAATTTCTTGGCGTTTGAGCCACAGATCCCTGGTGTTTATATCGACCCTTTGCGGTGTTTGAGCCACAGATCCCTGGTGTTTATATCGACCCTTTGCGGTGTTTGAGTCACAGATCCCTGGTGTTTTTATTGGCCTTTTGCTGAATTTCTTGGCGTTTGAGCCACAGATCCCTGGTGTTTATATCGACCCTTTGCGGCGTTTGAGCCACAGATCCCTGGTGTTTATATCGACCCTTTGCGGCGTTTGAGCCACAGATCCCTGGTGTTTATATCGACCCTTTGCGGTGTTTGAGCCACAGATCCCTGGCGTTTTTATTGGCCCTTTGCTGAATTTCTTGGCGTTTGAGCCACAGATCCCTGGTGATTTTTACTGACCCTTTGCAGCTTTTTCTGACGTTTGGGTGTGTTGACTGACCCATCCCTGCTTTTCCAGCAGATTTTGTGCCACCAAACATGGACGTTTTAACCAAAACATGATCTTTTCTTAACCAGAAGCAAGAGATTCCTGTGCTGTACTTAACCACACATCTATTCATTGAGAAATGTGAAGTTTCAGCATATCTGCTACAAGATAATGTACAAATGTAATGTATCCATGGTTTGCAAAAACGTACAATACAATTTTTTTTACGGCAATCTGGTTGTCTAATTGCAGGGAATGCGTATTTTCTGGTGGAACGGGACTAAGGAGCAATAGAGGTGTGTTTTTGGGATAACAGGCTGTCTGAGAAATTAAGTTCTGGTCCACTGGGACATTTTTCGGACCAACATGGCTTCAGATCTTTGGGGCATTGGAACAATTGGCTGTCTACCATCAGGTGATGTTGGAAAACATGTTTAGCATTTTGATGCTAAAACATACATACTAAGACAAAAATTTTAATGTTCAGAATTGAATACACAGGGAACTGTACTGGAAAGCTACAGGGTGGTATAAAACCTTGAAAAAAATGGACCCGCACTTTAAGTGTGGTTTACAAGAGCACTATACCCATTTAGTTGGCATTGCACTTCTCTGTATACCATTGTAACGCTCATGGACATTTTAAAGGTCTTTACTTAAAAATTAAATTAGCATCTTGTTATTATGTTCAACAGCCACTTTGAGAATCTCTTCTCATTGTGCTTGTTGTGTTCCCTGACTCATGACAGCACTGGAGCTGATGAATGTCCAAACACTGTCCACCCACAATCGATTCCTCTCTAAATCTTGCTATACAGTGCCAGAACACACTCACCGTCTCCGTTTATATCAATCCTGTCAAACACGCGGTTGGTGAAATCCTCAGCAGATCCCTCCTGGTTCTCACTCCCATTGATTGCACGGATGGCCTGCGGGAACAGAATAAAATCAGCATGAGACCAGGACTTGCTGTAAAGTCCACAGTTGCAGATGCATAATAGAAACTGTACCTTTATGATGTTGAGGAGCTCATGTCGGTCAATGCAGCCGTTGCCATCCACATCATAAAGCTTGAAATACCAGCGCAGCTTGTGCTCCATCTTTCCTCTCATCACCAGACTGAGAGCAGCCACATACTCCATGAAGTCTATGTAGCCGTCCTGGAAAAAAAAAAGTGTCAAACATCAATAAATTATTATGCATGACCGTCTTTTTTCAGTGATGAATCAGTCGCTCGTTTGAATGAGATCCCCCTCATCTCAACTCCAAAAGCTATCTGTGTGAAACAAAGTGTGCCAGGACGGAGGATTATCTCCAGGGACGGTCTGAACACGGGCAACAATCTTAGCATCAAAGCATTTGTCTCAAAGATAATCTCACTGTTTAAATCATGCAGAAAGATTAGCACCAGGGACTAAATATAGCCTGTCAGACAGAGAGATCCTGCGATGACCCCGTCGCACGCTCTGAGACACTCTTAATTAAAACTGATTTGAGGGTTACAAGGGGAGCATATTTATGTTCCCAGGGTCCTGTGTTCCTCGGCTTAATGCCCTCTTAATGTGGAACATTAAGGGGACATTTCACAGGGTTTATGTTGTCAGGAACGTATGTTTCCCTGTAGGTCAAATCACCAACAGCTTATAGCTTACTTATGTTGTTCTCCTTGACACCTTCGCCCTCAAAATTTAAAGGCAAGACAGTTTTTTTTCCAGCACAGTGGCAGGACTGATATATACCATTTAAACTGCATTTGAAATGTCCATATCCTTTCATTCATGTGCAGTTTGAACCTTGAAGATGAGAGTTTGCATCAACAAAGGACCTTGAGATGAATGTCGAGATGACCCCGGTACAAGCTTGTTGCTCGGAGATCCCTGCATTGTTTATGTTTGAACATAAATGATACAGATGTTTTTCAGTTTAGGCAACATGTTGAAGTTTTAAGAACATTTCTGCTCTTGATCCAACTTTAGTTATAACCCCAACAAACTTCTGAAGTCAAGCAGCAGACCATCTAACTCAAATGTTTTTATCCGTTTGAATGCTTAAGTAGTTAGTCAGTTAATCAGTTAGTCAAATTTTGATCACAAAGTAATTGTTAAAATAATTTTTCAGGCAAAAGGGCCCCAAATTAACCGGTTTGTATGAAGGGATGATGAACAGAAAAAGATCCTGTAAGTCATTATGAGTAATGATTTAGTATCTTAAAACAATGGGGAAAAAAACAATGGGAAACTCTCTCATAATGACCTCCTTATCTTGAAATATTAGCATTGTAAAATAATGACTTAATAACACAATATCTTAAACTAGGTTTCTTAAAATAACAGCTCAGTTTCTTAAAATAATGTGAGGTTTCTTCAAACTAATTAATAACTATGGCAAAACAATGGGAAACTTTCTCAAAATGATGACATTATGACATGAAATTCACATCTCAAAATAGGCCTCAGTCAAAATATTGAGAAAACTATTTTTCGATATTAAGACAATAACTTTTTTCATCACACTGGTGGAAATTAGCTCCCATTGCCTCAAATGTGAGGAATTGAAACCCTGCAATTTATCAAAGGTATCAACTTAATAACTTTTTTTCTGGACTGATTCAAATTAAAAATGTCACCCTGAGCTGTGATGGGCATTTTTCATCATGTTTACACTCCATTTAGAAACAAGTAATGAGTGAATGAGTGAATTATTAGTGACAACCCTTATCTGTTTCCCAAATTATTACCCCTTAAAGATTTGGAGCAATTAGTCTATCGAAAGAAAATAAATCTGAAACATTTATTAACCAAATTGCCAAAAAGCTACAGCTCCAGCATCTCCAAAGAGAGGATTTTAAAACAAATTATAACTGTAATTGAAATATCTTTGCATTTTATACTGCTGGTCAGACAAAGCAGGCAATGTGAGGACATCACTTTGGACACATGGAAATAGGTATGCTTATTTTTTAGTATTTATGAGCACTGTGGACATCTTCCACTATTTTATACACCCTAAAATTAATTGAATAAATAATTGAAAGATTAATCAAAATGAAATTGTTAGTTGCAGCCTTATTTGTAAATATAATTGCAAATATATTTTGACCTCAGTTGACCTCCATACAATTGGTTTTCCAGTACTATTGTGAACCATAGCGAGGTAACAAAAAAAGAGTACCTAATAAGCACATAATATGAATCAATGGACAATTTCTTTTCTTTAGTTTTAAAGGGTGAAGTAAATAATTTGAAAATACAATAATTTCAAGGGAACACATTTTAAACATTTAAAAACAAAGAAACAGGCCTCCCTACTGATGTTAAATGTATTAAACAGGCGTGCAATATTAATTATGTCATAAAAATAAGTTGTTACAATGTGAGAAGCCAGAAAGAAACATTTAAGTTGTTCTACTCATGTCAAAAAGGTCTTTATGTTTCTATGGTGTTGACTTTGTGTCCGTTATTTCTCTTTTTAAAGTGATTAAAAATAAAATAATAAAACATGGCACATATTAGAAATCACAAGAACCATCAGACTCTGCCAGCTTAATTTGAATTTACCCTTGCAGGTAAAAAAAAAAGAAGCATCATCTCACCTTGTTCATATCAAAGGTGCGGAACATCTGCTCTATGTAGGCGTTGGCCTCGGGGTCCAGCCCTCGCAGCCCGAAGAACTGCTTGAACTCGTGCAGGGTGAGCTGACCTGAAGGGCACTCCGTCATGAACTTCTTGTACCACAGGTGCATCTCCACCGCCTGCAGGTCATCCACGGTGCTTCCTGTTGAGTTACCCATGTCTTCCTGACACCTGAGTGTGTAGACGTTAGATAGCCAGAGCCTCTCTGCAGCCGCTCAGCAAACCTCTCAGCCCAATTGGTCTACTGTGAAGCGGAGGTTATCCCTCTTCACAGTCACACAACAACGGGACTTAGGGTGAGAGGAGCAGCAGGCGGGGGCCTTTTGTAGCTGCCTGTGTTTGGGGATCAGACGGCGGTGCACTCCCCTCTGTGTCCTCCTTGGGTTTAATCACTGGCTGTAATCCAGGGGAACATGCAGATGATCAGCATAATCGCCACGTTAAAGGACATGTTCACCACGAGAAGTGCTGACGGACACAATGCAGCTCTCATCCGTCATGTGTGTTCGTCCTCCACAGTCATGCATCTGAACTGATGACTCAAGTGTGAGTGGTGCAGCTGTTGATGAAGACTGTGCACACAACAAAACACACCACCCTCAGCAGATCCATCATCACAGCTCAGACAGGCAGCTTATTGTAGAGGCATTCTTTCGGACGGCGGTGCAGTGGTTGGTGTTATTGTATCTAAGCAAGAGGGTTCTGGGTTTGAATTCACCATGCCGGATGTCAGTGTGGGTACTCCAGCTTCCTCCAAATGTCTGAAGACAGGTGTTCCTATTGGCTGTTCTACTAATGCAGATGCGTGCATACGTCGTTTCGGTGAAAACCTGATTCATGGTGAAGAGTCCTGCAGGGAAAGTTGCTATTTCAGTATTGACAACAACTACAAGGTTACAAGGTCACATTCATGTAGCTAACGTTGGTGAAAGCCTCAAATTACAGTGTGTCAGACAGGCCTACAAGGCAGAGGTCCAGGGGCTCAAAGTCTAAGGGGGCCCTCCTGGCCCTCACCGGCAAAATGTCACTCAAATGAACTTGTACTGACCAGGGAGAGACTCAATATGACCAAAAAGAGATGCAAAGAAAATGCAAAAAGAAGGGTTTTCCTGAGGCACAAAGAAGGCGCCACGCAGCAGTGCAGCGGCTTCCCAGCTACCAGCGACTGGCGTATAACGACCTCACGTTGCTCACCAACACAGCCAGCATCATGAGGAAGGCGTCCATCACTGTTTGGTACGGGAACTGCTCTGCGGCTGACAGGAAGGCGCTGCAACATGTGGTTAAATCTGCCTCCCTTTCTTGGAGGACTTTTTTGGTCAGCAGGTGCAGAAGCAGAGCGTCATGTGTCATGAAGGACTCCGCCCAACCAGCACACTACCTGTTCACCTCCCTCCCCTCAGGCAGAAGGCTGCGCAGCCTCAAAGCACAAACAAGGCTAAAGTGTAGCTTCGTCCCAGGGGCTCATGAACTCTCTGGTCTAAGTCTGTCCTATCCCCATTTATTATGGGTCTATCTCTATGTTATTTATTCTGTACGCTGCCGGACCTGGGTGACAAACATGTTCCTCTATGTTCTTTGACAATAAACTGAACCATGAACACAAAGAGACATAAAACCACACCAAAAAAAAGCATTACGACTACAAAGACATGCAAAACAACGACACAAGGAGAGGTGTGTGTGTGTGTGTGTGTGTGTGTGTGTGTGTGTGTGTGTGTGTGGGGGGGGGGGGGGGTGGTGGTTTACATACAGTACCCAGGGGCCCACTGTATCATGATGCGGCCATGCCTTCGCCTCACTCCCCGCCACTGCAGATCACCTCACCAGGAAGAGAGCAGGCAGCAGGTGCAGCAACCTGAGTCCAGCCAGTGAAACCCTAGCTCCGGAGGATCGGACAGCCCAAGCTTCTGGCTGAATTCGAGTTGCTATAGCCACCAACCGAAGGTCCATCTCCTGAGCTGCTGCCTGCTCTCCTCCTGGGGAAGCAGTCCACAGTGGCGGGAAGTGAGTTGTGTAATTCTTGTCTCATTTGTGGTCTGATAAACAGTAGGGCTGCAACAATTAGTCGACTAATTGATGACTACTCCACTATTAAAAGAAGGCAAATCAGTTTGAGTCATTTTTCATAGTAAAGTACTATAAAAGTACCCCAAAATACTCTTATTGCAGCTTCTTACGTTTAAATATTGGTAGCTTTACACACTCTCCCATGACAGTGAACTAAAACCCTTTGCCGTGAGTACGAAACAAGACATTAGATGACATAATTTTGGGGTTTGGGAGAGACAGACTGATATTTTTCAACATTTTAATATGTTTTTTGATAAAATTATTAGTCGACTATTCGAAGAAATCGACAGATTAGTCGACAATGAAAATAATCGTTAGTTGCAGCCCTACTGAACAGAGACAGAGTGGGGCAAGGAGGGGCTGAGTGAATGCACTGTGAGCCGCTCTGCAATGAAATACCATTAAATAAATACATGTATGAGAAACACTGGGTTACTGTGTGATGTGGGTGCATATGCCTGTGGTCGTCTTGTGGGAGGGGCTTAGGGCAAAGAGGGAGGAGCTGCAGGAGGAGGGTGTGTTTTTAATGATGCCTTTTTTTTAGGCTTTTCCAAACTTCTCCTGACCCCAGCTTCAATAAAATAAATAAATGTTTAGTAGCTTGTGTTTCTGCAAATAACACATAGAATGCGAAACATTATTTGGTAGAGAATTTTACTTGGATACCACAGTTTAAAACCAAGAGGGCATGACCCATGGCTGACTGGTACAGTCACTTAAACATTACAGTTTGAATCTGTGAAATTAAAATAACAAAACACCACAAAATGCATTTTTGATCTCAATGCCGATACCAGAAACAAGGAAAAATAATAGTTCATTCATGTCTTAGTGCTTTTGTACGAAATGAAGTCCCAAGTCTAAATGGGGCCCAAATATCTTCACAATCATATTTGAAAGCAATATTGTATTAGTGGTATTCTTCAGCAGCTATAAGTGCATTCTTCAACTTCTTTTATAAGTAAAAAAAAAGAAAGACAAATAACATTTATATACATGTTAGTGTTTGAACTAAAGTTAATATGAACTATGGATTGAAATATACGCATTAATACAAAAGTAAAAATAAAAGCTTCATTAATAAGTGCAGCTGCGGGTCATTTTTCATTTTGTCACTTCTCACATCAAAATTCCAGGATTTGTTTATCTCACATTAGTTGCCTCTGGAGTACATTCACAACGGAGCATTAGTGTTTCTTACTGGCCGTAAAGCAAAACAGAAGTTTCAGATCATCACAGGAAAACTACAGGAAGCAACATCTCCACGGGTCAACCGGTGTAGCCAGAGCGCTGAGTCATTGTTCATGCCTCCATTTTCATTCACGCCACATAAGGATCGGCCTGCTCTCCAAAAAAAACCAAAACAAAACAAAACAACAGATGCTGCAGCAAAATGAAATATGGTGTACGCTTCAGACAGGCACAGATGTAGAAAAAAATAATTTGGCTGGTGATGTAGCTTTGAATCGAAACTCCTTCCTCTGCTGTAGTGCAATAATGTAATACAGAAAAGACATACAGTGCTTCCTTTATATTTGCATTACCCTGTAACATTTGCATTAACAGTCATATCAGCAGATATGAGGGATGAATGGCAGCAACAGGGGGTTTTGTTCCTTCCATTGTGTCTGATGAATAGCCTGAAATACAGTTTCCAACATTTTTGGAAGAGCTTTTCCTGACAATAACAAAACTTGGAGTACACATGTTATGTAACCACACATAGAAATATAACACTAATAAGACTATGTAACAAAAAGCTATGTTTTAAGAGCTTAAAAAAGTAAAAAGCTATATTTGTTCTGACTTCAGTAAGGCCTCATTTACACTTCATCAGTTCCCCAAAAGTTCACTCCTTCAGGTTCAGTTTTTGTTGTCTTATTTTAGCTTCATGTCTGGACAACACAGTTATAATAAACATGAAGTCACTGTGGCTGCATGTCAGTGCTCAAGATCTCTCTGGCACCACCACCACCACCACCGGCGACACTTTTCCTCTTCCCCCATTGCAGATGTCTGTAGATGGAGTCAAACACTGACACCGTGTAGCGTGCAAACAGGCTGGTCCACCTCACTGCATCCACCATCCAGCCCACGGTGCGCCCCACGAAGGCCACAAACACTGTGGTGTAGTGGGCCAGCAGCAGCAGACTCCTCCCCAGCTGCCTGCCATGGTTGATGATCCGGTTGACTCTCTGGTCATGTCCTGCCATCATTGCTGTGTCTTCTGTATGCTTCCAAGTGTAGAGATTTACTTAGTGTTCACTTGAGGGCTCATTTTTCGTTTTTAAAGATGTATATGATCACGTAGACGCTCCCTAGGTAGGAGTAGGCGCCTAGGAATTTGCACACAGTCCCTTATGTGCGGCTGTCCAATCAGAGCAAGGGAAGTTTTGTTTCCGGGAATGTTTGGTGATGTGGCTAAGCTCTGACATCCATCCGAGGAAATATATCAAATAAAAAGCAGATAGATTTACCTGGGGAGCACTCGCACAGGTGAGTCAAATGTCCTTTCTTTAAAAAACATAAAAATACGCCACTCACACGGCTGCATCACAGAGCTGTCACGCGCGGAGGGGAAAAACTCACGAAGCAGCTTTTGAAGTCCTTATTTACGAGAGAGCAGCGTTAGCTAGCTCCGTAGCGTTAGCTAACTTACTGTGCCGTGGAAGAAACTGCAGCCAGAGTAAACACCGGATGTGTCCTGTTCACGCCACCGTGGCTTAATCTTCGAGTGTGTCTACTGCTTTTTGGAGACACCGTCGTCCAGCCGCTTGGAAAGTTTGCCGTCCATTTTCGCGTTAGCTAGCTATAATCTTTGCTGTTCACAAAAAGAGTGACGCAGCCGCAGTGGAGTGTCCAGCAGGTTCGGGGGAAGTCGGTGCTGTCCGGTCCAACTCGGCTAACAGGTTGGGGAGTGTCTGCCAATGTGCTGCTGTGGAAAAGAGAAACAGAAGTACTTTATTGATCCCTGGGGGGAAACTGTGATGCGTTTTTAATTTATCTTTTGATTAACTGTATTGAGAATGTACACAGCATCTTTGGCAACAATCATATTTAATATAGGCACAGGTCAGTGCAAAGAAGTTGGCAAAGATATCAGCAGTGTAATACAAGATTGACAAATGATAATAAGGGAGTGCTATTAACTGTAAGTTGAATAGAAATTAATTATTAAACAACAAAGACGAAGAAAAATATTACTAAAAAATAGATACATAGCATACAAGGAGAAAATACATCTAACTCAGTTATCTAATGCTTTGGGAAACTTTTAGGATATAATATAATTCCCTTTCGTTAGATTTAAAGACTCTGTGTACAGTTTAAATTTATTCAAGAAAAAGTTGGAGGGTTATTTCAGGATTCTGTTCTTATGTGTGAACAATTTTGCTAGACATATACATAAGTTACAACAGAGTTCATCATTTCTGTTGCTCAAATGTAACCAAATGTAATATTGTCTCTGGAGAGAGAAGCTGAAAATGATGAAATATTCAGTTTTATCCAGTTGTGAATGTCAAGCCAAAGTGTTTTACTTTACATGAGAAAAATACAGTCTGTGGTTGCAATATCATTTTTAGGAAATTGTGATACATTACAGACGCTCTGATGCAAAGCGTAGAGAATCTCAGAAGCAGGAATAACAAGAATAAGTCACAAAGTATGTAAAAATATGTGTATAATGCTACAGTGTACAACACAATATATATATAAATAGAAGTAGACATAAGAATAACATCTATACAGTATGTGCAACATAGTTAAATATTCATTCAAGAGTGGTGTTGGTAAGAATAAATTAGAATACTGAAGAATATGGCACAGTTGAATAATTGAGTATTGCTGCAGTTGAATAATTGTGCAGTTAAGACAGTGTTATAAAAAATGATTGTACCTTTAAGTCTATATTACACAGTTGAAATATAAGAAATCAGTCATGGGATTATATCTGCTGACAGGTGAATTAGTCCAAGTGCCAGTGTGTTGACTCAGAGTCTGTTGACTCTCAAAAATAGAAAATATGTGTTAGTTTAAGCCTGTCATAATAGTTTATTTATTTAAAACTGGTTCTGCAAATCTGTCAGGTTCTGAAACGCTCCCCGAATATCCTAAACACTGTAATATAAATGTATTACCAACAATAATTTACATACACTCCATATTACACTGTTAAATTCATATGTAGAGACTTAGTATTTTCCAAAAATAATGCTTTTTATTTTTTGTTTCAGGCCTGTTTTTGCAGTGGGTTTTGAAATGTCATTTGTAGAGCTGCAGCCAACAATTCTGTCTATTAACAGCAGTGGTGGAGGAAGTATTCAGATCCTTTACTTAAAGTACTAATACCACACTGTAAAAATACTCTGTTACTAGTAAAAGTCCTGCATTGAAGATGTTACTTAAATATAAGTATGTATGTACAGTCGCAAAATGTATTTAAGTATTAAAAGTAAAAGCACTCAATGCGGGAAAAAAATCTATCAAATTAATCAAAATAATTAAAAGGAAAAACCTTTAAAAAAATATCATATTTAAGAAGATGGAAACAACAACATAATTTTGCATGAAAAACAATGAAAACAATTATCAAAGCAGTTGCCAATTAATTTTCTCATCAGTCAGTTGATTATGGATTCAGCTGCACATGTATTTTTTACATGGTGTGTGCAAAAATCCTAATTTTTAAAGCAACTAGTAACTAAAGTTTAAATAATTGTAGTGACATATAAATACAGTATTTCCCTCTCAAGTGCAGTGAAGTAGAAAGTTGCAAATACTTAAGTAAAGTAAAAGTATTTTAAATCTGTTCTTATGCACAGTGCTTGAGTAAATGTACTTAGTTACATTCAACAGCTGATTAACAGTTAATCTGCTGATTTTCTTCATTAACTGATGAATTGTTTGACATATAAAACATATAAAACCATTACAGCCATAGTTTCCTGGAGCCTCAAATGATTATGTGATTTCTCCCTTTTTTACCTACTTGTATGGATATGTTAGGTTTAGGCTTATTTATTTACACAATTATAAGAAAACATATAGAACAGAGATAATTGCAGTGCTGGAGAGGGAGTAAACCTGACCTGCTTATCCAAAGTCCTCAACTATTTAAATAAGGAAAAAAATTACATTGCGTTATAAGCCACAAACAAACACATGGCACAAAAAATGATGATGAAAATGAAAAAACAACAACAGAAAAACAAACCTGAAATAATACAATACAACAGTACTATAGTTCCATGTTTATTTCACCTGTGTGTTCAGTTTTGTTGTCCTTGTTTTTAGCTTTATGTCTCTTTCTATCTCCTCTCTATTGTAAGTGTGTGTAACACCGAGAGCAACTTTAAACAGGAGTCAAAGTCCATGTATGTGTAAACTCACTTGGCCATTCAAGCTGAGTCTGATATCCAGTAGCTTATTTTTTAACCACCTCCCCAAAACCTAAATATATTCTGTTCATTATCAGATAAGGCAAAAGAAAAACAACAAAGCTGCGAAGCTGAAACGAAAGTACGTTGACTTGAAAAACAAGTACTCGATTGTCTGAGTAGTTATAGCCAGTTATTTCTCCGTCCTTTTCATTAATGGACTCATAGTATCAGCTCCAGTGTAGAGTAACATGTGGCCGCCTGCAGACAGTATGTGCACACAGAAGTAAAATACAGTATGCTTTAGGACTGTGTGTGTATGCAGCTATCAGGCAGCACTTCAAGCTGTTCTCTGCAGAGACGTACTAAAAAGGCAAATGTACAAATCCTCCATTATGTACTCTGCATTACGATAAGACAGGCTTTACTCCAGGCTGCTGTGTGAGGAAAATTAGACACACTGATGGAGGAAGAATCAACATAGGTGTTATGCTCCCACCATTTTATCTACAGGGTACAGAATAGGGCTGGCGCAGGTGCAGTGGAGACATGATTTATATGCCAGACTACTTATTTTAGTTTACACTGAAGCCTCAGACCTTTGATACATATTTTTTTCTCCCTCACAGTGCCAGCTTTATGTTGAGCCGTCTGGCCACAGTCCTCCAGGAGCTCTCTGGAGAGGAGGCCCCAGATGGAGACCCACAGGTGAGACAGCAACACATCAGTTATAACACACTATAACAGAGAGCATTTATCCTCCTTTTGGAGCCACTGGTGAAAAAACGAGAGGATGATGATAGAAAACGTCTCTGATCTTTTAAAATAAAGACAGATAATTTCTTAAGATATCCTATCTGTACAGAATTAGGTCAAAGACTGCTTTATCTTTCATAGTTTCACTGACTCAGAATTTCATATTTGCATAACTCGTTTGGTTCCAGAGCGTCCGCACATTCAAGGACACATTTCTCTCCCACATTAAAGAGGCATTCCAGTGATATAGTTCGTCACTTCCATTAAGTTGTGGCATACAGAGGAACTACAGCCCGGAGAACGATAGCTTCTTTCGCTATCTACAAGTTAAAGATTGCATACGTAAATACCTAAAAGGTTTTCAGACGGAAACGCAGTGAAAATAGATGACTGTCTGAAACTGTCACCACATTAAAGTAAGTCGATTTCTCCTATGAATAAATAATAAATAAAGCAGAAGTGAGAAGGGGAATTTGTTGAACTGATTCCAGGTGATTCATGGGAAAGAGCCTTGAGAATATACATACTTGTTCAATTGTCCAATTTAAAGCTATCCACCTTATTCCTAGCCCCCATGATACCATAATTATGTGAGCAACTTCCTGCGTAGAACCAAAACCTGCGATTTCCAATGGTAACAGTTTGTTTACAGTACTCTATTCTTGGGAAATAAAACGTGGAACACACCACCTGTTAAAGCTCAAACGGGATTATGTGATCGTACATCTGCCATCTCTGACAGCCATCTCAAAGCAACTGAGCACGCTAGCAGTTAGCTTGCCTTGCTCCGTTAAAATATTGTTAACTTTGACATGGCCCGAGCTAGCTTAAGGTAAACATCTGCTCCTACTAAAGATGATTTCCAATTTCTGATGGCTTATTAAGAGATACTTACACTTCCGTCAAAGATTTAATAATTCAGTATGAACTGTAGCTCCATTTAAAGTGAATAAATGTGATGTTTCCCAGCTAATCCTCCGCTCGTCTGCATTAACGATGCAGTTTACGTGTTTTTTTTAAACTTCTGATTTATTAAAAACTGTTCTGAGCGAAACATGATGCTGAATTTAGCAGCAGACTTCAGTAATAGTAAAAGAAGCAATTTTCTAATGTAGGTTGAGAATGAAGTCAGACAGGGAAAGACGGGGATATCATGTACTGACGTTGAGTGACGGACCTGTCAGTCTACGTGTCATTCTCTTCTGCAGATTCTGATGTAATACTTTTTCACTAAGTCTCGTGAAACTCTTGTGGTTTTATTTCTCATATCAATGGTAACCATGGCAACAGGAGCAATCCCTTTTTGTTCTGGTTACATATTCAACACACAGTTGCTGAAGGCAAAAATTTAGGTTAGACTGGTTGTTAGTCGTTACAGACACGGACAGTGCAACAGGTACCAGAGCTCCGCAGAGACATTTTAGAAAATGCTAAGTTAACATTAGTTAAATATTTGTTAAAAAATAAATCAGTATTTGCTAAACTGAAGGAAAATTACTTTAGAAAAGAACCAGCGTTAGCGGTTAGCCACTCACCACACTTACCGCAGACAGTCTATGGGACTAACTAGCTTACTGCTACTTCCTCTGTCTCACAGGAAGTTGCGCCCATAATCTTTTTTTACAGTAGTGCCCTCAGGAATAAGGTGGATACACAGGCTTCAATACTTAAAGAAGCAACTACGTAATACACACCCAGAGGTGTCGTCTACATGTGATAAATGCTGATCATGCACAACTGTAATGTTCAGAAAAATTTGCCTTGAATGTCCTTCATTTCCCATAATGCAGCTCAGTAGCATCTTTCATTAGATCACTGAGCCACAGAGAACGTCATGCAGCTGTTTCTACAGGTTCAGTCGGACTACCCGTGACTCATAAACTGACCCTCTCTGTTTCCTCAAACAGGGCATGCTGGTGCCTCAGCTCGCCGCCGGAGAGGGCCAGGCTCCAGTGGAGTCTGGGGCACCTGAGGAGGTCGTGGAGAGGCTGGCCCACATGGAGCAACTGGTGGTCCAGCTGAAGGAGCTCATCCGAGAGAAAGACACCCAGCTCGTCCAAAAGGACACTGAGCTGTCGAAGAAAGATGCACAGCACAAGGTAAATAAGCTGCGTGTGTTAATGTTGACAGCTATTCTTTTATTTAATCTAAGTCCTTGTTTTATCATATTTAGACAACTCATCCTGTTTTTTTAGTCAAGTTTTAGTCGACTAAAAGTCTGGGATTCTTCTGTCTTGATACATGAGAATTCTTTGAAAAGACTAAAGTCTGGCAGCCTCTCACATCTGAAGAGTTTTCGGTCAAACACTAAAAGTTTTCGCAAAGACTTGCAGGGTCACTTTCTATAAGTCTGCAACTTGATTCCTTTTGAGATCATTTCCCATCCTGCTTCTGATAGAAAATATTACGCCACACTGCCTTTAAGAAACATAACACATTAACTATTTCTTAAGTGTCCGCAAAAACACACAACTCTAGAAACACAAGATAAAAGGCGTCATATGTTGACAGTGTTCTAACACAGTGGTTCCCAACAGTGGGTCGAGACTTCTCCTTAGTCATTAGTTCAAGGTCCACACAGCTTAGTATATTTGGCATCATACTTGTGTTTGGACATGTCATCAGTTAGTTTGCTGTCTCTGTCAAGTAGATGTCCGTTAGTCACTCACTCTACAGCAGGAAACAGTGCTTCAAAATAAAAGCTCTGTGCCAGAAATTCACTGTACTTCAAAATAAAGTGCATTTTTTTACGAACTTGACATTTTCGCCAGTCAGTTAAGGTCGATTCAGAATGGACTGCGACCCACCAGTTGGGAACCACTGTTCTAATTCGGTATCAGTATAATCCATAAAGATAAACTGTATTTGTGTGCAGACTTTAGATGTTGGATTTTGTTGCCTCATCTCGCTACCAGTGCAAACTGACATTTAATCTTTTTCAGTCATCAGATTATAATGAACATTTTAGTCCATCTGGTCGAGTCCAAACCAGTAATTCTGTTATTTCAGTCAAACTTATTTTACGCAAGATTTTATCTTTTCGTTATCTGATGGAGCACACAAGCTGGATGATGAAGAATGCAGCTCTGCAGAAAGTGTCTGGTCTGGTGGTTGGATATTATCTATATCAGGAAGACATCCAGACATGGAATAAAGCGGTGCATTAGGGTTTTTTTCTCAGCCTCATTGTAACAAAAATGGGCCGAAATACCACCTCATCTCTTTCTCCCAACCTCTGTCGTTGCCACTATAAACTTGAACTTTAATAAACAAGTTACTCAAAGTCCCCTTGACTGTGTTCTTGTGTGTAGTCCTGAAATGGGGCTACACTGAAGAAAATAGTTTATAATGTTTTGTCTCCTCTTTTGTGACTGAGCACCAACACTTTTTGCTTCACATTCACAGAGTGAGAAAGACGAAGCCGAGGCTCGCTTCACCAAACTCAAACTGCAAGCCAAAGCCAAGATGGCTTCACTAAACAAACAGATCACTGAGCTGAAAGGACAAGAAGGAGCGACAGTAAGTTTGAGTGAAGTGAAGCAGGATTGTCTGTGTGCTCGTAGGATTATAACGAATCCTCCTCCAGTTGCCTTTTACAGCAAAGATCTCATACAGACTGAGAAGCGCCAATAAACCAACATTAAAGCACTTCAGTTTTTATCTGATGTAAACATCTGTTTTGTCTACAGCAGAGTCCAGACAGCTCTTTCACAGGAGCCGGTGCCGCAGCCGAGGAGGAGCTCCAGGAACTGAAGAACAAGCTGAGCGAGGAGGAGGCCAACAGCAGGGAGCTGCGGGAGCGACTCAATGCCACAGAACGGCTGCTTCAAGAAAAGGAAGCTGCACATGCTGAAGAGGTGACAGAGCTGCTTCTTTGATTTTGCCACTCTGTTAACAGATAGTGGTTTTTATTTTCACGAGACTGAATGATTTGTTGTGTTTTTGTTTTCAGTTGCAGAAACTGCAGGCTGTGGTGTGTGAGAAGGACGTGCGCTTCCAGGAACAGATCCAGAAACATGAGGAGGAGCTGCTGAGGGTCACAACACAGTCTCAGAGTGACGGCGAGCTTCAGCAGGTACAACGTCCAGGAGTCCCGGAATAACAAATATGACTCACAGGACCTTACAGTTTCTACAACATACAACACCCTCTACTGTTAGACCCTTAATTCAGATAAGAAAATCCTTCAGACCAGGCCACACATAGTCCATGAACTGTGACTTTATTCTGAAATAACACAGAGGATAAACACAGAAATGTTTCAGTTTGGTCATTAGTCAAAAAGCAGATGAGGGCCACACTTCACATGAACGTTCATCTTATTTGTGCTTTCTCCCAGGCCCTGCACACAGCGCAGAGACGTTGCGAAGAGCTGGAGGAGGCCTTGAACTCTCGATCACAAGTCCTGGAAATGCTGCAGCAGGAAGTGAGCAGCGCGGATCAGCAAAAACAGGTACAGATCCTGATGCACTGGATGCCATTTGGGCAGCGACTTGGTCCTGCATGTTGGCAGATATTTACAGATGCCTCAGCTGTTGTCAACGCTGCTCCCGCTTGATGAAAAGAAAACTGTTCAAACAGACACACCCCACATCTTGACAGCACATCATTGTTATGCATTGTTTGGCTGAACCACACAACACACACCCACTCATATCCTCTTTCTTCGTCTCTCAGATCTTGACTGCACAGTTCCGGCAGATGGAGCAGGAGCTGACCGAGGCCGTTAAGCGGAGGGAGGAGGACAGGCAGCAGTGGGCCGAACAGGCCAGCAGGGCAGACGCAGAAGTAGCGGCCCTCCGAACCAGCCTGGCGGACTTGGAAACGGAGAGAACAAAGGCGGCGAGGCAAGAGGGCGAGCTCGCCTCCCTGAGAGAGGCAGAGCATGTTAGTCGGGAGGCTCTGGAGAAGGAGAGGATGGAAGTTGCCAGATTGGAGAGGGAACTGTCTCTGATGAAAGAGGCTGAGCTCGCAGCCGTTCAAGCGAGCCGTGATGCTTCAGAGTGCGACAGAGCGGAAATAGTCCGTCTTGAAAGTGAACTTGCATCTATGAGGGAGGCAGCCGTCCATGCCCACCAGGACGCCTCCGAGAGGGAGAAATCAGAAGTTGATAAATTGGAGCGAGAGCTGGCGTCACTGAAGGAGGAACACGAAGATGCCCAGAGGAAGAGTGACATCCTGGGTGAAATTTGGAGACATCTACGTTCTCTGGCTCTGGAGGATGTGCAAGCAGCAGAGGAAGCCCCCGTCCCTGCTGACCTCTCCCTGCTCCTGGACACTGTGCAGTCTATTGAGTCACAACTGACAAGCCTGAAACATGAACGCAGTGAGAGTGAGGGACGCTGTGCAGAGCTCACCCACTCCATGGAAAGCCTTCAGGGTGAGAAACTGTATCTGCTTATGAAATTCAGTGTGCTCATGTCGAACCTTTTTAGTTGTCTCAAAATGTTTTTGTATGAACTGGTTTTTCAGAACAACTGGACATAAAAACTACAGAACAGGAGGAAACCACCGCCAAGATTCAACAACTGGAGCATCAGATTGTAACGGTCAGTGCTGAGAACCTGTTCACATCTGACATTAACATATGATCTGTAACATACAATATGGATTATCCACAGGCTTTTGCATTTACGTGTGGTAGTAAAATGTGTTGTTGTTATCTCAGTTCTGCCTGTGATGGGATGGGAGCTCAGTATGGAAATTCATTTTTAAATCACGGTTTGTCAAGGAAGACTAGCTACCAGTTGTAGTATTTGATGGGCAGTTTAAAGGAACACTTCATCCCATCAGGTGATAATATGTGTATCAATTACTCAACCCATGCTACATTGAATTTGTGAGGAAAACTTTGTTTTTGTCGCATCCCTCCATGGTGAGTGAAGAATCCAAAAACTCTGAAAATTCTTGACAAATTGAAGTCATAGGGGTCCACGAAACAAAATTATATTAACCTCTTGCACTCCAGCCCCATTTTATAGCAAAAACGCCTAAAATGACATACCCAAATTAAAATGACTGTAGCTTCTGAACCGCTCTGACTACATGCATGCATGAGGTCTTGCCAGAAAGAAAACTCTCTGAAGTTTCTTGTGAAAGAGTCAGAAACACTCTAGGTGATACAGAGACAGAGTAATGGGCCTCTGAAATCAGTAAAAAAAATGCCTAAAATGCCTAAAATAAAATAAAAAATGTGTTTCAGGATGAATAACTGTCTGTGGCTTCATCTGAGCAGGTAAATGACACTATGGGGCTGTAAGCACACTATCAGTGAACATTTGTTTTAAATTTGAAGAAGATTTCTCAAAGTCTGACCATTCTATAGTGTTTTTTCCATGCAAAGATCCAGGCGGAGCTCCAAATGACAAGTCGGTCATTCATCTTCAAAACAGTGCTATCAGTGATCAAACAACACTCAGCCAGCTTCAAACATTGTACCTTATTGAAATCAGGCATGATCATGATAGCTGATGTTGTTTATGACACAGAAACACCACAAATTCAGTGTAACACAGGTTGAGTAACTGACTTACACATGATAATTTGGGGGGGTGGGACTGTCCCTTTAAGCACGCAGGAAGAGGTGGAGTTCAACTGGCTGTTGCTGTGTGGGGTTTCTTCCTAAGAATGTGGTCACGCTGTACGGGTTGCATTCCCACCTGGCTGAAATCCGACCACAGTTCAAGCTTGACCGCCTCCAAATGTGATCTGTCTGATTTGATTACATTCCAGACACAGTGCGCTGTGTGTGCATTTACACCAGATGTGATATCCAGGATACAGATCACATGAATGTGAGGTCTTAAAAACAAAGAAACAAGTGTTACTCACGATGTAAACTTCAAAAGGAAGTCTTAAATAAGATCTGTGATACTTTGCGAGCTTTATCATCTCGGCAAAGCTTTGACTATAAGTTTTCTGTGTCTCTGTTTTTATGGTTTAAAAAGGTGTTGAAATGAAAGACATGGGACTGGAACCTTAGTATAAGCTGAGGTATAAGAAGTCAAAGTAGTCCGTCTACAAAGTCAGAAAATTGTGTCATATTTGCTCCTTTTGTAACAGTTTGCAGAGTCAGCTTTTATTTTGAGAGCAGGGCAGTCTGACTGGGTCATCCTCGACACCGGGTCCAGGGTCACGACTTGTGTCTGGCCCAGGTGATGTCCGTCGGTCTCAGACAGGACAGACGCAGGGTCATAGACAGACAATGCTTGAACTCAGTGTGAGAAAGGGCGCCTAATCCCATCTGCGCTGATCCACTGTTACAGCTGACCGTCTTATCCGACCTTCACCTCACGCTACAGCTGTACATGCTACTGATAGAGACTTGGGAGCAATCACGGAGGCCATATAGAGCTTTAAAAGTGTTGTCCCGTTGATTTTTTCCCAGTAAATGTTTAATCTTGAGATGAGAAAGTTTCAGTCCTGCCAATTCTCTTTTGTTTCAGATGTCTGAAAAGGATGATGTGACAGAAGCAGCAGCACAGGATTCATCTGAAGCTAATAAAGGTACAAAACTGGATTTGTCCTCCCAAAATAACACTCACACATTATATGGAGACAGAATCAAACATAGTGGCTAACATCAGTACGCTCACACCTACAGTCAAAGGATTTTTGCTCTGCTTGTCAGAGGCGTTTATTTACTTTTTATGCAGTGCCAAAACAAATATAGAGCTCTTATTCACAAGGCTACTGTGTGTAGATGTAAGGGTAGAGTAGGCAAGCTGTAACTTGACATCACTGAGTGTGAGGCAGAGATGTATGGAAAATATAGATCTCTATCTCAAGATCCCCTCGACTCAAGATGTCTGACCTTGACTGTGCCGGCTTGTGTCTGTGCAGAGTTTGTCACCAGAGAGGTTTTTTCACATTCCACTTCTGAAGGTGGTGATTTCTGCAGAGAAGAAACTTTGTGCTTTAGGTTCCAGAAGAAACCTGGAACCTAAAGCACACAGCAGACAGACAGTACAGTGAGCTTCCTGCCACTATCTACCAAAAAAAACCTTGCAACTGCCGCTAGCGCTGTGTCAGCCATTGTCAGTTTGCCTACAAGCTAAAAAGCTAACATCACCTTTCTGATTCATCTGCTAGTCGCTAACTTTAGTACACAACAGCCTCCTAATCTGAGTCTGCGTCTGACTGAGGCTCAAACATGGGTGGCTGAGTGTCTCAGATGTTTCCTTTAATGCTAACGTTAGCCATTTTGATGCACTGGACTCCCTAAAAACACACCGGTTTCACCCAGATCAGTGTGGTTTTGTCATACTTTATAATGTTAACCTGCCTGCATCTTTATAAGAGTTCAGAACAGAAATCCTGAATTATGATGACAATGAGAAGTTGAACTGAGTTGCAAAGAGTAGGCTAGTTTTATTTTTAAAGCTTGGAAAATTAGACAAACTAGGCTGAATAGTACACGCTACAAGTATGAAGGCATACAAAATATACTATTTTATGTTTTCTTATAACTCGTATTGTATAACACCTGTATATTCCTAGATAGATTTAGCTTTTTTATGTGGGGGCAGAAAAATGAACACAGACACAAACAACTTCATGTGGGAAAATCAGGTTAAACAAAATATTAATCATAGTAATTTTACATGTCTTTAAAATGTGACCAAAGGGGAACTTTGTGTACAAACTTAAGTACAAATTTGAGGTATTTTTTATTTGATTGAGTGCTTCAATTACACTATATTTATTTTACAGCTAAAAAAAACCTAACAATTTTGTAGCAGAGTTAGCTTTGGAATTTTAAAAGTTTTTGTATTTTTCATTAGTTTTTATTTTTATTTACATTTTTATTGTATTTTTAAATTATTATTTTTTTAATGTTATTTGTTTATTTTTTTATATATTATTATTTATATCATTTATTTTTATTTTTAGTTTAGTTTCCATAGTGGGTTTGCTCTTTTAAGTTTGGTCTTTATTTTTAAAAAAAATATTTAGTTTTAGTTTAGTTTTTATTAGATTTATTTATTTATTTTTTTTTTTTATTGTAATATGGTGCGCATTTGTCAGGGGCAAGATTTATCAGATCAGAATAGGTAATACAGTACAAACACAACACTTTGTTCAAGTGGTTGAATCGAAGTCATGTAGACGTTTCACTCTCAGTGAACATGCACCAGTATCCTCTAATGCTTGTTGTATTGACGAATATGACCAAATTGACAAGGACCAAAATTAAAGATATTTTCTGTATATTTATTTTTTAAATTGTAAGTCAAATGTTTGAGTTATCATGTTACAATCAACCTATTTAGATTACCCATGCGTTCTAATGGACGTCATTTCTCAAGGATGACTAGATCGATGATTAGTGCCATCTGACTCTACCGAAGTGCACAGATTTATTTGATAGGACGTCTATAAACCAGTCACAGTGTTCATTTAATGTGGGCTGCACTAGAGCCACACCCCCTTTTTCAACAAGCACGGCCATCAGTGAGGCAAAGAGAAAACACAAGGCACATTTCAGTCTATTAATTATAATGTTTAAGTACATAATTTGGGTTTAAACTGTGTTTAAAGTAAACACAGCATGTTATATTACTTATACATATAAAAAAATCATTGAAATGAAATGAAAGTTTAGTTTCTGTTTTTATGTCAGTTAATTAAAATGTTTTTTACATCAAGTTCTAGTTTAGTTTTAGTTAACTTTTAATAGTCTTGCTTTGTAGAATTAGATCATTAATATGAAATACAACCAACAAATAAATGATGATGCTTTAGAGCTGAAATAATTAGTGATGATAAGTCAAGTTTGATAATCAATTATCCATTTAAGTCATTTTCTAGCAAAAAATGCCAAATAGTGTTTTTCTAATTACTTCCTCCTTTTGTTTTCTTCCACAGCGCACATAAAGGAACTGGAGCAGCAGCTTTTAGAAAAAGACAATGAGCTGGTTGCCCTGCGAGAGTCCCTCAGACTGGCTAAAGAGCAAAGCTCCAGTGAAGTTGCATCATCAAGCTACGATCAGACTCCAGATCAGGGTCAGGATGACAGCTCTGCAGCCCTGCATGACCTCATGGAAGATACACAAGAAGAGGAGACCACCTTAGTTGCTGAGGACACCTCAGTCCTCTCCATTCCTGCTGATAATGAGAGCAGCCCAGAGCTTATTGGACACCAGTCTGAGTCCCCAGAGGAATCCAAAGGGACCTCCTCAGACGAGATGGTCGCCAGTAGTGATTCAGAGGTGGCTCACAGCAGCTGGACGCTCCTGGAAGCTGTCAATCAAGATGGAGGCCAGGAGTGGCCGTCCATGCTGCAGGACTTTGGCCAGCTGCAGCTGCAGTCATGGGAGGCGACGAGCATGGAGCAAGAAAAATCCACAGTTCAAGCTGAGTCCTCCTCTGTCATCATCCGAGAAACGGTACAAGTTCATGTAACTCAGCAGAGCTCTTCCACCACAGATGCTAGCATGACCTCCGGCCAAGTCTTTGCTCAGGCCTTAGCCGAGGAACTTCAGAAAAGGTACAGTGAGCTTTTGGCTGAGCTTCAGAGGCTCAGAGACGCAGCTGCAGAGTCACAGGAGAAAATCAAGAGCCTGGAAGAAGAAACTCAGTCCCTTACTGCTGCAAAAGAAAAGGCTGAGTCCCAGGCAGATAGCTTTACAGAGGAACTTAAGTCAGCCAGAGAGGAGTTGGACAAGCTCTCTGAGCAAAGCAGCACTGGTGTGGAGAAACAAAGTGTTGAAATGCAACTCCTAGAGGAACAGATTGAAATTTTAAGCTCTGAAAGTAAAACAAAGGAAGACAACATCCAAGCGCTGCAGGCAGATCTGGAAACAGCTCGCCAAGCTTTCTCTGAGCAGGAGGGGCAGGTCAGGATGCTGAGCGCTCAGCTGGAGGACAGAGAGCTCCTCTCATCTGAGCTTGAAAGGAGGCTTCAAGAGATGGAAAGCAGCATGTTGGAATACTCTCAGACATCAGAGCTCAACAACGACACTCTGTCCAAGAAGGACACGGAGATCAGTGAGCTACAGCTCCGCCTCAGCCAAAAGGAGCAAGAGGTGATGGAGCTCAGTGACAGTATGTCTGCCAAACTCCTCCAAGCAGAGGAAGAGAAGTTCCAGATAGACAGTGAAGTCAGTAAACTGAAGGGGCAGATTGTGGAGCTGGAGAGAGTCCGAGACGAGAAAGAGACGGTGAGTTCTGAGGACTCCACTGCTCATGTAGATGATGACCTCACGAGTGTGCGAAAGGAGAAAAAAGTGCTGGAAACCCAACTGGCAGCCGCAAAGAAGAAGTTGCAGGCTGCACTTGTGCAACGCAAAGAGCTCATGAAGAAGGTTGCTGAATTTGAGGTAGAAGCAAAGAAATGGAAAGAGCGAGACGAAACAGCAAAGGAAGAAACTCCTGCTGACATTCCAGCGGTAGAACAATCCAGAGGACATGAAATTCAGGAAATGGAGGCTAAACTCAGTGAACTCCAACAAGCTTTAAGATCCAAAGAGGAGGCAATTGGGACTCTTGAGCTGAAAATTAGCCAGCAGGATCAAGTTCTCACCGAAACATTCGTTCTGAATAGAAAGCTAAGTGAAGAAGCCGAAAACTCTCAGCAGGCACCTGACAGTTCTAATGAAACGACTGCGTTACAGTCCCAAGTGGCCTCTCTCGAAGCAGAGTGCGAAACCCTTCAAAAGAAAGTTCAAGAGGCCCAGGAGTCTCGCAAGGAAACCATCCGCAAAGCGAAAGAGAAAGACAGGCACCACCGTGAGCAGCTGAAGCAGCAGAAAGAAGAATACAGCGAGCTCTTGGAGCGTTTTGAGGTGCAGAGCGGCGAGCGAGAAGTCCTCCTGACTAAACTGAGAGAATTGGAAGAAAAGGCGATGGCTGAAAAGAAACCTCACCAAGAGACAAAGCAACTGGTTGACAGTCTGGCAAAGCAAGCAACGAGTGAGTGGGTCCAGGAGGACTGGGTGGATTTTGCCACATCTGAGACGGATTCGTCGCGACCACAATCCAGCGATCCAGTTCAGCATCCTGCAGAGATGGCCGACGTCCTTTCTGCACAGGTGGAGGAATCTGTGAAAGCTCTCAGAGTAGAGATCCAGACTCTGCAGGTTGCTAACACAGAGCTAGAGAAGCAGCTGCAGGAAACTCACAGCAGTTTGTCCCTGAAGGAGGCTGAAATACTGGAACTGGGCAAAGAGCTACAGACACTAAGAGAAAAGGAAAGACAGATTGATGCGTTCTCAGAGGAGATTAATGATCTCAGAGAAAAGTATCACCAAGCTGAGTCTTACGCTGAAACCCTGAAAGCAGAGATGGCAGCTGCAGCCGAAGCAGCATCTGCGGACTCTACGTCCTCCATTACAACTCTTCAGACCGAAATGGACGACCTCAAGCAGTTCCTTGACAGTAAGAATCACGAAATCATGGAGCTAAGCCAGCAGCTGAGCGAGCAGAACTCTCTCATACACTCAATGCAGGACACAGTGTCTCAGAAGGATCAGCTCATATCATCTTTACAGGAGGAACTGAAGGCTGAGCAAGAAAAATCCCAAAGGTTAGAGGTCGAGGTTCCACTGAAGCAGGAGGAAGAAAAAGACAGCGAGGCAAAGATCCAGCAGCTTCAACGGAAGCTTCAGGCTGCGCTGATCTCTCGCAAAGAGGCCTTGAAGGAGAACAAAAGCCAGAAGGAGCAAATCGCTTCAACTGAGAAGCTCATGGCCGAACTGCAGCAGAAAATGGAGTCAGCAGAGGATGAGCTGGAGAAGCTGAGAGCGGAAAGAGTTAGACTGATTGATGAGGTTGACCGGACATTACTGGAAAACCAGAGCTTGGGATCATCCTGTGAGAGCCTCAAACTGGCCATGGAGGGCATACTGAGCGAGAAAGATGCCTGTAAGAGAGAAGTGGAGCTGGCGAAAGAAGAGGCCGCCAGAAGCTGCAGAGAGTGGGAGGAAAAGGTCCAAGGCATGAAGGACGAGTACGAGACTCTGCTCAAGTCGTACGAGAACGTGAGCGACGAGGCAGAGCGAGTGAGACGAGTCCTGGAAGCCGCCAGGCAGGAGAGGCAAGAGCTCGCAGCCAGGGTGAGGACGCATGAGGCTGGGAGGCAGGAAGCTGAAAGACAGGCGGAAGAGGCACAGAAGGAGGTGGATTCAGTCAAAGACAAGATGAGGAAGTTTGCTAAAACGAAGCAGCAGAAAATACTGGAGTTAGAGGAGGAGAATGAGAGACTCAGAGAGATGCAGGACAAGACTGTAGTAAAACGAGAGGACAGGGCTCGTAAAGCTGAGGTGGAGAGACTTCAAGAGGAGCTGGGGGCTCTGAAAGCTGAGTTGGATGCTACAGTGGCAGAAAGAGACTCTTTAGGGCAGCAGATTGAAGAGTTGAGGGAACAACTTGCCCAAACAGGAGAGAAAGATGACACTGTGATTCAGGCTGCTGCCGCTGTTGTAGAAGAGGTTGTCACTGCACAGCAGTCAGACATAACTATGACCAAAGCAGAGCCTGTTGAGAGTCAGAATGAAGACAAGGAAAGACAAGATGAAGAGACAGCAGCTGATCGGATAGCTGCAGTGAATGCACCAGAAACACTTTCACAACCTACTGAGGAAAAAGAAAAAGCACAAATGACTGAGAGTGTTCAGGCTGTGTTAGAGGCTAAGATAAGGGAGATGGAGGCAGCTATTAATGCAGAGAGGGACCAGTGGAAGGAACTGGAGGCTGGACTGAAAGCTGAACTGGCCTCTCTTGAGCGAGACCTTCAGGAGAGTAAAGACAAGGAGAGTGACGTGGCCGCTCTGGAGAAGTGCGTCCAAGAGGGCAAAGAGAGAGAAAAGAGCCTGATTGAAGAGGGTTCAAAGAGAGAGGCTCAGTTCAAAGAGCTGCTCAAAAGCCTTGAAACTGAGAAGGACAACCTGGAGGAGCGTCTGATGAACCAGCTGGCTCAGCTAAACGGGAGCATCGCCGGCTACCAGCAAGAGGCCTCAGACCACCGGGAGCACCTCGCTGAGCTGCAGCGGGAGATGGAGAGGCTGGAGAGGGAGAGAGCGGAGCTGGAGGCTAAGGCTCAGAGCGAGAGCGACCGCGCTGCCAGGCTGGAAGAGGACATGAGGCAAGCTCAGAGAGAAAGAGCTGAAGCCGAAGCAGAGTCTGGTAAGCAGAGGGAGCTGGAGCAGCAGCTGAGGTCTGCTCAGAGGGTCAGGGAAGGCAGTCAGAGCAGAGCGCGTCAGCTGGAGGAGCTGTTGAGGGAGAAGCAGCTGGAGGTCCGTCAGCTGCAGAAGGACTGCATCAAGTACCAGGAGAGGATCAGCGAGCTGGGTAGAGAAGCTAAGGCGCTGCAGCTCGGCCATGATGAGCTCCAAAACAAACTGGAGCAATCCCAACTGGAGACTTCCAAAACCATAGATGACCTGAAGAGGACTGAAGCAGAGTTGGATAGCTGTAAATCTCAGCTGAATGAAGCCGAGAAGCAGGCGAGTGAAGCTTTAGCTGCGAAAACAGCCCTTGAACAGAACGCCCAGCAGAAAGAGGCCTCGATGAAAGCCGAGGCAGAGCAAACCCTCGACTCTGTGAGATTCAGGCTTGGAGCTGAGCTAAAAGAGATGGAGCTGAGACTTGAAGCGGTAGAAAGAGAAAGGGAAAAGGAAGAGGAAGCCACTCTGGAGGCCAGAGAGGTCGCAGAAGGAGCCGAGAGACGCGCCCAGGAGATGCAAGCCCGTCTGGATGAGTCTCTGGCCAGGTTAGCTGCCTTCTCGCGCTGCATGTCCTCACTGCAAGACGACCGGGACAGAGTTTTGGACGAGGCCAAACAGTGGGAGACTCGCTTCAAGGATGCCCTGCAGGGTAAGGAGGCTGAAGTGCGGGAGGCTGAAACAAAGACCAAGGAACTGGCAGAGCAGCTTCAGAAAGAATCTGCCCTGAAAGAGGAGCTTCAGCTTTCAGTGGACAGGTAAAAACCCTCTCTCTGTATTTGTTTCATTTGATTTAATATGTTCATATGTTCAGCTATAACTCATAACTGACAACATTTCTTTCAGACTGGAGAAAGCAGACAAAGACTGGCAGCTGAAACTGGCAGAGGAGGAAAAGAAAGTCGCAGAGAGCCAAGCTGCCCTGGAGGAGGAGAGGAGCAAGCTTCAGCAAACTACAACTGAGCTGCAGTCTGCACAAAATGAAGTCCGTGCCTTGAAGACTGAGGTGGAGAGTCTCGTTCAGAGGGCCAGAGCTCTGGAGGAGGCTGTGGGTCGGCTGCAGGGTGAAGTCGACCAGGCCAGGACTGAGCTGAGGGAGAGGGAGGCAGAGGAGAGGCGGCTGTGTCTGAACGTGGAGCAGCTGGAGACAGACCTGAGGTCCTCTAAGGCCCTGACAGAGAGTCTGCAGACTGAGTTACATGAGAAGGAAAGAAGAGAGGTGGAAATGCTGGGGGAGAAGGAGCAAGCTGTTGCTCAGGTACTAAAATGTTTTCATTTACATAGTAAATATCGTTCATGGCTGACACACGTCTCACCATTCATGTGTGTTTTGTTTCCCAGGCTGCAGAGGAGGCCAGAAAGGAGGCTGACAGCAGGGCACAGGAAGCTGAGGAGGAGCTGGAGCAGAGGAGAGGGGAAGTGCGGGATCTGGAGGAGAAACTGCGAAAGGCAGAGGAGGAGAGCAACAACAGAAAAGCCAGACTGGACTCTTTCATGAAGGCCATGGGCTCGTTGCAGGATGACAGAGACAGAGTCATGAACATGTACAAACAACTGGAGGAGAAACACCTTCAGGTAACGCACAAAAACCTAAAGCTTAGCGGCCCAAACTATTTCTCACTTTTATTTTTTTATGAAACAGGACAACCCTTCAAGATCCTGATACGTCAGTGGTAGCAGACTCAACTGATGCAGTAATGGTATAATCACAGTAACATTTATGTGATGGAGATCTGTTCACAACTTAAGTTCAGATAAAAAGAGCACTGCTTTGTTACCAGGCCACCGGCAGTTAGCTTCATAGGTTAACGCTAGTAACCCATGCTCCTAGACACCCTTCTAATGTACACTGATGTTAGAGGAGCGATAGCAAGTTCAGTAACTTTGCTGCTGGACTGAAGTTAAATTTCAGGCATCATTTGACATCAAAGGGTGGGAATGCAACATGGAAATATAATAATAGTAATAATAGTAATCTTTATTTGTATAGCACAGTTACAAAGTGCTTTATGAGACAAATAAAATAGTATACACCATAAAGATAAAAACAGCAGAGACCAGATAAACCAGTGTAATTAAAATAAATAAATAGATAATAAAACTGATAAATGAAGGATGAAACTAGACACACAACAGATTTACTGTTAAAAAAAAAAAAAAAGGCGCCTTCCTGTAAAGGACTGTTTGGAGGAGTGTTTTAAACGAGGACACTTGAGTTTGTCAACATAAGTTCCTCAGGGTATATGCAGGAATCCTGAGGTTAATTTCAATACCTTTTTAAGACCTTCCAAAAAAACCTTAAGACCTCATCGCCACTTCAAGCTGTCGTTAGCAGCAACGCATCTTTAACTTACTAAACAGTTGTAGTTTACAATTAAATCTATGGAGCACAAACATACAACAGAAGTCAGATAAGATGAGAAGGATTTTTTATTGTCTTTTGCTCCTCTGTTTGGCGCCTGTACGTGCGCTAGGGCTGTCAAAATTGCTCAAAAGTGACGTTCGAATATTCGTTCTAAAAATAACTCATAGGTTTGAACCATTCAAATTTTTATTTTATTTTTCGCATTATGTCCACAAGAGGGCAAACTAATACAAGGAAACATACTTGTATATGTATTAATACAAGGAAACATAACTACTTGTAGGTATTTTTATTTCAACATAAACGTCTTTGAAAACATTTACATACCTACACATTAAAACACATAAAACAGTTATCCATAACATTACGTTATAAATGACCGCAGACCTCCCGCTCGCCCCCCCTCTCTGACCTGTCATGCACTGCGTTCAGTGCAGCAGCCCAGGCCAACGCCCACTCGCAAAGAGGACAGCTGTGGTGGTGTTTTTTTTTCTCCACAATCAAATATCAATTTTCACATTCAAAGGTCCATTTTTTTTTTTCAAATTCGAATTTAAATACGAATTTAGAATATTCGTTGACAGCCCTAACGTGCGCCGTCACGTGATGTCGCACAGGTATGCGCACGGCCCCGAGTGGCAGTCTGAGTGTGCCTACCTACACGTTGTTTGTAATAGTCGCGAGGAGGAAAATAAATTATACATTCATGGATACTTTTTGTCAAAGCTTGAATGCCAAGAAAATTTAATACTTCATAAAATCGTGATTAAGACTTTTTAATACTTTTTAAGGGCCTTAATTTTCCAACATTTGATTTATCAACTTTTAATACTTTTTAAGACCCCGCAGACACCCTGGTTCCTGTATGTCAAAATGTGGGACTGTCCGGCGTGAATGAGCAAAAACAATGTAGAGTTAGCTTGCTAGCTCGTTAGCTACAAAGACATCAACATACTGCTGGTGTTTTTATGCCTCTGTGCCATGTTTTTGTGTTGTCTGTCCGCCCATCTGTACATCTCATTCTTGTGAACCCGGTATCTAAGAACACATTAAGGGAATTTCTTCAAATTTGGCACAAACGTCCACTTGGAGTCAAGAATGATGAGATCTAATTGTGACCTCAGAGACAACTTTTTTGGCCATAACTTGAGAATTTATACGCTAATTATGACAGTTTCACACAAATGTCGAACAGGATAAAATGATAAAGTGGTGACATTTTATATCCAAAGAGTCAAAGATCAGCTTCACTGTGACATCATAATACTCTGCAAAAACATGTCTCCGGCCATTATTCAACACCCTAACTTAAGGACAGAAGGGGCGACATTTGGTCAGATACTGAATTAGTGACACTAATCTTTGGTGCCCATCTTGAAACTGTTCTGATTGTACAGATCCTATGTGAAGATTCATGGCTCCATATGAGTCTGGACAGACAGGGATATAAACTGTAAGTGCAACTTTACTGGTTCACAGAGGCGTACAAACATGAGGCGGTCATTTAACTTTGTTTGTCATGTTTGTAAGAAAGAAGGGGAACATGAAACACTGAAACAACATTAAGGTAATATGAAGGTTATCCAAATTTTAAAATCTTTAAGAACAAATAAAATATATTTTGTTTGTTTTTTTGTTTCATTGCTTGTGCAACTGTCATGTCTCATAACACTCCTTTGAGTGTGCCTTTGATTTGGAGGACCATCTAGCCCTAAATTAGCCTAAACACTCTGTCCCGACAAGAATCGGGGCACCCTACCCTTAAGCATGAACACAAAGGTTTAGGGGGGTTGAGGGATGTATCTGTGGAGCTTGTTTTATTAGTCATTATAATATTTGTTTCGTGTCCCAGGTGATGATGGAGAAGGACGGTCTGATCCAGGAGGCAGCAGGGGAGAACAACAGCCTGAAAGAAGAGCTGCGCTCTCTGCTGGTCCAGAGAGACGACCTGTATGCTGAGAATTCCCAACTGTCTGCTCAGCTTCACGGCTACCGCGATGAACTGAACCAAGTCCTGAGCATGAAGGACTCCCAACACAAACAGGTCCTGGCAGCTCAGCGAGGGCGAATCGCTTCACTGGAAAAGCAACGCGAGGAATTGGAGCGTCAGTTACAGAGCGTTAGCAGCGCCAAAGAGACAGAAGTAGAGGCAGTCAGAGTGGAGAGGGAGACTCTTAGCCAGGCTGCTGACCTTAAGACAGCACCACAGGTGATAGATGCTCCTGGTGCAGAGGTGGAGAAGCTGAGGGAGCAGCTGCAAGCAGCGAGAGAACAGGTGGAGGCTTTGGAGGAGAGCTTACAGAAGGAGAGACAAGAGCACGAGAGCAAGAGCAAAGAGCTTGCCGAGCTGCAATGGGAGGGAGGTGTGATGCGGACAGAGTCAGAGAGCGCTCAGGAGAGGGTGGCAGAGCTGGCCAGAGACTTGCTGGCCGTCGAACAGAGTCTGCTGGAGGAGAAAGAGATGACAACAAAGCTGAGAGCGGAGAACGAGTCGTTCTCAAAAGCCATGGCCTCCCTCCAGGACAGCAGGGACCAGGCAGTGAACAAAGCCCAGGAAATGAGCCTGAAGCTGGAAGAGATGAGCAGGGCAGGTGGCCACGCAGCACACAGCAGCCCGGGAGGCTCCACTGGAGAAGTGTGGGGGCTGAAGAACGCACTACAAGCCCTGCAGAATGACAGGGAGAGACTGGTGAGTAACACGTCTCACAATCAATGTAAATATTTTACTCATAAACGCACAGATTCACAACTCCACTGGCAAAGAATATAAATGTAGGGTTGTGTTTTCATTGACACCTACAGTATTTCAACATATTTTTTTCACTTCTCTTTGTGTGCAGCTGGAGCAGCTTCAAACACAGACGTCTGAGCTGAAGAAGCAGAAGTCGGAGCTGGCCCGACTGGGAGCAGGAGAGCTGATTAAAGTCAGCCAGGAGCTGTTTGAGGAGAAGAAGAAGAATGAAGACATGCTGGGTGCTGTAATGCAGCTGGAGAATGTGGTGGAAATGGGAAAGCAGGAAATAGAAACTCTCAGGTGAGGCACAGAGATAGCGTTTTATCATTGCTGTTTTAACAAAGCAAAGTGGCATAAAAAGGCTTTTATTGTATCTGAATGTGTGTGTCCTGTGTGTGTTAGACTGGAGCGTGTCGACTGGATGGCTCAGGCAGAGCAGCTGAAGCAGCAGACCCTCGCCACGCTCTCAGAGAGGGACCAACAACTGCGGCAACTCTCCGCCATGCTGGAGGAAGCCCGCACTCACAAGCCCAAACTTCAGCAGGAAGTCTATCAAAGAGAGGTAAATATGTTTTTACTTTGACTGTTGCTGTCGGCTAATGGGCATGTAGCTACTTCCATGTTTCAGATGATACGTCATGTCTGTAGTCGACCAATGAAGATGAGTTTACATATCACCTTGGGTTCGTCATTCACCTTCTCAAAATGATCCCACACTTTGGATTTCCTGCCCGACATGTTATTAACTAGCCTGTGGAATAGCCGCAGGTACCAGCCCTGGAAATTAGAGGCTGTACACATGCTGTGTCTAAACTATTAATTCGGCAAGACACAGGACAGGGATGTTGCATATAATGTGATTTTTCTTTTTGTCTTCTCCAGGGTACAGAGGAGGTGGACAGCGCTCCTGGAGCCCCACAGGAGCGAAGCAGCCTGGTAGACAGCAGCACCTACATAGCTGAGGTCAAAGAGCTACAGAGAAGGTACAGTGTAGGAAGAATCTGATCAGAAATTCTGTTTTTAAAAGTGGTATAATGAAAAAATATGGATACTAATTAATGTTAAACTTTTTTGCGTCAGGCTGGATGACGAGATGCAGCAGAGGGTGTCTGCTGAGGAGCAGCTGCTGGCCGTGCAGGATAGACTCAAACGGTATGAAATCTGATACAAGATAAAAAAGAAGGGGAATTTAAGGTGCTATAAATATTTTTTTTCTTACATTAAACCTGCAGCATGGAGCTTTTTTCTCTCACTCTGGCAATATGTGTTTGTCATACCACAGAAAAATTTGTCTTTAAGCATCCTGTCGAGTTTCAAAATCATAAAAGAAATAGGCAGTGTTCTCTGCTCTGAGATGCTGGGGGTGTGTCCGCTGAATGTGCTGAAGCCACACCCACTCATGGGAAAGCCACAGCCTCTTTTAATTGTCGCTCTAAAATGGATGCTCCATCTAGCAGCTTTATTGGACTCATACAGCCATACATGTTTGAGCCACCAGAGACAGAATCAAATTCGATGGCAAAGGACACATACCTGCCCGAAAATCGACCGAGTCCTTCTGAGTCTGCAACAGAATGTTGATTTTTTTTTTTAATTTTTCAAACAATGACAATACTCAATGGCTCTAGTACTTATATTGAAGGGGTGGAGCTTATGCTATGGGTTGTTTCACTGCCTCATGGAGCAGGCTTTTAGCTCTGCCCAAATCCTAGACACAGAAATGGTGAAAACCAGTGTAGCAGTCTCACTCCACAATTCAGTACGTGTATAGTGTTTTCTAACATGTATTATGTGTTAAAATCTAAATCTTAGGTTTAACTTTACTGCGATTTTTAGAGTAATTACAAAAACACTGTCACCCGACATGCGACATATGCCTGCAGGTGAGCTCACTGCATCACCCCTGTCCCCAGGAGCAATATCGTCAAGTCTTTTTTTTTTTTTTTTTTTTTTTAACTTTACTCCTTCCACTGAACACAGAGTTTCTTTTTTGCCTGGAGCATCCACTCCAGAAACTTTCTTTGGATTTTCTGCCATTTCTGCCCCTATACTCCTAGCTGCTGCTTCATTGCTATTGTCTCTTCTTCTTAGGTTTTTTAAAAGAAAAATCTTTATTTCAAACTTTTAGCATGCATAGTATCAGTGTGGGAAATTCGGCATACACACCCAACACCAGATTTCTGCTGTAATGAGAAGTACAGAAAGCTTTCTGTGGTAGCGAGCGGCTTAATCATCATTGTGTGAACTTGTTTGGCAGGGCTTGAATGAAACATTCATTAATGTGGAAAAGTCCTGTGCTGTAGTTTCAGCAGTGGAGTAAATGTGAAGGGGGGGTTACTTCTGGTGACAAAATCACAGGTAGTTATCACCTGTTCTATAAAGATTTTTAGCACCTTTCAGCTCATTGTTTTGGTTCCTCAGCCTACTTTACTAACAGTTTCGCTTCAGTCTAACCTATGGATGTATAAAGAGAACTGGACACAGCGTTGGAGGCGGGTCCCATTCATTTCTATGAAAGTAGCTCAGTGGCATATAAAGCCAAAAAGTTTGACTTTCTTGGTTTTAAATTACCTGCATCTTTTGTATCAGTGGGCCTGTAGAGCAAAGCGTTACAGACTTTCATGAGCCAAACAGCTAACTGTTGGCAGCCAACAAAAAAAAAGAATCAGCAAAAAAGAATCAGAAAACTAAGCTCTGTGGGGTTAACGCTGCATTCAGGTGCTTTTGGATGGTCCCATTTCCTGAATTGCGAAGTCATTAGATGTTGATATTTGGTTGAATTTAGGTTGCGATGTCAGTTGACCAAAATTCAATGTCAGGATTTCGTACGTCAACATCAATTTGACGTAGAATACTGGCGACAGACAACGATGATACTTCGTTGGTTTTAAATTGTGTTCCACATCCCCCAAACGTCTCTTGCCAGCGTCATCTTTACGTAGAGAATATGGACATTTAGTCATAACTAAACCCAACGTCTGCGAAACATCATGATGTTAACGTCCACACAATGTGAAATTCTAACGTCATTAGACATTTAAAATACCATCAATCCGATTTTCATTCCAACCAAAATTTAAAGTCTGTCCAATTTAAGAGTCCAGCGTGTTTCTTTCTTTTTTTTTTTTTTTTTTTAAAGATATTTTTTGGGGCATTTTGCCTTTAATGGATAGGACAGTCAAGTGTGAGGGGAGGGGAGAGAGAGGGAGTGACATGCAGCAAAGGGCCACAGGCCGGAGTCGAGCCCGGGCCGCTGCGGCAACAGCCTTGTACATGGGGCGCCTGCTCTACCACTAAGCCACCGACGCCCCGAGTCCAGCGTCTTTCTGACATCATATTGATGTCCAGTGCCATCTGACATCTGTACGTCATCATCAAATAGTTGCTTGTTTTCTCTAACACAGTCCAAAACCTAAAGATATGCTGTTAATTATAATACTATATATATTATAGACTAAGAATAGCTAAAAGTATTCACACTCAAACAGCTGCTTTTCATGTTGTATTTTATTTTTCTTGCGTAAATTAATGTTAAAAAGTGTGTAAAAGATTGTTTTTTTCTTGATTAATTGTTTTTAATTATATAATATTGAGACTAATGATCATATTCTGCTATAACAGTTGATAAAAGGTGCTTTCTGTTGTTTCTCTGCATCTGAATAATTCATCTTTCAGCCCTGATAAATGTGTTGAATCAACAGAATATGACGGCTAACATCTGTTTTTATTATTATTATTATTAGTCACAGCCAGACAAAATGGCACTCTGCACACGACGAGGATCACTCAGAGACTGCTGTCCTTATCGAGCCAGAAGGAGTTGTCACTCGAGTAAGGCTGCGCTAATGTCCTGTACCACCTCATCTGTCATCTTAATAACTGCGATAATGAAGACACATGACTCGAATGTTTTCCCGTAACCTTGTTCCTCCCTCCCTCTCTCGCAGACTCGAAGGAGCAGCCCGGGTTTGATGCGGATGCTCCGAGTGGCCTTCTGCTCCCGCCAGCGCACCCCTCTGCTGTTCAGCCTCTATCTGCTCACCGTGCACGTCCTGCTGCTGCTGTGTCTGGGCGGATACCTCTGAAACCAGCTCCTTTAAAAAAAAAAGAAAACTCACAGATAAGAGACAGAGAGAGGAGGGGAGAGAAAATGGAAGTGTGACACAGACCTAACCCAAGCCATCAATATGTTTTATATTGTGACATGTAATGAGTTATAGAAGGGTGTGAGGGAAGTTCGACACACAAACATTGCACTTTACAGGACTTAGTCTTTTAGCCAAAGTATGTGGAGTTAAATAGGAAACTGTTGTCATTGGTTTTAACTTTGAGGGAAACCCAAGCAGAGCGGACATAAAGGGACTAATATTTCTGTTTAAAAATCAGTGGTTTTAGTGGGTAAAAATGTAGATTCCTAATCAAGTGTGTTGGCAGATGGTGTTCTTCACGTGCCTTTAGATATGAACATAAAAGGGTCACTTTAAGTTAGAGCAGAAGTCGGACATTTTGGGGACTAAGCTACAGGTTTTGTTAAATATGACGCCACAGTCAGTGGTGTCCATCTTGTCATGATACACCTCTTCTAACATACAGATGGAACGCAAACAAGTGTCCAGATGTACTTAGAGCATGGATTTATTATAATACCTTGATGTCCGATGTCAAGATGGCGCCTATTGATTCCAATGGAACGGCTCGCCTGGTACGTAGAGACAAGTATAGCTGCAGACACATTACATTTGTAGCGTACACGACATTCCCCGTGCCCACCACGAATATTAAATAAACCCAACATTGGGACGGTTATCTGAACCCTGCTACAACACAGAGTAGTGAATAAGGCTCAGATGAAAGTCTTACCTTTACCCTTACCCTATCTTTTACATTACTACTTCACAGCTAGGTAATCACTAGCGTAGCATTTTTGGCTTCTGCTTCCTGGGCCAAGGGGCGAAGGAGGTTGATAGTGGATTGACGTGTAAGTATGGTGGGTGAGTCACATAGCTGCTTCAGCTGCAGTTACACCTACCACCCACAAGTTCCCGCTTGGCTTGTGTACTTTACATTGTGATGACATCACAGATTTTTGAATCCCTTTTCTCGGCTCCAGGAAAGTTTTACAACTATGAAACCTCCATGGGTCGAAAAGTTCTACAGCTATACAGACGTCTCTTTTATAATGGTGGCCTATGGGGGAAATGCTTTTTGGGGGACAGAGGATTTTTGTTGCTGGAAAACTGAGAGTGGCCACTTGGGAACAATTGGCTGCAAGGCTGAGCGGCTTTCCTGGGGGCCCGACTACGAGCAACAACATTCAGGGAGCGCAGTGGGCCCCAAGTGAGCCTCAGAAACAGCTTTCTATTGCTCTGAAGATAAATTGGAGGCAAAATAGAGCCAGAGCAAGCAGTTTTCCAACAAGCGACACCTTGCGGAGCCTTTTCGAGCCCATGACCTGATGTGAATTAATTTAGGGGTCCTTGACATGAAAAAGACTGAGAACCACCGGGTTAGGACATCTTCACCGGGAAACTATGAAACAATTTGATGGTTGTTCGCTTACTGGTTTGCTTTGCGGCCAGTCAGGAACAGGTCTCGCTCGACTCGCAGCATTTCTCTGACCTTAGGACACACTCAGCAGAACAAGTGAGCACTCCATCACTAAACCCAGAAACCAAAAGGCAGAGGAAAAGACAGTGGATGACTTCACAGATTTTGTTTTATTACACCAGATCCCAGTGAAGATGTCCTGACCTGCTTCATGTGTCAGTGTCGCTTGTTTGATGAACCACTCACCCTGGCTCTGTTTTGGCGAAGCTTCACGCACCTCCAACCTGCTTTTAAAACACCAAGCTGTCGCTTAGGTTCACTCAGGGCCCTGAATGCATTCTGTATGTTAGGAGGAGGTGTAACTCTCACCTGGAAGCGAAAAGCCTTTTTCCCAAAATGTGATTTTTATTTAAAGATGGCTTGAGGTTCAGGATGTGCTGTTATAGTCCAGTCTCTTCCTCTTCTACTCATTTCATGCACAAAAACGGAGCACAGTGCAATTTCTGTTCTTACACATTCCTGTTGTGTTTTCATTTCTCTCTTCTTTTCTTCTTCTATAAATCAGTGGGAGCATTATATTGATATTTGTACATATATGTACATGTATGATGCACATCAGCTGGATGTGGGTTTTCCCCTCGTACATATCCAAAAATATTCCCTGTCCATGCTTGTGTTGCACAGATTTAGATTTTACAGTGTGCTCTGTAGTTTTTATGGCAGGTGAAGCTGCCGTTGAGGTGCAATGTTACCACAGTGTGGACTCATTCCAGAGGAGAAAGACTGCTGTGTTTTCTAATGATATCCATCCCATCATAAACTACTCGGATGTAGCATAATTTATTGCCCATAACAGTTACTATGGTCCACCTACGCGTATATCGACATCATTCTCTTCATTATTTAATCGCTCTCTGTTGGTGAAAAGATTCCTCTGTACTCGTCTTCTTTTAACGTTCATGTCCTTCACGTCGTACACAAACTTTATCTGTAAATAACTGTTTTAAAAAAAGGGCTGTATAGAAAACTAAAATGTAATAAAATTGTTGGTGGTTTAGATCAGGGACAGATCCTGTCAAACATGTTCATTTGTGTCTGTCGAACAAAAACAGACATCGGGACTTTTGTTCTTTTTATTTTGGGCTCAGTTACTTTTCAGTTCAATGATTTTAAACACGTTGGGTTTTTTTTCCTTTTATTTGTGAAGTCATTAAGAATAAATGGGTCGTCATTAATCAGTGATTTTGAGTGAGTTTCAGCAAACGTTTATACGTGTGGGTCATGATAAACTGTGACGTTTTAAAATGCTCACAGTTAAGTGCTGGTCTTATAAACACTACAGTGCTTCTCAATGTGGGAGAAAGCATCATGTAAACACACTGTGCTGACACTTAAAGGTCTGGTGTAAGGGATTTAGCGGCATCTAGTGGCTCAAGTTGTGGACTGCAACCAACTGAAACTTACACCATGTGTCAACCATGTAGAAGAACTACGACGGCTGATGCAATAATGGAAATGGCCCTATTTAGAGTCAGTGTTTGGTTTGTCTGATTATTACACACTTAAGAAAACATACTTATATTTCTGCCAATATACCCCCTAAATCCTGAACACTGGACCTTTAACTCACCATCACTTTTTGCAGCAGTGCTCAAAGCACATAATAAAGACTAAACATTCATATCATATCATTGTGTCTGTCTGTTGTCAGTCAGTTAATCACTGAATATGGAAGTTAAAATGGTACAAATAAGATTTAATGACATATCTAAACTCAGCATGGATCTAAAAGAATAATGTTTAATAACTATTTTAATATTTCTTTCTGATATTAAGTGATGGTTTTGAACCCAGTTTCCTGACAAAACAACAACAAAAACCAAACAAAATACTGTGATTTTATTGAGTAGTCACTATAATTTTAGAGTTTGAATACTCACAATCATCAATCATTCCAACGTTTATTTCCTGTCCCTGTGGCTGTTGGGTATAAGCTGTGTAAGTCTGCCCCCAAGTGTTACAACTACACCACAGCTGCTTAAAACACAGCAGTAACTGACTGCATCCAGGTTCTGCTTTTAAAATTGTTTTAAGGGGGAAGCATTACAGGTGATTGACTAACACATATCACCGTGAAACTTCCCCAGCTCATTACTTACAGTCAGGCTTTTATGTTTTATAAGACAAGTTTTCTCAGATTATATGCTTAAATATGCAAATGAGGCACAATCTATTTAAATACACACTGATTTATTTCCTGAACAGAGATCTGAGCATTGCTAAAGCCAGGTTCAAAATTCTTGTTTCACTTTATAATCATATTAGAGTCAAAGGGTTTCACAGAGGGAAATTTGGAGAGCTTTTTTTTCATTCCACAAAACTAATTTTTAACCTTGTTTTGGGAATAAAATGTTATATAAATCAGGCTATGAATGATATATGAACAAACCTATCTGTAAAAACCTTCAGACTATGGAAAGGAATAAAACTGGAAAGTTTGGTGGATGTAAGTGCTGCTGAAGTTGAGATTTCTGGCTCAGACACTAGCAGAAGATTTCAAGTATATATCCCAAATGCAGACGGTGCATTGTTAAATTAAATATGCACTTTTTGGATACATTTCCAGAACAGAAATCTGTACAAAAATGAACACCTTAATTTGTATTTTGGATGTTTTCTTTCCACTAGTCTGAAAGAAGAGAAGCAAAATAATCATTAATCTCAAAATTGCTAAGTGCATGAAAAAACTGCACTAGACAAAACTTTAACACTTTAGTTTCTCTCCCATATTTCACAGATTTAATTTAGAGATCTAAGACTTTCATGCACTCAATAGATGTATTTCTGCTAAGTTTTGGTGGCGTATTTGTTGAAATCAATGTCAGTGAGCACTTCATCTTTTCCAAGATCCATCCACCTGACAGGTGTGACATATCAACATGCTGATTACATAGCGTCATTACCACACAGGTGTGTCTTGGGATGGTCACAATAAAAGGACACTCTTAAATGTGCAGTCTGATCACAGGACACAGATGTCTCAAGGTTGAGGGAGGGAACGTGCCATTGGCATGCTGACTGCAGGAAGGTCCACCAGAGTTGTTGCCCGTGACCTTAACGTTCATTTCACTACCAATTCCGATCCCTTTAATTTGGCAGTACATCTAACCGGCCTCACAGCTGTAGTCCACATGTAGCCACACCAGCTCAGGACCTTCACATCCAGTGTCTTCACCTGCAAGACAGGTAATGCAACAAATGGTTTGCACAGCCAAGAATTTCTCCACAAACCATCAGAAACTGTCACCTGCATGCTCATCGTCCTCACCAGGGTCTTAACCTGACAGCATTTCGTCACTATAACCAGCTTGTGCAGTGTGAGGCTGGTTGGATGTGCTGCCAAATTCAGGGAAACATCATTGGAGACATCTTATGGTAGTGAAATGAACATTAAGATCAAGGGCAACAGCTCTCGTGGACATTCCTGTGATCAGCACGCCACTAGCACGCTCCCTCAAAATTTGGGACATCTGTGGTATAGTGTTTGGTGATCAAACTGTACATTTCCCATGCTGTTCAATCAGCATGTTGATATGCCACAGCTGTCAGGAGGATGGATCTTGGAAAAGAAGAAGTGCTCACTGACACGGATATTAAATTTGTGACCAAAATTTGAGAGCTATATATCTGTTGAGTGCTTGACATAAAGTTTTAGATCCTTAATGTAATACCTTTGAAAATGGGAGCAAAAAAAAAAAAGTGTTGCGTTTAAATATTTGTTCAGTGTGTGTTTTCAACTGAGGTGTCTCTATTTAAAGTAGGAAAATTTAACTAAAAGTGACAGCCCATCATTGTCAATGTTAGTGGGATTAACTGCTTGTTGGCTAAAGTCTCTGCTGCAGCTTCTGTGTCCTAAAACACCGCATTTACTGTCATCACCGCTTCGTCTGGTCGCTAAATCTCTAATTTCCGTGCATACTTGAACGCATCATAATTTACTATCTTAATTTCTTTAAAAATATAAATTAATTTATTTTTTAAACTACATATACATAATTTATGCTACAATGGCAACGTTATATACGTGTTTTTGATTAAATTACTATAAAAATGGACGATATTTGTGCGATTATTTACATCAACGCGCGCTCACGTGCGCCCGATGCGCGTTCACTTGTCGCCCATCAAGCTGTGACAACCTGAGGGAAGAAGTTCATCAACACTTGTCGGTGTAAACTCCACCTTTACACGGATAATTAACCCTGACAACTAAAAGGTAACGATAGTTTTTGTTCTTTAAACTAACTCTAATAAGGTTATATGGGTGTACTTTTATTTTATTTAACTTTAAACTGTATTAAGGAAGTGAATTTAGTCAGACGTAGTTAAGCTGATGTACAGTAAACCGTTGGGGCAGACGTTAGCAAGACATGGATGCCAAAACAATACATTTACATGATAGGGGCTAACTTTAGGTAGCATTTGTATTTTATGGACCTGTATGTTCAATATTATGTCAAATTCTACTACATTTACTTACCTATAACTTCCATTTATGACAGTAAAATATAATATACATTAAAGCAAAAGTGATAATTAGCAACTTAGCATTAATTAAATGAATATAAAGAATATTTTTTATGCCACACTGAAGAAATAATATAATTTCTAGTATGTTACAGAGGATCTTAAGCTCTACGTGAAGTATTATCTTAAATAATATGCTGTAATGGTGCTATTTATTGAAGTATTTTAGTGTCTTTACTCCATGAAGTGCTGAAGTGTGTGTCATTATGGGGAAATGAAGCTTGGTGTTGAAATAACTTCCTTTTTGAGACTTCAGCAAATGGTTGGCAGAGCTTGTAGTTTAAATTTAGTCCTCATAATAAAAACACAGCAAATAGACTGTAAGTGCATAGAGGTATAACAGTTTTTATGACGTTGTGAACACATGATTGTTAATCAGAGCTCTGTGGCTCATTGTGTGTTTTACTTCCCCAGATGTGGAAGTCAGTCGTGGGCCACAATGTGAGCATGAAGGTGGCTGCAGAGGGCGACGACTGGGAGACAGACCCTGATTTTGAGGTGCTGTAAACGTCCTGGAGATGTGTATCATCATATTTGGGGTGTGTGTGTGCGTCAGTCAAACTTTTTTTGACATTGTGTTTCAGAATGACGTATCAGAGCAGGAGCAGAGGTGGGGAGCCAAGACCATTGAGGGTTCAGGACGTAAAGAGCACATCAGGTAACAGATGCACGACTTTTGTGTCTGTCTGGAAACTAACAAATATGTAGGCGACGTAGAGAAACGCAGGTCAGAGTGGGTGCTGTGTAGCAACAGGAAGAGGAAGTGTGAGCAGAGCTGTCAGACAGCAAGTGTCTCCTAATATGGGTAATATACGCTGATGACACTTTGACAGTGAGATTTAAACCACTGTGCATTGTCACTGCAGACAGTGAGACTATAAATACAGGCAGTGGTGCTGAATGTAAGAATAGGGCTAGAAACTGCTGGCAGGTTTAGGTACCACTTCCTGAGAAGTCATGCTTTATAAAGAGCTTATAAGGTGTTAGCTTGCAAGGTTGTGAAGAGTCACCTCAGCGGGTGTTCATCCTCCTCCAGCAGGAAACTTGATTTATCCTTTTTAGAGTTATGTAGTTGTTCCGGTAGCTACTTTGGGCCACAAATCCTGCAGAGTGACTGTACCAAAATCTATTGGTTAACAACTTTTGTAACATTTAAATTTATGCCATATTCACTAACAAGGACCACACCAATAAGTTAAGATTTCAAATGGTTTATTGCATTTGATAGATTATGGGTTCGGAGGAAAGCGTGAAGGGGTTAGGATAGACGGATTAGAGAATGAAAGGATAAGGGTGGAGAGATGAAGGGATGAGGGTTGAAGGGTCGGAGGGTTGAGGGATGAAGGTTGATGGATGAATTGATGAGGGTTGAATGGATAAGGGACGAGGGTCGGAGGGTTGAGGGATGAAGGTTGATGGACGAATGGATGAGGGTTGAATGGATAAGGGACGAGGGTCGGAGGGTTGAGGGATGAAGGTTGATGGACGAATTGATGAGGGTTGAAAAGATAAGGGACGAGGGTCGGAGGGTTGAGGGATGAAGGTTGATGGACGAATGGATGAGGGTTGAATGGATAAGGGACGAGGGTCGGAGGGTTGAGGGATGAAGGTTGATGGACGAATGGATGAGGGTTGAATGGATAAGGGACGAGGGTCGGAGGGTTGAGGGATGAAGGTCGAGGGACGAATGGATGAAAGGTTAGGGATGACAGGATGAAGATCAAGGGATGAATGCTGGGTTTCTGGGTAGCCGGCTAGTGCTATGACGGATGTGTAGGTCGAAGACAGGAACACAGGGGGATCATGGGAGTGAGACTGAGTCGGGGAGTTGTCTCTTCGTGAGCTCGGCTTCGGATAGAACTCCCACTGGTTCCTATACGCAGAAAGGAGAAGAGAAAGACGTGAGAAGCGAGAAGGGATTGGGTGGGTGGGATGTGAAAAATGCGTCGAAGAGAGGGAAATGCATCAGGTGTGCTTAAATACTTTTGGGCGGAAATGAGAAGTGTTCGAGGCGTGGTGTTTGTTGCTGAACCTAGTTGTAAAACTACATTTATAAAGTATTAAATCTGCAAGCATTTAGTAATAGATTTCCAATGCTTACAACTGTATAACTACCAAACAGTAAGGGTGGGGGAAAAATATTTACACACAGTGTAAAGTATCAGTTTATTTTTAATTATATGAATTATTAATATTACAAATACAAATTAAACTTATGGTAGCCTATGAGAAGAATTACTTTTTCAGTCCACTAGACACATTTTGCTGCTGCAAAAAATGTCTAAAGTTAGGTGAACAAACTAAAAACTTTTTATTAGGAAAAATCAGATGTTGACAAAGTTTCCCTTGAGGATATAATTTACATTTTTAAAAAAGGTAATAAATCGCATTATATTGTGTAAGAGCCACTTAAGCACATACTAATATTTGGTAAGAATTTCTGTGTTGATATGACATATTGTATAGGTTCTGATGGTATTTAAGTTTACACAATAGTTTCTGTATATTTTGAATAGTGTATGGTAGTGGACTGTACTGAGGGTAAATATTTACTTTATGTGTTAGAATACAGGCACAAGTTATTTACATCAGGTTTGGTGCCATAAGGCAGTTTAGTGCACATGACAAAAGGAGAGCGTTGACAACGTTGTGCGTAAAAGACAACTTGCAGTTTGTGTTGATTTGGATCGTTATATTATGCAGTGTTGAAGTATAATAACAGGTAATCTGTGAGAATATATAGAAATAGGACATCAAGTCAGTGGTGAAGTCAATAAACCTATTTACTGGTAAAATAAAGGTTAAAAAAAAAAAAAAAACCTTGTTAAACTTTTTCTGTGCCACATGTGAGTACTGTGATCTCCAGAAAGGGAACAGAAACTCGAGTCAAAACCGACACACCTCACAAACTAGGTGGCCTGTAGTAGGAACTGTAGTATGTTGAAACTGCCAAACTACATATTGCTATATATATTATCACAATACTTAGCATATCACAACATATGTAAAATTGCAATAATATTGAGCCATGACTTAAGTATTGTAATTCTATCGTATCGTGGATCCTCTGGTGATTCCCAGCCCTACCAAACAGAAAGGATAAACACCAGCAAAAGGAATTTCTCACAACCTGGCGACCACAAAGCTGCTCCTATTAGTGGCGTACAGCTAATCTAAAGCATCAGTAACACCCCGTTGTTTTCATCTGCCTTCTGATGTTGCATTTATCACTTTTATTTTAGTTATATGTCTGAATTTGCATTTTGTTGAATCAGAATTGCCTGCAAATTTGTTCACACTGTCTTTAATTTAGGCCAGGGGTTGTCTAACATATGGTGCCGGGGCCAGAACTTGCCCGCCAAAGAGTCTAATCCGTATGTGGCCTGTGAACTAAAATGAAATGTGACACCCCTGATTTATGCTTTTAAGGTATTATGTTATGAGTTACTGATAAACAATCAAATGACAAATATTACTGTCATCATGTGTACTGGAGTCAGTGGTGTATGGTAGTTATGACAGGCCCTAATGCACGCTGTCGTGCACATATCGTCTCGTCACATGATCAGGATAACATCAACATACATATCACCCAACTATCATCATTAAATATCTGTATATGATTAAAAATACCAGAGAAAATAAGAAATTATTTATTTAATTTAACATTTTTAATAGTTTATTTATAGTTATAGAATAATTGATTTATAGTTATAGAAGAAGCAGAAAAAAATAAACATGTCAGAGATGGGTTTGCCTTTTTCAAGGACATATGTAGCAGATGGCACTGTTTTTAATTTAATGAGAGTTCCTCTTTGAACACAGGCATATTTTTAAGGTGGCAATGACTCATAAGGGCCCATTCTCCACCCAATGCATCTCTCAGTGGGCCCCCTACCTCATGAGCTCCAGTGCCACCACACTGCCTGCACTGTCTGTATTTACACCCTTGACTGGAGTGCATCTCAGTGTCAATGTGTTTGAACCCTGTGTGATCTGTCAGTGTTGCAGAGCTTAGAAGCAAAGTGGTTGGGGAGCACGAGCAGGTGAAGCAGAAGGAACAGACTCCCAAAGCCTCGTACGGATATGGAGGGAAGTTTGGAGTCGAAAAAGACCGGATGGACAAGGTTGACACATTTTTAATACTCTAAATACGGCGATAAGCTCCTTTTATCTACTGCCATCTATTTTATCCTTCACTCTGCGTCCACTGTTCACATGTACTGTTTGATGTATCTCTGCTCTTCAGGTGGCTCTGGGGCACGACTATGTGGCACAGGTCGAGCAGCATTCCTCTCAGAAAGATGCAGCGAAAGGGTTCGGTGGGAAATTTGGTGTTCAGAAAGACCGAGTGGACAAGGTGAGAGGACAAGCCAAGTCCCCCTTATCTCAAAGATTTGTCTTTATTTTTCCTTTATTTTCATGTTTGACCTTCACTGGCGTATGTGAAGTTTTACACTAGACGGTTTACAGTCATCTGTAGAAGGAGGAAAGCTTCTCTGTGCTCACTTTAAATGTGAGTTTAACACGTGTAACTATGGTCCAGATATTGTGACATCACATCTAGTTTGGGAGGGTTCCTCGAGCGTACTTTGAAGCAATATATGAACCTTAAATGCAGCCTCTGTGTTGTCTGTGCAGTCCGCCCTGGGCTTTGAATACAAAGGAGAGGTGCAGCAACATGCATCTCAGAAAGGTAAGTCACCTGTCATCCACCTTCTCACTTACAGTACAATATTTCCCTTTTGGAAGTTGCCACCTAACAGAATTTTACTTAAAATCCAAATGTTTTTAGATTACTCAAAGGGCTTTGGAGGAAAATACGGAGTGGAGAAGGAGAAAGTGGATAAGGCCGCTTTGGGGTACGACTATAAAGGACAAACAGAGAAGCACCAGTCACAAAAAGGTGAGTTTAAGTGTAGCAATCGTCAGTTTTCACACTCCTTGTTTCGCATTTGCTTGATTTTGCATCTTATTTTTCCCCAGACTACTCTAAGGGATTCGGAGGGAAGTACGGTGTGGAAAAGGAGAAGGTGGACAAAGCTGCTTTGGGGTACGACTACAAAGGGGAGACAGAGAAGCACCAGTCGCAGAAAGGTACGTTAAAGTCGAAGCATTTATCAGTTTTATCACCTTTTTGCTCGACATCTGATTTCTTTATTCTGTTATTCACTTCGCATTCAGATTATTCGAAGGGATTTGGAGGGAAGTTTGGTGTCGAGAAGGAGAAGGTGGATAAAGCTGCGTTGGGTTACGATTATAAGGGCGAGACGGAGAAACATCAGTCACAGAAAGGTGAGGAAACACACATGTATATTTAAACACACTAGATTATTACTGACACTGTAGCACACCAGACTCATTCAACTGTCGTCTGTTTAGATTATTCAGCAGGTTTCGGAGGTCGTTACGGAGTTCAGGAAGATCGCATGGATAAGGTCGGTGTTACACCTGAGAAGTAAAGCAACTAATTGCCCTGTAGATCAGCATTATTGGCATTTGTATTGATTATTTGTGTCTCAGTCTTTATTTTACTTAATTATTATGCCTATTTGAGCCTCTTTTAGTAATCTGTATTGTTGTGCTTTGAATTCAAGATATCATTTTTAAGTGATGCGGGGTTGTACAGGCTTTGTTGTGTGAATAATATGTTGAACATGACCAACTTAGGGCCAGCTGTGGTGCTACAGTTGGCTGTATAATCATGGTTCACACACATATGAATCATTTGACTATCTGATCATTACTGTTCTAGTCAGTATCAACAGATGAACAGATTGAATGATTATTGTCTGTGCTTTCAGAGTGCAGCCGGCTTCTCTGACATTGACTCTCCAACCTCAGCGTATGAAAAGACACAACCAATAGAGGCCTGTAAGTTCTTTATTTCACTCAACATAATCAACTCTGCCACCTGCTGAACAAGTAAAGCTGCCAGTGCTGAGGTGTTCACATGTTCAGACATTGATTTGCTCTGTATTCATATTTTATCCCTCTGTGTTATGCAGGTAGTTCAGGTGCAGGAAAGCTGAAGGCCCGTTTTGAGAACATGGCCAAAGCGTCAGATGAAGAGAGCAAGAAGAAGGCAGAAGAAGAGAAAGCAAGGAGACAAGCCAGGGAGAGCAGAGAGCGAGAGGCGGCCAAACGCAGACAAGAGGTAACACGTACACACTGCACTGTATTCACACTGTGAACATGTAAAGAGGTCAGAATATAAAGTACCGGTCAACATGCATGTTAATGATTTTGTGTTTCCTGCAGGAGGAGAGCAGAAGACAGGAGGAAATCCGTCCACCACCTGTACCAAATGTGGCTCCAGATGTGGAACCAGATGTGGAACCAGATGTGGAGTACGAAATGCCACCAGAAGAATTCCCCCAGCACATGCCACAGATACAAGAAACACCGGAGCCACAGCCAGAGTCTGAGGTACGATTCAAACAATTACCAGATGCACCAGTGATACAGGTGGCACAGTGATGCAGCGGTTAGCATTGTTACCTCACAGCTGGTTTGAACCCGGGGTGGGGAGCCCCCTCCGTGCAGAGTTTGCACGTTCTCCCTGTGTCAGCGTTGGTTTTCTCCGAGTACTCCAGCTTCCTCCCACAGTCCAAAGACATGATGTGAATGTGAGTGTGAATGGTTGTCTGTCTCTATGTGTCAGCCTTGTGATAGTCTGGTGACCTGTCCAGGGTGTACCCTGCCTCTCGCCCAATGTCAGCTGGGATAGGCTCCAGCCCCCACGCGACCCCCAACAGGATAAGCAGTTACGGAAAATGAATGAGTGAACCAATAGCAGAATAATTCATGCATCAATTTAAACAATAAGGCGAGCAATACTCTGTATGCTATTGACAACAGATCCCATGACAATCAAATAGTAACTGAAAAACATAGCAACAGTAATACCAACTAAATAAACTGAGGAGGGTAAAAATAAAAGTAGAAAAAGGCAACAAAAAGTTGAGATAATCCCCCTTTATCACTCTGTAAATTCCCTGTGTATCTTTTATTCTTTCATATTTCTGTTTCACAAAGTGAGTTTGTCTTTAACGCTTTTGAATCCTCTGTAAATATAAGGTGTTTATTAAGTCATCAGCCATGTTTTAATAGTTGGGACAGCTTTCCTGCAGTGTGAGACTTTCTTTTTGCTTTAATGGCAATTAGAAAAGACCATGAGATCAGGCCACAAAAATATAGTGTTTGTTGTTTAAGAGGGCTCAATTATTTCATTACTAAAACAGGAGAACTGAGGAAGGGGAAACCTCTGCTATGTAATTTAGTTTTTAATTTATTGAATTGAATTTTAAGAGGAAGACAGAGGGGTCGGAGGTTGGGAGAGAGAGATTTTTTTTATTATTATATGTATTATTTATGTATGTACATATTTCTTTAGTAATTTATTTATTTTCTTAATTTTTATTTATTTTTCTGTCTCCCTTATTCCTTATTTAAGTTTGCTTAGTCTTTTTGCACCCATGACTCTCCCCCTCTTGCCTGTTCCTCTTGTTCTAACTCATTCCCCCTTTTTTACTACCTCATCAACTTCATCAACACACACACACACCAGCAAACACAAAATGCCACTAGTATCAGCAGTAGCTCAGCCCATAGGGACTTGGGTTGGGAACCGGAGGGTCGTCTGTTCAAGCCCCCGTCCGGACCAAAATATGGAGTGTGGACTGGTAGCTGGAGAGGTGCCAGTTCATCTCCTGGGCACTGCCGAGGTGCCCCTGAGCAAGGCACCGAACCCCCCAGCTGCTCGGAGCACCTGTCATGGGCAGCCCACTCTGACATCTCTCCACTTTGTGCATGTATAGGTCCAGTTTGTGCATGTGTGTGTTCGGACCTGTGTGTAATCGACAACAGAGTGAAAAATTGAATTTCCCCTCGGGGATTAATAAAGTATATAAAATTTAAAAAACATTACACATTATACCAATATGCCTGTGTTTGTCTTTTGTGTTAATTGTTATTTTACACCCGTCTTGTGTCCCACATAGTGTTGTCCCTGTCATGTCTATCACTTGTTTTTTACCTGCATCACCTAATTAAAATTTTCAGCTGCAGATTAACACACATTTGGTGCTTCAGTGAGTATTTTATATCAGCGTTTAGTGATTACTGTCACAAAAAAACAGAAGACAAACATGTGAAGTAACAAATAAATATAATTTTTTAAACAAAAAAGAATAAAAATAAAGAAAGGAAATAAAAGCCACAACACAAAGATGTAGGGCGAGACAAGATGAGCCTGCAGACTGGCTGCTGCTCGCTCATTCATGCACAGGACACCCTGGGCACAGGTGTGTCACATGTCGCTGATTAAACTTAATCAGGTCTGCAGCCCTGATGAGAGAAAGTGCAGTAGCAGAGAAATGCCGCAAGCAGAGGGACTGTCACAGTAATAATGTGTTATATTTTATTTAAAAATATATAAAATACTGTAAGGAAACATCACTGTATACTAACATACAGTATGTCATAATAATATTTTTTAATTTTTGTCTGTGTTTCACAAATTGAGCACAGACATGACTCAATATTTAGCTACTACCTTTGTTTGCATTTATGAAATGAGGTGCAAGTAGGGAAACAGGTTTAATACTGTGCAGCAGACACAGTATTTCTTTTATCCATCTGATTAGAAGAGTGTTAAAAAAACAGATACAGTGACTTAAATGTGACGGTGATACATGAGAGATCTTATATGGAAGTCTTCTTAGGTCAGCGGTGTCCGGACTTTCTTGAATGAAGGCCAGATTAGAGAAGGTAAAAAATACCTGGGGGCCAGCTGGAACACAAATACAAATGAGGCAAACGTTTCATCTTTTACTAAAACAGAATTCAACTTTCCACCACTTCTGAAACCTGCGTCCCTCAATGTTAACTTTGTGCTTCTTTGCTGCGGCCATGTCCGCTTCCTGGCAGGAAATGTCTGCTGCTAGGTAACCTATCGTTTGCTTCTTTACCGTCATTATTTCCACTTGTGTGCATGTCTACAAACTGTACAATAGTCCTGCCATCATGAGGTGAATGGAAAAATACAAAATGATCTTGCCTGATTAACGTTATTCCTTTGCAACACTCCTTATTCCTTATTTACCAGTTTTTACTTTTAGGCACCTTCAACAAAAAACCAACAAACAATCCAGATTTTGTATGCGTTGTGAAATAAGCTACTGGGTACCTTCGTTTCACTTGGGATTAATAAAGTACCGACCTACCTACCTGCCACTGTGTTGTGGGCCACACATAGTACATTTTGACCTACAAGCCGCAGGCCATTTAAAATCACTTTGCAGGCCACGATTGGCCCCCGGGTCAGACTTTGGACATGCGTGTTTTAGGTCATATCTGTGCCCAGTTGTTTAGAAGTATTCTGATCTGATTTCAGATTGGATTAAATCTTGCAAATTGGTTGCTCAAAAGAAAAAAGGATTCTTAAATGAGATCAGATTATGTAATCCATTTTTGGTATTGATCTGGATCAAACCTTCAGTATGTTGTTCAAACTTTTTAGTGGGATTGTAACACCTTTGATCCAACTCACTCAAAGGAATTGTGTCCATAAAATAATCCCTTAATAGCTGCCAATATCAAACAAAAATTCTATATCAATCACCTTATAATACTTACAATGAAACAGTCAAAAAAACAGTTTCCAACAAAGTCTGTTTTCTGTCTCAAATAAAAACACTTAAAGTGACATCAAGCTGCTGGTCTCCCCGTGAGCTCGTAGTCTACATTGCAATATTAAGTCCCATTGAGAGCACTGGTTATTCAGATTCGGTGATCCGATCCAATGTTGCTTTGAAAAGTCGGCACAGAAGTAAACCGATTAGCTGATGTTGGGCCCAAACAAATTTAATCTGGATCAGAGTGATCAAGATTTGGAAATCCCATGTTCTGCTGTCCAGGATCAGCTAATCCATCTTACTTTTGTGTTGGTTTTTCAAATAACATTGGATTGGAGATTGGATCACACTGATCCAGATACAAACTTTACAAGACTACCAAACCTGGATAACCATGGGACTACATGTCACAACATCATAGGCAGTCTGCCAACAAACACAATTACTGTAATCCAGTTCATTCTTATCCAGATTAAACTTTCTGAACATCTGGGCTCTGGATTTGAGATCATGAAATCAAAGGTATTCTGTCATGTTTCCAGGAGGAACCAGAATACGACGAGCCCCCAGCCTTGCCTCCACGCTCAGATGATTTCCTTGAGCTCGATGCTCCTCCCCCTCTACCCAGCAGGTCAGCAGATGTGGAGGAGGACGAAGGAGAGGACGAAGGAGAGTACGAGGAACTTGTTGAGCCGCCTCCTCCTGCACCGCAAGGTCTGTGTCTGAGTCTGTTAAATGTCAAAACCTTTCACATGTGAAATACTCATTTATTTCAGTGTCTTCTTTTATAGCTGACGATAACGACTATGAGGACCTGACGTCCGGTCAGACAGCAGTAGCAATTTACGACTACGAAGGAGGTATGACACTCTTGGAGTCTAATTTTTTTGTCATGTAATTATCATCTCTCAACATTGTGAGGACAGATCCTCAAACCGTCTCCTCTCCCACACAGAGGCTGACGACGAGATCTCCTTCAACCCGGATGACATCATCACCAACATAGAGATGATTGACGAGGGCTGGTGGAAGGGACATTGTCACGGACGTGTCGGTCTTTTCCCGGCCGCTTACGTTCAGCTGCAGTGAGCGCCGTGCTCAGGGAGGTTTTGCACAAGCTTGAAAACAACTATGTTTCTGAGGTTTTTAGACAGAGGGAACTCACTTTAGCAACCTATTTATAAAATAACTGTGTTCCAGTCCCCATACTACCATACTGTATAGTCTGCCAGAAAAAGATTTAGTAAGTCCCAATAGATAGTATGTCAAACGCAGTATGCCAAAAATACCAGGATGTTCTACTACATCCGGTCTGGTTTTGCAATATGCAACTATGTAAGCCAGCATGTTTTTCTGGCTATACTGACCCACAATCTTTTGCACAGCAGCAGATATGTCACATCAACTGAGCCGCAAACACATAACTGATTGACAGCAATGGTGGAATTACATCTGCATTGCTCTGTCATTGTTTTTTTCAATCTGTGCAGTTACAACTTTAAACTACATACATTGCAAACTAACAACAGCAGAGCACTCAGGCTGATCTGTCTCTGGCAAACCCAGTAAGTGGCATTTTTTATCTCCAAGGTAACACATATGAAAGCAAGAGGGTCAAAGTTCAGGGCGTAGTGTTTGTGCATACTGCATGGAGCAGTACACTCTCTAAGGGCAGCTGCTGTACCTACTAAAAGTAAAAAAGTATGCAATTCGGAGTGCACCCTGAATGACAAAAAAACTGTCAAAATGGCTTCTGATCTGACTTCTGTAGTTTTACTGTGCAATATCTCGCTTTATGTCTGTGGCAATAAGTATCTGACGGTATATTCGTGGCAATGAGCTACATCTTTTATCTGTAATGAACTGATCAGAGTCAATAAAATATTCTCCTGGCAGCTTCTTTGTGTTGTTTGTACAGCAACAGTTTTTATTTACAGTAACGTAAGGGCTGTTACCATTTATCTGGACATGTATTTCATCATGATCATATTGTGTTATCGTTTGACGTACTGTAATTCTGCGACCCAAGTGAATAAAGCAAGGAAAAGTGTGGTCAACAATGGGGGACAAATCCGTTGATTAAGGCCCTGATCACACAGAAAGCTCTTTAGCAGCCAGAGGCAGCTTTTTGTAATTGTTTTAAATGAGAATGAAGCTGAAATCTTCAACTCAGAGCGTAATGGTGCCCCACGTCATCTGAGGCGGGCATTCTGTGGTGGTCACGACAAGTTTACAGTTGGCAAACAATGGAGGAGAAACTGGTGGTAGTGGTTGCTGGATACCCAGAGCTATACGGCCCAACAATAGACAGCAGGTTGTCAAACTATTTGCTGACAGTCTCTCGCCCTCAACCAGAGCTACAGCAAGTACTCTCTGCCTCAACATTTTAGGAACTAGATACTGATTAATGTGGAAAAATAAACAGTAGATTAATTACATGGGAAGGTTAGTGTAAGGGACGCAGCCTATATACTACTGGAAACAAAAGTCACAGATCTGTAAATATGATTTTGTTTTTATAGTATGAAAAGATTTAAATTGAAGTAGATAACACGACAATCACAGACACTTTGCACAAGTCTTACATTCATAAAACTTGTCCTAACATGAAGCTGCTGTTCCATAAGAACAAACATTTTCCTGCAGTGAATTATTTTATAAGAACAGACTCCGTGGCACAACCATGAATCCTGTAATCCACTGAACAGAATGAGATTCAGCAGCAGAAGTTCCACAGTTACCCTGTGTTTCTGCATCAAACGTCTATAAGGCAAAGCAAAGTTCTTTTGGTTTCCTCTGGTTCACCAGGCGATCCCCTTCTTCTTCTTGCCCTGGCCGCCTTTCTTACCCGTCCGTTTGCTTTTCAGTTTCTTGGCCTGTCGCTGATTCATCCACACAGGGTACTGACCGTTTTCATCCAGCAGGGTTTTCTTGTTGCGCTTGCTGTCCATATCCATCTTCCCCTCTTTAAGACAAAGATTGAATAAACAGATAAATATAACCAAAGACAATACTAAACACATGTGCCTGGAAGACAAACACTTAATAATACAACAGGTCAGCCTAAACTGTATGAATATAAAAGCTGTTGTGCTCAATCTCTGACTCACCATCCCCCTCTACCTCGCCCATATCCACATCCGTCTGCTTCTTGATCTTGTCAGCTGGCACCACAGTGGCGATCTCCTGCATGTCCGTCATGACGGCTTCTCCTTTCTTATCCAAACTCAGAGCTTGTTTCAGACGGGCCAGCTCCTTGGGGGCGTTCTTCTTCCTCTTCTCTGCACGCATCTTCCTCTTCCATTTGCTCCGAAGGCTTTTTGCCATTTTGAGGTTGATCTGAAAACAACAACAAAAAATATTCTTTGATAAGATTCTTATCTAGCTCAGCGGGGCCCCATATTTTTATTACTATTTTTTATTAAAAATAAATCATGTTTCCCTGGGATCTATTAGATCTAAAAAAAAAAAAAAAAAAAGGATGACCCAGCATTCAACAAGTACGTACACATAAACCTATCAGTCTAAACATTTAAACCATTGACAGGTGAAGTGAATAACATTCATCATCTTTCCATGATGCCACTTGACATGCTCCACCCGTCCAAACACCTTTACAGAGCAAGTACATCCCCTCATGGCAATGGCACTTCCCAGTGGCAGTGCCCTCTCCCCCAGCAGGACAATGCAGACTGCAAAACCACTCAGGAATGGCCCGTGGAAACAAAGAGCTCAAGGCATCGACACAAGAGAAGTCCTGGGACATGCTGGTACCCCTGATCCACCACTGAACTGTCAGGGCGAGGTAGGGTACCAGCATGCATGAAGGATGCTTCATCTGATTGGGATATGAGGAATTCGTAGCCCAAGTGGACTCCTTGAGCTCCTTGTCATGTTCTTCGGGCCATTCCCGAGCAGTTCGTATGGATTGGTGTGGCACACTGTCCTGCTGGAAGGCCACTGCCATTGGCCAGGAGTTTCCCTTAAGAACACTGTACTGTGACAAAGTGATCATTATTGTTCACTTCACCAACCAGGGATTTTGGTGTTTTGGTTGATTGGTGACTGTTATTTCATTTTTCTTTTTTAAGGATAAATCTCACTATTCAACATATCTGTGAATATAAATGTACTTTTAACAGAAAGTTCTAAAACAACCTAGTATCAAGTGAAAAAAAACAATCAAAATAGGACATTTATTATAATCTGTAGTCCTAAATAGTATTACAAAAGTAAAAGTGACACAGCTCTACAGCCAATACAGCACTCTTAAGTCTTACAGCATGTTTAATCCACTGTCAGTGCTTGATGGGGGTTAATTTAAACACAAAACACGTCTTCAAAAATGTGCAATTGTCCTTTAATAACCTTGTAAAGGGGCCCAGCTCATCATATACAATACGTATGATCATGGTAATAACCTATGTATAATGTAGATAAACATGAATGTAACGTTAGCGTTTTAAATTGTCACTTTTCTGTTGTATTAGCAACTAGCTTTACAGCTAAGCAAACTGTCTGCTAGCTTGTTAGCTTTCCAAAGCTAAAACAGCCCAAACAGGTCACTTCGAAGCTAAGCTAATTCTGTATGCTAACTTAATACAGCGTATTAGCATTATAATACATATAAAACAGTGAGCGGTGACTTACAGAAAACTAGTTTAGCTGTTTAATTTCCTCCGTGAACAGACAGGGACACACTCCGCTCCGTGCACGTGTTTACAAGTGGGAGAAAAAAAACTAATGACGCACTTTTAAAGAGACAGCGACATGATTGGCTGCTGCAGTCAAGCCGAAGAACGTAAGATCTGATTGGCTGGTGATGTCAAACCAGGAAGTTTGACAGCTCATGGAGTGTAAACAAGATGATAATGTACAAGTCAAACCTCCAGACTGGTTTATTTGGCGTTTAGGTGTAAACTGAGAAGCTGTAAGTAAATTTTATCTTTAAGAGTTGTTAGTTTTTGTTTTATTTGTGTTAAATTTGACTGACGTCATGAGCCGCTGGTCCACCAGCCTGGCTCCTGCTCGCAGCTTCGTCTCAGTCTGCAGCCCGCAGCTCTCCTCTTCTTTAGCACACATGTCCAGCATGTTGGACACCGCTGCAGAGCAAATGATGGTCCACAAAGACTTCCAGGCAGCTTTTGATACGTGCGAAAGAGGCCTGGAGAGCCTCGCCAACATGGAGCAGGAGGACAACAGGTGAGAGTCTGAATGCACTTTGTATGTATGAGTTAAATGCTCCCTGCAGCCTGGATGATAATGTCACTATGTCTCTGGTGTTTTCTCAGATGTGGAGAGTTTAAAGCTGGCTTCTGCATCGTAGGGATTCAAGCTCTGGCTGAGCTTAATCAGTGGCAAGGTGTCCTACCATGGGTCCTTCAGCAGTACGAGCACCAGGAGAAGATACCAGCTAAAATAATGCAGATGTGGTGAGCAGAGCTGGAACATGTAGAAGAAGGATTCAAGTTAACAGAAAATGAACTGACAACAATTTAGATAGCTCCTGTTTTTAACTAAACTCTCTGATTGCAGCTTCTTAACGGTGAGGTTTTCTCTGTTGTACATAATTTTTAAATGAATTTTAGATTTTGAAAAGTCCAAAGACACAACAAGCATTTCTTTTAGACATCACCCTGGGGTCTGAAAACTGTGGTGAACATTTTCTGATGTTTCATATACCTTTTAACAGTTGATTGAAGAAAAAAAATCAAGAAAACGTTTGCAATCGTTTGAAATCGTTTGCATTTTCCTTTTCTCACTACACTATTGAGAACGTGAAGGGGTGTAGCTCTGTGTTGAACAGGGGCGCCGTCTTGTGAGGATCAGGCTCTGTTATCTGTTTTTATCAAAGTATAGCATTCAGTTTTAAAACAGGATAGTTTACAGTGCGCAGGTTTGTGAGTTGAGGAAGTGCAGCAGAGCTTGGGCTGCCAATTCATATGGCTCTATGTTGTTTATTGTGATTAGTTTGTCCAAAAATGTTGCTTGACCACCATAGCAGGCACATTCTACACAGCATGGTATGTATGACATCAACTTCACATTCTCTATATGACCAAAAGTCAGTGGACTGTAGGGGTGTCCACTGACTTCAACCATATGATGGAAACTACTCTACTACCCCTACTGTCGCTTCAGCCATTTTGTGTAGTAAGAGGACAGTAGTGGTGTCCACTGACACTTGGCCATACAGTGTGGTTTCAACCCGTTCTCATTCCCAGGTCGTTACCAATGCTTTACCCTTTAATGTCTCTATGTGATACACAGCTGAAACACATAAGGCCCGTTTGAGATTATCTGCACCTCGCCTGTAAATTGAGGCGACAGCAGTTGGTGGCAGTGACAAAATGTCGTTGTCAAGTCGGACTGTTTCCAGCAGCCTTGTCTGTATGGGAAGTCACAGAAACACTCACATCCTGTTACATCTGATTCTGATATATTAAAATGTCAGCAGACCCGTATATCAGTTGGTTCGCAGTCTCCAGTTGTGTTAATTATGGCAGCGTAGCCTTATAAAATGCTTTACAGGCCATCTGTAATTTCTGTTCATGGTTAGACCAGCATCATATCAGTTTGCTGCTGTACATAAATGAGCTGAGAAGACCTGTCACCCTCAAACTACATAAATAACCACAGAGAAAAGAAATACAAGACAACAGTTCTCATTAAAGATCACTCAGATACAGCCAGGGCTTCACATCTGTACAGAATCCTCACATCCCACTGACCACAAGTCTTTGTGCTGCTGAATATTTCAATAATTAAACAGTTTAGTCCATCTTGTGAAATAATCAAGTCAGGTACAAATCTAACCAGCATGCATTGTGTAGCAGATTCTGCGCAGGCCTGGCTCATCTTGAATGAACCTGAGTTAATGCATGGTAAATGTGTGAAACGGTCTTGTTTTGGCTTAGGCACCAAAACTGCTTGGTTAGGGTTAGAAAATAGATAATGTGCATTTGTTACGTCATGAGTGATGTCAGTGCAAGACGACAATTTTGTAACATTACATTTAAACAATGTTGACCTTTGGTTTCTGTGGTCTCCTGGGTGAAAATCTTGTTTTGTTTGACCCATATACCTACGCGGACTTTCTCGCTCTCTATATGACGTCAGTTGCTCTCAGCATTAGGTATTGTCATGGGTGGGTTTACATTGGAGTTACTTGAAAGCCCAGTGTGTCTCATAAGGACACTGAAGGGTATCTTTAGCATCAATATGACATGTGAAGCGATGTGATAAAGTGTTGGTATTTGACGTCCTGTGGATGACAACGGGCTGGTAGTTTCCGGGATAAAAAGTTGAAGGTCAGGTAATTTCACATAAATGAACAAGCTGCACTGTATGGCCAAAAGATTCAAGGGAACACGATTCCCAAACCCAAATATTTTTAATACAAGAAGAGCAGCAAATCCTCATATTTGAGAAGCTGAATTCAGAGAATATTTAAACTTGACAAATGACTGAAATTAAGATTATATTTCTATCAATTGACTAATCAATTTATCGACTGATCTTTTTAGCTCTAAAATACATACTGAATAGGTTTTCTCTCTCATTGTGGCAGCATACTTCTTTACTCCAAGGTGGGAGAACCTGCCGCAATGCAGGAGGCAGCCAGAGTTTGGTTACACTGCCCGTCCAACAGCAGAGTAACGGGCTTTGGTACGGTGGCGGAGCTTTACCTGCTGCACGTCCTCGTGCCTCTTGGACACAGAGATGAAGCTCTGGAGCTGATTGTTGGTGAGGTTGGAAGCAGTGCGTTCACAGAAGACCAGAGGCAGACGGCACTGGATCTTGTGGAGGAAAAAGAGCGACAGAATCAGGATCTGCCTCTAAATCCTATCATCAGTCCAGACTCTGGCATCACTGCACATCCTGTCTCAACTCAAGGTCTGATATGCTTTACATTAAGTCATACAAGTACGAATAATGAGTGCAGACAGATTTCTGATCGTCTCTGTGTTTTACAGGATCATTGATTCATAAACTTACAGCCATGGTCAGGTTTTTGTACAGAAAAGTGATGGTGACCGGCTCCGGCTCATTTCCCCTGCGGAGAGTCTTCCTGGCTGCCGTCCTTCTCTACATGCTTTTTATTCGAATGGATCCAGGTTAGAATAAAATTCTCTGTCGCTCAATTTCATCACAAGCCTTTGTTGAAGTATAAAACATCCGACTGGAAATAAATTGTTTCCTTTCTTCCTGTTCTTCCTGTTCTCCCCCTGCAGCTCTTCCGTCTTCATTCATGTGGATTTCCAAACTTCTTGAACTGCTCAGACAGATGTGGAGAGCCATGTTTGCACCGTACTATCAGAGTCTCACTCAGAGCAAAGGACTGTAATATAGTCTTACTGGTGACTTTTTGTTACATCAAATAGTAGAGACATTCCCAGCAATGTTTGCTGATATCTGAGTGAGAAACCACAGACTCTTGAAGCTGTCAGGATGCTCTGCAGACTGCTAGAGACTGACATCCTTCTGGCTGCAGGTCCAGATCGAAAACTTTCTGAACTGACTGCTGTTGACTGACATTGAATCATCAGCTTCTCATTCAGCTATGTGACACTAAAATACATTTAAAGCAGGTCATTGTATGAGATATGCGCACAAATGTGGACATCTATATGTGTATAGGCTCAATTTGTGCCTGTATGTGTAATTCAGCCATAAATTTTGAGATCCTGCAAAAATATCACGGCAAAATTGAAATGATATCAGTCACTTTAGTGATAATCTAACCATAATAATAATGGAGTAGCATCACAAATATTTTGTATTACATTTTAACAGTATTTGTACAGTTGAGATGACAAAATTAAAGTTGTAAAAATGTATTTAAACAATTTGTGTAACTGAAATTTTGCATTGCAGGGAAAAATCCCTCTCAATATTTGGAAAACATTCATTTGTCCCGCCAGATCACCTTTTTCTAGACTGCTAGGACACGGCTCATCGATGCAACATTGCCTCCAGTTAAGGAGGTGCTGGCATATGCAACCTCAAAAGCAACAGTTGCAGCCTACCATAAAATGGAAAGAAGATGTAGCAACGATGCCTGATTGAAACAGGAAGTAACATGACATTTCCACCATAAAATGATGCAGAAATGGCACAAATTGGTGCATGAAAATTGTTGATGCTCAAAAAATTTTTTGAGGGTGAAACCTCAGGACAACCTTGCAATTTGGTCCAGTGAAACTGAAACTTCTCCCGTGTGCCAAACATGTTGGAGAACTACGGTGGAGGATGCAAAAACATGAATGGCCCTATACATCCTAAATCACATACTCTGCACTACATACCCAACACGTGTGCTACTGTTCAACATAGTTTTGTGTAAACAAACAGCAGTATCATCTTTTCAGATGCAGTAAGTTGTAATTGCCATGTCACTTCTTGAGAGCTTCTTTGCCAGTTGGAGACGCGTCACCATGGAAACCTGCATCAACTTAAGCTCTAAAGGTAATTCAGTAATAATTTAAAAACTATGTTATGCCTAGCAAAATGAAATCTTACTCTTCTTACATACTTACACCTTAACTGAAGTGTTGTTGAGGTTACAGGATGTGTTGGTTGTTGTCCTCTACCGCATTGCACTGTGGGATATTTATGTCTTTGTAGTGTCCAGTGTTTGTAAGCTGTAATATTTCACCAGAAAATATGGTTTCATACTACGGTTTCGGAAAGAGTAAAAAACTGTCTCATGCTGTTTTAGCCTAGTAAATAGCAAGGAATTTCAGTCACAGCCAGTTCTGGGCGACTGTAGAAACAACATGGCGTACTCTGTGGAGGAGGACCCACTCTACAGACATTAATAGCTCATTCTAAGGTAAACACGATTCTTATTTTCCGGTGGTTATACATGGCACAGAGGTGCAGTGGTTAGCATTGTCGCCTCACAGCAAGAAGGTTCTTGGTTCGATGCCTGAGGTCGTGGAGCCCTTCTGTGCTGAGTTTGCATGTTCTCCAGGTACTCCGGCTTCCTCCCACAGTCCAAAGACATGCAGGTTAGGTCAAAGCTACTCTTACCTTTCTTGCATTTCACACAGCACTTAGAAAAAATTTGAACATCCACAACTCCCGCCTCCCTCCAAAGTCCCATCCCTCTCCTTCTGCAACTCCACCTCCCTCCAAAGGCCTACTCCCCCCTCCTCCATTACGTCCTCATTACATCTGTGATAGATGTAGGCCTTGGCAAGGTAACATTAGATACACGGAAGAGGAGAGTGAGTGTAACGTTACAACCAAGACAGTCAAACGCAACCCCGGAGTTTTAAAACATAACCGGAGTCAGTGATGACTGATGAGTTTTAGAATAAGGTTACAGTGTTAACGTTAGATAGTAGCATTAACGTAACTAGTAAGTGGAAACGCACAAGGAAGATGACGATGTTTGAGAGGCTACGCTACAGTAGGCTAACTTTAGCAACTGGATGCTGTGTTGTAACGTTATGAACTGAATGGAACTTCTTTGTCATTTTTATGCACAGCACAGCAACGAATGCGAGCGATTACGTCAGTCAGAGGCCTCCACGTGGGGAAGACAGACAGGACAGGAGAAAACTCCGACCACCAAGTGCAATGATTGGTCGGAGTTTTCTTAGAACCATATGAGAATGGTATAATTATGAGTTTTTATTTCTGGTGGAATTCACTTACATTTTAGTGTGCCATCAGCTTATTAATAGCATTTTAACCTAAACAAAGAAAAATGTAAAAAAGGTATATGTCGCTTTAATTGGTGAATGCGAGCATGAATGGTTGTCTGTCTCTATGTGTCAGGCCTGTGATAGCCCAGGGTGTCCCAGTATCAACTGGGATAGGCTCCAACGCCCCCACGACCCCTAACTGGATAAGTGGTTACAGAAAATGAATGAATAAACTAATACACCAATAAGAACATAGTTATGGAATTGAATATTTTGACATTTTTATCACTTTTTTGGACATACTATTTGTCACCCTGAATCCGACACACTGGACCTTTAATATACACCATGTAGGGATGCACGATAATATCGACACTTCATCTGTATCAGCTGATACTGACTTCAGAATACGCAATTGGCTAACATGCTTTTTCTTATTTTGCATAATGACTGAATTTTGCATCAAGTATTGTATGAGTACACATGCATAATATGATGTTAATTCCACTACAGCAGAGACTTGATGATCACTAAAATTAGGTGGGAAAAAAGTGGATATATCGGTATCAGCCAAATAAGTTATGTATCGGCATATTGTCAAAAAAATCCGTTATCATGCATTCCTAACACCATATTAGCATTTTTCCTAATTTTTCAAAAATCCTGACCTCTATTGATAAAGTGCATTTTTCTCATGAGGTGTAAAAATCACAAAGTTGTTCTGTTATATGTGCCCAAACTATGTCCACACCGGATTTCATGATTTTTGCCCAATAAGAACAAATGTTTGGCCGTTTTTCCTTTTCACAGTAAACTCATACTCTTTGCGCACAAACTGACTCAATGTGTTTTATTGGAGACACACCGTGAGATTAAGGAAACGTTACAAAAGCCGAATGAAGCCGAGGAAAATGCCCATTGCGCATGTCAGCGTTTAAGTTTCGATTCCATCAAAGTGACGACCGAAAACCAAAAACGAAAGTGATCCTGAAGCTGCCGGTGTTATAGTGGTGTTTACTGTGAGATGAGAGGAGCAGACTCATCTTGTAACATACAGTAATCAGCTGATACTCTCTGACTGTCTCTGAGGTCCGGGCTCGTTCCTGTCCTGCCAGCCTTTAAAGAAGATAACGGACACTGAAGTCTGTGCTGATGTATGCGAGGTTCTGCAGCAGTTTCTCATTCCTCAGTATAGCAGAGCACTGTCACAGTGAGTAGACCATGTTCAGCCTGTCTGACGGTGATTTGTGTTGGATATGATTTAAATGATGACAAAAATAACCATAGCTCTGCGATATATATTATACTACAAGTGTTTCTGAGGCTGAAGCTGTTTGGACTCCTCTGTGTTGGTGTTCGCATTAGATTTCCTCTTGTACAGGATGTAATTAAAGTGGGGAAAAATTAATATAAGACATCCTTATGTTGCAGTACCACTTACATACACAACTAAACAACACAGAAACTGAATTAATAGTCAAAGTATTTATTGCAGGGTTTTATATTACATCATTCATGTCTGTTTAACTGTTAGAGGGGAACACACCCATTTCTGAAACTCACCCATGTTATTCCTGTGGTCTAATACAGTCCAAAAACATTAGTAAACATGAATAATGTGCTCCAAAATCCAAAAGCTAGAGTGCTAAAACTCAAATTTGTGATGTCATCAAGTACATAGCCTGCAACTGCTCCTTAAGCCCAGTTCAGACCAATGATTCTCGGCAAGACGAAACCGTTTCAGAACGTTGCAGAGAAAAGTTGCAGTGGTGTCAACTGGCTGTCTGAGTTCGACTCAAGCCGGCTGATGTTGTCACCTGCGACTCAGCTGGTCAAATCGCTGGCAGCTGGTTTTAGAGTCTGCTGGTCAAGTCAAAATGACCGCAGAAAGTAGCCCTTTTTAGATAGGAATTGTACAAATTTGCAGGAAAGCCCAATCAGTCTTTATTCAGCATTGGCAGTATAAAAACAAAATTGGGGAGTGCAGCAAAATGCCGCCTACCTAGTTTTGTTTACACAGAATGCGCCTTTTTCGGGGCAATGGGGAGCGTGAGCAAGTAACCTAACAAAACGTGTAGCTCAGCGTGTGACGTAACCAGTGATGTGGGAGGGAAGCTCGAGAATGGGAAAAGTAATGAGAAAGGGCTGGTTAATAACATACTGTAATTCCTGATTTAAGTGGTGTTTCCCTTTAAAACAAATACACACTCAATATTCATCCATCCATCCATTTTCATCTGCTTATCCGGGGCCGGGTCCCAGGAGCAGCAGGCCAAGCAAAGCGCCCCAGACGTCCCTCTACCCAGCAGCGCTTTCCAGCTCCTCCTGGGGGACCCCAAGGTGTTCCCAGGCCAGATGAGATATGCAATCCCTCCAACGTGTTCTGGGTCTGCCCCGGGACCTCCTTCAATATTTAATAGAGCATTATTCCAGAACCATTCAGGGTGATCAAGATCAGTGAAATCACTTATTTACTCTGTGAAGTTCCTGTGGGAATCCCTGAGGGCCACTCAGCCCTGTAAGCTTCTCACCCAGTCGATCTGGCACAGTGGTTCCCATCTGGTAGGTTGCGGTCCAAAAGTGGGTTGCGAGTCCATTCTGAATGGACAGCAAGTGACTCACAAACATGTCAAGTTTGTAAAAAAAAAAAAACACACTTTATTTTGAAGTACAAGCACAGTGACTTTCTGGCACAGAGCTTTTGTTTTGAAGTGCAGTTTCCTGCTGTAGTGTGAGTGACAAACTAGCTTGAGACATGGCCAAATGCAAGTATGACGCTGAATAATGACAAAGGAGAAATCTGGACCCTGTGGCTGGACCAGTTGGGAACCACTGACCCACCAGACCCACACAGACCTGGTTCTTTGTCAGCAGTTATAACAGTATGGCTGAATTAAGATCTCTACGGGCCCCACCACATCCTCTAACAATGCAGTTTCTTTCACATGATGTGTGGTTTCATCAGTGAGTTTCATACCATCACTGCATTTCACACAATTATTTTCCTCTTCACAACCAATAAATCCCTCGTGTGTGCAGCAGTGACATAGAAAACAAAATGCTGACCTTGAGTCTGTGTAAAATAAACATCTGCTGTACGCAGGGCCTTCAATAAACCAAACCTGTCCTTCTCACTCTGTCTTTTATAGAATGTTTGTTTATTTTACTACACTATGTAAGTGAAGTGGGTGTTCTGCACGGCTATATTCACGTTACATTTTTACTTTCACACATGTGAATGCCCGCTGGCACTCCGGGCCCTTGTGTGGGGCCGTGGATAACATGCCTGACTCGTGTTTTCACGAACAGGATTATTTTGACGTTTCTGATGGTCTGTCACAGGAATGAGAGGCCTGCCCAACTACCACCTGTCCTGCTGTGTCAACACTCTGCTGCAGACCTTCGCTGCTACCTGGGAGATAGGAGACATACTTGACAGGTAAGAGAAGGAAGTTACAGAACTTTGAACTCAAGCATGAACACGTTCAGTGGGGTAAAATATCTGCAGTCGTAGTCAGAAAAAGTAAACACACTACACATTAAAAAAAATTAAGAGTACGACATAACAGTAACTGTAAATAGTTTCCTATATTAATCCACTCTATTACTTTACTCTGTGTTATTTAAAAAAATAAATAAATAAATAAATTAAAATTTTTTATATTGAATAAGACATAAGAAGTTATGACATACATTTTGAGCTCCCCCATGAATCCTCTTGAGATGGTACTGACCATTTTGCTGGATGAATGCCACCTCAGGTAAGAAACAGAACTGAAACTTAAGCAGGAAGATGATGTCATTACTAATGATATACAGTCTGTTTTATGGTCTATGAAACAATGTGTCATGTTTTAAAGGTTCTGAATGCAACATTTAGAGCATTAATATAGCAGCAAACCTGTATTTGCTATGTTAAGATATGGCGGAGTAATGGGGTCCTGCCAGGGTGTAGGTTTTGTTTCAACATCGAGGGTGACACACATATAAAACGGACTATCAAACACTTAATTTCCTGCATTCTGGTGAATTTTTATGCACCAATTTGTGCCATTTTTGCAGCATTTCATGGTGTAAATGTCTTAAATGTTAATAAAATAGAAGTTGGGCGGCATAGTGGTGCAGTGGTTAGCATTGTAGCCTCACAGCAGAGGGCTCCTGATTTGAACCCTGGGGTGGGGGAGCCCCTCGGTGTGAAGTTTGCACGTTCTCCCCGTGTCAGCGTGGGTTTTCTCCAGGTACTCCAGCTTCCTCCCACAGTCCAAAGACATGCAGGTTAAGTGGTGACTCTAAATTGTCCGTGTTTCTGAATTGCACAAGGTGGAAAGCAGCTGGTGGGAGAGGGGATGGTCGGAACGTCCCCCTGCAGCTCAAGAGAGTTCTCGCAGCCATGAACAGCGACCGCCCTCAGCCTGTTCCCCATCGTGACTTCCTCCACTCTCTGGACAGGAACTGTGTTCGACGTAAGGAGAAACAAACTTACACACTGATGTGGCTCATCTCACAACTTCTAATGATGTGAATGTTGTTTTCCAGTTAATACGCAGCATGACGCTGATGAGGTGTTCCTCGCCATCCTGAACTTGATACAGCAGCAGATGGATGATAAATCTCTGGTTAGTGTTGAATCATGAGTGTTCGTTATTTTTTTCCACCTGTAAGTGCACCATCTATACTGTGCTTTCATTTGCTTTCCCTGCCAGGCTCTTCAAATCCAGAGTCTGTTCAAGATTTCTGAGGAGACACACCTGCAGTGTTTGGAGTGTAACTCTGTCCAGACTCTGGCCAGCTACAGGCTCAGCTTGTCTCTGTGTGTAAAGGAAGACCATGACTCTCTGGTGCTGTTTCTTTATTTACTCATTATAAAGGAATATTTTCTGGCTCAGAATTATGTCCGTCAAATCAGATTCAGCCATTTATTATGAATATTCAACGGTGCTTTTATAGGTGGTTATTTAAGCTATGTGTTGGCCAGTTGCTAAGAAATCCTCAAGAATATCATCTCGTGTATAACAACAAATTAATGTATTCACACCTCGTTTTTTGTACAAATTAAACAAACAAAACACTGGATGAGAGGTACTCATAGACAGACAGGTGGATTTTGTTTCTTTGGACAGAGCCATGCTAACTGTTTCCCCCCATTTCCAGTCTTTATGCTAAGCTAAGCTAACTGGTTGCTGGCTGGTGTTACACATTTACCGTTAAGACGTGACTGTGGTCTCAATCTTCTCATCTAACCTCATCAAGTCGAACTTACAAGTATTCTTCACATGAACCTTTCAGGAAGGCTGCATGACCTCCTTCTTTGAGCATCAGGTGCTAACGGGCATAAACTGCTGCTATTGTGCACAATGTGAAAGGAAGACTCCATCCAAACGGGTGAGGCTCGATTTAAATGCTTCCCAGAGAGTATGAACCAACAGAGTGAAACATCTTTATGTCTTTCTCAGGGTGTCAAACTGCTCTCCCTGCCTCCAATCGTGTGCGTGCACCTGAAAAGGTTTCGGAATTGCCGTGGTAACACCCAAAAGCTTGACTGCAGGGTTACCTTCCCAGAAACCTTTGACTTCTCTGAGACTCTTAGAGAAGCCTTTTCCCCAGACTTTGCCCAGGTACTTAAAGAATATAATCATGAATTATCTGACTGTTGTATCTTTTGTCATCCACAAGTTTATTTCTTCTTTCAGAATGACTGCAAGTACACTTTGCACGCAGTGGTGGTGCACTCTGGATATGCAATATGTGGGCACTATACTGCCTACGTTCGTCACAGACGGAACCAGAGCTGGTACTATGCAGATGACAGCCACACAAGACAGGTACATCCAATCTGATAAAATCTTTCTCACTTCAAAGCAATTTATTTCTGTTGTGTACTTGTTAAACTGGTCTCTGATTTGGTTCAACACGTAGGCCTCCTGGGAAGAAGTGCAGAAAACATATGGAGGACAGTACAGGTAAATTCCTCAACATAAATTTATCATGTGTGGCTCTTTTGGTAACTGTACATGAGGGTTATGGAGTCTTACAGGCTTGGTTCAACATTTTGTGAGCTTATTTGCTTTTTTGGCAATCGATGAGAAGATTGATACCATTCAGATTAGCTTAGCTTGTCATTAAAGTGCTGGTAAAGAAAAAATATGTTTGTTACCACAGAAAAATGTGTCATTAAACACCCAGTCAAATTTGAATGACAACGTAGAGTCTACGCTATACCCTACACCATAGCCTGACGTGCACCTCCCAAAAATGTAACTACACATCACGACACAGACCTCCTGTCTGTTTCTGTAAGCTGAAACCATTTCCCTCAGTGGAAACAAAGCTTTTTTTTACTTTTATTTCACAGATAAAAAACAAATTGTGAAGACAATAAAGCCTCCAAAAAATAGCATTTTAAGTCTTGTGTGTGATTTATCCTGGCTTCATATGAGCAAAGGAAATCTCCGCTCGTCGCTAGGCTAATTTATACAATGTAAAATGCCATAGGCTTGTGCTAATAATGTTAGCATGATACATTTAATTAAAAACATGTTTAATATAAGACAGCTGTTTTGTTGGTGAACCTTATGAGTTGTAATGGAGCTGAATTTTGTAACGTTACCTTTTGTTAAATGTTGCTGTTGTCCCTGGCTTCATATGAGTAGAGGAAAAGACCGCTAGCTGCTTGGCTAATTTTTACAATGTAAAATGCCATAGGCTTGTGCTAAAAACATTAGCATGTTGTATTTGTGGGGAAAATGTGTCCAGATAGGGACAAGTGCTTTGTCTGTGAATGCTGCGAGTTATAGTGAAGCTGATTTGTGCACTTGTGTTTGAAATTGTCTCTATTAACCATGTTTGATGTGTTTAGGTTTTAGGTCTAGTGTTTTGGAGGTGTAACTGCAGAGTGACGCAGACACACCATCGCACAAATATAAATGCTCACAGCGGTGTAGGCTACGGCTCTGCATATAGCTGATGCACATGTATAAGTCCTGCCTAAGATGGATAATTCTTTCTTCTCCTTTGCCTTAATGTGACCGTGGAGCGCTTCAGGGCTCTGTTCCGGTTCACCTGTTGTTTTACAACATTACATTTGGTCACACAGTGACAGCTTCTCCTCATCAACCCTTAGCAGGAAAGCAAATAAGTGTATTTCCAAAAATGACAACCTGTTCCTTTAAATTTTGAGGAGAATATGGAAAGGCATGCATTAGATTTAATGTCTGAGCTTCATACAGAGAGCTATTCAGACTTTTATTTCTTCTCACAACTCAAGTTATTTGTGTCCAGCCTCATCTATAAAATCATCTAAAAAAACTGGAATAAAATAACCAATGCCTTTACTAAAAAGTAACAAAATAACATGTGACTTCCGTTTTAGCCTACTTAAACCAGCCTCCAGTTGCTTTCAGAGTATAAAAATTTATTAATAACATTAAAAGCCTTACATGCTCCACTCCCACTGACATCATGCAGCTTTTATCTTCCTACTTGCGGAAACCACTTTAGATCTTTAGACAAAGCCTTATTGTCTGTTCCTCGGTGAAGATTAAAGACTAAAGGTGACTGTGTTTCTGCCATGAGGGCTTTCAGATTTTGGAAGTCTTGAACAGAGGAAATCTGTCTTGCCCTATGTTGTCTTGCCTGTCAACAGCTTTTTGCCCTATAGTAACACTGGCGCTTTTTATTAATGTTTGTTGCAGTGAAATTTGTTCCTTTATCTGTTTTGTGCCCAAACTTGTAAAAGAATAACTTTTTGTATAAAAATGTTAATGCTGTTCTTGTTACAGTGGCACAGCATACATGTTGATGTACAGAAGAGGTGCGCAAGAGGAAGGACGACAGCCTGAACTCTCCGGCTGAGCGGATGGATGCGGACGAATTAACCAGGGGTCATGGTGCAATATAAGATCAATTTGGGAACTATAGGAATTTTAAGGAATACTTATTTGTTTTACATTATTTATTGTGATTTTATTGTGCATGGTGATGGGTATTATATGTCATGAATTTCTTGAACTCATTCAGATTGTAGATCAGCACAGTAATTTCTGCCAAACACCAGCAGGTGGAGTTGAAGACTCAACACACTGATGGGTTTTCCCTCAGACCACACACACTGTGAACACACTCTATAATACTTGGGGGGGCTGGTTTGAAAAGAATGCTTAGCTTAGATATTCACTGTTTAGGAGAAAAATACCTGCTATTGGAGTCAGTGTTCATTTTCCTGACACTGCTGTATAATATATGAGTCACCCATGAAGAACAATGAAGTAATTTTTTTTTAAATCTCATTTGGGCTGCCAAAAACAACAGTAATAAAATCTCCTTAAGAATCTAACTCTTATGTTATGTATTGCATTTTCTCCCTACCTGCAGGCCTTTTTACATGATGTTACTAAAACTGTTATGGAATGACACACCCTAATGCTTTTTGCTCTTATTGATGCATCAACACCAGCACATCTCCGGCTACCTGAGCTCTTTAAGGTACTGAAAAGCCCCCGCTCTGCATGTACGTTATAGCAGAACTTAAACGCTGGAGTTGCAGCCACAGGACTTAAATGCTTGGTATAGGCTGTCAGCAGAGCCTCTAAAGTTCCCACTCGCTTCGCCAAGAGTCGGGGGACCGTGTGAAATGGTGCCTATGTGCTGCAGAGCTCTGACAGAATGGAACATGTCTGCACAGTACCACAGGCAGCGGGCCTCATGCTTAGTCATCTCGCTGCCATGCGGCACAGGCGCAGCTTTCTGTATAGGGGGTAGCTCCCTCCCACGTTCACACCAAAGACCAGGGCTAGATGTTTATATTATGTGTCTAGATCTGAGTCACTTTCACAGATATGGTAACTTGATTCGAGATCTTGTCTGTTCCTCTGACTTTTAAAGGTAGAAAGCTGACATTGGGACAGTCATAATACTAAAGACTGTTGACATATACTTGAGAAAAGTTTGTATTTTTACACGATAGCAGATGTGAATAGTTGGTACGTGGATGGATTTACAAGCAGTGTAATGCATTGTTATCTACTAGTTGTAGAAGACTTGTTCAGATCTTTTAATTAGAGCTGCTATAATCAATGATTTTATATTAACAGTGGATCAAATGACTGTGTTATGTGGAAGGGGTCACTCACAGTGATGAACTCACAGTCATCGCCTATATACCAAACAACTTATCAACCAATTTTACTGTTGCAGACAAATTTCCAATGTCGGAGAGAGTTGGTGCTCGCTCCTGTGATCTTGATTGTTTGGTTTAAGGGGGTCATAAACTCAGTCAAAGCAAGTAGACAGTAACCGTGAAGGGGACTCCGGGAAGGCACAAGAACGTGAACAAGTGTCGGTGCTCTTGGACTGTGGAAAAGAGGAGAAACTGGTGGAGTTGTGGACTGAACAAGTCAGTGTTTAATTCTGACTGTATCTTATCCACCAACCAGCACTTATTTTAGTCAGAAATCTCAATTTTTGAAACCTTTCATCCCCACAGTCTCCTCCCACTAAAATAGCCCAGCTACCCAAGGGAGGCTGGTAGCGAGTTGAGATGACAAAATCCAAAATGTAAACGTATCTTTATGGATTATATGGATGACGGATTGACGCGCACTGTCAACCTGTTGGTGTGTTTTTCACAAACTTGACACGTTTGTGAGTCACTTGCGGTCCATTCAGAATGGACCTGCGACCCATTTTGGAGTGCGACCCACCAGTTGGGAACCACTGTTCTAATGTCCGATAGGCATAACTGCAGCTCCATTGTTTTGGTCTTCTTGGCCACACATTGAGCGTAGCTTTAGTTCAGACAGGAAACGATGTCAAGCTCAGCTCACATCCCAGCTACATCAGCTGATCTCAAACAGCCCAATCAACTGATGGAGCAGCTGATTGATGGAAGGAAGTCAGCTGATAGATCACATGATTCCTTTCTATGCAACCAATTGGTGGATCTCATTCAGGGCCCTATTTAAACTGCTCTGGCCTGCCTACTGTTGCTGCTTCCTCTGCAAGGCGCTTTGCAACCCACCTCCACCCCAGCTCCTCCTTTTCATGCTGTGTCTGACTTATCAGTATCATTTCTGTTTGTCATTGATGCTGCTCTGTTTTGTTCTCGGGGGGTCTTTGCTGCTGCTGCTCTCCCTGCCTTAGGCTTTCCATGTAGGCGCATGGAAGGGCAGAGAGGTTTACTTTCTCTGCCTTAGGCTTTCCATGTAGGCACATGGAAGGGCAGGGAGGTGTGCTCTCTCCATCTTAAGCTTTCCACGTAGGCGTGTGGACAAGGCTTTCTGCATAGGCCCGAGGAAAGGCAGACAGGCCCCAGAACAGAGCCATACTGCCAAATATAATACTGCAAATGGAAATCTAGTGTTCTTTGACGAAGTCTTCTTGAAGGAACTTAATTATTTTGGTTGCTGTTTTCATTGGAAAAACTTGAGTGAGCCAAGGTAATGGTACCTGCTCAGCACCAATAGATAAAGATAAAGGAAAATTCCATTGATATAAATACATTATGATCATAAATCCGTCAGAAGTGGGCCATTGTGCAAGCTGAGTACTTTTACTTTCGATTCTTTAAGTTCATTATGCTGATAAAGCTCATGTACTCTCACCTGAGTACATGTTCAAATGCAGATCAGATCAGTATTATTAATGTATTACTGTGTGAGCAGCATTTTAAAGTTATTTTACATGCTGTTGGGTTGTTTAAGTTCAGTATTTACATACAGAGTACAATAGTAAAATACTAAAAAGCACATTATTTCTGTCTGAAATGTGGTAGAGTAGAAGTATAAAGCATTTTAGTCACTTTCTACCACCTTATAATACTCAGTGTTTGTATAAAAGGCACATTTGGTAGATGCATCCGTATTATCCAGACTGATTGTGAACAAGTAGGTCAAGCGAACTTTTAGAAGAAATGACAACAACAAGAACTGAGTCTTCTCTTTGTAGGGTTTTAATTAATAATTCATGTTGTCTGACCATGTGTCAAGTACATGTTAGATGTGCACCTGTTTGGCACCACCCTGACATTGACCACAACACAGACCCTAACAATGCAACAGCATGACATAGGCAGCACGCCCCGAGGCCACACGAATGAAGTCTGACTGAACGTCTGGACATCTTTAATTTCAAAGCACGTGTCACATGCATGAGGTCTTTGTCTTTATTGTTTGAGGTTGAGCTCTGGCCCCTGGATGCAGTTATTCAAACACTTTATGGCAGATCATAATCTCTGCAGTTTGGTTGTAGCTCTTTGTCTTGATCAGGTGTTGGCCAGTCAGCCAAGGACACCTTATGCTGTATAGTTTTGGCACATCATTTTGCCAGCAGTGATAGTGATTGACGTGATAAATCAGTAAACTGAGGCAGATACATGGTGTGAACCTCGTCCCAGTAGGCACGAAGGCTATAATGATATTCCTCAGGCCTTGCAGTGTGGCAACACTTGAAACTGTTTTCTTTGGAGACTATATCGAGGTTCGTTAATGCTTTTTCGTCATTGTTGATGTCTGTTTACCAGTTACTAGGTGAGCACACACCACTGTGATGCATCGAGGAGAAAATGGAATTTGGCTATTTGAGAACCACTCTTAAATTTTCCCCTTTTTTGTTTGGAGGATTTCACGGGCTTAGATAAATGCTTGTGTCTGACTTGAATTTTTTTTCAAAAGGGACAGCCAGCTAGCTAGTACTCCAGCCCTCCCCCTGTCTATTTGATGATAATCACCAATAATGTAATTTCATGTCACTTCTCAAAGAACAGCCCTCATGCTGTTCTGCCAAACAAAGGGCAGAGAACAGTGAAGTTGAACTGTGATGACACTACCAGCAGCCTCAGGCACTTTGTGCTTTTTGCAAATTAGCAAATGTTAGCATACTAACTTAGATGGTGAACACACCAAGACTACTTAACATCATCATGTTGGCATTGCATTGATAATACCTTACAAATGAACACCCTACTTCACTCTACATATGAATAATCTTTATGGTATGCAAGGGGAGAAAATCTAACATAAATGTCTTCTTTCCACCATCCAGCCTTAGAGATAGGGTAAGGAGCTTAGACATCTGGAGGGAGTTCGGAGTAGAGCCGCTGCTTCCTGTTAGAGGTGTTCCGGGCACATCCCACTGGTAGGAGGCCCCAGGTTAGACAGAACACACTGGATGGGTTATATATCTCATCTGGCCTGGGGATGCATCAGGATGCCCCAGGAGGAGCTGGAAAGTGTCGCTGGGGAAAGAGACATCTGGAGTACTTTGCTCAGTCTGCTGCCCTCGCTATGCGACCACGGACAAGGAGATAAGGATGGATGGATGGATGGATGGATGGATGTTATTTATGTGTATAACAACATCAACCAGTATCAGTTCATCAACAATGTATGCTTTTCAGTTACAAATAATCCATCCATTTTCCTCCACCTTTCCGGGCTTGGTTACGAGGATAGCAGGCCAAGCAAAGCACCCCTGACATCCCTCGCCCCAAGAACACTCTCCTACCAGTGGGATCTGTCCGGAATGCCTCTAACGGGGGAGCCCAGGAGGCATCCTGATCAGATGTCGTCTCTTTCGACACAAAGGAGCAGCGGCTCTACTCCGAGCTCCCTCCAGATGTCCCAGCTCCTTACCCTATCTCTAAGGCTGAGCCCAGACACCCCAAGTAGAAACTCATTTCAGCCGCTTGTATCTGCAATCTCATTCTTTCGGCCACTACCCAGAGCTCATGAGCATAGGTGAGGTTAGGCGACAGGAAATCACCTAAATCAAGTTAGTTTGGCTAGCCATGGCTATCTGATCAGCTAGCATTCCTTCAAAAGTAATGTTAGCCTTCACAGGCAGAGTGCAGGAGTGGTTTAGCTCGGCTTTAGCTCTGTTTTGTAGTTACTGCACTTTTTACACGCTGTTTCCATGGCATTATAAATATATTTAGATTATAAAACAAATTAAAGTTATTGCCTTTTGGCATTGTAGGAGAGTGTTTGAGCTGCCTGTTTCATTCAGAATTTACTGATGTCATCTCCTGGTTTTATTTTTACAGCCTTAAAAAGGAACGAATTCATGCACTGTCTCTACACAGTTCCCCTTTTCTGCTCAGGACAGAGATTGTGAATGGTGGCTGGTCTTGCTTGGTTTGTTGCAGGAATGCTCCCCTATGAGATGACTGTGTAAGGGAAGATGTTTCCTCCATAATGTTAAACTGAAACCCTTTCTAACTGCCCCTCATCTGCACCTATCCTCTAACAGCAAATCTCTTGATGTTTCAGGGGTGGCAAGCCAGCTCTCACAGCTATCTTTTGGTTACATAATGAGTCTTCAAATAGGAAATGATTCTCTTTCATTCTCTCCGTGTCCAAAGTGCAAGCTGGGTGACCATGGTGAAGTCTGCTTTTGTAAATAGCAAACAAGAACTCAAGGCAAATGTCTGCTGCATGACTTAGGTATTTCCTCTCATGCTAAAAAAAGTGGTAGATCAGATAAAGGAACGCAGACCTGATAATGAATTCACATATTTTTGTCGTAAAAACCCCCCTGCATAATTCAAATGACCTAAATTCCTAATTATAGCCATTGGGGAAGGGTTGTCTACAGTCAGGTCCATAATTATTTGGACAATGATACAGTTGTCGTCATTTTGGCTCTGTACACCACCACAATGGGTTTTAAATGAAACAATGAATACCTGCTTAAAGTGCAGACTCTCAGCTTTCATTTAAGGCTTTTTTCAAAAATGTAGCATGAACCGTGTAGGAATTACAACCATTTCTTCACACAGTCCCCCGACTTTAAGGGCTCATAAGTATTTGGACAAACTAACATAATCATCAATTAAACAGTCAGTTTTAATACTTGGTTGCAAATCCTTTACAGTCAATGACTGCCTGAAGTGTTGGACACATAGACATCATCAGATGCTGGGTTTCTTCCCTGGTGATGCTCTGCCAGCCCTTTACTGTAGCTGTCTGCACTTCCTGCTTGTGTTTTGGGTGTTTTGCCCTCAGTTTTGGCTTCAGCTAGAGAAACACATGCTCAGTTGGATTCAGGTCAGATGATATGACTTGGCCATTGCAGAACATTCCACTTCTTTGCCTTAAAAATGTCTTTGGTTGCTTTTGCAGTATGCTTCAGGTCATTGTCCAACTGCACTGTGAAGCATCGTCCAATGAGTTTTGAAGCATTTGGTTGAATCTGAGCAGATAATGGTGCCCCAAACACTTCAGCTTTCATCCTGCTGCTATTGTCAGCAGTCACATCATCAATAAATACAAGAGAACCAGTTCCACTGGCAGCCATACATGGCCATGACATAACAGTACCTCCACCATGCTTCACTGATGAGGTGGTGTGCTTTGGATCATGAGCAGTTCCTTCCCTTCTTCCTTCTCTTGTCTTCCCATCATTCTGGTAGTTGATCTTTGTTTTATCTGTCCATAGTATGCTGTTCCACAACTGTACAGGCTTTTTAGATGGTTTTTGACAAACTCTAATCTGGCCTTCCATTTTTAAGGCTAACCAATGGTTTGCATCTTGTGATGAACCCTCTGTATTTATTCTAGTGAAGTCTTGTCTTGCTTACAAGAGCAGCAGGATGAAAGCTGAAGTGTTTGGGGCACCATTACCTGCTCAGATTCAACCAAATGCTTCAAAACTCATTGGACGATGCTTCATAGTGCAGATGGACATTGACCTGAAGCATATTGCAAAAGCAACCAAAGACATTTTTAAGGCAAAGAAGTGGAATGTTCTGCAATGGCCAAGTCATATTATCTGACCTGAATCCAATTGAGCATGCGTTTCTCTTGCTGAAGCCAAAACTGAGGGCAAAACACCCAAAACACAAGCAGGAAGTGCAGACGGCTGCAGTAAAGGGCTGGCAGAGCATCACCAGGGAAGAAACCCAGCATCTGATGATGTCTATGTGTCCAACACTTCAGGCAGTCATTGACTGTAAAGGATTTGCAACCAAGTATTAAAACTGACTGTTTAATTGATGATTATGTTAGTTTGTCCAAATACTTATGAGCCCTTAAAGTCGGAGGACTGTGTGAAGAAATGGTTGTAATTCCCACACAGTTCATACTACATTTTTGAAAAAAGCCTTAAATGAAAGCTGAGAGTCTGCACTTTAAGCAGGTATTCATTGTTTCATTTAAAACCCATTGTGGTGGTGTACAGAGCCAAAATGACGACAACTGTATCATTGTTCAAATAATTATGGACCTGACTGTATGATCTGCTTTGATTCGTGACCTGTGACACTAACCTTTAATCTCAAAAAGGCTGCTCTTGACTTGTAGGTCATAGTAGTTGCTTAGTTTAGGTATTTACACATACATTGATCTTTGGATATACTGTGGTGACTTCAGTGGAATTTGTAGTATGAGCGGTCGTGTTGAGGAAAGAAGTCTTATCTTTCCCCAGTGAGTTCATAAAATTTCCTCTCTGGTGGGAGAAGGGGAGTCTGGTCAACACAAAGTTTGCCTCTCCTCACGTGTTCAGCTGTCCTCCCCGAGATTCTTGGCAGTCTGAGCGTAATAAATAGAACATCTGCTGAGTTTTCTAGGAAAAGGGGATGTCAAATAGTCAAACTGCTATAAGTGAACAGAAAAGAAAAAGTGCTGTTCCAATTTGCTCTGGTTTGGTTTTGGATTCACTTTAATTCTGGTCGGCTCAAAATGGCAAGTGACAGTACCATTTAGTGGCTAATGATACGTGCTCAATCTAATTTTCAGGTTATTTATATTTATTATGAAGTGGACTTCCAACTGAGAGGAGTTGAAAGCATGTTAACAGATGTTGGTTCTCACAGGAGGTGAGCGGAGGCCCCCCTTGGTAATTGTGGTTGGGATATATGACCCGATGCCCCACCCTTGTCTTCCTGGCTCTGTCGTTACTCCTCAGTTAGCGCCTTATCTCGGCTCCTTATCATCAGACTCAGGATTCAGAGAAGATCAGCCATCATCTCAGAAGCCGAGCTGCTCAGGTTACAGGTGAAATGGCTTTACTGACGGGGCCCAGGTAACTGTCTGTCTCTGAGTCTGTGAGCATCCTGCCTCAAAGCTCCAGCTCTGACATGTCTACCACCATGTCTCTGCACCTCCACACTGGTGGCCCCTCCACTAAACATATACCAGAATGACGTTTTAGTTTATTGTTATTTTTTACTTTTATTTATGTGTGATATGTTGTCATTTTGGTTAATGTCATAGTTGGCCATTGTCACATTACGTACTTACGCAAAGTTACATGGGTTAATATTATGAAAGTTATGTCAGTTAGGTTTAGAAAAAGAACCAAAGTTGGGTGTCATGATGTTACATACTTAACGTAAAATTATGTAGGTTAGGTTTAGGACAAGAATCACAGTTGGGCGTTTAAACATTGCATACTTAAAGTAAAAAAAATAAATAAATAAATAAAGTTACGAAGTTACGAAGGGTAGGTTTATGAAAGTAAAGTTATGTAGGTTAGGTTTAGGAAAAGAATCATAGTTGGGCATTGTAACGTTACGTTCTTAATGTAAAGTTACATAGGTTTGGTTAGGAAAGTAAAGTTACGTAGGCTAAGTTTAGGAAAAGCAAGTCACGTAGATAGGTTTAGGAAAAGATTCATGGTTGGGCATTGTAACATTAAGAACTTAACATGAAGTTACATAGGTTATGTTAGGAAAGTAAAGATCCATAGGCTAAGTTATGTAGATTAAGTTTAGTAAAATTAAGTTACGTGGATTAGGTTTAAAAAAAGATTCATGTTTGGGTGTTGTAACATTACGTACAAAGTAAAGTTACGTTGGTCAGGTTAGGAAAGTTAAGTTACGTAGTTTAGGTTTAGGAAAAGAACCAAAGTTGGGTGTCATTATGTTACATATGTAACATAAAGTTACGTGGTTTAGGTTTACGAAAAGAATCGTGTTTGGGTGTTCTCACGTAACATACTTAAGTTACGTAGGTTAGGTTTAGGAAAGTAAAGTTATGTAGGTTAGATTTAGGAAAGTAAAGTTATGGTTGGGTTTCGGAAAAGTATGGTTTGGCATTTTAAAGTTATGGAGGTTTGGTTGAGGAAAAGAATCATAGTTTTGGCATCATCACAGTTACGTAGGTTAGGTTAGGTTTAGGAAAAGATTCATGTTTGGGCATTGTAACATTACGTACTTCATGTAAAGTTACATAGGTTAGGTTTAGGAAAAAAAATCGTGGTTTAGCATTGTCATGTTACATACTTGCTGTAAAGTTATTTACTTAACGTAACGCGACGACGTACCTTAAAATATCTCAAGGTTTACTGGGTGTCACTTGAGACACGCACACTGGACTCTCAAGAGAAAGTCATGTGCGTGTTTGACCCATCTACCTCCCCAACCTCCCTCCTTTCGCAGACTTTCACTCTTTATACCACTTCCATATTTATTCCCGCCAGCATGTTCATCACATAATCGGAGCCTTAACAATTACATGGGTTATGTAAGAATTACTGGCTTATGATTATATGTGAGTTATACGAACGCTAGTGCATTACTTGTCGTAGGTATACATATAATCAGTGCATGAGAACAGCCTGTTTTGGTTATGCAATGCTATGCATCAGCTGCAGAATCACATTTGAATGTCACTCAAATTAACTCTTGTTGTGACCTGTTGTGAGAAAACCTCATCAGATAGTTTCATAATAAATCCTCATCTTCACATAGCATCCTTCAAATTAAAATCCTCCTTCTTTGGTCTCTCACTATACAGGAATGAATGGAATTGCACCTTGAGGCTAACCGCTGCCTCACCGTTCCAGCTCTCAGCTAGTGATAAGCTCACAACAACCTGTTAACTGCTGCAGACACACATTTCAGCTGTGCTTGTGCATGCATGCCAATCAGTTGCTACATCAGCGCTCCAGTTAATGATTTGTACAGTAGGAGAAAAACCTGACAGGAGGAGAGCTCATAGCAAAACCAGCCTGCTTGCAAATAATGCCTTTTTTTCCACTTCTCCTCAGTGCACCTTGCCACGTTTAGGAGACTTGACCCGAGTTCTGCTGTTCACTCGCTCTGTAATATGGGCTGGGCACCTTGAGAAGTGAGCTATCCATTGTCAAACCTCTTTGACCTGCTCTCTCCTTCAGCCTCTCCTATTTCCGCACAAAGACTCTCTAATGCCAGGTAGCTGGCTCTGGCATTCCTGTTGCATTCCACCATGGGGAAGTTGCTGGGATCAGGATGAAAAATGCCTGAAACAAAGGCCTACTCTCATTCACAGGGTTTAGGGTTCTGTGGGAAAGTCCAGCCTGGACAGAGGTTGGATGGCAGAGGAATGCAAAGCGGGGCATAGCTCACACAGTCTCTACGGCACAAACCCAAAGACACATTGACAAGGTAGAGGTCTTCTTACAGAGAGGAGTCAGCTCTCATGAAAGAGGATGATAGGGCTCCGGATAAGTGCAATACATCCTCATTTATCATGTTTACAGACAGTCAAGTGATCCATTCTGCAGACATGATGGGTAAGACTTTGATTGGATGTCTGGGTGAAAGCTCTGTCCTCATCCCCCCAAACCTGACACTCGCCACTGCATCTTATCCAGCATTATTTCCCTTTATTTGACAGCGGCAGTAGAGAGAGATGGCATGTAATTAAGCAGTGGTTCCCAACCTTTTCGGCTTGTGGACCCTTAGGGTGCTTTCAGACCTTTGAGACCTGAGAGTTGTCTTGCTTTGGTCCAAACAGGGACTCATTTTGTTACAAACTGTATAATTGCTTAGAGTTGGTTCATGTTCTCACGGCAGCATTTACGAGCGGACCAGATCAAATGCCTTGTGTGAGAAAGCTGCTCTTGATTGGTCAGAATTTCCATGCAGGACAAATCCAGGTAGTAAACAAAACGTTGAAGAAGAGTACACTTGCAAGATAAATGTGACACTTTCTAATGTCACAATGGAGGGACAACTACGCAGGTTGATTTTAGCGCTGCTCATCGTGGACTATATTGCTGTCATTGTTCATTTTAGTCAAACCATACAGTTTGAAAACGAGGCGCGGCTCCAACTAGAAAACAATGTTTTGATGCATTGGATGTGCTGAATGTGCATATTAAGGCAGTACAGGAGGAGGTGCACATTAATAATCCTCCAGGACTGTAACATGCTCATGTTTAACCCAAACAATGTGTCATGTGACTGCAGTTGGTTCAGATCCAGGTCGGAACACCTTCTCACCACAAACCAACCACACCAGAGTTCGTTTGTAACTGGACCAAGACCACCTCTTCAAGAAGGTCTCGGTCCGGTTGTTTTGGTGCACACCTGAGTGTGATTGCTGTGTTCACACCTGCACAAACAAACCACACTTAGGGGGGAAACGAACTTGAGTTCGATTGAACTGAATCAAACAGGGCAGGTGTGAAAACACTCTAAAAAGCAAAAGTTTGACATTTTGGGATCATCATCATCATCTTCGTCTGGGGACCCCTCTTGATTTTTTGGGGACCCTTTGAGCAACACATTTTAACTCCCAACTCGTCAAATGCTGATGCTTGGTCAGTGGCCCAACACATCAAAGTATGACACTCAAGATATCCCTCCAGCATCAGATTTGGATGCTCAGGGACAGCGTGAAATTTATACTCTTTACATGCATTGTGTCTCTTCAAAATGGAACTTCCATTTTCACAGGAAATATACTGTCTCCACTCGTTAAATGCATACAATCTCTTTTTTAAATAAATAAACGTATAACTTAGGTAAAAAGTTTGTTTTTGGGGGTTACTTCCTTATGTGTATGGGCCCATACTAAGGCGGTGCTCAGAGCGTCATAAGATGCATCTCATACCACCGCTAAAGAGTGCCTCAGTACGTCGGTATTCGACAGCGAGGGCCACTGACCAAACTTCAATATTTGACGAGTTGGGGGTGAGATGGGGTTAAGAGGTCTTGTTACTCCTGCCTTGGGAACCACTGTTATAAAGGTCCCCAGCCAGACACAAACAATTCAATTCCTTAACCTTCTACCACACTCAACTGAAAATAAATGGCGGCTGCCCTTACCTTTTATTCATCATAAACTATTACACTTCTAGCTTTTTCATTTGTAAAGGTATGAAGTCCATTCCTTTACCACCTCATGCTGAGGTGAAACACCTGACCTCACTTCACCCACCCTCCCCTGAGTCGTGCTGAACCTCAGCTTTTGAAGCTTTAGAGAGGAGTTTACTGTCAAAGCCTTTTCACTCTCCCACAACAAATACCAACAGATATTCCTGATAAAGCATCTTCAGGTATGGGGGCGGGGGAGAGGCAATGAGGGAAATGAAGGTACTGTTAGATGACAGTTGAAATTTTTGCAAGTCAGACTCTTTCATATTTTGGTGGGATTTAATGATCAAAGATGGCAGGTAATTGTTTTCAGGTATGGCAGTGTTAGTCGGCCCATCCATGACTTTGGGTCTGACTGAAATATCTCAACAAATATGTGATGGATTTCCATGAAATTTTGTACAGATGTTCGTGATCCCCAGAGGATGAATCGTAATAACTTTGGTGATCCTCTGACTTTTCTTTCACCGCTAACACAAGGTTGACATTTGTGGTTTTCAGTGAAATGTCTCAACAATTATGAAATGGATTGCCATGAAATTTGGCACACACATTTATGTCCCCCTCAATATTAATCTTATTCATATTGGTAGTCCCCTGACTTTCCATCTTGTGTCATCATCAGGTCAAAACTAGTTTCTCCAGTAATTTGGTTTATGATTAAATACCTGCAAATAACGAGGCTCCCATCAGTCAGTGTTATTAGTGCTAATTAGCATGCTAACAATCTAAAAATAAAACAGCGAACATGGTAAACATTTAACTTGCTTAATTTCAGCATTTCAACATTGTTATTGTGAGCATGTTAGCATGCTGATGCCTGATGGTGTTTTTCCATCGCACTGTTCACATGCGGAAATTTCAACTGGATTGCCCTCTTTAGTAGGATTTCTGACTCGGAAAGTCAGCTCAAGTTGGTTCTCAGCTGGAACTAAAAATGAGGTTTTCCTTGAACTGAAGTGCAAACGGTGATGACATCAAGGGATGTGTCATATTCTACAAGTAAAAGAGAGGATGTAGTCTTGCACATAAGTCCTTCATGTTGTGTATGCTTGCTTTTCGATAAAAACAAATATTTGTAATAACGAAACAAAACCTCACAGATAATCAGTGCAATCTACCATCTTAAGCTGGATTTATACTTTGCGTCGCATCAACGCCATACTGATGGCTCTACGTCGACTTAGAGCCTAAGCCATACCCTACACCGTAGCCTGACGTGGCCACGCAGACCTCCTGTCTGTTTCTGTAAGCTGAAACCATTTCCCTCAGTTGAAACAAAGCTTTAATTTATTTTGATTTCACAGATAAGAAACAATAAACTGTGATGACAATAAAGCCTCCACAAAAATAGCATTTTAAGTCTTGTGTGTGATTTATCCTGGCTTCATATGAGCAGAAGAAATCTCCACTATTCACTAGGCTAATTTATACAATGTAAAATGCCATAGGCTTGTGCTAATAACGTTAGCATGTTGTATGTGTTTGGAAAACGTGTTAAGTATAAGACAGTTGTTTTGTCAGAGAACCTTGTGAGCTGTAATGGAGACGAATTTTGTAACATTACCTTTGTTAAATGTTGCTGTTGTCCCTGGCTTCATATGAGTAGAGGAGATGTCAGGTGGCTGCTAGGCTAATTTATACAATGTAAAATGCCATAAGCTTGTGCTAAAAACATTAGCATGTTGTATTTGTGGGGAAAATGTGTCCAGATAAAGACAAGTGCTTTGTCTGTGAATGCTGCGAGTTATAGTGAAGCCGATTTGCGTACTTGTGTTTGAAATTGTCTCTATTAAGCCATGTGTGTTTAATGTGTGTTTTGAATCAACTAAAATTGAATTGGAAATAAAATCTTCTTTCTTTTCATCATCATATAAAGAACAAAGCCGGCCTACAGTATTTCTGAATGTATACTCAGCAAAAACAATGCTAACCTCAGTGGTTTGCATTTCACTAACTATGTAACCACAGATCACTACAACGAGCAGGAAGCCTTCCCGCCACTGTCGGTATGGATAGCATCACTAAATGATCCTGCAATTTCCACATTTCACACATAACTTGCAGCTTTCTTTACCTGTAAACACTGTCTATCTTTACACATGAATGAATGTGGACAGTTGTTGATAAACCTTTTTCCTCAAACGTATTTTTGGACTCTTTTCTCATGGAGATAAAATCACGGCCGAGCACACCTAAACAGTTAAAGCTGCCATTTGTTTATACTCTGAGCTGCGGCCTGCTATCAGCTCGGGCTATATATCATCTCCAGAGTCCATACGTGGGCCTGGTGTGTGGTTGTGGGGCGTTGGAGATGGAGTATGTGGGGAAATGAGAGGAGATCTGTTGCAGCCCACAGGCCCCTTCAGATTCTCTGATGTGGCTTTCAAGACTTCCTCGGAAATGCAAGGCCTTCTGGGATAGCACTTAAGTAGTCTCCAGAGTTTTGCGAGTGTGTGTTTTGAGTGTGAATGAGTGCATGGGCCTGTATCTTAGTGTATCTAAGTGTCTTTTCCACCGGCGTTGTCATTAAACTCTCTGCTTTGATATGTGAGGACACAGTCTGCGGCTTTGCAAAGAATGAGGGAGTGTCACTGCAAACGAAAGGGCACAGCAGACTATATCACGCAGGTGATTTCTCTCGCGGGCGGGGCGTGTTGATAACACATGGAGGGCTCTGCCTCTGAAACCTCACTTCCGCTTCACATAATGCACAGACCTTAAAACGCATTACCACTGTTTTCTCATGGGCTGTTATCAGTGTTATTCAAACAAGGTACTCATGAGAGAAACAGTGAGCTATTATCTCTGCTATCTCCAGTACAACAGGCTGTGATGCATTAGAGACTACTTTAATGGATAATAAGTGAGTTTAGATGGAGAAAAATGTTAATGTTGAGGGATATTCAATACTGTTTTAATTTTTTTATGCTTTTCCCTGCTTTTCGTTAAGTGAATAAGGCTGCTGAGAGGCCCAGCCCCTCTCATCTGCAGCCTGTTATGGCGGAGCGGGAGGATGACATCATATTGGTCTCGGAGCGGCAGCTGGTAATTGGCCCGCTCTCCTCCTCCAGCGGCACGGGCCAAACAGAACACACAAGTGGAGCCAGGCAATGCAAGTCAGATGCACCGGGTTTTTCCAGAGTGGCTGGTGGGGCCTCAGTGTAGACTGAGAGCCAAGAGGCCTCGGAGAGGGGTGCACCGATCCAACTGTAAATGTCAGAAATGAATGAAGGGCCTCAACTCAAAATGAAATCTGATATAATGCGCCCCAGGCCAGCCTTGTTTGATCTGCCGTACAATCCACTGCTGTAGTCGCCTGGATAACTGCGCCTATTCTCCAAGATATGACACTGCAAAAGCATTCTCGTGTGGAAGTTTTGCGAGAGCTAACGTCAATGAGCTCTCAGCCCACACAAAGTTCCATTACAGTGAGACCGAGCCGCTGCACCTCTGGGCTGCAGAGGAGCCAGTGATTGTTTTTAATATTGAAATCGATGTGCGATTTCTCAGTTCTGAGGATATTCACATGCCTCGCAATGCGGATGCATTACTGATGATAGATGATGTAAAGCTCCACAAGGCATTATTCTGAAATTCCTAGCACATGTGAAAAATGGCCAGAGGATGAAACATCTGGAAATAAGATTAAACCTCTGCAGGTTCATATGTGTGTCTTGTAGACAAAAATCCCATCAGCAGGACAATAACATGCAATCCCATTAGTTTTTTAAGCAGCTATTTGATGTGGCAACGTGAGTAAAGCCTAATTGGTTGCAGTGGATCTGTGAATGAGACCTGGTTCTACCCTGTGGCCAGTCTCACACACCGCACATGGGCCGGGCAGAGATGTTGGATACCTCTGTTCTAATAAAACACAGTCTTTATCTTTTATAGAGGCTGCTCAGTCATGCCACCATGTTTTCTGCAATGTGGTGCTTGCACAAAAAACAGAAAACAGAGGTGTGCTGATCCTCTGATTACATAGGTGGAGGATTACATAAACCTCTCTGTTATCATATAAAAGAACAGTTGTGAGAACACGTTTGGTGTTTAAAGCATGTGTGGGAAAACACGCGTTCCTGTTGTGTCAAAAGAGGGTGCAGTGCTCGGCGTGTTGGCACGTGCCCGTCCGCCTGTCTGTTGCCCATTGTTGTTTCCCCACATCAGTGACAGATAAATGAGTGTCAGTTGTGAACAGAAGGTCACATTGGGCTTGTAGGTGGTGAGAACATCGGAGTTCCTGTCACGGCTGAGATGCAACTCAGCATCTGTGGGCAAAAAAACGACTGACTGAGCAAAAAGACTGTTCTCAGTGAAATCTTTGAATGCTTTCACTCTCAGTGCTCTGTCAGGTACTGCACTGAGCTGTGAAGCTGTGCACGGCAATCGCACAGCAGTGTAGGTGTTGTTGCCATGACGAAATCACTACAATATTTGTTGCATGTTTAATGGATTTCCTGCAGAGTTTTAGTATCTTGTGGCATGAAGGTTGAGATACAGACTGCTGATGCATGCAACAAGAGTCACAAGTCAATCTAACTTTACTGTGAGGCTCTTTTAAGCTCCTTCTTAAAGCAGACTGAGAAAATTAAGTTGTGTGTAAAGTCACAGTGAAACATCAGGCAGAGCGTTTTATCTTAAAGGAGCATTATTTGTTTTTTGGCCACTTGGGGCAGCGCAGAAAGCTGAAATTAGCACATACATGCAGGTTTTTAAACACAACTTGTTGAAAAAGGCGATGGACGTCTTCCACATTTCCAGTGGACCAGAGCTGTGTACAAGGCTCTGTAGTAGACGGGCATGCCTACGTTTTTTTCCGATGTGTCACGTTCAATGTGGCGGAGAGGCCGGAAAACATGTTAGTGAACAGTAGAAAGCAGCATTGAGGCCAGAGAAAATGTTACTTCTTTTTATATCTTTTACTTATGTTGCTCATACTGGGTGCAGAGTAAATTTTGAACGATGTTCGAGTGCTGCTTGGACAGAGACAGGCTGTATTTCGTGGTGGCAAGTCATTGCATTGCACCAGGAAAGGCACTAAAATTAGCATGTCCCCCCCAGCCCGTTCTCATTTCCAACTCCTTGTTACCTCTCTCAGTGACAGTGTACCGGCTCCGAACCATAGTTTGTAATACGCTGACTTATTAACATTCATTTTAGCTTTGCTCATTATTAGCTTGTAACTAGATTCTAGTGGTCCAACAAAGTCATATTCTGACTTTCAGGTCCACTGACAACACGACGGTATTTGACGTGTTGGGATGAGAACGTGTATTTCCATCACTGCCAATCGGAGCTGGAGATACTAAATACCTGTGACTACTGCAGAGTCATTTGTCCTACAAGTAAATGCCGATTATAACCTTTACCATAAAGACAGAAAAGGTCAGATTTTAGTGGATATTAGCTCTTTTTTGTGGGGTTATATGATATTTAAACATCTAGACGTCTGTCATTCATTTTGAGTCATGTTTCTGGCCAGTTTCTGCTTTTAGCTTTGGCAACGTGATCCCTTCTCGTCATATGTTGACACCTGGGCAGAAGCACTTGATATCATTACAGTGACGCCAAGGGCAGCCTTTTGCATTGTATCTTGACAAAGTGGGTTGGCTGTAAGGAGTAGAGTAGGGTTAGGAAAAGATTGCTATTAATGTTAATCATGATGTGACTAACCAGTGACATTACAAAATAATTCTACGCTGACTTTAAGTTTCACATGGCACATGAACACTGTCACCCGGGTCAAAGTCCTGTGCTTGTTTGACCCATTCACTTGCCCTCAGCGGACTTTCGCTCTCTTCATACTACATCTGTTGCTCTGGTTTACATTGGAGGTGGTTGAAAGCCCAGTATGTCTCATACAGATGCTTAAGGGTGCATTGTGCGTCTGTATCTGATGCCAAGGGCCACTGCCCAAGTGGCTGTTTTTAACACCCTGGGAGTGAGACCAGGCTGGCTGCGGTCTGGTCTCCACCAACTCTTGAGAAAAATATCTGGCTCTTTAGCTCCTAAATGTTCCACTATGTTCACCGGCTAGTCACTTACTTTTTCTGTCTGCTGTCAGTGGTGGTGCACAGCTGGGTTATCAGAGCTTTTCCACACAAAACAGAAAAGCTGCCTACTAGCTGGAAACCAGGTTGAGGCTGAACCGAAATTGTTTCAGACTGTAAAACTAAAACATTGAGCTGAAAGACGCTGAGGCACTCTGTAGAGCTGAAAGAAAACTGTGTTATATTTCATGTGGACTCGTCAGTATGAGCAAACCTCTTCACATTACACCGCACATGCCAACCTGAGATCTCAAAAACAGGGATGATTTGGAAACCAAAGCAGGGGATGAGGGGGTCCTTGAGATTCAGAGAAAATGCATACACCTCTCCTTTAAACAGGAATTTGTCTTTCGAGTACGTTTCCTTGAGTATTTCTTTCTCATACTACTCTTCTTGTGCCAGGAAATGACATTCAGTGTAGTTGTGTTGTTGTCTGGGTGGAAACAATAGAAATAGACAATAGAGTCGTTGGGTTTTTACGTGTTGTACCAGACACAGGTTGTGATAACGGAAAGGATAAAAAAAAAAAAGGTATTAAAATTTGAAATGTGACCTGGGAGGAAACCAGGCAACACAGCCGTCAGAAAAAAATGTTATTGTATGTTTCTGCAAGACACAGATACATTATATTTGCATGTCATTATATAGCCAGTAAGGTGAAGTTCCAACAACAATGTAGTTAATGTGTGGTTAGGTTTAGGCACAAAAACACTCTGTAATGGTTTGGAAAAGATCATTTCAGTCAGGAACACTTTAGTCGAACACTTTATTTCCATCTGCAGTGTGATATTTGGTGGTATGGCTCTGCTCTGGGGCCTCTCTGCCTTGCCTCAGGCCTACACGGAAAGCGTCCTCTACACGCCTACATGGAAAGCCTAAGGCAGAGAGAGCACACCTCTCCGTCCGTCCACATGCAAATGAGGAAAGTCTGAGGCAGTGAGAGCAAACCTCCCTGCCCTTCCATGCGCCTACATGGAAAGCCTAAGGCAGGGAGAGCAGCAGCAAAGACCCCCAAAATACCCCGTTTGGGCGCGCAATCCCACCTAGAAACACAGCTATGTCTTGGTGTAAAACAACCATTTTTGTGGTACTATCCTTTGTGGTAAAACAGCGATGAGTCCCTAAAAATACATCCACATTTGGTGGCTAAAAAGCTGCTGAAAATGCAACAATGTCTTTATAAAAAACAATCGGTTTTGTTGTTTGTTGGTCTCAAACAGTGGTCTGCAGTCTGACACGCCATCCACCATTCCCTCCACCTCCTGATGAAAAAGTCAGCTCACATATGATATCACTTTAGTAACGATATGAAACATGCCAACATTTTTTTTGTGGCAACTAGGCTGAAATTGACAAAGGCAATGAAAAATGGGAGTCTCCTGGGAAAATCACAAGTGTTGGCAAGTATACACATAGTCACTTGACACATTGTTGATATAAAATATTGATTCATGCAGCTTTGATGTGACAGGAGAAAATCAATAATTAGCTAGCATGACCAACAGGAAGAGAAAAGAGAAGGATTTCTATATAAAAACCCTCAAAATGTTATTTATTTTTTAACATGTATTTGGCATATAACAAGAGATAACTGAACTATTAGCACAGAACTTGTTAAATCTTCATCTTTAAAGTCCCTAAATGTGTTGTAGATTCGCCTTTTAGCTCTTGAGAGTAGTGTGTGTTGAAACATTCACACAATACCTCTGGTTTTGTTGGTGTGAAACTGTTCACAATGATAATAATGTCTGAGCCTTTTCACTTCCTGTTACGAGTCACCTGAGGACAGACAGCTCAGTTTGAATGAGCTGATCAACACTTGACTTTAAATGTGAACTTATGTGGAAAAAGTTGCCATATCTTTCATTTTTTGCTGCTGCTGGTGCACATTTCCCAGTACATCCTCTCAGCTGGTGAGCTCGCTGTCGAGGCAGAAACTGCGCCAGAGGGAGGAAATGATTATAGCATAAGGGAATGTGTTATCACTTTCTCCCTCTTGTGCATACTCTCTCAACCAGTTGGATGTCATATATTTGAGTTTCTTATCTGTAAGATGGGAAAGAAGCACATTACACAACTGGGACGAGAGTGACACGTGTGCTCTGCATTTTTCTGGAGATTTGAACGCTTCTGTGTGTCATGTCAAGACGATTAGTCCGGACCGGACATGTGCAATGAAATATCAAATGTCATGTAGGCTGTTGTGTGGCTGCACAGTGGAAAAGTCTATATCATGTTCCCCATCCATCAAACGCAGCTCTCTGGAGGAAGCAGACCCAGCTGTTGTTGGCCTTTGATACCTTTGTTGTTCCTCTCTGTTGAACCGCAATAGTCTGCAGTCCTCAGCTGCTACTGTAGCTCCTCACCAGCCTGTTGGTTCACTTCGTTTTCTGTCTGTCTGCCTTAAAAATTCCTGCCTCATTCTTTCTCCCACGGCAATGTTAAATTTGAACCTGGCCAGTTGACTTCTGATCTTCAAGTTGCGTACTCGTCTCAGAAATGTCCGCTTAATGACAGGTGTTAACTACAGAAACTGTGAAGTTAACAAAAGGGTTTGAAGTTTGACAACTATTAGCCAAGCTGTGAAACATGCATTTAAGTTGTAATTCTTTGCCTTTCAGGCATTAATTATTGTCACAGACTTTACGTAATACCTATAAAACCTTTAGATACTACACCTAATAATAAAGAGCACAGGAAAAACACAGTATCTAAAAATGAAAATATGTTCTTGTGTCTTATTGTTTCTAATAAATACATCTAGATATTTGATTTAAAGGTAGTTTAACCAGATCAAATCACATGAATGTCACAAAAGTCAGAGGCCACAGAGACTGCTACTTAATCAGGCTGTTCTCATACACTGATATACCTACAAAAAGTAATGCGTCATGTGCCAGTTCTTCCAACACACTCTCAGCCTGACTTCGTCACATATCGATGTTCAGTCATGGACCTTCCACGTCCAGATACGACGTGACCTGGGTATGTTAGTTGTCGACGTTCCGAGACACCATGTCAAGTTGTGCCTGTTACATGCATTGTCCTCATTCAAAATACACTTCCATTTTCACAGAAAATTTACCATTGACGTACAGTGTCTTTTAAAATAAATGCACTATGACAGAACGACGACGAGAATTGATTTTTTTTCCCTCCAACAATTAACACACGTGGTTGAGTTTAGGCAACATCCATCACCACTCCCACCCGTCCTACTCGGACTTTCGCTGCCTTAACTTTCGTTCTTGCCCCACCGCATTTCCCCCGACAACGCCGCTTATCAAGCCAATGTTAAAGGACAGCTTTTTTCGGCAGTGTCTGACACCGCAAGTCACTGCCAAAGTGCCAGATTTCAACAACTTAGGAGTGAGACCAGGTTGGTAATTCTTATATAACCTCGTAACTGTGAGGGCTGCGATCATGTGACAGGGGTTAAGAAGGAAGTAGTATAAAGAGCCAAAGTCTGCGAAAGGCAGCATGCTGGGGTTTGTGGATGGGTCAAACACACAAACATAGGACTTTCCCTCTAGGAGACTGGTGTTTGTGTCCCATGTGAAACTAAGTCAGCTTTTGTTTATTTTAAGGTATGTCGTCATTATGTTACGTTAAGTACATAACTTTCCATTAAGTACATAACATGACAACGCCCAGTCATGATTGTTTTCCTAAATTTATTCTAACCGATAGGGGCGTTAATTTTTTTAGCACTAATTCGTGCGTTACGAGCTGTTCTATGAGGATATGTTGACTTGGTTAATGTCAAGCTAGGCTAGGTACCTTTTAGTGGGACTATCTGATGTTACTTTCTTTCTTTATAATTAGATTTAGCCACTACTTTATTCATGTGTTGTAACAAACTCAATTACTATGATGTTAGAGGATCAAAATTATTACATTATCATATCATTTTTCAATTACAGAAAACAGAAAAAGAAAAAGGTCGGTAAGTTAGCTAGCTACTAGTGCTACAACTAGCTAGTGCAATCACTGTGGCTTTTTTTTGGCTATTTTTATATGCTGTTATTCTTATATTTTCCCCAACGCAATCACCAGAAAAAATGTTGGCATTGTATGTTTTGGCTAACCATGGATGCATTCGTTTGTATATTATGTAGGTCAGTGGTTCCCAACTGGTCCAGCCATGGGGCCCAGATTTCTCCTTAGTCATTAGTTTAAGTCCACACGGTTAAATATATTCAGCATCATACTTGAGTTTGGCCATGTCGTTGAGCTAGTTTGCTATCTCACAGTGCTTCTCAAAGTCAAGGATGCTTCCTTGGTAGGACAGGTCCTTCCAAATTTGGTCCTATAGAGGTTAGGCAAGACTCGCTACTAGCATTCAGTGAACACACATTGGAACATGCCAGAGAGGTTTCCCCCAGGTGTGGGTAATATAAGAGGCCCCACCTTTAATTCCAGCTAATCGTGCCCAAAGAATTGTGGGTGTCCTTGGTAGAATTCAAAGAATCCCTGACATTACAACAGTCCGTGGGTGGGATGCGATGGCGTAGCCTCCTTGATATTGAGTCATTCAAGGATCCTTCCTTGAGTTTGAGAAGCACCATCTGTCAAGTAGCTGTCTGTTAGTCACTCACTCCACAGCAGGAAACGGCACTTCTAAATAACAGCTCTGTTATTTACAAACTTTTTCAAACTTGACATGTTTGCAAGTCACTTGCGGTCCATTCAGAATGGACCCGCGACCCACTTTTGGACTGCGGCCCACCATTTGGGAACCACTGATGTAGTGGGTACGTTAAAACTTTTCATTGTGGTTACTGTGTGGTTAGGTGTAAGTAAAAAAATCCCGGCAGGAACGCAGAGATGTCTCAGTAAAAAACATCAGCTTTTGGTGGCACTATCCCCACTGGGAGAAGGGCGATAGGTCGCTAGAGAATATCCACATTTGGTGGCTAAAATGCTGCCGGAAACACAGCAATGACTCACTAAAACACCACTGGTTTTGTTTGTTGGTCTCTGACAGTGGTCTGCAGCTTGGCAGGCAACTTCCCAAGGTGTCATGTCATCTACTATCCTCTTCAGCTCCCAATGACAAAGTTAGCTTTTATACATGGATGTCAAAAAGATTCTGGTCTCAGCTACATGTTGATGTAATGTGTTAGTGCAGTTAGGCTTTGTTGTGCAGTGTCGTTGATGTTGCAGCCGGGCGTGATCTCATATATTGTGATCACTGTATTTGTATTAGCCACAGACTGAACTCAGGGAACCCTGCAGAATGCAAACATATAGGCTATAGTCCCCTTCACATCTGAGAACACATATCAATCTGACAGCCGGGACTGCAAAGGGTGGAGAGAGGAGCCGCACCTTGAAAGCCCTGGCAACTTTTCATGTCTCGCAACCAGCCACATGTGTCAAACTTCTCCTCCCACGCTGCACATTTCACACATTCCTCAAGAATGTTTGCTTTTTTACCAGGTCAAGAGAATGAATCCAGCGCTGCATTGTGTGTCTCAACGGCTTTGTGCAGCTCTCGCAGATCATTCTATGAAGAATATTTCATCTTGTGCAATTCTTTCTTTGCCCAGTCATCAGTTTTTCTGCAGTCTGATTGAAAGTCTTCTTCCCAGTGAGTATTTATGTCTTCATGGGCTAACCATAAAGAGAGCCTCCCTGTGCTTTCATTTCCTCAGTGACAGTGGGAATCCTGACCAAGGGCTTGAGCTCTGGCCGTGGCTCTAACCATAACATATGTCTCACTACTTCCTGTTATCAATGATTACATAAGTTTCGGAAACAAAGACATCCTAGGCTGTCAGGGAAGCAGTCAGCTCCCCCTCGATTTCCATGAGAATGGAATAATTGAAAGTTTTATGGTGGCACTGAAAAGGAGAGTTGTGCACAATATCAAACAAACAGTGCGTTCCAATACCCACACCACCGTACTATTTAGTATGCCAGAACAACATTTAATATGTCCCAATAAATAGTATGTCAAAGGCAGTATGCCAAAAGTACCAGGATATCCTACTGCATCTGGTCACATTTTGCAGTTTGCAAGACAGCACGCTTGCTATTCTGACCCACAATCCTCTGCACAGCAGAAGATACGACACATCGACTGAGCTGCAGACAGATGACAGCTCACTGGCAGCTAACTGACAGCTGACATGATCATAGAGATAACCAATAACAACAATCAGACATAACTATGAAAATAACAATGACAAATGTAATTTAATTGAATATAATACTGCATGTTAGAAAATACAATATATGCAGTTATAACTCGAAAGCTTAATGTACTTCTGTTGCAAAGTAACAACAGTAGAGTTCCCTTGGTTGACCTCTTTCTCTGCGAGCCTGGCGAATGGCGTTTTGTTGTATCTCCAAGGTAACGTCAACTGATGTTAAAGGAAATGACCACTTTAGAATGAAAATACAGACAGTACTTACTCATCCTCATGCCAACAAGAAGTCCAGTGTAGTTTTTTAATCCCCAAAACTCGTTCGGGGTATTGGAAGATAACAGCTAGCCAGATTTTTCCATACACTTGAAGTGCATGGAACCCACGTCCACAATCATTTTGGAAATGTAATAAAACTCTTCTAATGCATTTCAAAAACAGAAGAACGGCTTGTCCGTTGTAATCCAAGTGCCCTGAAGCTGCGGCATGCACTTTTATAGCATAATGTCTCACCGTGGTCAGTTAGCCTACAGGCGTGTTGTGTTTACATGGCAACTCACGGGAGACTCGAGAACGCACAGAGACGTTCTCATTCTCGAGTCTCGAGTCTTCTGACGTTTTTGAAATGCATTAGCGGAGTTTTATTACATTTTCAAAATGATTTTGGACGTGGGTTCCATGCACTTCAAGTGTATGGAAAAATCTGGCGAGCTGTTATCCTCCGATACCCCGAACGAGTTTTGTGGATTGAAAAACTACACTGGACTTCTTGTCGGCATGAGGGTGAGTAAGTAATGTCTGTATTTTTCATTCTAAAGTGGTTATTTCCTTTAAGGCCTGCTGAATTACAAATTACATAGGCCTACTTTTTGCCTGGGATGTTGGAATAGCCCACACCTCTGAACTGACTGATAAGTCTGGTATCATGACAAGAAGCAGCCAGTGTGAGGGATGGTAATATTTAAATGGAGAAAGCCTTGAGTAGGACAATAGATGGCTTTATTGTACGGAGCAAATTACAACAAAGCACCAGCGAAGACGACCTACCGTGACAAGAGTGATAAAGTACATTATAGAAGCTGTTGTGCACAGATATAAATACAGGTGTGCCTTGAGATTTTGGCTTGTCCTTTGGTGTGCCTTGGGCACAAAAAGTTTAAAAACCACTGGTGTACCAACAGGTTCTGTCAGAAAGAGCCACAGGTGTCATAGGCCAGCAGCAGCCTTGATGACACATTGATCTGACACATACAGATACATCAGTATTGAATTCAGACGTGTGGTGCATTGTTTATGTTTTTATAAGCATATTTGGTTGGGTAACAATGAGTGGGACAAAACATGAGAAATGTTTAGTGCTGAAAACAAGTATATTTTTATTACTATTATTTTAATCTTGGAGAAAACCAGAACATTTTAGTTATTTATAGATAATTGGACAATTCCAGACAAACCAGCCAAAGCCAATCCATCATGTGGATTTTAAGATGTTTCACTGAATATGTGAAAACTTTGACCTGTTGGTGGTGCTCCAAGAAGAAGAAGTCAGAGGATCACCAAAGTCACTACAATTTATCCTGTTGGGACCATAAACATATGTGGCCAATCTCATGACAATGCATCCAACAGTTGGCCGGCCACATAGGATTCATCCTCTGGGGACTAGGGATGACTGTACCAGATTTCATGGCCATCCATCCATGCTGCTAACATGGCTAAAATAGTTTGCAGGTGGTGGATGCCCCTCTGTTTGACCTCTCCATCAGCTGTGTGATTTGATGTCTTACATGCATTCTCATGTGCATACAGTATGTAGGTCATTACAATGGGATGGGTTTCCATTATGGACAGTGCTGAGGATGCAGAGTGACATAGCCGGAACTTCAGTGCAGCTCCCCGGGGACGAGGCCTCGGTCCTGGGAAGCAGTGGCCGAGGATCAACTGGACCATCGCCGCTTCAGGCCGCAGCAGCACTGTGAACCTCCTTCTTTCCCAGCGTGGGCCGGCTGACATTTGAACAACTACTACAATAAGTCCCGTCCCTCCCAGCCTTTCGGTGGGAAGAATTGATAAGTCTCACTTCGATGACTCTAGGCAAAGTGGAAATAGATTTCTCCTGGGCGTTGACTATTATTAAAGGACCAATAAACAAGGCAGTCCTTGTGGGAATGTTTAGTCGGATCAAATGTCATGTTTCCAGGAGTGTGAAATGATTTTGTGTGCGTGTAGCATGTTGTATCATGATCAGTCTGATCCACCTCTCATAAGCTCAGGGGCCTTTAGCTCAGTAACAAAGCCCTGGTATCTGGTTCTGCAAGCTTGTTATTTGATTAAGACTAATCTCCAGGTTTTGATTTCAACTGTTTTTGTCTAGGGTGGAAGTGCTTTTTGCTCTTTGTCTGCGTCTAACCTAAAGCTCAGCCTGTTCAACTGGATTTTGAGTTCTCTGAGCTAAAAAAGGGCTGCACCCACAGTAAAGTGTAAAAGACATGGGAAAATGCTGACTAAAGGGTTTTAGGAGGACAAATTACAGGAGAAAAATTACATTTATTAAATAAATAGTTTGACATTTTGCGGAAAACACTCACTCCCCTCTCTTTCCAGGAGCTAAATAAGAAGATTGATACCACGCTAAAGTAAATATGATGCTGGAGCCAGCAGCTGGTTAGCTTAGCTTAGCATAAAGACTGGAAACAGGGGGAAGCAGCTCGTCTGGCTCTGTCTAAAGGCAGCAAAATCTCCTTACCAGCATCTTTAAAGCTCAATAATTACCATGTTATGTCTAATTAGTTTGATCCATGCAAAGACCAAAGTGTAAAAACAGCAATTTGCCATTTAAAAGGAGAGGACTGAACAGGACCACAAGGCCCTGCAAAGAGTGGTGTGTTTAACTGAGCATAGTATAGGAGGGTGTTTCTACCAGGCACTGCAAAAATAAGGCCAGGAGAATCATTAAAGATCCCAACCACTTGATTTAAAGCTTTTGCTCCCTTCTGAGGAGAGGAGGAAGACATTGGATACACCAGGTCTTAAGCTGGTATCGATCAGAACCATGGTAATCAAGAATGTGCCATAAATGGAGGGCGATGTACAATGCACAACTGAAGTAAACAATAGCAGCAAGATGGTTGATCGCACTGATTACCTGCAAGCTTTTGCTCTGTTATTATGGATTTTTGCTTTTATCCAAGGAACATGCAAGGACGCGTCATTTCTTTCCAGTATGTAGAATATGACACACCCACTGATGTCGTCAAGGTTCACACCTATGGTTGACGATAACCTCTGGACAGCTTCCTCGCTACCACCCTACATGTCCCTGATTCTCCTGATTCGTCTGCTCCCCAGTAAACCACTCTGCTTTCTGTCCTCGACCAAGAGTTCCACTTCCTGGTTCCTGTTCACCTGTTTTCTAGGACTGTCCGGAGAGACCGTCACCTAGCTCTCCAAAGGGAGTTTATCAGTCCAGTTACCTCTGGTCTTCTGTACTGTGGATTGCTTCCCTGTGTGGTTGCACATTCCGCCTTTGTGCATGCGCCGTGGATTCCACTCCTCATCGCCACTGACAGGTTTTCCCTGTCCACAACCAGCTTCACATCGACGAGACTGTTTCTCCTGCAAGTACTCCTGGTTTTGGAATCCCTGCTCATCTGACATCCTTCTCTGCCTGCTCCCTCACGGCAACATCAAAGACGATTGAACTGTCTGCTGAATGTGTGTTGCTTCAGCGCTGTGCTGTGCTTGCTTCAGTTCCCTTGGAAGTTCTGAACCTGAACATTGACACTCTGCTGCTCTCTCTGTACTTGCTAAAGTGGTGCATTAAAGCTTAGTATAAACTGTTCTGCCTGTCCCTGGTGCTGCTTTTGGGTCACCTGTTACAGTTTTGGCTTAAAATACCTGGTTTTGGTGGCACCGCTGGAAAACACTGCTGATGTCTCACTGAAGAACAACCAGTTTTGATGTTGGTGTCGAACAGCAGTCTGCGGCTTGGCAGCTGTCTCGTCTAGGTGTCACACCATCCACCACCCCCTCCACCTCAGTCAGCTCCTGCACATGTAATCAGAAATTCGTTACTGTATAAACATTGATAAATATGAGATGTACAGATGTATCTGTATGGTTTGCAGAAATGTACAATACCAACATTTTCTTTTGGCGCCTGGGCTGTAGCTTCATGTTTAACGGACAAACATGAGAGTGGTATCAATCTTCTCACCTCGCTCTCAGCAAGAAGGTAAATGAGCATTTTCCCCCAAATGTCGAACTATTCCTCTAACAGAGGCTTGGAATGAATTTAATCTTTAATCAGAGGACAAGGCAATTACGGAGCTGTTTCGTATATTCCTGCACTTGAGTGAGAGATGAGATGATTTCTGCAATATTGCCTGGTATGTGAAATCCCTTGGCATGACCAGAGACAGGAACGCCCTAGTGGATACAGATTCAAGCTAATGGTCTGGGCGCCACCAGCTGAGTTGGCTCCACTGGACCCCCCACCCACAACAGGATCAAAGCCAGACTGGATGTCAGGGGACGGAGGAGAATGATATCGTCATCCAGCCCCTGACCACGCCATCGCTATGCTAACTCATATCATGGCATTTCCTGCAGATAGGCCTGGTATGCCCCCTGTTTGCCTTCTCTTTTATTCCAGCGCTCTCTGGTATGCCAAATTACGCAATAAGCAAGGGAAATGTTGGATTTTGCCATCACACGAAGTGTTTGTTTGTTTGCGTCGCTAAATGTGGCGGTAAGCTCACCGCCAACCAGAAATGGACCAAACAATTGCTTTGTGGTTGAAATGAAATGGTCGTTTCAGGATCGTGTCATGCTATATGCTAAATGCTTCCTGCGTTTCACACACTCCTCCTTTGTCTTCTGTGCTTAATTGGATAAATGCAGTCTGTTTTGCAATGCCATAGTCAGCCAAGAATGCTAGAATGGTTTCAATTTTAAGACAAAGTCATTACCTCACAGAAACAATATTTCCCACTCTCACTTAGATCTATTAAACTGACAATACTTATCAGTGTTCACTGATGTGTTTGGTCTGGATTGTTTCTCTATCTGGACTACATGAGGAGCATTGTTGTGACAGGCTCCAGCTCTCATACTGATAACAGGTTCATTTCCAGCCATTTGTTTGAATGCATGAGGCATTTAGGGGTAAACAGGGGCTTTCTGAGTCCCCCTGCTGAATTTAATCAAGCAATGAGACCAATGAAGTAAATTAAGGCTGGAGCTGACTCAGCCTTACAGAGGCCTCTTTATGCCACTGCCGAAGTCGAGGGGGCCCAGGGTTAGCATGCATCACACACAGGAAAACACCAGGCAGCTCCCAGACAGTCCAGGCCCCAGCAGTCCGCCCCTGAATTCCTCCCCGCTCGACGTTTATAAGGGGCATATCGCCTCACTAGAGCCACTTTCAAAGAGCTTTCGTTCACATTGCGAGGCCCCCCGTTTCCTCCTCTCTCTCAGGAGGGAAATGTAAGTGTGCAGCAGTGGAAATGTTGCAGAGTCGAAGGGAAGTGAATGGACGAAGAAAGCAACGTTATTTGTGGAACAGTGAGGCCCATTGGCTTAAAATAAACTCACACAAAATGACTTACTGGAAACTTCTCTGTCCTCTGCTGCTGATTAATGCCTCGTTTTTCTATGGGCACAGAGAGTGTTTGAGAGAAGGACATAAAGAGAAAGACTAACTTTTGTTTGATCCAAGGTCATTGAGTGGCCAGCTGCAAGGCCCTCTATCTACCCCTGGGATCTGTCTTCCTATTGGACATCCTGTCCCTGATGAATTGTCACTCTTCTCATTTAAGATCACACAGAGGAAGCAGGACACTGCCAGGACACACCCACTCGTCCTCGACCCGGCCAATCAGCTCGCTCCAGTTGTCCAGCATCCTTCGCACTTAGAAAACCGCAGCTGCCACAGGAGCTCCTCCACCGGAATTTTTGTTTGTGTCCTTCCTTCCCTAATCTCTGACCACACACACTTGTTCACTTGTGACGAGCAGGCGATGCCTCTTGGCCCCGGCGTCGGCCTCGGCCCAGCCCCCCACCCCCCGTCTTCTGCACCGCCCTGAGACATCTGGGTGATGTGAGGCCAGTGAGCAGGAAAGCTGGGGGAACTTCAGAGTCGACTGCTGGAACAGAGCAGAACAAGGGGGCCCCCACAGCAGTGTTATATAACAGTCAGAAATCTAACTGTACGCTCACATGAAGAACATCACTCTCTTTTGCAGAAGCATGCCGCACTCTCATACCGTGAACATGGACATAACTTTACAAGCATGCTTGTTGTTTTTTACAGTCTGGCATGAAGGCAGGGATAAGACAGACACATCTTATCCTGATATCTAAGTGATTTCTTCTAGACATGAGGTTTGTGCACTGTGAAATGGAGAGGATGTGATCTCACCCAATTAACATCCAACCTATGTCGCTGGCTGCTTATGACTTAATCCAGGCTTCCCATTTGTGCCAAGTGTCCCTACCAACCCCCCCACGTGTAGAAAAATGAGTGTTCTTCAAGGGCTTTGGGTAGAATAGATCTGTATACACAGCCCAGCCACCAGAGGAATATGTTGGCATTGTACGTTTCTGCAAACCATTGCATTTCTACATTTCATACGTATCATGTAAGTGTTTCTAAAGAGACATTATGCTGACTGCATGTATATCTGCTGACTTTGTCATTAGAAGGTGGGGGGGGGCGGTGGATGGCATGACACCCAGGCAAGCTGCAGGTCAGTGTTTAAGACCAACTAACAACAAAACCTGTTGTTCATTTGTGACACATTACAGCATTTCCAATGGCAATTGTGCCACCAAACCTGGGTGTATTAAGTAACACATTGCAGCATTTCTAATGACGTTTGTGCCACTGAGCTGGAGTGTTTTTCAGCTACACACTGTGCAGTTTCCTGTGGTGATTGTGCCACCAAACCTGGGTACGTTTTAGCAAGGCTCTGCATCATTTCAGTGGCATTTGTGCCATCAAACCGGGGCGTTTTTTTTTGTGACACACAGCATCGTTTCAGCAGCGTTTGTGCCACAATACCTGGTTGTTTTTCACTGACACATCATGCTGTTTCCCACTGCATATATGCCACCAAGCCTGAGTAGTTTTTAGCAATACATTATGCTGTTTCCTGCTGTCTTTGTGCCACAATACCTGGGTGTTTTTTAGCAACACACTGCATCGTTTCAGCGGCGTTTGTGCCACAATACCTGGGTGTTTTTTAGTGACACATCATGCTGTTTCCCACTGTATATATGCCACCAAGCCTGAGTATTTTTTAGCGATACATTATGCTGTTTCCTGCTGCGTTTGTGCCACAATACCTGGGTGTTTTTTAGTGACACATCATGCTGTTTCCCACTGCATATATGCCACCAAGCCTGAGTATTTTTTAGTGATACATTATGCTGTTTCCTGCTGCGTTTGTGCCACCAAACCTGGGTATTTTTTAGCAACACACTGCATCGTTTCAGCGGCGTTTGTGCCACAATACCTGGGTGTTTTTTAGTGACACATCATGCTGTTTCCCACTGCATATATGCCACCAAGCCTGAGTATTTTTTTAGCGATACCTTATGCCGTTTCCTGCTGCGTTTGTGCCACAATACCTGTGTGTTTTTTAGTGACACATCATGCTGTTTCCTGCTGCGTTTGTGCCACCAAACCTGGGTATTTTTTAGCAACACACAGCATCATTTCAGCAGCGTTTGTGCCACAATACCTGGGTGTTTTTTAGTGACACATCATGCTGTTTCCTACTGCATATTTGCCACCAAGCCTGAGTATTTTTTAGCAATACCTTATGCTGTTTCCTGCTGCGTTTGTGCCACCTAAGCTGGGTATTTTTTAGCAACACACTGCATTGTTTCAGCAGCAGTTGTGCCACAATACCTGGGTGTTTTTTAATGACACATCGCAGTATTTCGAGCGGCATTTGTACCACCAAATCTGGGGATTATCTTTAACATCACACCACAGGATTTCCAGCAATGATTGTGCGGGTATTTTAAGCCAAAACATGATCTTTTCCTAACTATAACCCAGTGTATTTTTGTTGTTGTTTTTTTGCCTAAACTAAGCCACACGTTAATCACAGCATCGTTGAATATTGTCACATAATAACGTTCAAGTGTTGCATATCTGTAGTTTACAGAAAATTTCTTGACTTTAGTCTATACTAAAACCAAAGAGTAAAAACAACAATACACAATGGAGCAGTTGCCAGGTCACAAAAGTTAGTCTTTTTCAGTTGGATTTTGTATAGAAAAAAAAAACAAGAGTTATGACGTGTTAATTAATGAGCTTTGGTGATGCTGATAAATGGATTTTCGCATTGGAAAGAGCCAGGTTGGCTTTTTCCCCTGATTTTTTGGTTTTGTGCTAAGCTAAGCTAACCAGCTGCTCATTCTACTTTCATATTTAATGGGAAAAGATGAGAGTGGTGTCAGTCTTCTCAACTAAGTCTCCCACACGAAGTGAGTAAGTGTATTTCTCAATTCTCCTGTGAAAGGATTTTTGGAACAGCAGCGTGGAGCATTATGGATTACATGCCTGAATGTCTTGTTCTTGCACCTTATAGATCCCCTTTTGTTTAAAGTGTACCCTATTCCTCTCCCCTCCTCTGTCTGTGATTACTCCTGAGTGCATGCAGGAGAATAGGGCAATGTTCTCAGAGGCTCTGGTAGGAGTGAGGGATGCAAGCTGCCAGACGTCAGACTTGTATACAGAGTTAATGGAGAAGGGGGGAGATTCAGCAGTGACCGAGGCCCAAACTGTAGAAAAGAAACCCTCTTGTGTTCACGACCCAGACGACTAAAGACCAGGCCCGGATGTTGCTATCTGTCCCGTCATTGTCTCCTCAAATGTTGGCATTTCAGTTTAGCCAAAACATTCCTAAGACACAGTGTGGAAAACACCCTCTTTTTCCTGTGCTGATTTGATGACGCTCCATTTGTTTTCCAATCTTGCTGCGTAGTCGGGTGCAAATTAGCTGGTTGTACCACAGAGCCTCCAATCACATCTTAAGGATTGATGGTGGGGGTTACTCAAGCATTAAGGAAGTGGGATCTACACATCCAAAAAAATATAATTATGAGATGGTGGAAGGAGAAAACCACAGCAACTGTTGGGAGCGGCACTGCAAACAGTTCCAGTTCAGATCCTTCGCACATTCTGCTCAACTTCTCCTGGGAAGCACCTTCTTTTCCCACTTTTCAGCTCAGCCTCTTAGTAGGCTTTGATGCGTGACACCAAACATTGGTGTTTTTTAATGACATAGCGGCATGTGTACCATCAGACCGGGGTGTTTTTTAGCAAAACATTGTAGCCTTTTCCAGCAGTGTCTGTACAACCAGACCTGGGTGTTTTTCAGTGACACTTCGTGGTGTACTCAGTGGCATTTGTGCCATCAAACCTGGGTGTTTTTAGCCACATGTCACAGTGTTTCCAGAGGTGTCTGTGCCACCAAACCTGGATCTTTTTCAGGGACTCACTGTGGCATTTCCAGAAGCTTCTGTGCCACCAAACCTGGGTGTTTTCAAGCAACACATCATGGCATTTTCAGTGGCATTAGTGCCACCAAACTTGGTTGTTTTTGGCCAAACATCATGGCGTTTACAGCTTTTTTTTTGTCACCATACCTGGATGTTTTTAAGTAAAATATTGTGGCCTTTTCCAGTGGCGTCTGTGCCACCAAATCTGGATATTTTTCAGTGACACGTCGCAATGTATTCAGTGGCGTTTGTGCCACCAAACCTGGGTGTTTTTAAACAAAATATTGTGGCCTTTTTTAGCACTGCCTGAGCCACCAAACCTGGGTGTTTTTCAGTGACACATTGTGGCATTTCCTGTGGTGTTTGTGCCACCAAACCTGTATGTTTTTAAGCGACACATTGTGGCGTTTCCAGTAGCTTCGGTGCCACCAAACCTGAGTTTTTTTACTGACACATCATGGATTCTCTGTGGTGTTTGTGCTACCAAACCTGGGTGCTTTTCAGCAACACATTGCATCGTTTCAGTGGCGTTGTGTGCACCAAACCTGGGTGTTTTTCAGTGCCACATCACATCGTCTCTATTTGCATTTGTGGCACCAAACATGGGTTCTTTTAGCGACACAACATTGCATTCCCTGTGGTGTTTGTGCTTCCAAACCTGGGTGTTTTTTAGTGACACATCTCATCGTTTCTATTTGCATTTGTGCCACCAAACCTGGGTGTTTTTAGCAACACATCTGTAGTTGAGCTCAAATTAGCTTGTTACACCACAGGGCCTCCAATCACATCTTGAAGATTGATGGTGGGTTTTGTTTAAGCGTTAAAGAAGTGGGATTTACACATTGAAAAAACATAATTATGAGATGGTAAGTACTGCTCCAAACAGTTCTTTTTCAGATCCTGAACATGATTTCCTAAACTCCTCCTGGAAAGCACCTTCTTTTCCCACTTTTCCCCTCAGCCACTCTGCAGAGAGTGGCAGTGACAGGACGGCTTTGATGTGTGACATTGACGATAGAGGCCCGCTCCATGCTCCTGATAGCCTGACCAGAATAGAATGTGAAAGAGCCAGAACATGCATGAACATTTATGTCGCCCACTTTTCATGTTTGGGAACGGGTGTTTAGTCCACTTCCAGTGGGGTGTAATCAGTTGATGTGAAAGCATATAGTATGCAACCATGTGACAGACAGAAGCCACTTTATCTACTCTGCTGGCTGAGCTATCACTCAGCACTGGGAGGAGTGTTCACCACTGTTCACACCACAGCATTCCAGCCATAGCATCCTCTTCTCTACTGTCAGTAAACCCAAACAGCCAGCTTGACTCAGAGCACATGGGCAACCTGTAATCAAGCTTGGCCTCGAAAGTGGCATGTAAAAGTAAATCCTGTGTTTATATCCGAGAAAGGCCTCCCTCATGGAGCGACTTGCGCAGGAAACACATAAGATGATGTTAAGCTTCAAACCAATCTCTGGGATTAAAGATCTTGACTATCACCCTCCACCTCTCTTTCTCTTTCTCTGTCTTTGTCTCTTTCTCTTGATCTGTGGCAGCCTGCCCATCTCCGGGCCCCTGTGCTCTGGTGGGTTCAGTGGACTGGTATGCAGCAGGAATCTTTGGATCAAGGTGATTTCACGCTCCTCCACGTTTTCCCAGGGCTTTGGGCGCTCTCTGTTACCTCTGTGCAGCCCGGAGTGTGTGATAGCGGCTGACATGTGTTATCATAGGACACATGCACAAACAGCAGCAACAGGGTAAGGCTGCTTTATCTGTCTAACACCTCTGTTTCCCTCAAGTGTCAGGCTTTGACTGTCTGGTATGGTAGGCTTCTTTGGCCTCATTCGCAGAGACCCCCTTTGGACTAAAACACGGGGATTTGTCCGCCGCTCCACGGACAGACAAAGGGATAACCCTGCGACATGAAATCTCAATTTTAAGACGAATCCTCTCAAACATACACCCCCTCCTTTGAAGTAGAACTAATCTTGCTAACCTTGACATTCCCTCGGAGACAGTTCCCACTCTCACTTCACAGTCTGCTCTCATAATAGCTCCACAGTGCTCTTTTTTTTTTTCTCTCAATGAAACTCCATATCTCATTCAGCTCTCTGGTGGCGACTGTGAAAGGAGGGGGGGGGGGTGAAGTCGTTCCAGCAGAGAAGTGGTTCAGTTCAGCTCCTGTCATTCAGCTCAACTGGGCTGTAAATATGCCTACACATGATCGGAAGCAGAAAATGTAGACGTGTAAAAAGTGTATTTGTGCGTGTTTTGATGCCCCTGATAAGGAATTTAGTGCTTGCAGCTCAGCTGCACAGAGAAAACACACGGAAGTGAAATGGCCTTCACAGATAAAACATGATGGAGAGTTAACAACCTCATGACTTCCTCTTCTATTATAATCCTACCTTTTCCAGATTAGATCCTGTTTTAGGACAAAATAACAACTTTAAGACATCCTGGAGACACCACAAGCGCTCTCTGCAGATTTACATGTCCATCCTCATACTTTCATCCTTTGGCATGCCACCATGCCAAACGATTTCCTTTATGGAAACTTTTCCTTGGAAATGGATCAACATGCCGTCCACACCCATCGCCATAAGGATGTGTGCAACATCACACTGTGTCCCACGGATCCTCGCTCATGTGGCAGGACTGTGACCTGATTAAAAGCACCAGTGGCTTCAGAGAGGCTGTGAACTGACTTTAAGTGAGGGCTATCACAAGTTATTAGACAGTGAACCAGTGGTCACACTCACAATAAGGAAAATCTACACACAAGCTGCAGCTGTGTACCAAGGCTGTACTTTGGCACAGCTGTGTTTTAAAGGGAATTTTCGGTTTATTTCAACATGTCTCCTATCATCCTAAATTTGTTTCAAGTGACTAGTGACATGAAAATAATAGTTAGCATGTTAGCCGTTAGCCTAGATACAGCCGGGGCGCATAGTAGCGTCAGACCTGTTAAAACATAAGTGAACGGGCAACCTTCAAGTGCAAAGTTAGTCCACTAAACAAGCTTTTTTTCCACAAAGACCGCCTCATATCGTTAGGATAAATGTCAGAGAACATATAGAAGACGACATGTAAACGTGTTGTCTTACCTTACCGGTGTGGTGTCATGTTTGTTTACCATTTAGCTCTGCTTTCCAAAGCGCAGCCGAAATATCGCGAGAACAAGCAGCGATCTCATACCGTGCCTGAAATCTCGCGAGAACAAGCAGCAACAGCTGGAAGGCAGAACCGGACAATAGCCTGAAAAGTTCATTCATTTATTTTATGAAAGATTTATAGAATAATGGCTGACTTTTTGCCAGACTTCGACTTTGTGGAGGAGGAAGGTTTGTGAAATTGAAGAACGGAGGAGGAGAGAGAGAGAGGCGCAACAGGTAGAGGACAAGAGAGGAGGAATGGCTGCTGCAAGGCTGCGTAGCTCTGGAGATTGGTGGTGTACCTGTGAATGCTGTGCCCCAGTGCCCACAGAAGAGCAATGCCTCTGTTGCAAGGAATGGGACCGGTTGCAGCCTTATTTTCAAGGTCTGGACGTGACCGAGGACGAGACACCTCCACCTGGAGTAGTATCCAGCTCGTGAGATATATTTCGGCCGCGCTTTGGAAAGCAGAGCTAAATGGTAAACAAACATGGCACCTTCACCGGTAAGGTAAGACAACACGTTTACATGTTGTTTTCTGTATGTTCTCTGACATTTATCCTAACGATATGAGGCGGTCTTTGTGGAAAAAAAGCTTGTTTAGTGGACTAACTTTGCACTTGAAGGTTGCCTGTTCACTTACGTTTTAACAGGTCTGACGCTACTATGCGCCCCGGCTGTATCTAGGCTAACGGCTAACATGCTAACTATTATTTTTATGTCACTAGTCACAAACAAATTTAGGACGATAGGAGACAGGTTGAAATAAACCAAAATTTTCCTTTAAGCTAAATGCTAACATCAGCATGCTAACATGCACATTTAAAGCAGGTATGATGTTCAACATCTTAAAGTCTTTTCGCCAACATATTCTCACTCCGATCTCGTCACATATTGCTGCTTGGTCATGCACTTTCCATGTCAACATATGACGTGCAAGGTACCCTGGGTGCGTCTGTCGTTGACGTTCTGGGACACCTTGTAAACTTCTGCCTGTTACATGCATTGTGACTTTTCAAAATACACTTCCGTTTTCACAGGAAATGTACAGTTTGCATACAGTCTCTTTCAAATAAATGTACTACATTGGTACAGCACTGCAAATTTACGTTTTTTTCCTTTCAAGTACAAATACACATGGTAATGTTTAGCCAATGCTTGCACATAGCAACAAGTGCACATGGTTAGGTTTACATTCACACAGGAAGTGAACACCGGCCACCTAGGTGAAAGTCGGAGATTGTTGGACCCTTCCACCACCCTTCCCTCCCTGCTCTGACTTTTTGCCCCCTTAAGTTGTGTTGTTGTCCAGCCACATTAGCTCACTCTTCTTCCAATCACTTAGACTTTTCATAATTTTGCTTTTTGTTCATCATTGTTTGAATCTAACTTTGATTTCATTTTGTGATCGACTTATTGTATTTTGAAGTTGTATTTCTGTTAACTGCATTACTTGTATTGGTGTCTAGTTCAACTTTACCTGTACAGGTACTGCGACAGAAATGAGCTAGTAGCTCAGTCTGGTACAATGTGAGATTATTGTCCATGGTCCCTGACAAACTAAATTTTTGTTGTCAGTGTTTTATTTTTCCTTTCTTTGTGAGATTCCCTCATGTCTCTGTTTTTTTTAATTTCACCAGCAAAAACCTTTTTATTAAGAGATATTTATGTTTTATGTGTTTATTTTTCTGTAACTTAAAAAAGGAGAAATGCTACAAACAGATACTTAGATGAATAAATAAATACAATTGATTAACTGTTAAAATATAATTGTTGTAATGTAAATTTAATCTTTTACATTTCTATTATGATGATAATGCTGCTGCTGATTCCTATGATCATCATACTCATTCTTTATGAACTAGCTTTGTCCTTTGATTTCTCTAACAAGCAACAAACACAAAGCTCTCATAATAAATTATGTGAGCTTATTACAGTATATATATTTATCAGAAAAAAAATCATGATTTCACAGTATCATGGTATACGATATTAAACACTCATTATTATTATTATTATTATTATTATTATTATTATTATTATCAGTTACAGTGACTCGTAAAGAAATGAAAACAGAAGGGTTCTTTATTATGATAGAAACCTGAAACCATTTTTTTAAAATGGAAGCAGCCCATGTGTATAAAAGTCTGACAGTCCGGTTGCAGTTTTTTCACAACAGTAAATAATCAAATATAGGCCTAAACAATATGATAACCATCAATTTTGATACCACAGTATATGGTTTGATGTTATACCAGTGCAACCCTTGTACACACACAAGTAATTTGATTCCAGGTTTTTGCAGTGCTTTTATACACTTACACATACATTGACATAATGGCTAGAGACAGGGAAACAAAGCTGGAACATAAGGGTAAAGAATAGATCACACTATTAGGTTCAAGGTTATTTATTGTCAAATGAACAAACTTGGGTCACAGAATCCCTCCAACAATGTAATTTAGGTATGTATAATAATGATAATAATAGTAATACTAATATCACACAATTAGAAACAATAAGAGAAACTAAATATAAGGATATAGGGATGTAAAGTAGAGCAAATTAAAATAGGAAGAAATATAGCATAATAAAATATGTAGTATAAATTCACGGTTTAAAAATATGAAGTGAGGGACTGTTCCATATTTATGAGGGGGAAGTGGGTGGTGCAAAAAGTGGGAAGCATGTTAAATAATGTATCAGGCACACGGGAGGGATTTATGTTTTTTATTTAGGCTTAGTGGAGGGACATACAAATTTAAATGGTTGTATTTATTTTACAGCAGATGTTTAAAGAAATAATTATATTTTCTTTAAAAACCTCCAAAATTACATTATTTACCAACGGCAGAAACTGTAAAAACTGAAGTTATTGTTGAATTATTGCTGAAAACTTCCATCAGAATAAAACAAAACTAAATCTGAGCATACAATAGTGATTTTTCATCAGAACGACTTTATTCTTCATGACATTTAAAATATGTCCAAAAAGAAACTGTTTGCATGAACTAACCAGCACGCATAATAAGATGGAAAAACCGAGCCTTGTTTTACAACTCCAGGATTTTGTCTTCAACTTTTAACTTTCAAATATCAAGGGGAAAGTTTTTAAAAAAAATCTACTAACTAATTACTGGTGGAGGGAGGGTCATGCATTTTCCACTAGACGCTCATTCACATCCCAGCCACCTCCTCCTCTGATAAATCAAGAACAGTCCATGAGTTATATAAATCAGTTATACAATACAAAGTAAGTGATATAAATCAGTGGTTGCATGAATACACAGAATTTAACAAGAACATGCTGTAGTAAAATGTGTATGTGAAAAAACTGGTGTATATATAACTTATTATATACATACAGTACAGGCCTACATTAAAAAGCACTAATGACCAACAATAAAAATAAAACATCCACATACAAGTTTAGCTCTGTAAGTTGTAAACGAGAGGAATAACCACTGAATGGATATACATGCAGATTATGTTTATGTCAGCCACATTATGTGCATGCATACATGTCTATAGACTGTATATACAGCATGTAGGTTTTTTTTAAAAGGATTTAATTAGGGACTGTTTGTTATTTATGAGGGGGGAGGGTGTGGAGCAAAAAGAGAGAGGCGTGTCAACTAATGTTTTTAGCACTGGGGTGGTGGGTTTTTTGCTTGGGGGAGGGGCATACATATTTTAATGGTTGTATTTTGTATTTATTTCACTGCCGATGAAACATGTTTTCTTTAAAAATCACCAAAATTACACCATTTAACACAGTAAGTAAAAACTGAAGTTATTATTGCATTTTCAAATTTCTGACGGATGTACATGCACTTTATCATTATGTAGGCCACATTATGTGCATGCATACAGTACATGTCTGTAGACTAAGAGTTTTTAAAGGATTTAATTAGGGACTGTTTTTATTTAGGAGGGGCAAGGGGATGCTGCAAAAAGGAGGAAGCATGTCAACTAATGTTTTTTTTTTTCCGGCTCGGGAGAGGGGCATACAAATTTAAATGGCTGTATTTTGTTCTGTTTTATTTATTTATTTATTACCACCAGTATTTAGAGAAAACATACTGTTCAGACCTGGAAGGCATGTTTTCTTTAAAAATGACCAAAACTACATCATTTATCGTGGCCAGGATTTGTAAAAACAGAAATTATCATTGAAATTTCAAACTTCTGATGGATATACATGCAGTTTACTTTATGTTGGCCACATTATGTGCCTGCATACATGTTTATAGACCGTATACAGCATGTAGGGGTTAATTAGGAACTGTGTGTTATTCATGAGGGTGGAGGGGGTGGTACGAAAAGGAGGAAGCATGTCAACTAATGTTTTAAGCGCTGGGGAGCTGTTTATTATTATTATCAATATTATTATTAATATTATTTTTGGCTTAGGGGAGGGGCATACAAATTTAAATGGTTGTATTTTGTGTTAATTTTCCTACTGATTTTTAAAGAAGTATTTAAATTTTCTTCAATAATCAATTTATCACAGCCAGAATTTGTAAAAACAGAAATTATTGCTGCTTTTTCAAATTTCTGATGGATATACATGCACTTATGTTTATGTAGGCCACATTATGTGCATGCAGACATGGTTATAAAGTGTAGGCCTTTGGCTGGGGTTTTTTAGGATTTAATTAGTATGTCCATTGTAGTTATTATGCTATATTTCATGCAGAGGCATCTGAAGGCACCATAAAAGTATGTTGTATTGAAAACCAGTTTTGATGAGGCCTACGTCATGGTCGGCGTGTCTGCTTCTCTTTCAAAGTATTTGCTGAGAAAGTAGAGCAGGACCGGAAGCCAGGCCCACAGTTCCTAGAAGAGCAGCAGTCAGAAGAGAACAGCTTGTGCCACGGGGACTTTTATTTTGAAAGCGGTCACCGGATGTTGTCCCCGTCGTTGTGTCCGGTTTGACTCGGAGCAGGCAGCGCAGAAGAAGAAGCAGCAGAGAGGCAGCAGGACTGGAGCACAACCAGCAGTCTCAGCCTCATGCTTCACCCTGGGCACTTCTCCTCCTCCTCCGGCCCGCTGAAGACAACATTGTGACAGTATTTATTTTTTATTTTTTATTATTTAGCCACACAAAAAAAAGTGGAGGGGAGGAGAAGGGGGGGCCGAGTCATGGAGCTTTATTGCCTGGAGTCGGACACAGCCGTGAGAGCCCAGCCTGACCCAAACATCCTCTATGATGACAGAGTGTTGCAAAGTTTATTAACCATTGAGGACAGGTTTTTACCTCAGTGCTCTTATTTCCAGCGGGTCCAGAAGGATATTCAGCCTTATATGAGACGAATGGTTGCAGGTTGGATGCACGAGGTTTGTGAACATTGTGTGAGCTAACCTAACTGCTTTAGCTAATTCTCCTTCTTTTGCATGTCGACGTTCAGCTTTTAAGCTAATTAAAGCCCATAAAGTGAGAGTTTTAGCTCACAGAGAGTTGTCATGGATGTTAACCCATTTGACAATTGAATGAGAGTGACTCACCAAAAGGCGTGGGAGAGTCGGAAATTCCACCACGAAGAGTTTCAGCTTCAAAGAAATAGCCTAGCTAGATATTTACATTGGTTAACAGCTACAAAGTTGGTGCTTTTTGCTAACCAGCTAGCTCAGGCGACAGAGGGGAAGTCAATGTTAATTTACATAATCGAAAAACCAACAGTTCCCCTTTTTAATAATTATTATTAATTTTTTAAAATGGCCCAAGCTCGCTGGCTTCGCTCGGGCAACGTGCATGCATACCCACTTTCATTTTTGGAGATAAAAACACGTCATGTTTGCAAAATAATCCGATTTTTAACTGTCGGGATCTGTTTCAACACAACTTGTGGACATTGTGCACATGTTTTAAAGCTCATAGGTGATATGTTTTAATTTTTAAATATTTTTTAAAGTGGGCAAGCCCCAACAAGGAAGAGGAGTTGAATGGCGACGTTTTGCTGAACGACTTCCTATTGAACTAATTTGTTTCTGCCTTGCCCTGACTTCACAGACTTCACAGCCTCTGACTGACTGAAGTGACATGAAAATTAGTGATTTAACCCAAATTAACTCCAACATGGGGCAATCACATTTCTCAGCATAGCCCACCCCCATCTGCAACTCCTGCTCTGCTGTTAAAACTTACAAATCCTCCACTTTTCTTTTATATTTCTCACATTTTTACTTATGATCTAATTTTCTCTGTCCCATTTCTGTCTCATTTCAGGTATGTGAAGAGGAGAAGAGTAATGAAGACGTCTTCCCATTAGCCATTAATTATTTGGACAGATTTTTAGCAGTGATGCCCACAAGAAAGAGTTATTTGCAGCTCCTGGGAGCTGTGTGCATATTCGTGGCCTCCAAGTTAAAGGACTTCAGGCCGCTCTCTGCAGAAAAACTTTGCATGTACACAGACAACTCCATCACACCACGGGAACTGCTGGTAAGCACTGGACTTTTCAAAAGCCCCAATTCATTCATTCATGAGAGCATAAAAATGCCATGTCATATTTTTGGGATGATTTTATAATGCTAATGGCTATATTGGTTTCACAGGAAGTATCCTATTTTCCTTTATAAGTGGAGCTGTGCACAATACAGCCACATCCTTTCTTTGGATCCATGTGGACTGGAGAGGCGTGTGATGCCATCTAGTGCCAGTTATGCAGCATAGGATTTAGATAGGGACTCGCTTTGTGTTTTAGATACAGATAGGAGAGTTTATACTTACTAAAGCAGCCAATATGCACACATCTACATGAGTTTTCATTTCATTTTATTGGTTTATTTCGAACAGGGGCAGTGCACACAACACAATGCTAATTTCCATCTGTTGTCCCTACGTGTATATAATGCACATGTGACAGTATGATACACATATAACAAAATAAAACAGTATAGGGCAAGCAAACAAAACAGAAAACATTATAAGACCGTAGGACATACCAGTGTGTATACATTTAGAGAGGCATTATTTCAGCCATTTTAGTATGAAACAAGTAGTATATCTCTTAATTGGATCAACAAGAAAACTTTGCGAAAATTAAGCTTATGGAACAAACTTTTAAGAGCAGTGTGTCCACCACAACTCAGCGTATTAAAGCTGCAACTAACCGTTATTTTTTTAATAATCAAATGTTTTCTTAATTAATTATTTGTTCTATAAAATGCCATAAAATTTTTTTTAAAAAAAAGTAGCCATCACCATCCCCAAAAGCCCAAGTTGATGTCTTCAAAACTGTTCTGTCTGACCAACACTCCAAAAACTACAGATGTTAAGTTGACCAAAAAAAAAAATTGCACTCAAGGTCTGCAAACAAGCTTGTTCTGGAGCTTTCTACAGTCTCGCACAGTCCTCCTCAGCAGATTAAGTTCGCTCAGTTGCTATAGATGTGTACAGTTGATCAGACTTTGTCCATGAGATCTAGTTTACCATCGCAGTGCTAAGAGAAGGGGAAGCAGAGCTGAGATGATTAGTAGATCGACCAAAAAATTCAGTCATTTTTCAAGCAAAGTGGTCAAGTTTCCGGCTTTTCAATTAAAGAATCTGCAGCTCTTCTTGTCTTAGCTGACTGTAAGCTCTGCATCTTTGAGGTTAGGACTGTTTAGAGACAAGAATTTACAAATAAAAAACTTATAATAGGTGATATTTTATAGACAAATCAAGGGAGGAACCAGTTGCAGCCATAAAGAAAAGAAGCAAATCCTCCAGTTGAAGCAGTAATAAAATCATATTTATGCTTAAAATTTACACTAACAATGAATTGAACATCAAAATAGTCTAATCCATAAACCAGCTAATTGTTCCAGTTCTAGAACATGTCACAGTTTGCCTCTTAGTTCAACCAACAGCTCCACACGCTCTCTATACATCCTCCTGTGTTGCCTGCAGCTGTTGAGGGAAATGACATTCATCCCATTTGATGCTCCATATTGTCGTAAGACCCCAGATTCCTGGATATCCTGACAGGATGCACAGAGAAGGCAGCAGGAGCCAGTCAAAGACGCTGCAGCTCTTCCTTGTAATGAACACTCAGCTGCTGCTGCTGCTGCTGCTTCAGCTGGAAGAGAGATGTTTTCAGGGGGTGGAGGGGTGGTTGTGTCGAGGGCAGCTGTCCAGGAAGTGAGCGCACCGACAGCGAACCTCCGCCCCGCTCATCTCGCAGTCGAAAATCTCCACAAGGGCTAAAATAGGTTGAACGCAAGCATGTGTGAGGCAGGTTATGTACAGGAAACCCACGTAAATGTGAATGATGGCTGACATTTGAGATGACTGATGAGCGTTTAGTGACGGGGGGGACTGTCCCTGTTGGCTTTTGGGGTTTACTACGTTTGCTTTTTAGGCGAGACTGCTTTGTGAAGTGAGTGAGGAGTTAAAGTCATCAGCATTTATTTTGTCAGTGTATAAAAATGTCTCAATAGTACAGTCAACCAGTTTAGCTGCTTTTACTGCTCAGACGTCACCATGTAGACTTTGATTTTTTTAAATGCACTTTTTTAATCAGCCTTGTTTTTCCCGTACTTGCTGCTACATATAGTTGTGAAATTAAAGGAAGTACAATCAAGAAACTTTCCTCAGTAATGTAACAGTGCTGTCATCTTCCAGAGGGACAGTTATTCTGAAAACATAATGAAATGATTCAACAGTCCTCTGCACATGGCTGACGTCATGGTCTTCACGGGGGACCACGAGGAGAAATGTCAGAAAGCCTTTACAGACCTGCAGTGGGACTTTTATTTTGGCTAATGAGTAGGTTTGATGAAAAACAGGGAAATAAAATCTAGACTTTTAATGTTTAAATGTGTTATGGGTCAAAACTCCAGCAGCACCAGCAAGTCCACTGCATTTCAGCTTGTGGCCTTCATCAGGATCAACATGAAACCCATTAGCTTAAATCATTAATGTTTCATGATGACCCTGATGAAGGCCACAAGCTGAAACACATTGGTCTTGCAGTAAAGTTGTTATGTGTACTACAAGTTTTGCTGGAGTTTCAACCTCATCAGACTTATTTCCCTTCTCTATGTATCCTGAAAGTAGGTGGGGTCACATCAGAAACTGCCACCCTGCTTCTAAAATGTGTAACAGGACATGAGCAAATGTTTAAAAATGCATTGTGTGAGTGCGCTGGTGCGGTGCTTTGATTTCTGGTGTTTCCTCATTGGTAAATTTGCACAGCAGCCATTTTATTGGCTGGTGTCACTGGGTGTTGTAATGATTTTGATATTGACAATGACTGCTCATTCTGTGTCTAGCTTTTGTACTCAAAGGAATACTTCACCTGTGAAACGATGACATTTGTATATCAATAACTCACCCCATGTAAAGTTGAATTTGTGAAGAATACGAAGAATCCAAAAACAGACAATTTCTAATAAATTGAAGCAGTAATTTTACCTCACTGAACACAGGAGCTGCTGCAGCGTCCATTGTTTGTGCTATATTCCACATAACGAGTAGCACGCCTGGACAAGAGTGTATGTTTGAACTCTGACTAATGGAGTGCACAAATAGAGTTCAAATGCGCATGCATGCCCAGGTGTGCTAATTGAATGCGGAAGAATTTTTTAATCATAAGGTTTTAGTGAAGGTGCATGTGTTTGGGAAGTACTGAGCGTATGACTGGATAAATGAGACTTGGATTATACTGCACGAGTTGTGTGTGAGAGTTTGTAGTGAGATGTTTTGCTGTTGTTAAACACGGCCACTTTTTACTTCAATTCATGAAGAATTTTCTCCGGTTTTGGATTCTTCGTTCACCGTGGAGACGTATGAGAAAAACAGGGTGTTCCTCATGAATTCAACATAGCTTGGAGTGAGTAATAGATATACAAATGATCATTATGTGGGTGCAGTGTTCTTTAAACTTCTGCAGCCTCTGTGGTTTTGACAAGTCAGAGGGTTGTATGCATTTGCACGTCACCATATCAGTTGACATTTTTAGTTTTCATTTGTGCAGTTGCACTTTTTTAAAGACTGACTTCTTGATGTCCTGACTTTTTCAATTGATACTTAAGTTGCATCCTCGTCCTTGCTATTACTCACTCAAATACCGAAAGCCAAACAGGAAAACATTAAAATTAAATTAGTAAGTGGGCGAATTGTTCAGATGATTTAACAAACAGGAAATTAAATCACGAGATATGTACACCTTTCCTGCTGATGCAAAATCTGACTGTATTAAGAGTCAGCTCTGTGCTGCTGCTGCTGCTTGTGCAGTGCACATTCACTGTAGCTGTTTGAGGCTTGTGACAGGAAGGAAGGGGCTAGCTGTCTCATTGGCAGGGCAAAGCTTGTCACATGTCGGCGTTATGAACACAAAGGATGTGAGGAATGAGAAAGGCACGCAGATAATAAGATACAGCGAGGAGAGATAAAGTGAAAAAATGTTACTCTTCTTACAGAGCTATTTCCTCTGGGAATAGGGACAGGCTGTGATCTTCTTCACGGTCAATGGAGGCATGGCAGCACGCCATTTAACCCTCTGACTGAGAAGACTCTGCCAACAGACTGAATGTGAAATGACTGACACTCTCCTCTGTGTTTTAGGACTGGGAGCTGGTCGTGCTGGGGAAGTTGAAGTGGAACATGGCCTCAGTCATCCCCAATGATTTTATAGAGCACATCATTCGCAGGCTTCCCCTTCCCAAAGACAAGCTGGCGATGGTCCGCAAACACACTCAGACATTCATTGCTCTCTGTGCCACAGGTAACGCAGCTGCATATCATCTCATGAGCATTTTTCTGTTTCTGTTGCTCCCTCGCATGCTCACTTTGCTGCCTTGTGATTCCCACATCCACCAGAATATTCCCACACACACAAACATTCTCCCATCGTGAGTCATCGGTGACCTCTTTCTTCTCTCGGCATACTCTTCTGGCCGCCTTATCCTCTTTCTAGTCTCAGCCTGTAGTAGGGGTTTTTCTTCCCAGCTGCTAAAAGCTGCTTAAAGTGGCCATTTCCACATTTCTCTCAAGTGTCTGGGAAGAATGCCATCAGTGCTGCTCTGTTTAGATGAGCCACGTACACGGGTGAAAGTTTTTCACTGGTGTGATATGAAAAAGCAATGCAGGATTACGGAAATCTGCATACAAATTTTAGGCATGACAACTATGCACACCGGCTTTGTTGCAAATAATCCATGTTGCCATGTGCAATTTTTCCTCTTAAATAATGCCCATGTCCACTCTGAACAACAAAAACCTATCCACACAGAAGATGTGTGGGGCTAACATTAATTACACGATGCACAAACCTTATTAAACCCCCAGATTTGTTGCTCACACTAACGTTAGCTTTTGTAGCTAGCCAGTAGATATATTGTAATAACCAGACAGTAGACCCCAAGATGGTGCTTATTCAGTACAAGGAAACTGCTTTCTCTTCATATGGGTTATAAAAAAAAACAGGCAAAAACATCACATACAAATGAATGAAACGCAACTGTTTCAACTCTGAATGAAAACTTTCTGCCACTCCAGAGAGCGGTGGTCCTCAGTGTCAACTTTACGCTGTTTTGTTGTGACCATGTCTGCTACTTAGCAGGAAATGTTAAGTAACTGATTGTTTGCGTGTTTACCGTCTGTTACTGAAAACATTAGTTCCACCTGCAGTAGTTCCTGCTTGGCACATGTATGATAAACTGTGTGACAGTCCTGCCATCTTTATCTTACTTGATAAACCATTATTGTGTGACAGGTCACATATTTTGAAAGACAAGCCACGGGCCATTTAGAATGGGTCCATGGGCCACGATTGGCCCCCGGTCCAGACTTTGGACCTGCCTGGTATAAAATGACGGATGTGGCACCAGTGATGGCACCCATTGGTTTGTGGACCGCTGTTCTGAAGCCTTGAGTTTGGATTTCGACCGTTGCCATTTTGGGTTCTTTTGGAGCCAAAAGTGACCATATTTGGACGAGAGGGTGGAGCTGTGGATGAGCAAGGGTTTGATCTGACTCACAGGCTGTAGCGGCGCCTCGCACGCAGCCACTCACTCAAGCTGCCACACGCTTAAATATGCATAATTTTAAGCCTTAATGATTGGGTAAGTGGTGGCATGCTGGTGCAGTGGTTAGCATTGTTGCCTCACAGCAAGACGGTTCAAATCCCTCTGTGTGGAGTTTGCATGTTCTTCCTGTGTCAGCGTGGGTTTTCTCCGGGTACTCCGGCTTCCTCCCACAGTCCAAAGACGTGCAGGTTAACTGGTGACTCTAAATTGGCTGTAGGTGTGGTGTGGTAATAGTCTGGCAACCTGTCCAGGGTGTACCCCTCCTCTCGTCCAGTGTCAGCTGGGATAGGCTCCAGCCCCCCTTGCGACCCCCTAATAGGATACACGGTTACAAAAAATGAATGAATGGGTAAGTTATTAAAAAAAAAATCCAATTAGCCAGCAAATTAGCTATAGAGACCAAAACCGTTTTTGTACCAGGCTGTAAACGTGGGTATTTCTGCTGTAAAGTCAGACATTTCAACATGGCGGTTTATGGGGACTGACTCTGTTCTGGAGCCTGCCTCAAGTGGTCATTCGATAAACTGCAGTTTTTGTTCACTCGGCTCATAGACTTTACATTGTGATGTTTACACAGATATTTGAGTTGTCTTTCTTGGCTCAAGGAAATTTTTACAAATATAAAACCTCCATGGATCAAAAAGTCATAATAGTGAATAACTGACCTTGTTTGCAGTTTGAGGTGTCCGGTCAACAGACATCTCTCATATAATGGTGATCTATGGGGAAAATGCTCTTTGGGCCCCAGTGTATTTTTTCACTTCAAAACAATGAGTGGCCACTTGGGTCTGGGCTAACCCCGTTGCGCGATCAACATAAAACTTTAGCAAGGGCATATCAGCTACATTAGCATCGTCATTGTATCCCAGCTGAAGCACAACCCACATTGATAAGATGGTCCCCCGTTTTGGCAGCAAGCTATCTATGACCTGGGGGTGTGACATCTGTCAGAACAAAGGATTTCATTGGTACAAAAAACAAGATCCTAGAGTCTCAAATGAACGCAGACAACTATAGCCAAAAAACAAGGCAGGTGAAATATATATTTTTCATTATGTTTATTCTTTGAGCACAGGTAATCTAACAGACCAACACCTATCAACTCTTTCGCGGTCTGCGAAACACTAATCAGACCCTTCAGATTCTGCCCAAAACGAGGTCTAGTATATAACCAATAGAGGGCGCTCAAACAACAGCCTAAGCCCCAAGCATGCCAAAGGATTTCATTGGTTTAACATATATTTTCACAGGCAGATATCCGCTGAATTAAAGGTCAGAGCGAATGTTTTTTCCCCTGCATGAATGTTCCGCAGGTGTGTTCAAGCATTCATGAGAACCCACAAACTAGTTTTTAGAAATTTCTGTGCAAGCTTTTCAGACAAAAATCCATGCTTGGTGTGAAACGGCTTTAAGTATGGTGATTGTATCGTACTGTCATGTGATGTAGGACTCAGGTGCAGCCGAACTCTCCCTCTGTTGTTTGTTGACAAGGAAGCTTCCAGGTTTTAAAAAGTCAGGCCAGTGATCCTCAGTTTCCCTTTTGTCCCGGCTTCATGTCCAAAATATACTCTGGAGGCTCTGGAGAAGCACAAACTCAGATGTCCCCTTAGTCCTCTCCCTAGATGAATTTCCATGGCATTCCTTCGCCTATACGAGGAATCCTTCTAATATTTTCATATCCTGCACAGAAATACTACAGCAGGATCACGTAACATGCAGTGCTGCTCTGTCACAAGGCTGCCTTTCATCTGCTACCTCCTTTCAGCTAATTCAATGAAGGAAATAAAACAAAGGAGGTCACTTTAGTCACTGTGGTCAGATCTGGCCAATAAGCACTTGTTTACTAGAGCTAGTTATTGGAACCATAGGCCTCTTCAATGAGTTTCATGCCCCGTTTAGCACAGTTTTAGTGTCACACTTTTTTTTATATTTGGGTGTGTTTCAGTGGTCGCCTCTGCTATTCATAAGCAGCTGGTTATATCCAAGCACAAAGCAGCCGCAGTGAGGGAAAAAAAGAGGCCTGCTGTGGTTGTGCAGTAATGTAAATGTTTGGAGTTTTATATGGAGTTGAGATGTTATTCTTATGATGGAGGAGCTCCTCCTATGGACAGCTGGCCCCTGGAGGAGAAGATGGGCGTAGTGAAGCAGGCTGCTCTCCAGGGTTTAATCAAAGCTATCAGGCCACCACCACTGGTTTCCACTGGGCTAGGACTATGTGCTGGGTTGGACTTATACAGCCCTTAACAATTGTGTGTGCCAAGTCTCTTCCTTTTTAAGATTGGTCATGTCCATGTGCTGAGGCCGGAACAAGCCTGTGTATTGTAATAGTGGAAAACCCTCCAGGGGCTGTATTCAAGAAACATCCTAAAACTGAAGTAGTTCCTGACTGGCTTTGTTGGAACAAACTCCTGAAAATAAAGGGCGTGTTAGTCCCTAACTTTGGGACTCCAGTCAGGAAATCAACAAACTTCAAAAGCATATTTTGATGGTGTATAAGTTGGTAAGCTTACCCACAAATGGAAACAAGCCAATAGGAGTTGGGTAATGCTTGAACAGAACTGGTTTTGTACGACGAATTGTTTGGCCTCATTGGAACTCTAAAAATATTAATTGTTGTTCCAACACTCCAACCAATTGATTGGTTGATGCACATTATCTCTAGATTAACGAAAGTATGGGACAGACAGGGAGAACAGCTCCCCCGCCCCTTCAGGCAGCTGCGGTGCCAAATGAAAGACAGGGAGGGAGTGGTGACAGCCAGATAGGTAACTCCAGTGGAGTGAGGCAAAGGAGGGAATGTGTCTTTTTTTGTTGTCACGTATTGCGAATTTTCACACCGAATAGAGCATTTTCACACATCGGACTCAGTGTACAAGGTTTCTGTGCGTAATGATGTTTTTTTCAGGAGACGGATTTTAAAAAACACATCCGAAAAAACTGACTCAGTGTGCAATGGCCTTTCGCTGAAACAAATGCTGCACCTCGAAAGCGCTAGCACCAGTGATTGTCTCATGAATGAGAATTTGGTTGAACAAGAGCATATTGACTTACAGACTAGAAGATGTCAGCCCCTAGAAAAATTAGAGCAATAGTTGTGTTAAGAATGAAAAAACAGAGCTGAGGAGAGAAAACCGGCTCCTTTCTCACAATCACAGCATGGAGTGGGTGTGAAAATCAGATTGTCAGCTTCGGAAAGTTGCAGAAATGCTTGGAAATGTGTGGGGGGAGGGAGGTGACCGCGGTTATTCGACTGTTCAGCAGCTCTGCAGAAGCACGCTAGCAGCTTAACACCGGAGGTGATTCGAACGCTTACTGTTTGAACTTGGAATTTCTCTGATGAATTATCCATCAAACCAAAAATGTGCCCCTCAGACTCCACTTTGTTTGACAGCTAATGAAGTGTCCGTGAAATAGTTATGAATAAATCAATTGAGCTGATTTGGTCAACCGGAAGTAAATCACAGTCACAACCTCTGTCTATCTGATTGACAGACCATAGTCACCTGCCAAACACCAATCACTGTGGACATAGTAAGTTCATTCATAAGACATGATGTAAACCATAGAAACGGACTCATTTCTTAGCTCAGGAGTTCTCTTAGATCCCCTGAAAAAGTTTCTCTCAGCAGCTTTGTGAAAAGTTTCAAGAGAAAACTCATAGATGGGAACTTTTCAGAAGACGCCTAGTGGTCAGATACTTACAGGTTTTCGTATGAAGTGAAAATAAGGCAAGAGAAGGAGGTTTTATTCACAGCCACATCATGAGCTGTTCTAAAGCAGCTCAGTACTTGCGGAGGTGTAGTCTCAATGGCTGCCTCTTCTTCCGCCTCCTCCATCCAGGCCTGTTGTCACTTAAGCCTTTAGACTGGGATACGCACCGGAGGGAGTCGTTCCTGGAACTTATTGCGCAGCGAGTAGGAGGATTCCTACTCTGCTTTTCTAATCACAGCTGAAGTTTCTATGAAGGAAACCACACAGGTTACACTGTGCAGCTACGTCTGTCGAAATTCACACTGTGGGAAAATTGAGTTCAGCTGCGGAGCATGCGCACTGGGGACGACTCAGATGTTTGCAGCTCTCATACTTCCTCTGGGCTGATTAAGTGTTGCAGTTCTTCATGTCACAGCTAAAAATGTGATTTCCGCACGTCACCGTGGTCTGAAGCTGCTGCGTGACTAATTGCACATTAACACTCTTTCCTTGCCAGATGACCGCCTTGCCATGAACCCTCCTTCCATGATCGCCACGGGCAGCATGGGAGCCGCTGTCTGTGGCCTGCAGCTGGACCACGCTGACCAGAGGCTGAGTCGAGATAACCTGACAGACCTGCTGGCCAAGATCACCAACACAGAGGTGGTGAGTACAGCAGTGAGGGGGGATTTATACCTGCCAGAAGTAATTACTCAATAGTTTAAGTGCAACACAACAATGCATTGTTAATAATCATTGCAACATCTCACGACAGCAGCATAAAAGGCCCTTTAGTAAACAACAATGATGACTTCAGTAGTGGCAGATTGAAGCTATTTACTTTTCACGGAGAGAGAGGCAGAGCGAGCTTTTGGCTCTTGGCTGTGGAGCCAGACTGCTGCTATAAAGAGCAGCGGCAGAGGGAATGTCTTCTTAAAACTCAGAGCCCACATTCTTGTGGTAGGACACATGCAATTTCTCTGCATGGCTCCCACTTTAGCTGCGTGCCCCTCCTGGTGGAGGAATATGTTTGTAATCAAGTTGAGGAGCGTCTTTCCCAGAGCAAACGGGCCGATGAAGAAACAGTTATCCAAGCTGTCTGCATATCTGCAGAACAACACTTAAGAACATTCTTAGATTACTTTATAAATGTATGAAAACCCATTGAATTTAATGCATTAACTGTATACAACCTATAACCTACACATGCCATCGTAATGAGCACATGTACAATTTATCAGTTTGCGTTAATAAGCATTTTAAAATATGAATGGAGTTTGCACTGTGTACAGGTGCTGTATTAAAAATAAATGGAAGTGAATGGGTCTCCATTGATTTTAATGTATTATGTAAGTTATGAAAAGTGCATGCCATCATAATGAGCTTTGATTCAATTTATTAGTGTGCTCTACGTAGCGTTTTAAACTTGAATAGTTTGTGCTTTATATAGGTGCTGTATTATAAATACAATGGGAGTGAATGGGCCTCTATTGACTTTAATGCATTTTGTAAGTCATAAAAAGAGCATGCCATCATAACCAGCTTTTATACAATTTATTAGCATGCACTAAAAAGCATTTTACATTTTGAACAGAGTTTGCACTGCATACAGGTGCTGCATTAAAAATACAATGGGAGTAAATGGGCCTCCATTGACTTAAATGCATTATGTCACCTCATAACAATTCATAAACTATAAATACCATTATAATTGGATTATACATACCATTCTGTTGGCAATAATAAGCATTTTCAAATATCAATGGAGTCTGTACTATATACAGGTGCTGTGTTACAAATACAGTGGGAGTAAATGGGCCTCCATTGTCTTTAATGTGTCATCGAAGTCATAAAAGTTGCATGCCATCATATTGAGCTTTCATTTAGTTTAGTAGTGTGTACTAATAAGCATTTTTAAATATGAATGGAGTTTGTGCTGTATGCAGGTGTTCTGTTATAAATACAATGGGTATAACGTGCCTCCATTGACTTTAATGCATTGTATGACCTCATAACAATTCATAAACTATAAACCATTATAATAAAAATACATTATAATTAGATTACACATACCAATCTGTTGGCTATAATAAGCATTTTCAAATATTTTGTACTATGTACAGGTGCTGTGTCGTAAATACAGTTGAAGTGAATGGGCTTCCATTGACTTTAATGTATTGTGAAAGTCATAAAATATGCATGCCATTACAATGAGCCTTCATACAGTTTATTTGTTTGTACTAATAGACATTGTGAAATTTGAATGGAGTTTGTGTTGTTTTTAGGTGTTGTATCATGAATACAATGGGAGTGAATGGGCCTCCAGTGACTTAAATTTATATTACTTCACTGCACTCACTATAAATCCCATCATAATGTGATTATACACCCTTGATCAGTGGGCAACACTGAGTATTTTCAAATATCAATGCAGTCTTTATTGTATATAGGTGCTGTGTTATAAATACAGTGGGGGTGAATGGGCCTCCATTGACTTAAATGTTTTATTAAGTCATAAAAAGTACATGCCATCACACTGAGCTTTTGTACAGATGACAAGTGTGCAATAGTTAGCATTTTTCAAGGTATAGAGTTTCTACTGAATTCCCATAGAAATCCATTTTTTGTTGGATTTAAAAATTAAACAACTCATAATATAGATATTGATAATCAATATCAATAACAAAGGTCACAGCAGACATAAATTATCATATGTAATGTGTCATACTTGGCATAACTTTTTTGTTTAACATATAAATGGTTTTCTTTGCTGCTACAGAGCAGTCACAGTAACTTCATATATTTATCCCAGTGTGTGATTTCATTGTCACAGTGAGTCACTGTTACACCAGAGGACCATTTCAGAAGCCTAGAAATCCCAAAAAGGCCACAGCCAATGGGCCACAGGAACAACACGGTTTGCCTCTTAGCTTGTGGTTACGTTGCCACGGCGACGAGGGCCCCGCAAACCCAGCCGTCACAACAGGCGCTCCAAATGCAGCCCATCAGGTTCCAATTATCCGTACATTTCAAAGGAATGTTGGCCTCTTTGCGAGCCTCGGTTCATTCTTTTAAGAGTCCTGCAGCCGGCTCAGTGAGCCAGACCTCCCACATCTTCCACACAGACCTGCAGAGAGACGCGGACGGAGAGACAGAGGATCCCCTTTCACTGGAGAAGTTGTCCAAAAACATCCGGTCCCACTGTCCTATATTCTCTTTTACACCCAAACTCAGAGGTTCAGGGTGCAGTAGGTCAAAGCCATTTCCTCTAGACCTCCACATGGGACTGACCGCACTGTAAACCCAAAGGGGGGGTGGAGGCAGGGAGTCCAGATCTGCTTATCTGTTCCCTGATAGACCACAGAGGTCCTGTAGGAGTCTTGACCCTACACATTCCCCCAGTATTCATACCTCAGACATGCACAAGTCTCGTGTCAGAGAGGAGTCCTGTGCCCACCGCGGAGCTCACTGCAGTGTGTTGTTGGTATTGGAGCGTGCTGGTACCCATTGTTCTGGTCATGATGCAGACAGGACCACCTACCTCAACCCACATAATACCCTGCTGGTATGCTATGCATGTGACCAAAGCTGTTTAACAACTTGCACCTCAAATGTGATGAAATGCCAGGTTTTTGCACGCGAGTGTCTGCGGACAGGTGGACAAATTGAACCCTCTAATGTCCGTCTATTCATCATCTGTAAATACACAGAGCATCTTTTATTTATAGTTACATAACTTTATGAAGTTTCTCATGCGTCAGAAAACCAGCTGTAAGTGCTGATTTGGGGCTTCTACATAATCTTTATGTCTGTAGCATAACAGTTTTTTGAGACATGTTTGGAAGAAGACTTTATTATAGTTTCTTATAACGTTCTGAAACAATGTCTTTAACAATCTTGAGTCGTTTATATTTTGACGAAAGATTTGCACATTTTTATAGGCGCCTATTTATTTTTTTCCACTTTGGTGGGGTTGGTCCAGGATTTATATTCCTGCGTCAGCTCTCTGCAGAGCCTATGCACGTAGCCTACGCCATTGTGAGCATTTATACTTGTGCGGTGGTGTGTCTGTGTCACTCTGCAGTTACACCTCCAAAACACTAGTCTGTGGCAGAGGTTTCTGTGAAGTGCTGTAAAGTTTAGTTAATTCAAAACACACATTAAACATGGCTTAATAGAGACAGTTTAAAACACAAGTACATAAATCAGCTTCACTATAACTCGCAGCATTCACAGACAAAGCACTTGTATTTATCTGGACACGTTTTCCCCACAAATACAACATGTGTCCCTTGGGGGGTTGTGTGGGGTGTACTGTGCGATTATGGGGTACCAGTGTCGCTGCTATGAGCCATCCAATCCCTGTATGACCAAAGTGAGCTGCGTCCGCATACTCGGCGTTAGGTCAAACACGTTCTCCATGGGTGCTGGCCTCCACCAAGATTGTCCCTTGTCACCAATTCTGTTCGTGATATTCATGGAAGGGATCCCGACGTGTAGCCAGGAGGAGGAAGGGGTCCCGTTTGGGGATCACAGAATTGCATCACTACTTTTTGCACATGATGTGGTTCTGTTGGCTTCATCACACCGTGACCTCCAGCATGCACTGGGGCGGTTTGCAGCTGAGTGTGAAGCAGTCGGGATGAGAGTCAGCACCTTCAAATCTGAGGTCATGGTTCTCTGATGGAAAATGGTGGATTGCCCCCTGCGGGTTAGAGTTACTGCCTCAAGGGAGGGAGTTGAAGTATGTCTGGGTCCTGTTCATGAGTGAGAGTAGAAAGGGAGTGTGAGATGGACCAGTGGCTTCTGCAGTGATGCAGGCGCTGCGCTGGACTGCCATGGTGAAGAGGGAGCTGGGCCGGAAGGCGAAGCTTTCAATTTACTGGTCCCTCTATGTCCTATCCCTCACCTATGGTTATGAGCTCTGGGTAGTGACCGGAAGAATGAGATCGCAGATACAAGTGGCCGAAATGTGTTTCCTCCGTGGGGTGATTGGGCTCAGCCTTAGAGATAGAGTACGGACATCCAGAGGGAGCTCGGAGTAGAGCTGCTGCTCCTTGGCGTCAAAAGGAGTCAGTTGAGGTGGTTCAGGCATCTGATCAGGATCCTCCTGGGCATGTCCAACCGGTAGGAGGCGCCGGGGCGGACCCAGAACATGCTGGAGGGATTTCATATCTTATCTGGCCTGGGAAGGCCTTGGGGTCCTCAAGGAGGAGCTGGAAAGCATTGCTGGGGAGAGGGACGTCTGGGGAGCTTTGCTTGGCCTGCTCCTGACCCAGCCCCAGATAAGTGGATAAAAATAGATGGATGATCAGGGCCTAATACTTTGTTAAGTTGACCAAAAAAAGTCAGACTTATATCTAAATCTGTGCTGGAAAAAAGATTGTGCATGTGGGATAAGAACAGTTTAAAAGACAAAAATGGATGCAGAGAGAGTCAGCAAAACAAACCAAAATGAGCTTTGACTCGGGGGTTGTACAGCTGATGTGCCTTACAATCACTTTAACAGAAGCAAATAGCAAAAAGTGTGACTGAAGTGCATATATGTGTAACAGCGTCTGACCCTTTTTGTTCCAGGATTGTTTGAGGGCATGCCAGGAGCAGATAGAGCGTGTGCTGGCCACCAGCCTGCAGCAGGGCCAGCAGTACCGGCAGGAGAACAGCGTCAGGGCAGGAAACAAGGCGAGAGATCAGCAAGACCAGTCCAGCACCCCCACAGATGTACGTGATGTCAACTTATGAACTCCCATCACCATTCGAATTGCACACACCACTCATGCCTGTTTACCAATGAACTAACGGGAGCGAGGGGGCATGAGCTGCCAGTATGAACGCCACATGAGCGATGGTGTGACAATCTATGAACTTTTAGCAAATAAGAAATTTCTAGTTTTTCTCCTTTTTTTTGCCCCGTTCATGCCCAGTTTGGTGTTTTTGTACTGTTTTGAAAAGCGCTTTAAAAAATAAAGGTATTATTATTAATATTAATATTATTATTATTATTACTTCCACCTTTTGTATGGGCCACACGTAATCAAACAGGCTATCTTGAAAACTTGATAGTGCCTAGGTTTCCCCAGAATCGAAACCTGAATATATTTTCATACTTGAACAAAAGAAAAAACAGCATAATTATATGAAATATATTTCTTTTGATACAACCTAGTAAAAATAAATATGATAAATAATGTATATTTAGCTAGCATTTAGTTATGTAACTCTTTTATCATCTTTAGTGAGCAGTTATCGATTCACAGTTTTATTGTGTTTTCCTCACCTGTGCAGGAAAACTATCGTAGTGATTGAAATGCTGATAATACAGTACATGGCATTTAAACCGAGCTGATATCCAGTCAGAGGAGCGCTACTGTAGTTAGCTGCTCCCTGTCTCTATCAATCATACTGTGCACCTGTAGCACTGCTTACTATTTATGCTGAAAAGTGCTGGCCAGGAGTGGGCTGGGCCTGCTCACAGAGGAAGGACATGAGGGGCTTTGAGGTCTGGAGCAGTGGCTACTGTTAACGATTAACGCAGAGGTCTTGATTTCACTGCTCAATCCACAGACTAGTACAGTATGTTAATAGGACGATGTGTACATGTATTATAATTTAGCAAGGCTACATAATAATTGTTCTGTTCTTGGTCTAGCTCCTACGTGTTAGAGAGTGTTTAGTAGATGGTTTGCGGGCGATCATAGCCTCAGATAGGTAGTATGATGTCATGTTACTAGAGGAAAAGGAGATTTGGCAAGTTGTTTTTACCAGGTTTGAGAGGAAATGGACGCAGGTTGAAGTAGAGATGTTCCGATACCATTTTTTCCCCTCCGGATACCAAGTCCAATACCTGAATTTACGCATTAGCCAATACCGAATAGAGATCTGATACCAGATAAAAATTCAGCAGCTGTATACTACTAATCCTGGTGGATATGGATGTGAAATTATTGCTGTCATCGACTACGTTTACTTGCTCAAAATGTTCCAGTTCTTGCCCTTACTTCAAAAAAGACAGTATTCCTACTAGTCTGTTCACATGTCTAATAAAAAATGAATATTCCCATTTACATGCAGCTTTGTGTACTCCGGTTATCGGGCCCTAACCTGTCGATTATCATGCGAAAATATAGGAAAGTGGAAGGACTGGAGCCGTGTACAGCGTATCCATGACAACACACAGATCTGACCGTAAGCAGGCGAGAGGCCGTGAGTTTCTCAACAAATTATCTGGTATCAGATTTATGCATAGACTTATGCTCGCTGATACCTGATGCATCATTTTGGACAGTATCGGAGGTATATCTGATGCCGGTATCGGAACAACTCTAGGTTGGAGGTGTTTGTCGTGAGGTTTTTTTTGAAAACAAATGCATGTGTAAAGTAGGGGGGAAGCTAGAAGTCTGGGTTTGAATGATAGCGAAACAGGAAGTTAACTTAAGCTATGTAACGTTTCTGCAGATAAGTTGTGCTGCAGTTTCTCCTGTTATCAATTTCACCATTAATTTTTTTTTTTTTTGAGAGAAAGAGTGGGCGACTCGGAACAATATTGATGCACTTTTAAAAACACACTCCTTAAGAATGGTAAGGGGATGGTGGTTGAGGAGAGTTCGGTGGGTTTTTAGGGTCTTTTTTTTTTTTTTTTTTTAAGTTATTTGATTTTTTTTTTTTTCTGGGCTGGATTCCCATGGGGTAACGCACATTGTCTTGAAAGCTACGCCCTGACAGGTGAGTAGACGTAGGATAATCGGTGTTATAGTATATTAAGGAAAGCCAAGTCACTTGTAGACTTTTTTTTTTTTGTTTCAGTGCGTTTATGTAACCTTACTTGAATTTTTAATTCATAGCCAAAACCTTCCAATAGTTCTTTCAAAAAGTGACACACGTACTGTGTCCTAAATATGCTTCATGTTTTTGCTCTTTTTATGTAGACTGCTCTCTGAACTGAAGTTTTCTCCATTATAGACATGGGTAGGTAGGAGTGAAAGTTTTGACTGTATATAACCAATTTCCCAACGAGCAGAAATGCTGCAAAGTCATTACATTTTTAGAAGAGAAATGTAATCGTATTCATGCATGTTCTGTTGTGCAAAAAGCCAAATGTTCTCTGAAAAAAAAAGTGCTTTAAACAGATAAAATGTGTATGCTTTAAAAGGTTTTGTGTATAATTTGAAAGATAATTCCAAGGTGAGAAAACTAGATTATACATGTCATTCTCTTGCTGCTATGAAGCTTTTTCTTTTCTAGTCTTACACAAAGATGCCTTATTGTGATTCACTTGTGTGCTGCTATATTATGAAATTGTGTATATGTAACAAGTCTTTGCTTTTTCTGTTGTATGTGTACTGGAGGGAACGTAACACAGTTTTGGTGCGGGACTGGAAGTACTTTGTTTTTTGCCGATCTTTTTTTGATTAGCATGTTTTATTCTTTTTATTGTTCCATTTGTATCTTTATATTCTACCATATTCTTGCTGCTTCTGTGTAATGTTTGTGTACCTCAGGTTAATTTGGACGAATAGAGCGAGAGCCCATCTCGCATTACCTCATCAAACATCACATCACACACACGTCGTTTTCACTCTGAATTTGTTGGACGGGTTTCACGTTTTGTTTTTTTTTTTTTGTTTTTGGTTTTTTTTTTCTGTCTGGATGAGAGGAAAGACGGTGCTTCTCCTCTTTAAATCAAGAAATGTCTGCCACCAGATTCCACTGAGCAGTTATAAGTGCCTATACTTTAAAATAGGTTATTCGTGTATCTAAATAAAAAAACTGCCTATACTGTTTGTTATACATGTATTTGGAAAGACAAAAAAAAAACATTTTTTCCTTGGAATTTCATTGGAACAAAGTGGACTATTGTTTATTTTTGAGGTACCCATTTAGTTGAAGTTTAAACCACGAGAATGTTTTATCATTGTTCAGTGTGGTTGTTTTTCCAGACTCCTCTCCCACTATCCCCATGTGCAACCACACAGTGTACCTCAACAATTTCTCCTCAATAAATTGGCTAAAATCATGTGACTGGTTTATTTGTCTTCCTCTGTAGAGACTGAGACCTGACCATCTGCAGGAATGAGAAGTGAATTGTGCCTTTTGTCAGAATTTACCTTCCTGTCGCCACTAGAGGACGACTAAACCACTGAAACGTGGACAAGAGGGTGAAAGAGCAAGTGGTGCTGCCCTTAAAATTATATATAAATCAGTGCACAAGGCTGCATCTGTAAAACAAGCTACTTTTTTTATTTAGTATTAGTGTTTAACATATAAATTATTATTATTTAAGTAGGATGGATGTGATGTATAAAAAGAAATGCATTCTAAGTAACAGGTAGCACTGTAATAGCGTAGATTAATAAATGAATAATATAGAAATCAGTGTTATAAATAATATTAAAATTTGATACATGTAAAAATACTTGCAATTTTGGCGGAAATAGAGATGAGAGTTGTTTTTTGTTTTCAGTTGAACAAATATTGTCTATAATCATATTTAACTTTTTAAGACTGGAAGTACAGTGGTTGATTTTACTTTTTTTTTTTTAACTTGAATTTGTTCAAGCTTTAGAGACTGTTAAATATAAAGGGTACTGTTAATAGTTAAATGTTGTTAATCTTATTTAAAATTAATTGTTAAAATTAAATGTTTGCTAATTCATCTAAAACTAGCACAGTAATCAATATGGGTCTGCAATTTTTTTATTTCTCCATGTAAACATACATTTATATAATGCCTACAGGTGCTTTAGATCACAGAATATTATTGTTATTATTTTAAATATTATTAATTTTAATGATGAGTCATTTGTTTTTTGAAAAGTAAAAAATGCTAAAAGAGAACTTTTCATTTAGACATTCTTGACAAAATATCAGACAATAAATGCAATCAACAGCGTATAAATTAAATATTAATCACTTAATAAATCAATCATATTATTTTCCACATCACACAAATACAAAATCAATAAATTATTCACTTTATTTGTCCAAATAATACAAATACAAAACAGAAATAAACAAAAGATCCCAAATTAAAGAACTTAAAAGTTAATATATATATATATATATATATATATATATATATATATATATATATATATATGAAAAGTAATATATTAACATAAGGTTCATATGCAGTGATAATAATAATAAAGGTGAAACAAAGTAAAAATGAAAATACATAAACATACATTTTTTAAAAATGAAAATATATAAAATAGAATTAAAAGAATATTTTTTTCTGTACAAAATTTACAAAATAAAGAAATATTAACGACTAAAACGTTTCGTTTTATATTAATAAATTTACAACCGTAATATTAACACTTACAACCTCAAAGTATGAATATTATTATATTACAATTAAATAGTCTTTACGCAGCCCTGCAATGCGATATGATTTACGTCATGACGCATGAGGCAACGTCACATGATTGCGGCTGAACCAACCGGAAGCAGCCGCATGAGAGCAGCCGGTGAAAATGTTTACGTTCAGTTTAACTCTCGTACGACAGTAAGTGATTATTTCCAGCTTTAATTTTCCTCTCCTGTCCTCAGAGGACTTAAACATGAATTGATAATGTAAATATATTCTACAGAGACAGTGTGTCGCGTCAGTTTGGTGATGAAGCATGGCGGCTGAATGTGTGCGGTTAGAGTTCACAGAAACAGGAGCAAAGTAACTGAGCTACTATGAGTGTGTTTATTGTGTTACAGTCTTCATAACTAGCTTTGTGTTTGAAGGGAGGTATATTAGTTTTAATGTCACCGATGAAACGCACAGACGTGTTTAAGATAATTGAATGACATTGCTGTATTTTCTCACAGTGGGGAAACTCAGTACAACAGGGACAAGCTGCTGCAAGGTACGTTCTGACTCAGTACAGTCTGACTCACTCATATACAGATACAGTCAAACGTGGGTGTTTGCTCTAGACTTACATGTCTTACATGTTACAGGAGGGAGCATGAATATGTTTCCAGGGTCCTCAATATCAATATCATCTTAATATGACTCATTTGGGAGACCTGTCAATTAGTTTTTATGTGCTCAGCAATGTTTTTTCAATGGGTCAGATGCTCAGTGTATGTTTCCCTGGGTCAGCATGTTGTAATCATCCACCTACAGTTTATAGCCTACTGTTCATATAAGTAACTCCTTGAGACTTACGCCCTTTAAAGTTGTGAGCAGGACAGTTTTCTTGACTTTAGACATTGATATCTCCACAGTGGTTGAGGAGATTTTTACCAAAGTTCTAGGGACGCACCGATCCGATATCTGGATCGAATCTTGGCACCGATATCATCAAAATAGATGGATCGGGTATCTGAAAATGCAATCTATACCTGAGGCAATCCTTTCCTTTTAAATCTATTGCAATGCGAGCTACGTCATACGTCATGGAGCGAAGGAGAGAATCTGCTGTGTGGAGGTATTTCACACTCAACACTCCCAACTAGCCCGACGGCAGTTTGTAATGTCTGCAAAGTGAATGTTGCTAGGGATGGTGGTAGTACCGCCAAGTATAATACTACCAGTTAATTACAGTATCTACAAAAACATCACCAAATGGAGCACCAAGAGTTCCAGCAGTTGAGTAAGTCGAAAACGAGCAGGAGGTAATACTACACAGCAGTTAACGAAAAAGAAAAAGAGAGAAATTCCCAAGCAATAGCGCAAAAGAAAGAACATTTCTGAGAAAGTGCTGGAGTACATTGTTTTGGATGGACAACCAATGACAGTTATTGAAAACATGGGCTTCCAACGTTTACTGGATCACCTGGAGCCACGGTACAATTTGCCGTTGCGCTAATATTTTTCCAAGACTGCACTGTCGGAAATGTACAAGGGTGAGCAAACACTTGTCTCAAGAGTTACAAGATGTAGATGTAGATTAATCTGTTTCATCTTGTTTCATTTTACCTTAGGAACAAACTGTGTAGTCATCAATGCCTGATGCCTCTAGTCTTTTCTGTTCTACATGTAAAGGTATATAGCTTTTTAGGTCAACCATGGTATCGGATCGGTATCAGGTATCAGCTGATACTCAAAGCCACAGCATCGGGGTTGGTATCGAAACTGAAAAAGCTGCATCGGTGCGTCTCTACATAGTTCGCAGTCCTAACTAATGATTTTAATGTAACAGTAATAACTTGTATAGCATTTATCTAAACAAGGTTACAAAGTGCTTGAAAAATAACATGAAAATAAGACGTCAATAAGATTACAATGATTTTTAAAAAAAAATGTAAGAGCTAGAAAAAATGATAAACTATATAGCACCTTTCATAGAAGAAATGCAGCGCAAAGTCCTTTACAATAACGGCATTATAAGCACCGAGTGCTTCACATGAAAGTAGACATAATGGATATAAAACAGACAAGGCAATTTAATATAAAAGGGCATTTAAAAACAGTTTAAAACATCCAGGTGTGCCGTGGGATTTCTTTATAACCACACATTATTATTGCAATGTTCAACTGAGCCTATGCAAAAAGTTATGAATGAATTTTTAATTGACTGTATCAGTATGTTGTGTGCACCCATTTCCCAACACAGAGGAAACTCTAGCTAGAACATGTAATTTAATTTAATTCAATTTAAAAAAAAAACCTTCACTGGGAACCTATTTGTCACTGTTCACACGTGGAAATTATAAGTGTGTGACACATCAAAAGCCCTGATTGGCAGCCAGTGTGAGGGGTGAGAAAGCCGTGAGTGGGACGATGGATCACTTTATCGTACGGAGCAAATTACAACAAAGCACCAGTGACGACGACCTACCACCGAAAGAAAAGAGAAAAAAATGTCAGACAGTATCATAAAAGCTACCTGTTGTATTTTTATTGTCGTATGTCGTGATAAGAGTGATAGCACGGGTTATAGAGAAGGCTGTGAACAGATAAAAATACAGAGTATTACTGGCAAACCGACAACTCTGTGTTTTTTTAGGTCAAGGTGTGGACACGCCCTTGTCAGAAACAGGTTTGCAGCAGGGTGAGGCGGTGGGACAATACCTCAAAGACATCAAATTCAACAATGTGTATGTCAGTAATCTACAACGAGCCATACAGGTAAGACACACCTACCAACCTGGTGTCACACACAGATCAGCTGACAGAAGAATCACTGTCTTTCTGTCATCTGCATAGTGATTAAATGTCAGATCATGCAGACTTGTTGTTTTATCTGTGTAGTGCTGTTCGCACATGAAAAGATAAGTTTGGTGATATTCTATATTTTCGTTATTGTGAACAATTCCATGAAAAGACCCAACAACAATCATACTAACAAGTATTGTCTCTAAAGCCAAAGCCTGATATAACTTATTCCTCTGCGACACTATTGTTGTCCAGAAACTGATTTTTAAAAAACACATCAATCAGCAACCCCTTTGCACTGGGTGACACGTCCCTTCATTGTGATGAACACGGGCACTGTCATTCATTTTGAGACAGTCCTACGTACATAAACCCTCTGGCTGGAAATTTTCACTAGATTCTCAAATGTGTATTAATTCGCAGGTGAATATAGTCCCCGACAAATGCACTGCTTACACGTGTTTACACACTGTTTTATTATTTATCCTTTTGTAAAAGTGACACTCATATTAAAGGAACAGTGTTTAAGATTTAGGGGAATTTAGTGGTATCTAGTGGTAAGGATGTAGATTGCAGCTGAAACTTCTGGTTAGAATTCCTTCAGTGTTCATTGTTCAGGAGGTTTTTGCTGGGAGCTGAATTATCCACAGAGGCCTCTTCCTCTCCAAAACAAACAGACCTGGTGATTTCAAACCGGTAAAAACACAGAATAAATTAGTTTCATGCAAAAAAAAAAAAAAAATCAGTGTTTTTCTGACACAGCGTGTCACGGCGGGGTTGCCAACGAAGGTGGTCGACACAAGAATGTGAATAGCCCCATCTAGAGTCAGTGTTCAGTTTGTCTGTACTGTAGAAACATGGTGGTGCAACATGGTGGACTCCGTGGACGAGGACCACTTCCTCTGTAGACATAAAGGGCTCATTCTGAGGTAACGAAAACACAGTTCTTATTTTCAGGTGATTATACACCAAAGAAAACTCCCTCGAAAACATGATAGCACATCTCAGGGGGCTTTATCCTAATAAACAAATTTGAATAATTAATATTCTTCCAATACATACCTAGACTCACAAGTCAGTCTTTAGACGCTTTGCTTAACTAAAGACTGATTTCTTTCTCCCTGATTTTGTGTTTAGATGAGCGGATACAATTTCAGAATTTAAAAAACTCCCTACCTTGCAGAACCAATAGTAAATCCGCAGGGCAGTCCTTCAGTGGCTCGCTGAAATCTTGTGCTTGTAAACACAGTTAAAAGTTTTAAACAAAGTCGCTGTAAGTCCTTCATTTCCACAATCTCGTGGACTGAGCACACGCTTGATGAAACGAAGTTAAATCTCTCGGCATCCATTTTCAAGCTCTCTGTGTGTTTGTGTCCTTGTGGACGAGAAAAGGGGGAGCGCACATTTCCGGGAGGGCGTTTCCTTTTCAAAAATGCAAAAGGCGTTACTTTGTTGCCGGCCGTTTTCTCCAGTGTGTTGAACACACTTTAGAAAGGGGTATCCCCAGACTATTAGAATGTTGAGATCTCTGATTGTCTGGTGGCGAGACGAATACATCCCTATCAGTCTTTCACACTGAACCTTAAAATATGTGAATAATTTCTAAAGAGTTACATCTTCAGTATGAATGAATCAGGCCACAGAAAGAGTAGGACAGTCTGAAACTATTGAGAGACAGACTTTGGTTTTGCCTTTTCATAGGCAGCAGTGTGTCCTTTAAAACCTTTGAGTTTTTTTTGGTCTAACCTTTAATAGAATAATTTATCAGCATATGACTCCCTAGAGATCCTACGTTGACCCCCTATTGTAGTGATATTTAACATTTTGTCCATGGAACTTTTCAAGTTTGATGAAATTTCCTGTGAATAATTTTACCAATACAAACATTGTGCAACAGCCTTACATCAGTGACCTTTGAAATAAGTGATTCCAGACCAAACCTCACACATTTTTCCTTTAGTTAAGTGTCAACATTTTAACAAACTCCTACGTGATTGTCTGCCTCCACATGTCATTATGCATATAAAACAGAACAGGCCCTAAAAGCATCTTACGGCTACAACGGTCTGAGCTCATGACACTGAAAATGGGACTTGGGCCATCTTAGTTTAAAGGTCCCGTGTGTAGGATTTCGGAGGACATATTGGCAGAAATGGATTACAAAATAACGACAATGTATTCTTTAGTGTATAATCACCTGAAAATAATAAGTGTTGTGTTTTCTTTAACTTGATCCGTTTATGTCTACATAGGGAGCAGGTCCTCATCTGAGGAGTCGGCCATGTTGCACCACTATGTTTCTACAGAAGCCCAGAGCAGACAAACCAAACACTGGCTGTAGATATTGAACCCCAAACTGTTTCCGATGGCTGTTCCATGGGTGTGTTAGTGTGTTTGAAAACTGAGTAGGAGGTGTATGGAAGCCTTGTATGAATGTGTGTGTGAATGGTGAATGTGACTCGTAGTGTAAAAAGCGCTTTGAGTTGTCAGATGACTAGAAAGGTGCTATACAAATGCAGGTCCATACTAGGGGTGGGCAATATGGCCCTAAAATAATATCATGATATAAAACATCACTGACTCCTGTGTGCACAGACAACCCCAAAGCATCAGGCAACATTATTTAAAAATCTTAATTTAGGTTGGCAGAAATGATTCAGTTTAAATTTGGGCCTCCTGCATCGTCTGCCCAAGGGTGAAGCTCATACTCAGCATGGAGAATATGGGAAGAGTCGGACAGTATTCTCTGTGCTTGTCTCAGAGAGGAAAAGACCTCTGCGGATAATTCAGCTCCCGCTAAAAGCCTCCTGAACCTCTGGATCCTAAGTTATTGGAGGAAAAAGGTGAGAACACATTGGCAGGTGCTAGTCTAACGGCCCGCCTCCAACATACCAAACATTCAAGGAGAAACAGTGATTTGTAATTTATTTAGTGTTTGTGCCGGTTTTCATCACCTGGTCCATTTGTTTTGGAGATGAGGAGACCTCCGTGGATAATACGGCTCCCGATAAAAACCTCCTGATCAATGAACACTGAAGCAATTCTAACCAGGAGAAGTTTCAGCTTGTTGCAATCTGCAGTCTTCACCACTAGATGGCGCTAAATCTCCCTTAATCTTACACATTGCTACTGCTTTTGGTATATCGGTGGTAAATCGCGCTGAGCAAGGGATAACTGACAAATAAAACCACTGTTTACATTAACCTGCATTAAACTAATGGGCAGTGTTCATTACCAAGATGCAAAAGAAGCTCTGTGATTAAACATGAGCAGAAAATGTCCCAACAGTTTCACAGCTGGAGCTCCAGACCTTTTTTCTGTCCGCAGAGTATCTGCAGCTTGTTTATTTCCTATCAGGAACAAATGATTCTGTTAAGCCAGTAAAGTGTCACTATTGTTTTCTCAAGGTTGTGAAAAAGGGGAAAAACAGGATGCATGTAAAAGACTTCCAGATATAAAATAGTTGTGTGCACATTCATGTCTCTGTGGTCTTTGACTCACTGATGCTGACAGTGTATTAATGACTTTTTAGTTTGCCTATGACAGACACTTTTGGCACTCACAAATTATTTGAGTCAGTAATTCCCAGATTACATTTCCTCCTTCAGACAGCTGAAATAATTCTGAGAAACAACACTCACTGTTCTGGCACGGAGATGGTCCTGGAGCCATTACTCAGAGAGAGGGTAAGTTGTCTTTGTACTACCTCCAAATATTAAAGCTTTAAATGTAGCACTACATCAGCTACTGTTCTGATTTATAGGCTGTGGTGTGTGGTTGTGTTAATGCAGGGTTTTGGTGTTGCTGAAGGACGTCCCAAAGAGGATCTGAAGAACATGGCCAACGCTGCTGGGCAGTCATGTCATGACTACACTCCTCCAGGAGGCGAGACTTTAGACCAGGTGAGTCAGATACAGTCAGGATTCATCATTTGGACACTCACTGTACAGTACTGTACTGTTAAAATGTTAAACAGCCACTTTTACCAGCTGGCACTAAATTGCATTTTGGGGGATTTGATTGCAGTCAGATAGTGCTTGACCACATCAAAATGCACCCAACACCCCTTAAAGGTTGGACTTTGGGCTGGGTGATATAATGGCTATGTACAATATATTTTCAAGCAAGATATAGATTTAGACAACACCATTTGTATTGATATAGGGTCATATCATCATGAGGTGGATCATAGTGCATCACCATTCTTCTTGGTAGTTGTAGTCTGACAGAACTGTTGAAAGAATGCAGCGAGAACACAGACGTTTCATATACAAGACGTATATAATGTGGACACAGTGTCTCTTGTTCCTTCCCTCCCTCGGCCTCTCTGTTGATGCTATGTGCATAAATAAAATTAAAATCCCAAATAAATAAAAAGATTTAAATCATTTCCCGGCACTACATTTAAAGGCCATGGACAATGACTTTTTAACTCCCCCTACAAAGAGTTGTAATTGTTTCAAACCTACTTGATACTTTTATACTCATGTTATAGTTTTGTGTCCTGTGCTGCAAACCTTTAAATCTCTGTAGCTCCAGTGCTTGGTGCTCACATACTGCCAAAAATGTCTTGTGACATGTCAAATGTGGCTTTGACTATATATTGTGTATCGCCAGACAGCGTGTAATCTAGATACAATCTGGATACAAGACACATTTTCATACCAGGAGTAAAGGGAGGTCTGTGAAACTTAAGGTTAGGAGATGATTGTTTGTGCAACAGCGCCATGTTGTGCCCATTTTAAATATTGCATGGACAGATAATAGCTGCAAAAGACAGTGCAGTTTGGTAGTTAATGTGGAAGATCCCAAGCTACTCTACTTGATTCTTCCATGGTTATATGCTTGTGACAATGCTTGTTTTTTTTTTTTTTGTAAAGCCACAGTTGGTAACTTTAATGAGAATAACTTTTGTCATGTTTGCTGAAACTGTCACTTTGTTCTGAAGGAAGTACTTGAGACAGATAATCTGTGAAAAACAAATCATGCCTCCTCCTCTTCCTATTGCCTCTAATGGTATCTGCCAGAATCTACCGCAGCGTACCAAAAGCGACCAAGAAGTCACTAAAGCAGCTGTCAATCATGTTGATCACTGCTTGTTAACTGTGTCAAACTAGGCAGCGCTGATCAAACACGAATCAAGATTCTGTAACTGCATTGCCCATTTCTCACCTCAGATGTTTTCAGAAACACAAGTAAGTGACTGTTTCGCTGCAAAATGAGAGAATTTGCTCTTAGTAGTGCAAAATGCACAGCAGAATTTTCCAAAACTATCACAGGGCTGACACAGAGAGACAGGCCACCATTCACACCTACGGGCAATTTAGAGTCACCAGTTAACTTGCATGTCTTTGGACTGTGGGAGGAAGCTGGAGTACCTGGAGAAAACCCTCGCTGTCATGGGGAGCACCACCATGCTGCCCTATGTCTATAGATCAACTTACTGATGAATCAATTTCTCATTTCAGCTCTCTTTTTTATATAGTTTGTACAATGGCAAAATAATTTAAAGAAACTTGTATCTGACAGACAGCACGAGACTCTGACAGTGTTTACTTTGTCAGATGATTCACACTCTCAAACCTGCTCTGGTTCCCTGTCACCTTTTTTTCCAGGTGAAGCTGCGATTCAAAAAATTCCTCAAAGTCCTTTTCAAGCAAATGTTGGATGAACATGGGCAGTCAGGACCACACGCCTCCGCAGGAGCATCAGGAGCTGGAGACACTGCGAACGGACCCGCAGCTGCTGCCTCAGTCATTGCTTCTGTCGGCTCGGCTGATGACGGTCTCCAGGGAGTGTCGGTCCACGCTCTGGTCGTGAGCCACGGTGCTTACATCCGTGTAGCCGTCAAGCACCTCGTAGAGGATTTAAAAAGCTCTCTGCCTGCAGGGGTGAAGATGTCCCAGCTGTTCTCACCGTGTCCTAACACAGGCATCAGTCGCTTCGTTTTCACCCTGAGCCAGTCCGAGTCCAGCCCGGTCCTCTCTGCCGCTCGCTGCTTCTTTACCAACAGGAAGGATCACCTGGAAAACCTCACAGCTGCTGAATAGTGTGAAAGGGACAGAAGTTTTATGTAATGGTACTGTTTGTGTGCACATGTACTGTATACATTCTCTGACGGGAACAATCACGAACACTAAAGGGAAAGTAAGAGGCAAAGACCTCAGAGTTACTACAGGGTAACTGAATAAAGCAATGCACATGGTCTTTTAAATAATCACATGGTTTTACTGAGGATCCATAGTCAAAATAAGTGTGCAGTGCTGTATTATCAGTGTTTTATCATCCTTCAACTGTAGGGCAGTGAGGACTTGTGTCATACTACATATATTTTATTATTGTTAACATTATTGCCTCTTCGATCATGTTATACCAAAGTCAGAACTATTTAATGTATTGTTGGGCACTTAATATGTGTGGCATTTTTAAGTTGATGTCTCCTTTGTTGCTGCTCATTTTACTTGTGCAATACATCATGAAAACACTGAATTTATGTTATGTTTTATACATACCTATAGATAAAAGAGATGAATACAGGGTTCACATATGACAAAATGCTGTGGAAGTATATAAATGCAGTGTGGTCTATTTATTAAATCCTGTAATATGTGATCTATAAACCGACTTTCCATTCAACATAAATGCATTTTTTATGATTCTGAAATACTGGAAGGAGAGCTGTCTCCAGATCGCTGTGTTTCATGGTAATGATCAGTGGTGGATGGAGTATTCACATCTTTTACTCAAATAATTGTAGTAATTCTGCAGTTCAACAATAATCTTATACAAATATGAGTCCTGCAGTCTCCATCTTACTCAATTAAAGTACAAAAGTGTTCAGTAGCATGAGTATATGCTTTAAGTACCCACTACCCAGTGTGAAAGTACTGAAGATACAGAGTGCACCAGTTCATGATCATGCTATACTATGACAATTTTTTTCGACGTACGATGATATGTTCTTTTTATTAGTTTTTTCAACATACTGTCCTTTGACTTTCTTCGGCATACTATACTATGCCGTTTTTATCAGTTATTTGACATACTATGCTATGTTGTTTTTATCAGTTTTTTCAACATACTGTCCTTTGACTTTTTTCAACATACTATGCTATGCCGTTTTTATCACTTTTCAACATACTGTCCTTTGATTTTTTTCAACATACTATGCTATGCCGTTTTTATCAGTTTTCAACATACTGTCCTTTGATTTTTTCGACATACTGTACTATGCCGTTTTTATCAGTTTTTTGACATACTATACTATGCCGTTTTTATCAGTTTTTTCAACATACTATACTATGCCGTTTTTATCAGTTATTTGACATGCTATGCTATGTCATTTTTATCACTTTTCAACATACTGTCCTTTGATTTTTTTTCGACATACTGTACTATGCCGTTTTTATCAGTTTTTTGACATACTATACTATGCCGTTTTTATCAGTTTTTTCAACATACTATACTATGCCGTTTTTATCAGTTTTTTTCAACATACTGTCCTTTGACTTTCTTCGGCATACTATACTATGCCGTTTTTATCAGTTATTTGACATACTATACTATGTTGTTTTTATCAGTTTTTTCAACATACTGTCCTTTGACTTTTTTCGACATACTATACTATGCCGTTTTTATCAGTTTTCAACATACTGTCCTTTGATTTTTTCGACATACTATACTATGCCGTTTTTATCAGTTATTTGACATACTATACTATGCCGTTTTTATCAGTTATTTGACATGCTATGCTATGTCATTTTTATCACTTTTCAACATACTGTCCTTTGATTTTTTTTCGACATTCTGTACTATGCCGTTTTTATCAGTTTTTTGACATACTATACTATATCGTTTTTATCAGTTTTTTCAACATACTATACTATGCCGTTTTTATCAGTTATTTGACATGCTATGCTATGTCATTTTTATCACTTTTCAACATACTGTCCTTTGATTTTTTTTCGACATACTGTACTATGCCGTTTTTATCAGTTTTTTGACATACTATACTATGCCGTTTTTATCAGTTTTTTCAACATACTATACTATGCCGTTTTTATCAGTTTTTTTCAACATACTGTCCTTTGACTTTCTTCGGCATACTATACTATGCCGTTTTTATCAGTTATTTGACATACTATACTATGTTGTTTTTATCAGTTTTTTCAACATACTGTCCTTTGACTTTTTTCGACATACTATACTATGCCGTTTTTATCAGTTTTCAACATACTGTCCTTTGATTTTTTCGACATACTATACTATGCCGTTTTTATCAGTTATTTGACATACTATACTATGCCGTTTTTATCAGTTATTTGACATGCTATGCTATGTCATTTTTATCACTTTTCAACATACTGTCCTTTGATTTTTTTTCGACATTCTGTACTATGCCGTTTTTATCAGTTTTTTGACATACTATACTATGTCGTTTTTATCAGTTTTTTCAACATACTATACTATGCCGTTTTTATCAGTTTTTTTCCAACATACTGTCCTTTGACTTTTTTTCGACATACTATACTATGTCGTTTTTATCGTTTTTTTCGACATACTATACTATCAGTTTTTTTGACATACTATACTATGCCGTTTTTATCAGTTTTTTCCAACATACTGTCCTTTGACTTTTTTCGACATACTATACTATGTCATTTTTATCAGTTTTTCAACATACTATGCTATGTCGTTTTTATCAGTTTTCAACATACTGTCCTTTGACTTTTTTTCTGCATACTATGCTGTGTCGTTTTTATCAGTTTTCAACATACTGTCCTTTGACTTTTTCTGCATACTATGCTATGTCTTTTTTATCAGTTTTTTCGACATACTGTCCTTTGACTTTTTTCGACATATTATACTATGCCATTTTTTATCAGTTTTTCGATATACTATACTATGTCGTTTTTATCAGTTTTCAACATACTGTCCTTTGACTTTTTTCAGCATACTAAACTATGTCGTTTTTATCAGTTATTTGACATACTATGCTATGTTGTTTTTATCAGTTTTTTTCAACATACTGTCCTTTGACTTTTTTTGCATACTATGTCGTTTTTATCAGTTTTTTCAACATACTGTCCTTTGACTTTTTTCGGCATACTATGCTATGCCGTTTTTATCAGTTTTTTGACATACTATACTATGTTGTTTTTATCAGTTTTTTCAACATTCTGTCCTTTGACTTTTTTCGACATACTATACTATGTCGTTTTTATCAGTTTTTTCAACGTACTATACTATGATGTTTTTATCAGTTTTTTTTGACAAACCATAGTATGACTTTTTAAGACGTTTTTCGACATACTATACTATGATGTTTTTTTCAGTTTTTTCAACATACTACACTATGATGTTTTTATCACTTTCTTTGACATACTATACTATAAAGTTTTTTCAGTTTTTTCAACATACTATACTATGACTTTTTTCGACATACTATACTATGATGTTTTTTCCGTTTTTTCAACATATTATACTATGACTTTTTTCAACATACTATGTTATGTCATTTTTATCAGTTTTTTCACAATACTCTACTATGACGTTTTTAGCAGTTTTTCCAACATACTTCACTATGATGTTTTCATCAGTTTTTTTTCGACAAACCATAGTATGACTTTTTAAGACGCTTTGTGACATACTATACTATGATGTTTTTTCAGTTTTTTCAACATACTATACTATGACTTTTTTGACATACTATACTATGACGTTTTTATCACTTTCTTCGACATACTATACTATGATGTTTTTTCCAGTTTTTTTCAACATACTATACTATGATGGTTTTTTCAACATACTATACTACGACGTTTTTATCACTTTCTTCGACATACTATACTATGAAGGTTTTTCAGTTTTTTCGACACATTATACTCTGATTTTTTTCGACATGTTATCCTATGACTTTTTTCAACATACTATACTATGACGTTTTTTCAGTTTTTTCGACATGCTCTACTATGACGTTTTTATCAGTTTTTTCTTCGACAAACTCTCCTATGACTTTTTTAGACTTTTTTCCACATACTATACTATGATGTTTTTATCACTTTTTTCGACATACTATACTATGATGTTTTTTCAGTTTTTTCAACATACTATACTATGACTTTTTTCGACATACTATACCATGATGTTTTTATCATTTTTTTCGACATACTACACCATGATGTTTTTATCATTTTTTTCGACATACTGTACTATGATGTTTTTTTCTGTTTTTTCAACATATTATACTATGACTTTTTTCAACATACTGTTATGTCATTTTTCGACATACTATACCATGATGTTTTTATCATTTTTTTCAGAATACTCTACTATGACGTTTTTATCAGTTTTTCCAACATACTTTACTATGACGTTTTTATCATTTTTTTTGACAAACCATAGTATGACTTTTTAAGACGTTTTTCGACATACTATACTATAAAGTTTTTATCACTTTTTTCAACATACTATACTATGATGTTTTTTCAGTTTTTTCAACATACTATACTATGACTTTTTTCGACATACTATACTATGATGTTTTTTCAGTTTATTCAACATACTACACTACGACGTTTTTATCACTTTCTTCGACATACTATACTATAAAGTTTTTTAATTTTTTTCAACATATTATACTATGACTTTTTTCGACATACTATACTATGATGTTTTTTCAGTTTTTTCAACATACTATACTATGACTTTTTTCGACATGCTATACTTTGAAGATTTTATCACTTTCTTCGACATACTATACTATGTTTTTTCAGTTTTTTCAACATACTATACTATGACATTTTTATCGCTTTCTTCGACATACTATACTATGAAGTTTTTTCAACATATTATACTATGACTTTTTTCGACGTACTATACTATGTCATTTTTATCAGTTTTTTCAGAATACTTTACTATGACGTTTTTATCAGTTTTTTCTTCGACAAACTATACTATCACTTTTTAAGACTTTTTTCGACATACTATACTATGGTGTTTTTTTCAGTTTTTTCAACATACTATACTGTGACTTTTTTCGACATACTCTACTATGACGTTTTTATCAGTTTTTACGATAAACTATACTATGACGTTTTTATCAATGTTTTTGTACATTCTATACTATGACTTTTTAAGAATTTTTTTTTACATACTATGCTGATGTTTTTATCAGTTTTTTCGACATACTATACTATGACGTTTTTATCAGTTTTTTTGACATTCTATAATATGACTTTTCAACTTTTTTTTTTACCTACTATGCTGACGTTTTTATCAGTTTTTTCAACAAACTCGACATACCAAACTATGACTTTTTTCAACATACTATACTATGTTGTTTTCATCAGTTCTTTCAAAATACTCTACCATGACGTTTTTATCAGTTTTTTCAACAAACTATACTATGAAGTTTTTAGCAGTTTTTTTCAACATACTATACTATAATGTTTTTGTCATTTTTTTCGACATACTATACTATAATGTTTTTGTCATTTTTTTCGACATACTATACTATGACTTTGTTCGACATACTATACTATGTTGTGTTTTTTTGACATACTATACTATGTCGTGTTTTTTGGACATACTATACTATGAAGTTTTTTTTTCAGTTTTTTTGACATACTATGAATTTTTTTTTAAAAGTTTTTTCGACATACTATACTATGATGTTTGTATCAGTTTCTTCGACTTACTATACTATGACTTTTTTTTCCGATTTTTTTTGACACACTATACTATGTGGGGCGTTTTTTTTTTCCAGTTTTTTCCACAAACTTTGCTGTGCCTTTTTTCGACATACTATACTATATCGTTTTTTCAAAATACTATACTATGACGTTTTTATCTGTTTTTTCAACATACTATACTATACTATGACTTTGTTCTACATACTACACTATGTGGTTTTCATCAGTTTTTTGACATGCTATACTATGACATTTTTATCTTTTTTTTTTACATACTATACTATGACGTTTTTATCAGTTTTTTCGACATGCCATATTATGACTTCTTTCGACATACTATACTATGACGTTTTTTGTAGTTTTTTCACCATACTATATTATGATGGGGGGGGTTTGGCATACTATATTATGACTTTTTTTGACATACTGCACTATCAAGTTTTTTTTCAGTTTTTTCGACATAGTATACTATGAAGTTTTTAGCAGTTTCTTTTCAACATACTATACTCAGACTTTTTTTTGACATATTATACTTTGATGTTTTTAACAGCTTTTTCAAAAATACTGACTATACTATTACTTTTTTCGACAAACTATATACTATGACGTCTTTATACATTTTTATAAGATACTATAGTATGACATTTTTATGATTTTTCTTTACACATGATACAATTACTTTTTTCGTGATTTTTTTTAATGCTATGCTGTGACTTCTTTTATTATATTTTTATGATATACTATACTTTGACATTTTTACGAAATACTTTCCTATGACTTTTTGTATGACATTCCTATGCTATGATTGTGGTCATGATAGAATTTTGACATACTATACTATGACTTTTTTTAAATGATTTTTTATGACGTCTTAACTTCATATGACGTTTTGATCATATACTATGCTATGACATTTTTAAGGCATACAATGAAGTGCTATTAATAATTACCTTGATACCTCGCAAGGAAGGCTTACTGAAGGCGTCAGTCAAGGCGTCATTGCAAAGGCTAAATTTAAATCAGCTGGTTTGCTGTTTTAGCCTTCAAACATATTTGTGCTTAAAATGGACATACTGTGTCCATTTCTTCCACCATTTTTGAAATTGTTGGGAGGAATTGAAGACAGAACCTTTTCAATGACACACTTCCACTCTCTAAAGACTGTTCCTTTCTGTTTTCTCTGAATGCTAGGAAGGAGTCTCGCCTAGCCTCTGTGGGAACTGACTTGGACAAACCCATCCTACCAAGGAAGCATCCTTTACTTTTAGACGCACCCAGTTTTTTGGCTAAGAGTTGAAGCTTCCTGAAATATCTGCTGTTTGTCTGAAAACTGCAACAACGGAAACGTATTTCCCAAGATGTTGAACTAACAGGTCAAAGGTTAATGGATGACCATTTTAACAGTTAGCTAAAGTACAACAGGAACTGAGTGTATTTTTAGAGTGAAGTGACTCAGCTGCAGCTCATGTACCTGTTTGCTAATTAAGCAGAAGAGGTGTGATGGTGCAGGAAATTCAGCTGTAATGAGTGGAACTGCTCAGTAACTGGGTCAATGTTAAACCTCCTTACTCATTCATGACTTCCTCTTAGACGGCATGTTTGTACCAAATTAGCACACAGAGAACACCAAAGTTTAAAGAAACTCACAGCAATATAAGTTCGCATAAGTGACACAACACCAGACATGTTTCCTTTATAGTTTATTTTGTCCCAAACACTTCATCCACAGCTCCGACTCATACATTCAAAGACAAACCATGTTTTCTTATATGTACATTTAACTGTAAAGCATCCTCATAAATACCATAAATAACAACAAAGGAATGGAATTAAATAAATAAATACTCTTTGGGACTGGTTTTAGTGTTTGCTGGTGGTGCCCAGCACCTGTAAAATCACATAGCGAAAGTTCAGATTTGTTGTCAAGATTACTGCTCCGTAAAGGCTGTTTACCCTGTAGTTATATTCATTCAAGTCACGAGGTCGGAAGATTGTACAAATACAGACACATTAATATAACAGAATACTGTAACTGTAGTGATCTGTAGTTTACAAGTTTTGGGTTTTTTGGTTTTAGGTTCAAAATCTAACAATAAAACAAACATCAAACATCCAACTCAGTAAACGCAGGACTCTAAAATACAGGCAAAGCCTAACCTTAACTCTACTAAATGCAACTCTTAAGTATATTCATGTATATATTTTTGATTTAAAATCATGTCTGCCTAGATTCACATCAACAGACAGGGCCTTCAGTCCTCCAGATGTAGGCTAAGTTCGGCTCCTGTCTTGAGATAATGTCACTTTGAAATGTGGGTTTCTCAGACCAGCTGTAAAAACCTCAATGAGAGGAAACCACCAACAAAAGGTACACATGCTGACTTCTCCTCAGTGTTTGGTTAATTAGTTTCTAAGGCTTTGTTTGCTTTAGCAATTGCATCCTCTCTAAAATTAATCATGTAGCTCTTCAGGGAGACCAAACATGAATAATTCAATCAATTTTTATGGCCATTTCTCATCAGAGCTATAACTCAGTGTGAAAGAGAGCCAACTAATTGTAATGGATGGGGGTGGGAAATGGATTTGGATCACTCATCTTGGCACAAAGCTAAGATTTTCTTTTTCAGTAATCTGTTTCTGATGGGGGAAGAGTCAGATGTAAATTCAAAGTCCTTTTTTAAGCTCAATTTATCACCAAAACTTCTTGTGAATGTAAAAAAAAATACTCATTATATTGATGAGATAATTCACACACATGCCTTATTGATTTAAGTTGTTAAATCTGCAGTGATGTCAGAGAATTAGGAATAAATTGTGCAAAAGGGGGCTGCAAGTCAAGTCTAATATTTTGCGTCAAAACTGCTTTTCTGAGTGAGTGATGACTCAGATATTTAGTCAAAATGAAAAAGAAGGAACATCCTGAATTTCCTTTTCAAAATAAAGTCTGATGCGTTTTGTTCTCTGGCATGATGACAAACTACAAGGTCAAACTTTGACTCACTTTAGTAAATCAATCCGGATCAGTCACCACTAAGATCACCCCATGGTCCCGGTGCTCCGGGGGCTGCCCGAGTTAGAGGAGTGCACGTTCCAGGGGTCGTGGGTGGACGGAGCCAGCGGCGTCTCCCGGGACACGTTGCGCCCGTCGTCCCCTGCCTCCACCTCCACCTCCAGATCGGCGTCGTCCTCCGGCACGGCCCGAGAGTCCGAGCCCTCCTCGGTCTGACCCATGTAGACGCTGTGCGGGTCGGAGGGATCCACCAGCTGATTCCTCTTCTCCCTGTGCAGCAGGAGGCGCTCCAGCGGCACCGTGTTCTTCTTGGGCAGGAAGAGGGAGGTCTGCGGCAGGTTCTGGCCCGCGGTGAACACCTGCCGGGAGCCCTCCAGGTTGAAGAGGATGCCGGTCCGGCTGGAGTAGTACACGTCCCGGTTGTTCTCCAGGAGTCTGTGGTTGAACAGACAGTCGTCCCTGAGGCAGATGGGCTGGAGGACAGAAGGAGAGAGGCGAGAAAATAAAATATAGTGAAGGAATATCAAGATGCAAGATAATAAACAGCAGTTTGTTGGTTAGAAAAACTTTTATTTGCATCAGGATACTGGTGAAATCATCTTAAAATAGGCTGCTGCACTGAATGTGCCCAACTTAAGTAAAAAGCTTTTATTTTCTTTCAAATTATATAACTAAATAACAACAAATATCATTTTCCATATTGGTAGGCTTTATGAAGTAGATCTGATAACAATTTTACAAACAAGAATAGAATTTTGCGCATTAGATTGGGGTTGAGATTAGTGCAGTTTTATTTTCTAGATATGATCTGAGTACAGAAACTTGCAAAAGTGTTCACCCCCTGGTGTTTTCCTATTTTGTTGCGTCACAACCTGGAATTTAAATGGATTTTTTATGGACATCCACAATATAATCAAAATTGATGAAGTGAAATAAACAAAATAAAAAAATAAATAAATAAAACTTGCTTAAAAAAACCCCTGAAAATAAACTTAAATGTGGTGTGTATCCTTACGTACCCCTGTGCCCCTGTATCTGTCTTGGTTCGGTACATAAACTTTTTTTTTAATTATTTCAAGGAACTACTCGATTATTAACAAATGAAACTTCTTCTAACGTCGGGACTATAAGCGGGTTGTTAACTTTATATGAATGGTATCATGAAAAATGGATCAAATGAATAAATTCAGGCGTAAAAAGCCAAAGTTACAGAAAATTCTGCGCGTAAAACGATGCGTATACCCTCACCATGGTGTTAAATATGACCACAAAGTTGAGCGTTTTGACCAATTTAGATAACATTAACATTTAGATGAAGAGAGTTGATAAATTTAGAAGATATGCTACAGTTGCAGTAGCTTAAATTTGTGCGTAAAACTTCTAGAAAGCGATTTGTGAATAAAATAAAATAAAAAATAATGCGTAAAACCAGTGTGCCAAATCAAAGGAACTCAAAATTAAAACGTCATTACAGCGGACTGATTTTATTAATAACGACAATCAACTTGAACAGAAGATAAACACTGTCTTACAGAGCTGAATGGGTTGCCCTCCAAATCCATACAGAGGTAACGGCTACTTTTGACCCCGAGGATGGCGACACGCTCCCTTGTTTCAGCTTTCAGTAAAATCACACCTGCAGAGGGAGAAAAAGCGATGAGCATGAATGTGTTTAAAGACAGGACTTCATATTAAACACGTGTTAAAAAAACAAAAACAACTTACTATATGAACTCCTGACTGTGGTTCTGCGCACTGTGCCATCTAATCTGATCTCCAAGTAGAAGTTGTTGAGGTCTGTGGATGTCTGCAGGTGGACGTATCTCCTCGGGTTCCCCCAGTTGGATCCCACAAGCGGTGACGGATTCGGGACTGATTCCCCGAGATGAAACCCCTGGAGCACGGCGAGTAGAAGCGCCAGCACAGTGTCCCTCACCCCCAATCTCCTGTTGACGTCCATCCTGAGGCAAACCGGTGCTTTCTACTGCGAGCTGCTGGAAGTGTTCAGATGCTCTGATGTCCCAAAGTTTGGAGACAGTTCCTATTTAAAGCCTCCTGAGTGCCACTCCTGCTCACATCCTTTGCGTAAAAAAAAGAAACTCGCCCCCAAAGCAGATGTGCGGGTTTGTTGCAGCGGAAGGGCCACTTCCACCTCTGTCTGTTTATCCTGATGCTCTTGGTCAGACTGGACTCTTATTTTTGGTCTTGACTCATCCACCTTAAACATTATTCTAAGACTATTTCCTAATGGTCCAAAGGCCACTGGGTCTGTTTTTTTGTTTTGTTTAGAACATGGTGCACTGAGCAGCATAAAGAAGAAAGTCAGAAAAAGAAAGGACATACATCCAGAATTGTTTTTTTTAAAAAAAAGAAATGATTTATTAATTAAATCAGGGATGTAATATTTTCTTAGTTATGTTTGACTTAAGTTGAATTGCGCAAACTCCAGGTTTCTTAAAGATTAATAAATTCATTAACATATAATTAAGCGTCATATTATTTTTTCATAGTTTTATTAATCTGTCTGAAAGTTAAGTCACAGTTTGAAGTTCAGTTTGCTGCTGTTACGCACCTGCCCAACGCAACAGTTTCACCATTTCACCAGCAGAGGGAGCCAGTGCCTTATGTAGCGCAGTGTCACTGGGAGACTCTGGGATGTTAACATTTGACTGGCTGAACTATTTATGGATGCTTCAGTTTTAGCAAAGGATACATTCAACTGAATATCAGTTTATATAAGAACACTCCTAAAAACTGTGTTTGAGAAAAACTGTTCAACAGCTCCTCTTAAAAATAAATACATAACCAAATAAATGAATAAAATGTAACTATGTAAAGAAGTTTTAATGGTTCCACCTGGAGCAGCTGCAGCAGTAAAATGCTGCTCACACATTGATGCATCAGTGTTAACAATCTAACATGGTTTATCAGTTACAGAGCGAGTACCTTAAAGGGACAGTTCATGTCAAAATCAAAAAAACATATTTTTCCCTTTAATGCTAGGGTCCATTCCAAAAAGCAGGTTTAGCAAACTCTAAGGGTGTTTTCAGACCTAGAGTTGTCTTGCTTGCCTAGAGTTGGTTCATGTTCTCACGGCAGCATTTACAAGCGGACCAGATCAAATGCCTTGTGTGAGAAAGCTGCTCTTGATTGGTCAGAATTTCCATGTGGAAAAAATCCAGGAAGTAAACAAAACACTGAAGAAGAGTACACTTACAAGATAAATGTGACACTTTCTAATGTCACAATGGAGGGACAACTACGCAGGTTGATTTTAGCGCTGCTCATCGTGGACTATATTGCTGTCATTGTTCATTTTAGTCAAACCATACAGTTTGAAAACGAGGCACGGCTCCAACTAGAAAACAATGTTTTGATGCATTGGATGTGCTGAATGTGCATATTAAGGCAGTACAGGAGGAGGTGCACATTAATAATCCTCCAGGACTGTAACATGCTCATGTTTAACCCAAACAATGTGTCATGTGACTGCAGTTGGTTCAGATCCAGGTCGGAATACGTTCTCACCACAAACGAACCGCACCAGAGTTCCTTTGGTCAAGTTCAAGGTCTCGGTCCGGTTTTTTGGTGCATGCCTGAGTGTGATTGCTGTGTTCACACCTGCTCAAACGAACTGCACTTAGGGGACAAACAAACTTGAGTTTGATTGAAGTGAACCAAACAGGGCAGGTGTGAAAGCACCCTAAGAACTAACGATGGTACTCCTAATGCAGACCGACCGCTAGGATTAGATCTTTGTATCATTTGTCTCATATTTGATTTTTTAAAAAAAATATAAATAAATAAATATGAAGTTTGTTGTGTGTGTGTGTGTGTGTGTGTGTGTGTGTGTGTGTGTGTGTTTGGTTGCAACTAACTTTCAGGGATTTCAAATTATAAGACCAAGATAAAAGGAAAACCTAAATACTTAAGTGAACATTTAAGGAAATCTTAAGGTGAAGACTTAAAGGATAACTTCGGTATTTTTCAACCTGGGCCCTATTTCCCCATGTGTATGTGTGTGTATGATTCATAGGTACAACTAGTTCTAAAATTGGTTCAGTATTGAGGGAGGCGGATGCAACCAGGAGCCGTGAAACGAGCTATAACGGTAACGGGGGCAAATGCGTCCCGTATAAGTTTGCACATTAAAAGTGCTTTTTTTCGCCACTGACCGGTTCAGATCGCCAGTGCTATCTCTGTAAATAGCATACTAACTTAGCCTTTCCCTCACCTCTGGGCTGTGTGACGTCATTTCGCGAGAGCTTTGCTCCACTGTGTCTGTAGCTCTCTCTACTCGTGGGACAGCCATTTTCTTGAGGAAGACGTGTTTCGGGATTGGATGTCTTCTCTTCTTCGGTTGGCAGTAGTCATCTTGGGAGAAGTGAGCACTGCAGACCTGATGGTCTGCAAGGCGCAGTGTCTGGAGAGGAGTGCTAGCATCCATTTGTAGCACAACTAGCCACAACTTCAGCATCTCGCCGTCCGACAAAGGCAGCCTATGAAAGCTGTACGGGGTGTTGCGCGACATCCTGTTCTTGCAATTCGGATAAGCACAAACACGAATCATTGTTTTCAATTGATGCAGTAAAACTCTCAACTGTACTCTGGGACAACCAGCGCCACTCTGAGCGGCGCTCAGCATGGCTCCACTGTTTCCTTCAGGCAACAAGCAAAGCTCTTGCGAGATGACATCACACAGCCCAGAGGTAAGGGAAACACTTAGTATGCTATCTACAGAGATAGCACTGGCGATCTGAACCGGTCAGTGGCGAAAAAAAGCACTTTTAATGCTCAAACTTATACGAGATGCATTTGCCCCCGTTACCGTTTTAGCTTGTTTCGCAGCTCAATACTGAACCAATTTTAAAACGAGTTGTACCTATGAATCATACGCACACATACACATGGGGAAATAGGGCCCAGGTTGAAAAATACCTAAGTTATCCTTTAAGGGTGTTTAGTGTAACTGGTTTTATTTTAAGGGGAACTTAACTCAACTTAACTCTTAACTTAAGGTTTTTTGTGCATCACATGCATTTAGAATGTTGATTTTCAGTATAAAGCTAGGCACTCCGGGTGTGCTGTGATTAAGCAATATCACACTCGAGCTCATGATGTTATACTCGTATATCATCACGGCTGTGATTCGGTCATAATCACAGCCATGACGATATACGAGTACAACATCACGAGCTCGAGTGTGATATTGCTTTTATACAACAGTTAGATAATTTAAGCATTTTATTTGTCTTCCGCAAACAAAAATAGTTCCCTCAGGACTCCGCTGTCACCGTTGCTATGTAACGCAGACATGGTGCGCCAGGCACTTACTCTTTACACACATTTATCTGCACATTTCCATTAATTGTGCAGCCGGTGAAATAAGTCTCTGGTGACTGCATGGTGGACTGTCGCTTCACAGGCACAGCAAGACAGACCTGCAAGACAAAAGTTATATTTTAGGGCCCAACTCCTAATTAGAAGACTGACTTAACACATAGGCTACGTTAAAACAACATCATACCTGTGCCCACTCACCGTCATGATCTCCCTCGCTTCAAGTCCCGCATCTGACAGCTTCTGTATGGTGGAAGTCTGGTGGAAGTTTGTTTAAATACTTTTCCAGGGATGCAACACAACTGCTGACCTAACTGACACTAACTGTCAGTTTTGATTTGATTGTTGATTGAAATCAGCTGTGAGGCGGAGTGATACATACACAGTGAAATAACCGTGATGTTGTACTCCAATATCGTCACAGTTTTACTGTCTCTCGACCAATCAGATTGCGGGGCCGGAACTAACTGTTGTATAATGTAAAATATGACATCATGCACGATTTTTGAATTTTTAAAACATGCACCTACAGGGCCAAGTTGTAGGAGCTCATACTTTGAGAAAGACTTTATGAAAAAGACACTGTTGGCAAGAGAAACAAATACTGAAAACAATTTCCAACCCGGAGACAGATTGAGAAGAGATGGCAGGAAACATGGATCAGACTAAAACTGAGGTCAAGAGGCAAAGCCAGGCTTTCTTGAAGGCGTGTGATGAGCTACAAGCCAAACTCTGTAAGCCTGGTCCCACCACCCCCACAACCACACAGGAGGCAAAGACAGAGTCCCCCACAAAGCCAGAGGGTGAGTCTCCAGGATGTCTACCTATGAAGGGTGACACTCTTCATGAGCGCCTGCAGAGAATCGAGTACCTGCTCCAGCAGGAAAAACAGATGGAGCTACAGGCACAGCAAGAGCAGGCCGCCATGAAACACAAGCTCCAGGACACAGAGAAGGAGCTGGAGGAAGAGCGCCGTTTGAGAGTCAAGTGTGAGAAGCTGACAGACACATCAGGAAGAAGAAAAGCAGAGTGACCTAATGAACGAACTGGTGAAAGTCAGTGCTGAACTCAAAGCGATCCTCTCCAAAGACATGACGCTGATTGAGAGGCTAGGAGCTAAAAATAAAGACCTGGAGCGTGAGAGGTTGGAGATGAGATTCCTGCACAAACAACAACAAGAGGAGAATGCAGCTCGGCTAGATGACTTGAGGAAGCAGCTGCAGGAGAAGACCAGTGAGTTAGCCTCCCAATCAAAGTCAGAGGAGAAGACCAGTCAGGACCTCCAGAAGAAGTGTGAGGCTCTGCAACAAATGATGGACGAAACTGTCATCGAGCCAGTCCTGGAGGACCCTCAACCGAGGAAGAGAGCTGCCAGCATTGAAGAGGCTCCAGATGCTCCAGAGGCTTCGGATGCTCTGGATGCATTTCTGCGTCCAGTGTAAACCCGGCGTTACGGTAAACGCCACTGGGGGGCACAGTGCAAAATAAAGAAAAAACAAGATGAAACTTGCAAATCATTTTCAAATTTTCTCAAAAATATCATATCTTTTTGGGGGTTGGGGTGTTGGGGAAGCTTGCCTAGGGTGCTGAATGTGCTCGGTCTGGCACTGGTCTTAAGTTTGATCACTCTACTTCACGCAGCCCCTTTGCAATAATTAATACTCTGTGGTTTTATGCAACGGGACCTTACCTCATTACCTCAGTGAAAGATGGCGAGGTGGTTCATGTCCACAGGGTAACAGTGTGTCGCGTCATTCTCCGAGCTTCAAACCTGTCTGCTGAATACTGGTCCAAAAGAATACATTTTGATGATAACAGTTCCAGGTACTTTTATTATGGTAAGATGCAGAATGCTGGAGTATTTTACACTGTGAGACTTTCGCTTCGTCTATGGGTGAATCCCGGCTTCCATAGGCAATAAAGCCTGAATATTTTGACCAATCAAATTCCACTGATGTTCTATTTGAGTGGTTTTCAATTTGAATTCTTATATCTTATATTTAAGCAACCTGACTCTATTTTTTGTAATTCTGAAACTTGAATGTTTTTGGGATCTGAATTTGTGAACACTGAAAAAATATATAAATAAATAAATAAATAAATAAAATTTAGAAGGCGAAGCTTTTGATTTACTAGTCCATCTACGTCCCAATCCTCACCTATGGTCATGACCTCTGGGTAGTGACCGAAAGAATGAGATCACAGATACAAGCCGCCGAAATTACTTTCCTCTGTGGGGTGTCTGGGCTCAGCCTAAGGGAGTGATCACACAGAAACGAGACGCTAGAGACGCGGACGCTTCAAAGACGCTTGAAACGCTGGAAGCGCTTTTTCAATGCGTGCTAGCTACTGGCGTCTGACACTCAAAAAAGTTGAAAATATTTTAACTTTTCAGCGTCTATGCGCGTCTAAAAAGAAGCGTCTACAAAAACGGCAATCTAAAAAGACGCTGGAAAAATGCCCGTCTAAAAAGATGCTTGAACGCCGGTCAGATGCGCCGTATCATAGGAAAACAATTGTTTTACTGGCGTTGCGTTTCTAGCATTTCATCTCAGTGTGATCGCTCCCTAAGAGATAGAGTAAGGAGCTCGGACATCTGGTGGGAGCTCGGAGAAGAGCCGCTGCTCCTTCGTGTCGCAAGGGGTCAGTTGAGGTGATTTGGACATCTGATCAGGATGCCTCCTGCTGGAGGTGTTTCGAGCACGTCCCACCGGTAGGAGGCCCCGGGGCAGACCCAGAATGTGCTGGAGGGATTACATATCTCTTCTGGCCTGGGGATGCCTCGGGTCCCCCCAGGAGGAGCTGGAAAGTGTTGATGGGAAGAGGGACGTCTTGCTTGTTTATCATCTGTTTATGAGAACAAATTAATTCCATCTGCGCAGTTCCTACTTGGTGCATGTCTACAAACTGTATGGCAGCCCTGCCATCATTAGGTGAATGGAAAGAATGCAGAGCTGTGGGCCGTTTAATGTCGGCCTGTGGGTCACAATTGGCCCCCGGGCCGCACTTTGAACATGCCTGCCCAAAATCCTACACACTGGACCTTTAAGTAAAAGACCTGGGTGCTTCTTCCACCCCTGATAAACACAAAGTCCCATCAGAGTTGAGCCGATCCAGCGGAGAGAACGACACTTTACCAGCAACCAGTTAAAAAAAAAAACTTTTATTGTTATCTCAGGAATACAGTAGACTGCTGTGCACAGCACATACGTACAAAAATAAAAGAAAAAACTTTAATATCCTTACTTAGCATCGTCTGTTTTCAGAAACAAATAACTGCAGTTTGTTTCATCTCAATTTACAGTCATCAGCAAACCAAAACTAAGGCAGAGGGTGAGGTATATGAGAACAGAGATGAGAGGAATAGAGTGGATGCTCACTCCCTTTTAGACCAGGAGTTAAAGAAAATACACACAAAGCACACACCCCTTATTAAGCTAGGGGGCCAGGCATGCTAATAGTACATTAAGCATTAAAAAAAGATATTCCTCCTCTTGAATTAATTCAGATTTGATCTATGATAAGCTGTGGAAAGAAAAAAAAAAAAGACGACAGAGAAATCTGGATAAAATTTTTTGGTCAAAGCTGAAAGGTGAGCTTTTTGTTTTAGACACAGACCTTCACTCTTTTAGGGATCCAGCTCTATTTTCTGACAGAAAACGTGTGAGAAAACTGTAGTTTATGATCAAGTAAGGTGCTGTTACAGACGTCAGACATCTTTGATTGTGAGGTGGGTGAGAGAAGTGCTCGTTGCTGTGCATGCGCAAAGTTCACTCCTTCACATCTTCCTCGGCTGAAAACGCTGAAAACGTGGATCGTTTCTGTTTTGTGTGTTTTGCAACTTTAGCCAAAACCAAATGATGATTTACTCCCGGCGAGAAATGTACACCTGTGCTATTTCATGCAGCCTCATCTACAGCAGCAACAAGTCGGTTTTGTTTTTTGAAACTTTGAGCTACGCTCCAGGTAAGATTTGCATCTCGGTATCCTCGGCACTCGCACACACGCAAAAACTCCTCAGAACAAAAAGAGCAAGAGATTTATCTGTTAGAAAAATACTGTTATGAATCGATCTGTGCATCATAGACAGTTGAGCAGCAGGTGATACTGTGTCAGTATGAGATGAAAGGTGTTTGGGGTCGGGGCAGTGCCCAGCAGCAGCAGCAGCAGCAGCAGCAGAGGGCACGTCCTGAGGATGGCTGGGCTGCCGTCCTGCAGCAGGAGAGGAGAGGTGAGGCTCTGCGTGACTCGGCTCCTCGCACACTGCATTAACTCTGCAGATGTCCCCTCCCCAGAAATATTCAAAGACAAGCACTTGGGAAGGGGCGGGGACGGCATGTTGTGGAGCTGCATTTTAAAGTGGTGGGGCTCTAGAAATCCTGAACGGGGAGTACTTTGAAAAGATTCTGCAGATGGTGAAGCGAGGAACTACGAGAGCTATCTATGGTTTGTACAGATGAGCTGGAGAGCAACTCTCGAGCCATCAGTTCACTGAATTTGATTCTGTGTGTGCAGTAAATTAAGTGTTTCCTGCATGAAAAAGATACCTCAAATTCCTATTTCACGGAAACAGTAAGACCCATATAGCCGACCACCGTGGCCACTGGGGTTGGGGCCAAGGCTGGTCTGTGACTCTGACCTTGAACTAAAAAAGGCTGAAAGGAGAGGAGGAAGCTCCTGGGTTACAGCTGGAATCCCAAGGTCCCTGCCTGCGGCGGGTGAGGGGGGTAAGGGACGAGCGGAGGTGGGTGGCGAGGGGTGACAGAGCTCAAAGGAGGGGGGCCGCTCAGGTATGTGGGAGGCTGCCTGTCATCCTGGCAGATCCACATTCCTGCAGGGCGTTTGACGAACAACAAAGACAGCAGGCCGGCTCCCTCGCATGCGTCTTTCCTGGATTTAAATAGTTTGGCTTCCTGTCTAAACAAGAACGCATGGAGGCAGCGAGATTCAGGTCTTCCAGTCAACAGCTGCAGACACTGCACGGGTTGATGCACGCTGTAAGATTCTCAGAAACTAAGTGAAGCAAGAACAACGTCCTCAGATCATTTAACAAGATCTATAATGTCAGGATCAGATGATATTTCTCTGCTAAATCTTATATATATTTATTATTTTTGCACTTGATTTGAATTAGGATATTTTACTTTAATTTTACAGTTTTTGTTTGGCAGCTGCTGCTGCAAGTCATTTACCCATTTTCTCACTTTATTGAGGGTATTTTGTCAAAATAATTCAGGAAAAATCAGTAAAACAACTCTTCTGTTTAACTTTTAGTGCCATCATTTTCTTTAAGGTGTTTGATCATAATAATTTACTGAAAAAAAAAAACTGCAAATAACATTGTTTCTCTGGACAACATTTGATTTAAATTTCTGCAAGTTTAAAAATTTTGCACTTCGTTTGAATTGGAATATTTTTAATTAAATTTTAATTTTATTTGAAATTTTGGGTTTGTGTTTTGCAGTCAGTGCTCCAAGTCATTTATCCATTTTTTCACTGTATTTAGGGCGTTTTATCTTAATTATTCAGGAAAAATCTGTAAAAATAACAGTATTTTTCTGCTAAACTTTCAGTGCCATCATTTTATTACCAAGGTGATTGTAATAATTTAGGAAAAATAACAGTGTTTCACAGGACAACCTTTGATTAAAATTTCTATAACTTTATCATTTTTGCACTTAATTTGAATTAGGATATTTTAATTTTAATTTTAATATTACAGTTTTTGTTTGGCAGCTGCATGTCATTTGCCTGTTTTTTTCACTTTATTGAGGGTATTTTATCATAAATAATTCAGGAAAAATTAGTAAAATTACATTTTTTCTTTTTTAGTGCTATCATTTCATTAAAGGTGTTTGATCATAATAATTTAGCGAAAAACTGTAAAATGAGATTTTCTCAGGATGACTTTTTTAAAAATTAGGATATTTTACTTTAATTCTATGGTTTTTGTTTGCAGGCCATTTGCCCGTTTGTTTTCTTTTAAGTTGTTGTTTGTTTGTTTTTTCACAATGTGGATCACGATAAGTTGATCATGGTGAATTTTCATTATTGAGATAATTGTGAGTATCATGTCCACCAGTACACAGACAGACTGCTGGACACCCAATGACTCTACAAAAACAGACAGCATATGCACCAAACTCAAAGAATGCAGAAGATCTTAAACAAGCATTGGTGTATTTCATATCAACAGATTTGATGATTTGATTTTAAACTTTTTTAGATTGTTTGTTTTTTCTTAAATGAATGTTGACTAAAAAAAAGATGCAAGTCCTGTCAGTGATGCAGTAAAAAATATTTGTTCCTTTAAATGTAAGGTAAAGTGGTTCCAGCATGTTTTAGTGCTATTTTAGGAGTTTTAAGCATTATCGGGATGATACTGAAATTATTTTGGGCAGGATGACCACGACATGAAATGTTCATATTGTCCCATGCCTTATATGGATCAACATGATAGTAATGAGTGTACAAAGCATGGTAGATGCTCAGCTTATTATATTAAAAAAGTGCTTCTAAGCCCTGTTTACCCTCCAAATTCATAAAATGAAGCTTAAAAAAATCAAGTGATATTTCTTATAGCGTGCATGCAGTCAACCAGCTGCACTGTCCTTGAGTCCTTCGGGAGAACGTGATTGACTCCTCCATAATTGCATTAAAACTATCTGCCTCCAGCTCCCAACACCTCGCTGCCACTGCAGTGCTGCTGCAGAGCACACACACAAATGGGGGGGGAAATGGCCCAGGGCGCGCACATACTCCACCAATCACACAAAGACAAATTAAAAGAAACAAAAGGCGTGGGAACGATTTGTACCAAAGCATTCAGGCGCCATCATGGATGGCTAACTGTGCAACCCGAACTCTTTTTGCCTCGTTCAGGCAACTGCGACGAAGCAGCGTAAAAAGCTCCTGAAGTCTTCTTTTTACATTTGCAACTATTTACAGTGTTTTTCATTGGTTTTAATGGACAGTAGACATCATTTTCAACAGCAGCTAAAGCTTTGCACACACAGCAACCCGCCTTACTGTAGGAGCTCCGTCCAAGACAATGAGCAGGTTTCTACTGTGCACTCGCAATCTATCCCTTCAGTCGATTCTTGTGCAAGCTAGGTCCAAACAAAAATTCCCCCCATGCTCGGATAGATATGTATTCCACCCTGTTTATTAGCTGGCACAGTCATACTTATGGCCTTGTGCCACTCTCTATGGCCGACTGCTCTCTGGTCTCAACCACAGATTGTATATTACTTAATCGATCTAATTACAGAAAAGAAAATAAACCAGAGATAGTCACCCCCCCCCCCCCTCTGAGGCCCTCTCCGGAGTGTCAGCCCTATTTCTGACTCCGGCGGGTGTCTCTTACATGCAAGTTTAAGGGGGCCACAAGTGGGAACACCAAGGCACCTTTAAATCGTGCAGCAAAGGTAGTGCATTTAAGTTTCCCCCACTGCCGGACATCGATAATCGAGCAGGGAGCCATCAAGCGCTCAAAAGGTTTCAAAAGAAAATCATAAACTTAGCAGATATTTGAGCAGAAGTCCATGCATCCCTTAATCTAGTAAAGTGGTTCTTTGAGGTAATAAAAAGTATTCATTTCACTCTTTAAAAGCACAGGATATAGCTCATCCTCCATCTCAAAAAAGGAAGTGACACGTAGTTCAGTTACAGCAAGCACCAAGGTAAAGTGAGACAGGCAAAGGCTTCAACTCTCCCCGTCCATAAAAACAATAAGCAGCACAGTACATATACAAAGATAGCTATCCAAATATACATATATATATAAACAGAATAAATATTTGTGTTTTCTCTCGCAGTCCTTCGGTGTGTGTGTGTATCACGACTATGCATTTCTGTGTTACCTGGAAGAACATCCACATGTGCAAATTACTGAGTTATTGCCAGTTTCTCTCATAGTCGCGGGAGGAAGTGTGTGACGGTCATGGCGGTGGTGGCCTTGTTGCCTCTCTTTACGCGGCCATGCTTGCTGAGGGCGATGTAGAAGCCCTTGTAAACAAAAGACTCATAGGCGTTGTAGTTGTTGGGCAGCAAAGTCTCCTTGAACTTGCACTCATCCACGAAGACTCTCTAAAAACAGCGGGGAACAAAGACAGAGAGAGGGAGGGTCAATAAATCTCATCACAGACACAGAGTGAAAACAGAGCAGGAGACAAGAGGAGGTGGCAGCCTCCTGTTTCTACTCTCATTACTCACAATATATTCCCAGGTAGGCTACTAGACAACTAAATTTTTTCTACCTTATTCAAAGGAGAACTAAGTAAGCAACGATCAAATGTAAAACAATAGCTACAGCATTAGGAAACAAGGACACATTATATCTGACAGTCCAACACATTGTACTCCATAAAATCCTTATTTCTAACCATATTTGAACAAAATTTAATTAAGTTTATATCCTTTAAGACTAGAGCTGGGTATAGTACCAATAAGATACTTGACCAACACCAAAACAATACTTTATATTCCTCAAAGCAAAATATTGAATGAACATAGTTTCCTACAAAACCCATTTTAAGAAAAGAAGCTTAACTTCTTACATGTTGAATGCTGATTAAAGCAAGCTGTAAAATAATATTGCCTCAACAAAAAGCTTTAAAGCTGAAGTTGGTCATATTTTCTGAACATGAACATCCATACAGCAGTGCAGAAAGTATGTGAAAAAAATAATGTTTGGCAGAAGAACATCTAATGCCATAGCCTGACGTGCACCTCCCCAGAAATGTAACAACACGACGCAGTGACACAGACCTCCTGTCTATGTTTGTAAGCTGAAACCATTTCCCTCAGTGGAAACAAAGCTTTAATTTACTTTAATTTCACAGATAAAAAACAAACTATAAAGACAATAAAGCCTCCACAAAATAATATTTTAAGTCTTGTGAGTGATTTATCCTGGCTTCATATGAGCAGAGGAAATCTCTGCTTGTTGCTAGGCTAATTTATACAATGTAAAATGTCATAGGCTTGTGCTAATAATGTTAGCATGTTATATTGGTGGAGAAAATGTGTCCAGATAAAGACAAGCGTTTGTCTGTGAATGCTGTGAGTTATAGTGAAGCTGATTTGTGTACTTGTGTTTGAAATTGTCTCTATTAAGCCATGTTTAATGTGTGTTTAATGTGTGTTTTGAATCAACTAAACTTTACAGCACTTCACAGAAACCTCACCGCCAACTAGTGTTTTGGAGGTGTAACTGCAGAGTGACACAGACACACCACCACACAAGTATAAATGCTCACAACCGTGCAGGCCACATGCATAGACTAAGGTATAGGCTCTGCATAGAGCTGATGCACAAGTATAAATCCCACTTAAATTGAGAAAGTTAGTCCATTCAACATGGCAGCTGGGTCACAAACTTTCTCATTTTATAGCTACACTGAAATACGTTTCTGTAAAAATCCAAGGCGAGAAAAAAGCAATGCAGTGACAAAATATTGATTCGTATTTGGTCAGCACTGCCTGGTTTGACAGTTTGACCACAGTTCATTAAGCCGTGGTGGTCATTTATGCTCAACATTAGATACGACGACGGTGACGGATGGAGCCCTCTGCCCATGCCTTCATTTCATCTGTATTTGCACATATTTCCTGAAAGCTTACAGCTACTGACAAAACGTAGCAGTACCACCAGAGATTGTGAAAGCAGTGTAGAGCAATACAAGCAAGACACGACTGTCGGAGACAACGAAGAAATTTAAATAATGGCAAAACTTATCTGTAATATAGTGAAAAGAATTCTCTATCCACATGTCAGGATGTAACGTTAAAGGCTGCATAGACCAACGCCATCTACAAGACTGCCTTTAAAAGGTACAATATTAAGACCTCTTCCACCATCGCCTCATTTTATGTTGTGTGAAACTTTTGATTCCGCCCTCTAGTGTCATCTATGGGCTGTATCTGTGCCATCATAAAGGACGCATGGAAGTATGAGGGCAGTGATGTTTACAACGTTTGAAACAGACGTATCTATTTTCGTATGTAAAGGGAGTATTAATGAGACTCCTCAGGTCTAATGGGTTGTTTTCCTAGTCGACCAATAGTCGTCATTTTGGGCCATTAGTCGACTAGTCGCCTGCATGTTTACGATATTAATGTAATTATTAAGTGATATATTTTGGGCGGGGCAACTCAATGGTTTGAGTTGAAGGTGTGAGAAAGAATAGTATCAGTAACATTGTTAACACTGTGCTACATTACAGAGAAATACAAAACCATACTAATGAACCTTCATTAATATAGGCCTATATTTTATCTACAAGTGCACGTCACACACTGAGCGAGCCGCCTGTTAATGATGCTGTGGGCTAATGGGCATGTAGCTACTTCCATGTTTCAGATGATACGTCATGTTTGTAGTCGACCAATGAAGGTGAGTTTACATATCACCTTGGGTTCGTCCTTCACCTTCTCAAAATGATCCCACACTTTGGATTTCCTGCCCAACATGTTATTAACTAGCCTGTGGAATAACCGCAGGTACCAGCCCTGGAAATTAACCTGACTCCTGTCTGACTGCTGAGCGTGGACACTTCCTGTGTCTGTCCTTTCAAATTAAATTCCCACATGATCCAGTCATATAGGTTTTGATTTATTTTGACAAGGTGCAGCTCCTAATAGAGTCTCACGTTTGTTTGTTTGTTTGTTTATCCTGCGACTAAGCGACCAATGAAATCTTGCCAACTAATGCCCTTTCTGGTCGACTAATGTTTGGTCGACTATTGATTTATATTTGAAACCTTATTAGAAGTTTTTATAATAGAAACTGAGTGAGTAGATGTTGGCACTTTCAACCCTGAACGCTATCAAAGAAGTAATGAGATGTAATGGCTAATCCTACATAAAATTACATCGATCTCTTTTTAATAGAGATAAATAAATTTCTCACATAGGCTCATTCAAAACCAACAGGACAGTTACCAATCATTCAATACCTCCTTGAGTACTCTAAACACTGTATACTGTATGTTTCCTCCTATACGCAGTGCACATGGTATTTAAAACTACAATCTGATGTTCTGAGGTTAGTTCTTAAAATTCTTACTAGTTTTCTATGATACATGTTCAAAACAATCACTTAAAATGTCTTTTTACAGTAAAACATTTTGTAAGTATATTAAGGTGTTTTACAGTGTAATTTTTCAGTGCTATCTTAACACGCCTAAATAAACATATACTTTACATTTGTGATTATTACATAATAAGCATTAGACACTACGTCAGAACTGGCCTTCTTTTAAAGACAGGACATTACTCAGTTCAACGTTTGTCTTGCTGTTGGTTTTGATCATGAATGTTCACTTACTGTTTGACTGTTTGCAGATGAATGATCACTAATGTTTATTATCTGCTTTGATTAACTTAGTGAGGAATAAACATATATTTACTTGGTTATCTTTTTTTAATGATTTATGCGATTTCAATCCTTCTGTTTCATTAAATCTAAGAGGGAGAACTTTTACTCCACTACATTTATTTTAAAACAACAACAATGATGCATTATCATAGTTTAATATAAGACTTTATTGATCCTCTAGGGAATATTCACAAGCTATCCAGCGCTACATAAAGTCATTAAAATGAGCTCCACCTTTATCAGCTGCAACATTAAAGAGCATTACTGATTATAATACGATAATATAATATATATTATTGTGAAACTGGCCATTCTGCATAATGAGCACTTTTACTTCTGGTACTGTAAGTATATTTTGATGCTGATACTTTTGTACTTTTACAGTGTTTAATACTTGTAGTGGAGTACTCTCATGTTGTGGTGTAGCTGCTTTCACTCTGGTGGAACATAACTAAGTAAATTTACTAAAGTTACTGTACTTAAATACGACTTTGAGGTACTCGTACTGGAGTATTTTCAGTTTCTGCTACATTATACGTCTACTCCACTGCTAACCAGACACAGATATTGTACTTTATACTCCACAACATCTATTTTAATGACTTCAGTTACTTTGCAGATTGAGATTAATACCAAAATATAATCAACAAATAAATTATGATGCATTATTTTAGGGTTAATATAAGACTTGATTGAATTCACAAGCTACCCAGCACTATATTAAGTCATTAAAATGAGCTCCCCCCTTTATCAGCTGTAATATTAAAGTGCATCATTGATTACAATATGATAATTTATTATTGTAAAATGGGTTCTTCTGCATAATGAGCACTTTTACTTCTGGTACTGTAAGTATATTTTGATGCTGATACTTTTGTACTTTTACTTAAGTACAGTATTAAGTGCTTGTGGTGGAGTACTTTTATACTGTGGTATGGCTGCTTTTACTCTGGTGGAACATAACCAAGTACATTTACTCGAGTACTGTGTTTAAGTACAATTTAAGGCACTCGTACTGAAGTATTTTCATTTTGTGCTACTTCATACGTCTACTGCACTATGATTTAGGGGCAAATATTGTACGTTTTACTCCACTGCATTTATTTTAATGACTTTGGTGACTTTGCAGATTGAGATCAATAACAAAATAGAATTAAGAAAATAAATTATGATGCATGATTGTAGGTTAATATAAGACTTTACTGATACTCTGAGCTATCTAGCAGTAAATAAAGTCATTATATATTACTGTGAAACAAGCACTTTTACCTTTGGTACTTAAAATACATTCTGATGCTGATACTTTAGTACTTATCTAATAGTTGTAATGGCATACTTTTACATTGTGGTATAGCTGCTTTCACTCTGGTGGAACATAATTAACTACATTTATTTAAGTACTGTACTTAAGTATAATTTTGAGGTACTTGTATGTAAAAGCAGAGTGACCAGGCAGTATATAACGTCCTTAAAATGAGCTGCACCTGCAACATTAAAGCGCTTTAATATATATATATATATATATATATATTATTGTGAAAGGGGCCATTCTTCATAATGAGCACTTTTACTTTTTGTACTTAAGTATATTCTGATGCTGACACTTTGAAATAAAAATCTGAATGCAGGACTTTGACTTGTAACAGAGTATTTTTACACTGTGGTATTAGTAAAAGATCTCTGCCCCTGACACACAAACTCCCCCATCATCATCAGAGCATATTAATAACACAACAGCGCTCATAAAGCCACGGATGCAGCAGCTACACGAACTCATCTTACACTGAGCAGGATGTGTGTGCGTGCCTGTGTGTGTGTGTGTGTATGTGCCTGTGTGTGTGGAGTTGCGCACAAACGTACCGTTCCGTATAACCTTCCCCTGCTGTTCATTGCGACAAACAGCTCACTCCTCACCCCGAACATGCTGATCACTCCTCGGTCCACGGCGGAGATCTCTATCAGACCTAAAGGAGACACAGTGTTAGGACAGGACAGCAGCATAGACAGTGTCACACTGCGACGGGGGGGGGGGGGGGGGCAACACAAAGTCGAGTAACTGGCCTCTGCAGCAGTGATGGGTGTAACCTTGCAGGTGCATTGCGACTGGATGATGCTCTCTCTGCTCAATCAGCCCTTTGGATTAATCACCTATATGCAGTTTAAACATGATGTGAGTGTAGTTTACAGGGTGCTGAGTGGGTCTCTGTGTGTGTGTGTGTGTGTGTGTGAGTGTGAGACTGTGTGCGTGCTGCTGCAGCGGGACGCAGGGTAAAAATAAGTTAGCGTCTAAACTGGGTCCAAGCATTCATGTCATGTTTTTGGCTTGGGAGGATATTTCGCACTGCAGGATGTAAGGGCTCAGTACACTGTTTTTGCTTTCGGAAACTTTCAACCATGCCGACGCGTCTTATTAAATATCATGCAAAGACAAGTGACCCGCTCTAACTTTCACACAGCCTGCGCATAGGGTTACACTCTTTTTCGGCTCCAGCGCGTCGCCGGATGCAACTCACTGTATTGGTTCTCATTGTGTGCACCGCTTATCCTGCCATCCGGGAGCACCTGCAGGTGAAACCCAATGCCCACGTTGCAGTACAGTCGCCGCACTCTTTTGATGCCCTGCAAATAGTCACTCTCCCAGTTCAGCTCCGATTTCCCCCCGTTTATACCCAGATAGGAGCGGGAGAAGAGCGTCTCCCACTTCTTCTCCAACAAAGTCGCATTAGTCCTGCTCGGAATCGGATAAGATGAAACGATCCCCCAGAGAGAAGTCCACAGTACAAGAAGTGCTGCCAGCGTCCAGTGCGTCCTGGCCCCGTTGGACATACTGTAGAGGCACCTCTGCGCAACGGCCATCCAGTTTACCTTCGGGGCACGTGGTCAAAGTTACCTGCCCTAAAAATGCAACTCTTCTTATTTTTTGTCCTTTGGCATGGTGGTGGTAAAGGCTTGTTTTGGGATCAAGGCAGATCAGGGCCCCATAGCCCGAGATCTGAGTAGGAGGAGAGGGACAGAGCGCGTCGGAGCTTGAATTGGTGCCGGTGGCGATGATCATCTTTCGCCGCTCCGCGCCTCTGGACAGGCAACGCTGGTCGTGGAGGGGACACACCACTCACCGCAAAACCAGCTCACCTTGCCCCCCGACACTCACATCCTAAAATGACATCACTGTGACTTCACCGCTGCTCCCCCCATCAAAAGGAGGAGGAGGAGGAGGAGAGGGAGAGAGAGAGAGAGAGAGAGAGAGAGAGAAAGAGAGAGAGAGAGTTACAAGACCCCAGCAGCAGCAGCAGCAGATCTGATAGGAATGATGGGGGGGGTGCTGCACCTTCACATCGGCTTCGGCTCAGACAAGTCACAGACAATATGAAGGCGCATTTCCTGTGGTGCTTTTCAAAATAAAAATCAGTGTGGCTGTGTTCCAACTCTCAGAAGGATCAAATGATTCTCTGCATCATCAGTCTCCAAACCTAAATAAATAAACATGTAAAGAAAAGCCTGAATAAAGGATTTCATACACAGTGAACGGTTTGATGAGTAAGAAAATGATATAAAATCATCCGCTTTGACCTCCACAATTTGAAGTTTAATTTGTCATTACCCAGGTAGGGGTTTAACGATTCATTGATCTGGATCGATATATCCATTCAATGATCAACAATCCAATATCATCCATACAAAGCGAAAACATCGATCCATATTGTCATCTTAGGATATGCTTTTATTTTGAAAAGGCAGAAGGCAAGCAGCCAAGAGAAAGACGACTTGGGAATAAATCTGCAGAGTGGAATTAATTTGGACAAGTACGAGTCAACAGACAGGTCACATTACAAGATAAAACACGACATACCTGCCTGGATAAGCATCTCACTCCACTGAGTCTCACTCAGTTTAAAGTAAACTTTGCTGCACTTAAGCAGTTACTATTATTTACATTATTTATATGTTGTTTTTATCTTTTATGGCCAAAAGCAAGAAAGAAAGGGGTGGCAGCTTCTTCTGTAACCGACTGTGTTATATGAGCATTTAATATTGTCTCATATCGATTGCAGGCCCCTAAATCGCATTGAATGAAAATTGTATTGTGGCAGACTTTGCAATATTTGCAAACATTGTATTGTTGTCTAAAGAATCATTATAACATCACATCATGATGAAACTGGTGATTTACACCCCTACAATCAAAGAAAAATGGAGCAATTCAATTAACTTCAATAGAAAGGTCAAAGTTCAATGGAAAGTGCCGGACTTAGCCAATGAGATATCAACACAATCAAACAACTTAGTTACAACACGCTCTCATCCCAACTCGTCAAATACCACCACGCTGTCAGAAGCCCTACAAAAGACGTCCTGCATCTGTTTTGGATGTTCAGGGATGGTGTGTCAAGTTACACTTGTTACATGCATTGTGTCTTTTCAAAGTAAACTTCCATTTTCACAGGAAATGTACAGTTTCCATTCGTTATATGCATAGTCTTTTTAAAAATAAACTTACAAAGGAGGTAAAACACTTTGTTTTAGCACACTACGCTGTTATTAAAATAACGATTTACTTTTCACAAGGGATGCCAAAGTGAAACCCGGGATATTTTTAATGAGACACTAGGACATTTTTGGTTGGGTTTGTGGCAACAAAACAGTGTATTTTAAGTAGATGTCAGGTCATTTCCTGTTGTATTTGTGGCAACAAAATCAGGTGTTTTTAAAAAGACATTTCCAGCTGTGTATTTGGCAACAAAACCGGGTATTTTTAAGGAGACGTCGAGATATTTCCAGCTGCATTTGTTGCAACAAAACCAGGTATTATTAACGAGACGTTGGGACCTTTCCAGCTGTGTTTGTGGCAACAAAACCAAAATTTTTAACAAGACAATTCCATCTGTCTTTTTGGCAACAAAACTGGGTATTGTTAAAGAAACGTTAGGACATTTTCAGCCACGTTTGTGGTGACAAAACCAGGTATTTGTAATGAGATATCAGGACATTTACAGCTGTGGAAAACATAATGTTTTCCTAAACCTAACCAGGTGATTTTCTTGCGTAAATATAAGTACACATTAGCCATGTTAAGATAACACTGTCGCAAGATAAACTGAAATCATGAAGTGTAAAGTTTCAATATTTTTGCTTTAAACTAAATGCACAAATATAACATACCAATAATACACAGAAATGTACAATGGCAAAAGATTTCTTCTGGCAAATAGGTTGGTATTTTCTCATGAATGTCATTTTGATATCACAAAATGTATGAACAACATAGATTATAAATCTCATCTGAGAGAAATTCAGGGTTGCAAGACCCTAATACCCCCCCCCCCCCCCAAGCTGTGGTATTCTGTGCTTTTATTTTGAAGGTAATCTAACCTATTTTCTCCGTCTTCCTGTGGCTAAATGCGGCTGACCTGACACAGCTCTTCCTCACATGGGAGACCTGCAGGAAGGGAGGGTGTGTGTGAGTCTGTGAGACTTTCATTGGTGTTGAGCAATCATGGGATGGATGGATGGATACTGTGTCCAGAACCCAAATCGGGACGGTGGTCATATGTCCTGGCAGCCTGCTGCCTTATTTAGAAGGAAGGTGTAAAAACAGTCACAGCCAGTCACAGGAGAGCAAATGGCAATCCAGTCTGACACTTCCTTAGCTGTTTGTTCAGGAAGTTTACACAACGAGATATTTTGCCTGGTCAGATTGCGCGTTATTATTGTAAGTAACACACCCAGCGACTAACAGAATAATATGTCCTGCGTGAATCAAATGCATGGCATTGTTTTGAGTTCAGGTCCAGAAATAAAGCTGTTAAGGGAGTGTTGAAGAAGACCTGCAGTAGCCGTTTAAAAATGGCAGGAAGCTCCATTTTATTTTAAAAAAAATACCAAATTTTGTCAGTTTTAAATGTGGAAAAAATGTGGAGCAAATAAAAGTAAGCTGAGTGCACAGGTTCACCCTCCTTTACATCCCTGTTTGCATCCCATCCTGCAGGGTGCTGGTAGGAGATGAGGACTCAGGGGAATTCCCAACGCGTCATAGAGCACCAGGCTCTGGGGCCCAGAGGTGCTGTCGGCTGCCAGGGAGCCTCAAGCCCACCTTAGCAACCAGAGAGGCCTTGTTACTGATAAACAGCAGTGGCAACCCATAAGGGAAAAACAACAAACAAACAAAACATCTCATTTATCCAACAAAGTGGACATACGTAAAGCGCAACAGAAATGTAATTATACATGTTGACAGTCAATAAAAATACATACATTGCAAGTATCTGTTATATATTTAAAGATACAGTGTATGTAGTCAATGCGTATGTATAAAGTAAAAGAGAAATCAAGGACCTTTCAGTACGACTGGAGCAGACAGACTGGACCACACCGGACCATCAAATTAATGATTTGCTGTGTAAGCACATGACGATGCAGTCCAAGGCAACCAACAGCCTGAATAGACAAAACTACTTGGTTATTGACAGAGTGTAACTTCAATCAATGGAGAGTGGGCACCGTTAATGAGACGCTGCTGAGCTCTGGAGATTAATTCAGCTAATACCGTTATACTGGCTGAGGCTGCTTTTTACGGAAACCTAATGCATTCACTTGAGAAATGAAAAAATCTGCTCTTTTTCTGAATTAATGAGATTATTATTACAGAAATCTGGGAAAAAGGTTTCCTGAAAAAGAAAAAAAAATGCTCTTGTATTTCTAATTGATGAGATAATCGTGTTAATTCAGAAAAACAAATTTTTTTCTAATGAAAACTTTTCTCATAATTCTGAGATCATCTCGTTAATTCAGAGAAAAACTAGCCTTTTTTCCCCCAGTGAATGCATTATGGTTCCATAGATTTTTAAAAATCTGAAGCGAATGCACGAGATTTCACTTATTCGTGAATATTATTTTACACATTCCACACATTTCAAGCATGTCAATATGATATGTCGCTTGTGATATGGTGACATAAGAAATAATCAACCACTGTCCACTTTAAATTGGACAGAGCCCTTGCTTTTCCACAATCACTAGTGTATGACTGCAACTGTTATTTTTAATGTTGATTCATTTGCAGATTTTATTCATGATTGATTGATTTTTGGGCTTGAAGAATGTCAGAAAATAATGAAAACTGTCCAAGGTCCAAATTCTAATCAGTTCATTCTAAAGTCCTAGTGGAAGTTTTTGCCAAATTTGAGGAAAATTCCCTCAAGGCCTTCTTAAGATATTGCATTCACGAGAATGAGACAGATTCAAGGTCACAGCGACCTTTGACTTACGACCATTAAATTCTAATCAGTTCATTCTTGAGTCCAAGTGGAACTTTGTGCCAAATTTGAGAAAATTCCCTTTAGGGCATCTTAAGATATCACTTTCACAAAAGTGAGATGGATACAAGGTCACAGTGACCTGTGACCTATGGCCAACAAATTCTAATCAGTTGAGTACAAGTGGAAGTGTGTGCCAAGTTTGAGAAAATCCCTTAAAGGCATTCTTAAGATATTGCATTCACAAGAATGAGATGGTTTCAAGGTCACAGTGACCTTTGACTAACGACCACCAAAATCTAATCAGTTCATCATTGACTTGAATCGCATTTCCTCAATATGTTCTTGAGATGCCGCATTCACAAGAATGAGACAGATGCAAGGTCACAGTGACCTGTGATCTTTGACCGCCAAAATCTAATCAGTTTGTGCCAAAATTGAGGAAACTCCCTCGAGACATTCTTGAGGTATTGCATTCACGAGAATGAGACAAATGCATATGACCACCAAAATACGAATGAGTTCACTGTTAAGTCAAAGTGGACGTTTGTGCCAAATTTGAAGAAATTCTCTTCAGGCATTCTTGAGATATTTCATTCACAAAAATGGGACAAACTGACAACCCAGAAACATACTCCCTCGACAAATTATTTTACTTCTAGAACTGGACTGAGACGAAGTGCTGTGAGGAATACTAAACAATCCAAACATCTGAGTCACAGTGGGGCAACAAGAGGACGGAGGGAGGTAAATGGAAACTTAACACATAACACAGCAAATTGATTTTGCCTATAGACTCGCCTCGACTGAATATATTAGAGCTAAATTAGAACGCCAGAAACTAGAGACTCGAGCAAGAGAAATGTGTCTGCAGTTTACTATTGTCAGGTCAGCTGTCTTTGTTGCAATTATAGGATCTATTTAGTGCACACACACACACACATCAATCAGAAAACGGACCGGGGGAATAGCCATACAAACACCTTTTGTGCATATTACCAAAGTGTAAGTAACTGGATACAGGAGGACGCAAAGCTCTTTCAATTACGGTTTTATTAACGTGGGGTTTAAAAGATGAGATTGAAACAACAGCTGGGGAGACCCAGAGATGGAGGGGGGACTTCCCTGGAATGACATCAGAATCGCTGGCATAGACGGGCAGTAATACTCAAAATGTACAGACGACACAACTGAGGCTGCACAAGCCTTCATAAACAATGAATGCCTGTACAAATGCTTTTATATGATAAAATAAGACTAATACGTACAAAAGCTGGGACAAAACTTTACATTATCGAGCAGCAGGCAGTGATCTTGGGATCGATCATAAATGATTGGATTTCATTGGATCCAGGGGAGCAGGGGCTTGTAAAATAGTAGGGAGTACCACCCTGAAAGGAGCTCAGGGGTTCACATTTTTGCTGAACCAGCTTATGTATAATTCAACACCCGAAAACTGCACTGCTCTTTTCCTACACTGCTTTGTAAATTCGTGATACAGTGGAGAAGCAGCAAACCCACTGGGACTTTGATACTAGCAGACATGCCTTGTTAGTAGAACACACGCAGAAATATATGAGGAGATCTGCTTCTTTCGTTATTATTGTGTCAAGCTTTGAACTGCACAGAGGAGACAAAGAGCAGCCTGTCAGAAGGGAGTGTTCCCAGTAAAAATATCTTTTCAAGGGTACAGCTTGTGCACCTTGCAGAGAAAGATGTGTCTGCTGCTAAATTAGGCGTAGAGTGACTAAGGGGAAAAGAAGCAAGGCTGAGGTGACTTTTACGACAGTTACAAATCCCAACCAATGACACAGCAATTTTTATGTTCCTGTCAGTAAGACATACTGTATATTCTAAAACAAAACAACATCCATCTGTCATCATATTGTTTGGAGGACTATCAACAACGAATTCTGCACAAAATCCAATGTAATTTGAGTCCAGAAATGCAGTACCATGCCATCTCTGAATGTGTACAGCAGCAGCAACCAGAGAAACAAAACAGTTACTGAACTGTTTTAAACTCACAAGCACATGCAAAGACCCCACCAACACATTCTCACTCCGACCTCATCACATATTGACATTTGGTCATGGACTTTCCATGTCTAGATGCGAAGTGCAAGGTACCCTGGGTGCGTTGGTTGTTGATGTTCTGTGACACCGTGTCAAGTTCTGCCTGTTACATGCATTGTCTTCTTTCAAAATACACTTCCGTTTTCATAGGACATTTAACGTTTACATACAGTCTCGGGCAAAATAAAAGCACTACGTCGGTACAACACCGCAAATTGACGTTTTTTTCCTTCATCATCAAACACACATGATTGGGTTTAGGAAAAAAGAACAGGCCTTAGAATCTTATGGGACGTGAACACTGCTCTCTCAGGTGAAAGTCGGTGTTTGTTGGCTTGTCTGGCTTTGAAGACAGTATAGATAGGTTTCTTCTTTAGTTCAGTTTTACATCAGAGAGGGCTGTCTGTTTGTGAAGTACTGAGCATACGACTGGGTCAGGGTCCAAAACTAACACTCGCCACTCGCTAATTACGGGTAGATTTTGTCTCTGGCTGGTAAATTTTTAAGACCACTCTGGCGAGTTATTTTTTATTTTTATTTTTTTAAGATTATTTTTTGGGCTTTTTTGCCTTTAATGAACAGGACAGAGTGAAATGGGGTGAGAGAGAGAGTAGGGGTTGACATGCAGCACCAAACCCGCAACCGCTGCAGCGAGGCATCACCTCTGTACATGGGGCGCCGGCACTATCCACTACACTACCGATGCCCCACGAGTTATTTTTTTTACCAGCGAAAAATGCATTTTTTGTTACTGGAGAATGATGCTGGTATCGGCTGGTTTCCTGGCAGAGTAACGTGTATTTCAGGCAGAGACGATCTTTGGTCACGTAAGTGCGTTAGTCATGACATCATCACAGCATGCCAAGGTGGATAGCTGTTGTTGTTAATGTACCTCCATGCTCTGAACCCCCGTAGAAGAAGAAGAAGTAAGAAGAAGTATCATGTGGCGATGCTGGCCAGGTATTGTGGAGCCTCCTGCAAAAAAACAAAAAACTAAAGCAAAAGAACCTGCTAAAGCTGAGATTTTACCGACCGACGACCAAGAGACGGAGGTTAATGTTGCTGCTGCTGCTCCCGCTCCCACCGCCACCACCCCCAGTCTCATCCACTGGCAGCATTAAGTGACTTGACTTTTTTTCCTTTAAATTATTATTATTTGGTTGGCTGGTAAAATATCTGCCTGGCTGGCAAAAAATTTAGTTTTGGACCCTGGACTGGGTAAATGAGACTTTAATTATACCTCACAAGTGACTAAAATAGTTTTGCTGTTGTTAAATGTGGTTGCCTATGACTTTGATTCATCAAGAATGTTCTCTGTTTTTGGATTCTTTGTTTGCCAAGGAGGCTTGAGAAAAAAATAAAGTTTTCTCCACAAATTCAATGTAACATAAAATGATTAACTGACAGATAAATGGTCATTTAGTGAAGTATACCTTCAACTGATTGTTAAAGATATACGGTGCTTTGCACTGTGGGCATTTTTTGGCATTTTCTAGATCAAAGTATTTGTCAATTAGTCAAGGAAATATGTTGAAAATTAATCCATTATGAAAACAGTCGTTAGTTGCAGCCCTAGTTGCCTGGAACAAAAACCTTCTTTCCTGCATCCCATTTTAGTGCCAAAGCCAAACATTATGAAGTACAGACCTTTTTGTTTCTTTTAAAAACATTTTTTTTGTCAACAAAAGATGGGCTGATGAAAATCTCTTTGGCGATCAAAAGAAAATATTGACAGTTATGTAAATAAAGTGTTTTTCTGTTTTTCTAAATTCGAAGACACCACGGTTATGGAAAAATGCTCCAACTCCCAGCTGAAAGAGTAAAAGCCATAGATCGCCTGAACTCTGAGGCATGGTAAATGCCTCCCATCATGGCCATTGATCTACATTTAAGCTCAGTGATCACGCTGCGTCCCACGAGAGCTGAAAGATGTGAAAACGTCTGTTTAACAAGCTGAGATCAAACAGTTTTCTGAGCTTTACATGGTGAGCTGGGTTACCCTGAAGTGTGCGAGCTCAGCAGAGTTGTCGATTCACGAAATCCTGAGTCCTAAAAACTGTTTTGCAAAGCAGATTTAAGGCCTGTTGCTTCAGGGTCCACAAAGACCCATTAGTGTTATAACACATGCCGACAAACCCATTATGTCAGATAAATTTCTGTGGACAAATACAGCAATAACCAATGGGATATTTATCAATGTATTAGACTTATAGCTTTAAGGGAACAGTCTTCCTGAAAGCAACGAAGTAATATTCTTAGATGTCTTCCATGCTGATGTCTTGTTTTTACTCTCTACTGTACCACATATGAGCTATGGGACTATTAAGGCTGAAGTTTGGTCAGAGCCACATCTTAGCCGTAACTAACTGCTCCTTCGAGGCAAACATTGGCAGCCCTCTTGAGACCACAAGGAAAGCTCTGTTTATGTGGCTGCCATGCTGAAAAGTCAGACAGTTTGGTTTATGGCAGTAGGAAGAGATAGAGATCAGAGGAGGTGTCAGCTGCTGAGTCGGCAGCCGATTCCCCCCTGGCTCCTCTTCCCTCTCCCAGGAACCCAACACCGAGCCAGGCCACCAGGACCGAGCAGGAGAATGCGAGGAATTCTCTCAACACATTTGCCTTGCTGCTTTGCACGTTCTCACCCCTATGGGATGTAAAGAGTGCCGCCGGCCCCAAGGATGTGACCACCTTGCCGTACAGTAAGGGTAGGCAAGAGGCAGCAATGAGCGGAGGATCAAGGCAATTTGGCTGATGGGTAGATGAGAGCGTCAGGAATGGCACGCTGCTGAGAGAGTGAGTCATCCTGGACAGAGCTGCTGTCATTCGGCCAGCACAACAAAGATCAGATCATTTATTTTTGTCACGGCCCCTGCTGGATGAAATCTAAACCCACAAGGAGTTGATCAAAGCTTCTGCCGGTCCCACAGAGCGACTAACACAAAATTATATTCAAGAATGATCCAGAAGAATCAGTGGCAAGTTTTGGTTTCCCAGGACAGCTTTCCTTTACATCACAAGATTATTTAAAGAAACACATGGATCATTATCAATCAATAAAATATCAGATATTAGTAGAACATTATCAATTTCCAGGAGCCAGAGAGCATGTCTTCAAACCAACAGTCCAAAATTTTTAGACTTTTTATAGTTGGTATGGTAATTATGAGAGGCTCGCTGGAAGATATGTATAGCCCAGTTATGGAATTGGTTACTTGATATGGACGAAAGTAGGTTGATGAGGCAAATATTTATCTGGGATAAACAAATCATTGGTTCTTAGCAGAGGTGTGGACTTGAGTCACATGACCTGGAGACAGACTCAGTCAAATTTGACTTAACAAAATCATAAAAGATTTGCTACTCAACTTGGACTTGAACACCAATGTCTCATGACTTCACTTGGACTAGAGCCTTTTGACTTAAAAATAGTTGATACCTTCCCCCAAGCCCAAAGATTTAAACGTATGTTATTTAAAAAGTGTGCCAGGAATCAATTCATTTCCCTTCTTTTTCCTGAATCAACTAACATTAATGCTAGCAAGTCAGCATTTAATTCCTCAGATAATCCGCTTTGTTTGAACCTATGGTAAAAGCTCTCTTTACTGGCTCAAAAGGCAAGTAAGCAGCGTCACCGGTCCAGTGTACGAGCTTAAACCTGGTGGATTTTATGCAAACCAGCGGAATGAGCATTTGTAATTATATCTGTCATTACACCACCTTCTGGCACATTAAAAAATAGCCTACATGAGCAACTTGTTCTGATGGCATCATAGCGCTAAATCCAACTCATATAGCATTAGTAAAAAGCAACGTGATTACCATAATAATATGTTTATAACTAATGGAGCCACTAGTGTCCAACTAGTTCAGTGTCAGCAACATGAAGGAGATCACATTTCAGGAGAGGTGGGAGAGGGGACAGCGACATGCTGTGTTTGCTTATAAGAAAGTTGATGTGTTTTTTGGGTGACAAAAGGAGATAGGACAGAGTTATCTAAATAAAACCAATACTACACCATAATGACAACATTTTGGATTTGAAGGTTATCCTAACAGTCCATGAGCGGCATTTTGAGTTGAACTTTCATCAGATGCCCGGTTTTTATCTAGTCCAGTTGTTCGCTTTGAAAGCGCTGAAATGAATAAGGAATGGCTGATTCATGAAACTGAAATTAGGAATTTCATTCAAAAACCTAAATACAGTGTCAGCTGGTTGGACCAGGAGATTCCCAGGGTGCTAAAAGCTTCTGGTACATGATCACACTAATAACCATCTAGGCTATTTGCTGTTGGCTATATTGTATGTCATTTTAAGTAAATATCACAATATAAAACATGCGTTTTCTGTTTTAATAAGTAACATAACAAGCGTAGGGAGACAGCAAGTAAGCTCACCCATCTTTTAAGTGGTTACATATCCAGTCTGATCTGCACACAGCTGATAGCTACATGGTTTGTTTACATGAGGTAACAGAAGTGCATATTTGATTAATTCAATGTGGACAACTCAGATCTTACGTGATGCAACGCTTTAGTCAGAGACTCGTTTGCTGTTGCAGTGTCATTGCGTTCCACTCAGGAGCAGCTGCTACGTCAAGTTGGACAACTGGTAAAATTCGGTATACCAATCTGGTCCAGGCTTAATATCAAACCTGTTAAAAAATTTGACATTCCTGACATCCCAACTCTACTTGACATTCCAACAAAATCAAACTTGTTTAATATTATCGCAAGTCTCTGGTCTTTGCTCATGCAAATACTGAAACAGGAAGCAGCAAACTGGGTAGACAATAAACATGGAGGAAACTCCACGAAGGCACAAGACTGTGAGCAAGTGTTGGTTCTCTTGTACTGTGGAAAAGGAGGAGAAACTGGTGGTGTTGTGGAGTGAACAAGAGTCTGTGTTTAATTCTGCATATATATGATCCACCAACCAGCACTTACTCCCACTGTCTCCTCCTATTAAAATAGCACAGCGAACCAACGGAGGCTGGAGGCGACAAAATCCAAAATAGTTTGTACACATAAACAGTTTTTGTTTGTGGATTATTTTGATGCTGAATTGACAGGAATGACATATGACACCTTTTATCTTGTGTTTCTAGAGTTATGTGTTTCCGCAGACACATAAAGAATTGTTAATGTCATGACATAGGGAGTTTGGTGTAATATTTTCCACAAGGACCAGGATGGAAAATAGTCTCAAAAGGAATCTAATTGTGGTTTTGTAATTAGTGACCCTGCAAGAACGCCAGTCTTTGCAAAATCTAGTGTGTGACTAAAACCTCACTTAAGATGTGAGAGGGCGTCAGATTTTTTAAAGTCTTTTCAAAGTCTTCTGGGTTATGGTAGGCATAAGATGAAAAACTGTATTTAATCAAAAATAATTTGAAACATTTGAATATAATACCCTATGCTTTGTATTTCTGATTATTTACACTTCTTCTGTGAATTTCTATATCCTCTAAGAGTAAATATTTTAATTTCTGAAGGGAATGTTAACCATAGGCTGAGTCCCATGATTAATAAATGGACTGTATATAAGAAAACATGTTGTCTGATGACACACAGGGTATTGGGGAAGGGTTGTGCAACATGTTTTACTTTGAATGAGAGTCAGAACTACAAAAAAAACTCCACAAAAATGCTCCTGCTGCACCTCAACCCTCTCACATGAGGACATCGCCCTCTGGTGTCACACAGATGTAAAGACATCCAGTGTCAGAGTGATGATAACGCACTGCATTGCAGCACTGGGACACTGGCATTTGGTTCAACTGGGATCAATGTCACTTTACTTTGAATAAAACTTGTGAGAAGTATATTTATCTGGAAGAAGACTTCCCAAAGCTTGACTCAATGAGCTGAGCTTCATCTAATGCATAATGTGCTGTCCTGAAGCTCAGCTAAACATGGTAAAGAAAACTGTGTCATCCCCTGCATTGCAGGTGGTGTATCTCAGTGGAATATTAAAATAAAATAACCACAGGGCTTCATTTGATTACTAATGGACCAGTGAGCCAGGGCTGTAGATTACGTGGTTCTTCATGTTTGCACTCCCTGACTCTTCTTGAGCTTACAGTAAAAACATGGGACTATTTTCACCATCTGACACAGATTATATGTTTACTGAGCAGCTAGACTCCTTTCGAGGAAACTGAAATCCCTGGAATTAGAACAGTAAGTGCACTGCTGCTGTCAAACGTATGTGGACACTTATTGGTCATCAAAGATGGCCGTGTGTTTAGTGCAGAGCACTTTGTGGGAAATGCCCAACAGAGAATCTGATACAGCCGATCTATCAACAAATGAGGCAGCAGTGCATCCCAGGCATGACGTGACATAAGTCACTGAGGTCTCATGTGCTTGCGTCCTTCTGCCTGTGACCTCACTGTTGAAAGGTCGTCCTAATGAGACTGCTCCCCATGTGTCCTTCAAGTGCCACGCTGGAGTGCAGGAAACAATGCTGCGTAACAGATGCTATTTTGAATGGTGTCACGGTGTAAAACTGGCAGCGTTGAATTATTGCCGGCCCTTTGATGCTGTTTATATCCCTGCCGTCTTGTCAACACGTGTAATCATACTGCAGATTCCTGATCTAGAGTCTGATATTGCCAAAAACGTAAGCAGCAACATCTTGTCATGATGATTCAGCACAGAGGAATCCATTAAAGACTTCTTTTTTTTTTATTTTACTTCACTTTGCTCTGCTCTTGTGCAGTAAATGTTTTGCTCAAGCCCAGCAGTTCCCAAACTGGGGTCAGGTCACCAACAGGGGTCCCAAGATAAATCTGAAGGGTCACGAGTCACAGCTTGTCGGACTCACAACAGCAGAACAGGAGTTATCGTCTTTTTTAGTCAATGCATTCTTCTTCATTGTTAAAACCTGGCACCTACTTTACCCACAATGCAACTCACCAGTTGACAGTTTGATCTGACATTCAGGTGTGTATAATAGTGACTAATGTAGCCTTGAGCAATTAGCCTGAGTCAGAGGACTACAGTCTGTAGCCCACTGCTTATCAAAGTGACATTACTTTAGGGGATTTATCAGATTTCATGCAGCTTCCTCTGGAGCCATAAATGGTTTCATACAACTTCTCTCACATATGCAGTCGCACTCCTCAAGACCTGTAAATAGACTTTGATGTGTAATATCAGTGGACTTCCCCCTTTAATCTCTTTCACTCTGCTAGGACAGAGGGAGGGGGGAGGGGGTTAAATAACTCTCCAAAGTCAGGCTATGTTTTGGCGAGAAAAAAAATTGGCACGGCCGTTTTTACAGGGTTCCTTGACCTCTTACCTCAAGATATCTGAATGGAAATGGATTCTATGGGTACCCATGAGTCTCCCCCATGAGTCACGTAACCCAGTCGAAAATAATATACATAAATGCTTGAGGATGCACTCATTACTAAAAGTGTATGTCAGAAAAAACTAAAGTAATGGTCAAAGTTGTTGCAGTGAAATTTAAGGTGTGCTGATTGATTAAAGTCGTCAATTGAGTAACATTACACGTTAACGTTCCACCTTAAAAGTCGCAGGCAGTTGGCAAAGTAAGTTATTTTTACTTGGACTCCAACATCCTTTCATTTTATTGTTACAGTTTACTAATAAAACTCTCCACAGTATGAACAGTGGTTACATGAGCCTCAAAACCAGCCACAACTCAGCCCTGAGCAGAGTGACCGTCCACTATTGACCAATCAATAGACTGCAGTGTTCACAGCGCCACCTTTTGATCTGTGTGCTAGGTACCCCAACAGAGGGGGGACCAAAAATGGGGACGGTTAGGAACAGTTCCATTGGTACCATCCACAACTTTTCACAGTGGAAACAGAAAAAATTTGCATTGAACTGAACTGTACCGCACCGCTCAGTGGAAACAGGGCTTTAGATACAACAGGGAAACTCCCAAGAAACCAAACAAAATGGACGCCTAACATCAGCCAAAAGCAATTGTTCAATGCAATTAAACTTACATTTAAATCAGGGGTGTCAAACATACGGCCCGGAGGTCAGAACTGGCCCGCCAAAGGGTCCAATCTGGCCCACTGTAAGTCCTCGCACACCTATAGTGATGCACTTGTGAAGGCTAAAAAGTGCTAAGTTTCAGGAGCAAGTGAAGCAGCTTTCTTCATGTAAGTATACAGTTCTTTTCTTTCACTTTAGTTGGGCGTGGTGATCTCAGGATTACTACAAAAAAGGAAACAATTTGGAGGTCTTTGGTATTTAGATTATATTATGCAATGGGTTTACTGCTCCAGCCCACCTGCGATCAAATACTGTACGTAGCCCGTGAACTAAAACGAGTTTGACACCTCTGATCGGAATGATATTTTATTGTCAATTCACAGTATCCTAATTCTCACATTACCAACTCTGCGTTCATGCAACCATTTTGATGACGTGAATGCTCGCCGGTCCTCAACACTGGAATCTTTCCCAACTCTACCATTCCTCCTGTATGACATGAACGCAGCGTACGGCCATAACTTGTGATGAGGGGTCACAAGTGCTTCATTTTTAGAGGTCACAAGCCAAATAGGTTGGGAACAACTGCTCTAGCATACTCTAAATACCTTTAAACGTGACAGACCAAAGCTCCCTAATGTGTGTTTCAGCAAAAATGATTGTGTTTGGGACGTATTAAGCATACAACTGGTTAAATGAGACTTGGATTATCCTGCATGAGCTGCATGAGAGTTTGTAAATGGATGTTTTTATATAGTTTTGCGGTGTTTAATACTGACCCGTTTACTTTAATACATGACGAGTGTTTGCCTTTTTTAGATTCTCTGTTCACTGCTCTTTGACAGGGTGTATTTGCATTATTATGCTATCATATTATCATTGTATAAGTGCTGTGAAATGGTCTTAAAATGGCAAAAATATTGTAATTATTTCTGGGACAATATATTGTCCACCGAAGCAGTTATCGTGACAGGCCTAATCCCGTGTCTTCCATGGAAGCACTTGTCAACCTAAGTTTGTGCAGTCACAAGCCCACGCTAAAATCTCTTTGTGATTGTTCCTCTCCGGTCGCTCATCTCCCTTGCAATTAGCTTTGTGGCTGCCGCGTGTGTACTCCCAAAAAAAAAAAAGAAAAAAAAAAAAACTTCATCGAAAGCACGCACTTAAGAAGACAAGGTCTTAAAAAACAAACTCCGGAAGCCACTGATTGACAGATGTGTCTGCCCACTCTGGTTCGCTGGCTGAAGCCGTGGCTGCGGTGGTTGTGCTGTGGTTGCCACTGGTCCATGCCTGAAGACATCTGATGCAAGGCCATTTCTAGGTTACAATAACAACATCACACTGACACGGCAACCCTGCCGGATATCCGAAACACTCAGGAACACATGAACACATATTTAGCTTGAGGCTTGTTAATAACCGGTGCGGGACACTGATGAATATTCTCACTGACAGAGCATTTTGTCCTCATGAACTAAATATACCTGCAGCAGAATAACACAGTTTATGAGAAGCTAAATGAGGAAAACCACCTCTTCTGCTGTACTTTTATCACATTATCTAACATGGAAATCTTCTGGATCTTCACTAAAACATCTCACAAGTAAAGAATCTATTTTTTCTTCGCTCTGCGTGGAATGTAAATAACAACACTGCAGTCCCCACCTGCGGAACAACCATACAAGGACAGCGGCGCTGGACTGAGAGAGCCCCACACAAACTACCACTCTGAGATGCTCTGCAAAACATAATGATGGCATTCACATCAGTGGTTGAGGGGGAAAACTGCCTCCTGACCACTTCCAACTAACAAGCTCAAATTAAGACCACTGATGACCTCACGACTACCAACTAGGCCAGTAAATCCAGCTGGATGTCTAATTCCAAAATAGTCTGGTAATACTGCCTGCTGGGACTGTGGATCCAAATCATACTTACGGGTTTGTTTAATATCTTGGAAGCACAACAGGTGCATACTGTTTTATATCTTTTATTTTACAAGGCAGGCCTAGACAAGGGAGGACTTGCTTGTATGAACTTATTTATCTGTGCATTAGCAACAACTTCATAAATCATATATGTGCTTTAACTAACTCAGACTCTTTCCTATACTTCTCACACATGGTCAATTTAAATTTGTCTACTGGATATGTAATTCCTGATTGCCTTTGCATTATTCATTCTATTTCTAAGACCAGCAATTGTAATTTATATTACAGTTGTGTATTACCTGCACCATAAATTATACTAATAACAATAACCCTTATTTCAAGGGCGCATTCCTTGTGCTGACAAAGTGCTTCCTTCAAGGCAGCAAGAGGAAAGAAATAAAATATTAAATTAAATATTAAATCTATTAAATGGGGAACTTTTAAGTGGCAAAAGACATTAACTCAAGTGTTAACGTCAGAGCACTCTAAAGTGCATAATTATGTTGTGTGTACTATAGAAACAGATTTAACAGTTCATCCTAAAATTGAAAATATATATTTTTCCTCTTACCTGTAGTGCTATTTATTAATCTAGATTGTCTTGGTGTGAGTTGCAGAGTGTTGGAGATATCAGCTGTAGAGATGTCTGCCTTCTCTCCAATATAATGGAACTAGATGGCGCTCTGCTTGTGGTGCTGTAAGCGCCAAAAAATACATTTAAAAAACTCAACAGCAATGTCTCTTTCTAGAAATCATTACCCGGTTACTTAAGATAAGGAGATGAGAAGCAGGCTACAGAGGTCTAATGAGCTCATCTTACTATATATCTTACTATATAATGACAAAAACTCTGTCTGTGGGTGTGTCTGTTCCACGTTTTTCTCCTCACTGACTTGGTCAATCCATGTGAAATTTGGCACAGTGGTAGAGGGTCATGAGAGGATGTGAATGAAGCAATATTACGTCAATTGGCCAAAGGGGGGCGCTATAGCAACTGTTTGAAATTGCAAACTTTGAATGGACATATCTCATAGAGACATGAAACTTTGCACAGAGATGCCTCTCCTCATGAGGAACACATTTGCTTCAAGAACCCATAACTCAAGATTTCCCGCCATTTTGAATTCTTTGAAAAACACTTCAAATCGATCTCTTCCTAGGAAGTTTGACCGATCTGCATGAAACTCAGTGAACATAATCTAGGGACCAATATCTAAAGTTCCCTCTTGGCAAAAGTTGGAAAACTTACTAAAACTGAGCTTCTATAAGGCAATGAATATTGCAGAGGGCGTGGCTCATCACATAAAGGTGTATAACATCTCAAGGGTTTCACCCATCACCACACAACTTTGTAGGCATATGAGCACACATAATCTGAGGGGACCCCTCCATTATTGACCCCATCAAACAAAATGGGGGCGCTAGAAAGCTCATTTCTTATCTAAACCTAACCGCCACATCGATTTTTACTACACTTGGTAGATATGTAGAACAGGACGCCTCAAGGTGACTGGAGAAATTTATAATAATTTAACAACAGAAAAATGCTTAAAAATGGCTAAAACGCGACCGATCGCTGTGGCTCCCCCTGTGGACCAATGTTGGTTTTTTTTCTAAAAAAATTTCTAAGTCATGGTATGGTATATTGTACATAATCACGGAAACTGTCAGTGAGTCATTCTGTCAGTCAGTCAGTCATTCTGTCTGTCCCACGTTTTTCTACTCACTGACGTGGTCAATCTATGTGAAACTGCACACAGGCAGTGAGGATTGGCATGGTAGAAGGTGACAAAGCTACCAATGGGTATGGACTAGTTTCTTTTTAACTCCACATTTGTAGTTCTTTTTCATTTTCATGTGCACGACAGCGGGAGATGTGAACATTAATGGTGCCCTCCTCGGCTGAGCTGTAACGTTAGCCAGCACAGCGGTGCTAGGTGAGCTGGCAGTAGATGTACACCTCCTTCTGCGATGGCGGGTGTTCTTTGGAAGAAATAGTTCCTGTATGAAACTGCTCACAACAAGGTCTGTGGATTATATTGAGTAACCGGTTCATGATTTCCAGAAAGAGACATTGCTGTTGAGTTTTTTTGTGCTTTGAGCACCACAAGCCGAGTGCCATCTAGTTCAATTATATTCAAGAGAAGGCAGACATCTCTACGGCCTATATCTCCAACACTCAGCAGCTCACACCAAAACAATCTAAACTGATCAACAGCACTGCAGGTAAGAGGAAAAATATGTATTTTTAATTTTGGGGTAAACTGTCCCTTTAATGGTTTCTTATGTGATTTAGGTGAGATTGAAGACAAAGTCCATTTTATGTTTTATTGCTCATTATATGATGATCTAAGGGCTACTTAACTCTTGTAAAATGTATGTCATTTGTACCTAGCTACCTGTATAAGAATAAAAAAAGGTAAACCCAACTCCAGTAATATAAGATAAAAGAAATAAAGAGACTATTGAGTAGAATTAAGTTTAAAAAAGGGGGTCAATTAAGCTCTCAGTCCCAAGAGAAATTAAGGTGCCTCATTGTTTTCTTACTTTGGCCACGTGAGGCACCCAAAGACTGAGGACAAATGTACGTGAAGTAAATGTACAAAAAGCACTTCACTTATTTTAAACATTTAACATCACATGCCTAAATATATTTAACTCCAGACAATTTCCAGTTTGAATCTTCTACCAGAGTCTTAAACTAGGAGGTTATATATACTTTTAGTTAAGTGGATCATATATTTGTTTTCATTCTGTTCTCCACGTGTCTTTGTTTGGGAACATACAGCACAAGAGTGGAGGCGGCGCAATTTTCACTCCAGCTACATAAATCTAAATCATTTCCTGTGCTGAGTTAAAAAGAGACGCATATATGGAGACATGCCAGATAAATAGGATCGTCACCTCATGGTTACCTTTTGTTTATGACTTCTGCGGTGGTTAATAAGTCACCTGAAGGCAACAATACTGTCTGGAGCACAATGTAAACATCTATATGTGTGAATGGAAGCGTGATGCTGTGACCACAGTGTTTGCATGACTGGATCTGATATTTTGGTCATGGCTGTAGGCAGCACTGGAGGAGTTTAGGAATGTGTGACCACAGGGCCCTTTGGCCCCATGGCTGCGTGTCTTCCTCCCTTGTCTGGGTCCGAAGACACGGACCATCACACCCCTGAACGTCTCCATCCAGGTCCAGTGTGTGACAAACCGCAGCCGACAGCCACCCACTCACAAACTTGAAAATGACAACCCTTGGGGACGGCGGCTGCTTTCTTAGACATGCAGTTAAAGCGGAGCGATTTCCCTTTCACTGCACTTCAGAGGGAGCTGGGATTGCTTCCGCCCTGAGAGTGGGCGAATGGGCGGCTGAGGACATGTCATGTTCATGTCAATCAGCAGGTCAGAGTCTGTACCTCTGTGATCTGACGCCCTGAAGCATCAGGCTGCCATCTGCTGGACTGCTGGCATAAATCATACTGCCATGGCCTACGAATGGAGAAACAGACAGTTAACACTTGAGTGAATTTTCATTATTAACTTCGTGTGGTTCATTTAAAGGTCCAGTGTGTACGATTTAGGGAGATATATTGGCAGAAATTGATTATAATATAATAAGTATGTTTTCTTTAGTGTAGCCAAGAGCAGCCAAGAATGGACAAACCAAACACTGGCTCTAGACAGGGACGTTCAAATTTTTGCTTTCGCCACCATAATGAGCAGGCCCTCTGCGACAAGAGCATTGGAAAACACAGATTTTGTTATGTGAAACTACTTTTTTGGTGTCTTTACTGCTTTAAATCACCCAGTCTGTTTGTTTTTGAGATGAGGAGACCTCTGTGGGTAATTTGAACACCTGGATCTTAAGTTATCAGAGAAAAAACATGAGCACACATGAGCGGGTTCTGGGCTAACGGCTCGTCTCCGACATGCCAAACAGCATCAGAGAAACACTGATTTGTAACGTGAAATGTTTTCACCGGCTTTAATCCCATAGTCCATTTGCTTTGGAGAGGAAGAGATGTCTCAGGATAGTACCGCTCACGCTAGAAACCTCCTGAACAATAAACACTGAATGATTTCTAAGCAGGAGAAGTTTCAGCTGTTTGCAGTTAGGGATGCACAACAATATCGGTACGTTATCAGAATTGGCCAATATTGGCTTCAAAATGAACTATGAGAATTGGCCAACATGCTTTTTCTTATTTTGCACAATGAATGAATAATGCCTACACTGAAAAGCTTTGTATTTCATGCCTCCATCTGCTAGTAGGCCATCACGATAAGAGCATATATAGTGGCGTGTTGGGGGCTAAATGGGGGAGTTTTCCAGCATGCATGAGACAGTGTGTTTTAAAGCACTCAGTCCCAAATGGATCCCTTACAGACTCGTTGACTCAAGCCCTTACAGACCTCCGACCAATTCCATTTCTTCCCCTTAGACTTGTCTTGGCCCTTCCCCTTGGTTTTGCACATTCACATGAGAGGAAGTGGTGTCCCAATTCCCATTTGGTTGAATTTGTCCTAGGTCTGTGAGGGCTCAGGGCTTGAGTCAATGAGTCTGTAAGGGATCCATTTGGGATTTGGGGATGTGTTACCTATTATGCGGTGAATAATGTTCATGCATTTCACAATAGTTGTAATGGGTTACGGTTAATGTTGTGACATATTGGACCATAAGTTAAGTTGTGCGTGTGGTTAGTGACCTCCTGTCTGTGTGGGCAAAAGAAAGTCAGTAAAGAGGGTGAGGTATTGTTAAATAAAGAGCAGTTCCTGGTTCAGGGTTTATCTCTCTGTTACCTTCTTCTTTGCAAGAAAACCCAGCTTGCTCCAGTATATAATACAGTATCAATACCACCATAAAAAGGACTTGATGACCACTAAAATCCGGTGAGGATAAAGTGGATATATCAATAGGTATCAGCTAAATGAGTTGTTATATATTGGCGTATCTGATGTCGGCAAAAAATCCATTATCGTGCATCCCTAATTGCAATCTGCAGTCCTCACTCAACATCACTAAATCCACCTAAATCTTACACACTGGACCTTTAAAATATATTCATGATTAGATGGGTAAAATGTGACATGCAGTAGTTTGTTTTCAGTCTATAAAACTAATCAGAAAGATGTATTTCCATGTATAACACTAATTTTAAATATACTTTTGACAGTTAATACACACTGTCTGCATGTACATCCTTAATAAACTATTTTTGCCCCTGAATAAACTGCATAGCTTGAATAATAAATATTAATTATTTCCTTTTTTAAGTCTCCAAACACATTTTTAAGTAAGAAGTGTTTATTTATTCATCCCCCAAACACCTACATGTTCACTCCTGCTTCACTCAATTTGGGTTTGGCAGTCCGGTGCTGTAGGTGTGGGATGAGTAACTACTTTTTTTGGCATGCACTGTCTCATAATGTCCCCTTTTTTAACTGGCAGGAGGAAATATTTACTCAAAATAACAGGAAGCACAGAGACACCAGGTGGCAGGTAGCATATGTTGTCCTCACCATTAACTTACTGGAATGAATGCTGGGATCTAAAAAGGCTGATTGTAGTTTGATATGTGTAATCAAAGCTAAGTTAGCACCTAAACAAAACTGGATTCTTACGGCAGATACTTATGTTGACATTTGACAGTTAAATACTGCTAAATAGCTGTTGGTGTATGTTTGTTATACCATAAACAAACACTTATATTCATTGATAAAGATACCTTAAATTTGAGTTTTAAAGAATTGTGACCAAAGTGTATACTGAGTTCTGCTGGTGGAAAACAAACTTGTGTGCTCTCTGCTGGACAAACTGTGTAATGAAACCACTGTTTCTAAATAGCCTAAAACTTCAAGTACAGTTGGCATTTTATGACTGCGTTTTCTTGTTACTTACCAGCCACAGTATGAGCCCTTATAAATACATCAGTGGTAAGCTAAAACTGATCAGTCAGGCTCTTGTGTAAAGTAAGCTGCAATCAGGCAAACTCTTCTAGAAAACCAGGGCATCACCTGCTACGCAGATATCAAGTTTCTTGAGTTGAAACTGAGTCGATTAGTTAGTTGTCCAACATAAAATCTATGTGCAACAGTTTTGATAATCATAAATCATTTATTTTCTGGCAAAAATATCTAAAGGATAGCAGATTACCTGTTTTTCTGATATGACTGCGAGCTGATTAGTGTGGGGTTTTCTAACTGTTGTTTGGGCAAAATAAACAATTGTGATGGGCATTTTTCAATACTCTCATACTCTTTGACACCAAACTATTAAGGATAAGTATTGAGTAACTTTATAAACCGTTTATTTGGATTAAACTTATTGAAATCAACCATTTCAAGGTGCTTTCAAACGGCAGGCATAAGGCAACATAAAATAGTGAGGGGGTAAAGATATGTAAAAATGTGATGTATATTAGATTAGCAGTTAGTTAAAATAATTATCAGGTGCAGCCCTTTTTAACTTGGGCGTGTGTTTGTGTGTGTGTGTTCTGAATTGTTCTTATGCTCTAACAATCAAAGTAATTTTATCTGTTTGCATTGTTGAATTGTTTGAGGGCACATTAAAATTGTTTTAGCTGCAAGCACTCTGGGTTATTTTAATTCATCAGCAACCAACTTTTCCTAATGTTGTTACTTTCATCTTTCCCTATCACCTATGTCAATATGAGCAGTTGTAACATAAACTTAACTGACAGTTTCACTGTTGGGGTTTTTGTACATTTAACTTAAGCTAGCCCCGTTAGCTGTTCACAGCCACAACACAGCAACATGAATGATATTATAATTACGACACAATGAGTATTAAGTCCCCCTTATACTTACACATGTTATAATTTCTTCGACACGTATCCAATGTCCAAAAACACAAAATTACTGACACGGACTGAGCTCAGCTTTTCATCCGTTTGATTTAGCCCCCCGTCCACTCATCTATGTAAGCTAGGAGGAACGCCAGGGTATTTAAGCGAAGCCGATTCGACACATGTTATTTTTCAGAAAAATATAAAACAAGTGTCGCTTCAGTAATTATACTTTTTGAACACCAAATCATCTACTGCTTACCATTTATACTTCAGCGTTATTTTTAGAAGAGCCATAAAGATGTTTTTTTTTTCTTTTTCTTAATAAACGAATCTGCTTCCGATGTTCGTGAAATTGATCAACCATACGTCACTTCCCCTCGGTTCAGGCGGGCTGGTCAAAAGCAAAACAGAAGCGCTCCAGTCGACTGTTGCTTAACAAAACTAACTTTAACTTATCTAGATATCGTCATTTAACAGTTTAATTGACTGTAATAGACACATTCCACTCGGTGAGTGACCGGACGTATGTTAGCAGTCGAAACTAATACAAAGTTAGCTTCTGCAGCTAGCAAACATTAGCTTGTGTTCACGTAACAGTTAGTCTAACGTTGGCTTAATATAAAGCTCTTAACAAGCAATGGACCGACCATCAAGGTTTGTAAACCACGTTTAAATCTTTATTTGTGGTCATTTTGCCTCATGTTGTTAATGGTTGTTGAATGTCTGTGTTGCTAACACGTTGTTTTCTGTTGACACACAGGAAGACAAAGGTTGTGAGTTACGCTGAGGCAAAGGACTTTGATGATGGTGAGAAGTTTTGGCCCTTAAAATCAATTTATGCTTCCTATAAAGCTGTGTTCCTGCAGTTACTTTAAAAACATTCAAATCTCCCTACACAAAAAAATAGCTGCACAGGTAGGTGTTGTATTATTTATGATTAGTCTGCTGAAATTTGCCATGTTTTCATTTGCATCTGGGAGCAGCTACAAGTCTTGTAGATGAAACTCACACACTTACAGGTTGGTTTGAGCAATATTGACCAGACAAGCAATCAAACAGACACTATGGCTTCACATTAGTCTGTAATATTAGCAATACTAGGTGTTGTCAGCACATTATTACTATCTTGTGTGTTTACTCACTGTAACCAGTCTGCAACACCTTTTTTAAATAGTGCCAGTAATTACAGCTCATTTGCAGGAAACTTGAGATGCCCATAGATTTGAAGAGGTAAACATTTACACCACTGGTTCCCAACTGGTCCAGCCACAGGGTCCAGATTTCTCTTTAGTGTCATACTTGTGTTTGGCCATGTTGTTGAGCAAGTTTGCGGTCTCTGTCAGGTAGCTGTCACTCTACAGCAGGAAACGGCACTTGAAAATAAAAGCTCTGTGCCAGAGATTCAAAATATGGTGTGTTAATTACAAACACATTTGCGAGTCACTTGCGGTCCATTCAGAAAGGACCCATGACCCACCACTTCGGATCCACTCATACTAACAGACATACAGTAACAGACTCAGTGTTCTCTCACCACCGACATCTCTGCATATTCTGTCCTCATGTTGTGACAGATGAGGATTTTGCCTGCGTGAAGGCTCCACCCAGCAAAAAGCCCAGGGAGAGTGTGAAACAGGAGCACAAGAAATCATCAAGCAAGTCCTCCAGTCAGGAGTCCAACTCACAATCCACCCTGAGCCAGAAGAACAGGTATGGTAGTGGACAAGATAACGTGACATAATGTGCACCATGTACACAATGAGATGATTAAAATGGTGGAGATCTGTACAGAGAGAGATGCAGTGGGGATAAGAGCCATCTGTTGGCTACAAAAACAAGTCAGTGCCAAGATAAGTCATGCAGCACTATTGCTGCCAACAAAGAACAACATATTCTCTAATATAAACTCAGAGATAAGTGTGACTTTTTTTTTGTTCAGTAATGTTTGGTATGGATTAAAAGCTCAGTGTGCCCTCTCTCCTCGCTCTGGTAGATAAACAGTAGCACGTAGTTAAAAGATCTCATTTTAAAGAGAGACATAATACAGGGATATCGTATATCTGACAAATTTGTATATCATTCTGACATTTTTATTTAGAATTTGGGAGAAATTTTCAAAAAAGGAAATTAATCCAACATTTGTTTTTTTTTTTGTTTGTTTGGGTTTTTTTTAGTAAAATAATAGTTGAGGATTTTAAATACAACTTCACATTGTCAGGGTGTCTGCGGGTGTTTAAAAAGTCTTTGAATTTGTGAGATAATAATTGCCCTAGACATTTTATCTTATTTCATTTATATATCTTTTCATTTCATTTTGTCAAAATGAGTTGAGCTCTCCTGCATGAAAGTCCACATTTCTGTTGTTACAAAGCTCTAAACCTACCACTCAGCCTAATTTTTTTTTTTTTTTTTTTTTTTACTTTATACTTGCACTTGCCTGTTTGCAAAATGAAACTAACCAAACTCATTCTAATAACCACATTCCTACACGAAACCTGCTTCTGCCTTCCTGCGCTACTTGAATAAGAAAAGAAAAGGATTTGTTAAAAAAAAAAAGTCTTTGATTTGGTAAAACTACAGCGCAGAGAGTTCAGCTAGACAGCAAACATTGCATTTAAGAGTCTGATACCTGCAGACACTCTGATTATGCCTGGCTTTATTATGCATTGCATCTGTTTCCCACAGAAAACCATTGGATGTGAAGTTGTACGAAAGAGATCTAGAAGCAGCCATTACACTGTCCTTGCTCAATAATGCAGATGGGATAATGGACCAGCCTCTCATCAGTAAAGGTATGACTTAGCTTTAAAAACATGTATATAGCTGTCTATTGTTAAAGAATCATCAATTTAAAAATAATGTTAAATTTCCCTAGGAGATGTCAAGGTTCAGGTTCTGGCAGATGAAAACACAGATCCAGCATCTGTATACCTATCCAACTGCAGTGTGGATTTGACAGTTTTGGGTAACTTCCTCTTATTATTGTCCACTCTACATCTATTATTGCACATGTAGTTTCATGCTTAGGGCTGGGCAATATGGAGAAAATGAAACATCACAATATGTTGGACCAAATACCTGTGTCAATATTGCGAAAATATTGTAGGGTTCACTGTCGGTGCTTTCACAAACTATCGATGCTTTCACAAACTATTTACACAGTGAGATTTGTGTTAAATAACCACCAGTAATGTGGATATAATGACGACGTGGGCAAAGGCAAACAATAGAAAGCCAGAACATACTGATAAGTTCAGAAAATTGCATCACTTTACTGTAATACAGCTTGTAAAACCAGGAAAAGATAGCTTACCATTGCCCAGCCCTGCTCATGCCTGCCAAATACATTGTCCGGAATTTGGTTGTTTGATAAGGACAGAAATGGTATGAATGTTTTCTGTGGCTGTTTTGTTTTCTTTAGGCCTGGATGAAATCACATCAGAGTCACCCGCCCGTTCCAAGGAGAGAAAGGCCGCCACTAAAGCCACTGAGGAGCAGAAGAAACAGCTTACAGATGAAGATGAAGACTATAAGCCCAAGCTGACACCAGGTGATCATCCTGTCACCCCTCCCTGAGTATCTAGCTCCTGTTTACTTATTTTCTTGCATCAGTAAAATATCAATTACTCCTTTCCAGATTCAGAAAGTGATGAAGATTTCAGTGAAGCGTCCGAGAGTGAAGATGAGGAATTCACAGTGAGGAAAGTCAGCAAAGCAAAAAAGTTGGAGAAAGTAACCAAGAACGAGAAGACCAAACCGCCTCCCGCCTCTAAAAAGGAAAAGCAACCATCAAAAGCGTCAAAGTCGAAATCACAGGCAGCAGGTACGTTCTTAAAGTCCAGCGGAGAAGATTCCGCTTTTTGGCTGTATTTGTAACTTAAAGGGTAACTTCAGCATCTTTCAACCTGGACACATTTTACTTTTTTGTGTCTAATTGACTAATGATAACAACAATTTTTGAAATTGGTCCAGCAGTGAGTGCGAGGGCTGCAGCCGCAAAACAGGCTGCAGTGTAAAAAAAACATGCACACTGTCAATTTATGTCCACTAAAATTGCTCAAGCTCAAGAGTGTTTTTCTGAAGCCCTTTCACACAGAGATCCCACACTACTGCAGCAATAAAGACCCCTCATTCCACCAGCTATGCTTTTTGACACAGCACCAAACAAGGCAGCCATCATGTGCCCCAGTGTCTGATTTTTAGATGGCATGCCAGAATTCAACAGGAGTGATGTGTAATACCACAGCGTCAGCCTCTAGTGTTACAAATAACAGACGCGTCAGCAGGCTTTCTTAACAATAACAGTAGCATAACATGGTAATAACAATCATTTACCAGATCTCGTCTTCTGTTCGGAAGGTAAGGACCTTGTGGAACTCATTGTCTGTTTAATTTGTGGAAATTTTCAGTTGCTATTTTTCCTTGAGTTAGCCGCTAACTGCAGCTATCTGCTTTTTAAATCTCCTGGTGGTAGGTTGCAACATATAACTTGTCGTCAAAACATTAGCCCCATCCTGTCCTGCCAGCTGTTCCTGTTTACAGAGATGTCAATTCAACACTGTTACTACTGCTGTCACTGGCTTTAAGGTGAGACAGCTCTGTCCCTTCATTACACGATCACACCTCTATACAGAACAAATGGTGAGGTATAATAATGCCATGAAATTACTGCCAAGAACAGGTTGTGTAAAAGTGGCATCCTTAAAGAGACAGACCTTTTTATTAAAGAATAAGATCCTTTTTATTTAACTAGACACAGCCCAAAATTGCCGTCGCCAAACCCACCAGATTTTTTTTTAAAACAAATAGTCATTTTATCATGGCAAAACACACGTCATTCAAAGACAACAGAGACAAACTTAAGCCCCTTTTACACTGCCAGATTTTCCGCGAATGTTGGGCTGTTTTGGCAGCAAGCTGCGAGTGTTTAGACACACAGAGCCGGATTGGCGAGTTGATTCAAGGTGCTCAATTTTCTGCCTCGTAGGGTAGACATATTGGCAGAACCCTTTTAGTATAAACAGACTGAGGCGGCCTTCAGCAACGGGAGGGGCTGTTGATGACTTGTGGGAGGAGCTGTTGATGACGCTGCATGTGCGAGCCACTGGCGGTGGATAAACAGGAAACAGCTGACAGCAGGAATTAGCGAGCAGCTAGTAGCAAGAGGGAAACGCAAACCTGACAGACACTGTAAAGATGAGCAACTGGGGAGACAAAGAATTGCGCGCCCTCCTTGTCCTCGCAAACGAAGAGGCCATTAACCGTCAGATGACGGGGACGGTGAACAGGCAGACTTACGAGAGAATCGCTGAAGGACTGACCAGCTGCGGCTTCCCTCCCACGTCACTGTTTACATCACACGCTGAGCTACACGTTTTGTTACTTGCTCACGCCCCCCATTGCCCCGAAAAAGATGCATTCCGTATAAACAAAAGTAGGTAGGCGGCATTTTGCTGCACTCCCCGATTTTGTTTTTATACTGCCAATGCTGAAAAAAGACTGATTGGGCTTTCCTGCAACTTTGCACAATTCCTGTTTAAAAAGGGCTTTAAACTCCTAACAACTGTCTCAGTTCTGGTTTCCACTGTTCCAACAATCACCAACTCTAGTTCGGTTGAAATAAAACCCTCATTCCCCCAGTTAGATGTGAAGATATGCTGACTCTATATATGCTAAAATTGCTGTTTATTTAAATGGAGTCTGGTGGCCTTGGCGATGGCAGTTTCGGGGCTGTTACTGGTTAAACAAAAGGGAACTTACTCTTTAACAAAAAGGTCAATCACTGTAGGGATCCTTTCCATAAGATTGTCAGACACTTAATAATAATCTGAACATATCAGTGGCAAAAACAAACACTTTTAGTGGACGTATATTGACAGTGAACAAATACCCCGAGTGGTTACATTGAAGCCCTCTGGCTTAGTACTGGACCAATTTCAAAAAGAGTTGTTCCCATTATGAACTTAGACACAATGGGGAAAATGGGATCCAGGTTGTAAAATACATAAGTTATCCTTTAATATGTTCATTATCATGAGAACTACTTTGTCTCCCAGCAGCTCCCACTCCAGGGAGAAGTCCTCCAACAGCCAAAATTGCCCCCAAGAGGCCTGCTACATCCTCAACAGTTCCTACATCAAGACCTGCAGTATCTGTGAGCCCAGCAGGGGGCAGAATACCAAAGTGGAACCCACCAGGTGAACACCAGCAGCAATACTTAAATATAAACCTTTAAAGGCACTCACAGTATGTTTATACCTTTTTTTTCTTCTGCAGCTCAAGTAGGTAAAAGCCCCACGTCATCTGGTCCAGCCGTGAAGTCTCCAGGTCAGGGTCTGCGGCTGGGACTGTCCCGTCTTGTCCGAGTCAAACCTCTTCACCCCAGTGTTGCGAGTCACTGACCTCTCTGTGGTTGCCCCTGTATGTGTCAGTTTGTGTTTCCTTTTAGCTTTACTTTTTAAAAAACATGCTTGTACATATTAATTTCTACTTTAATGACTAAACATGTAAAGTGATTCCAGTGATTCTCTCAGCACTGGGCTATTACGTCACTTTCACGTCCAGCTATTATTTCACCATGCTTTGTAAAAAGGTCATGAAACAGTAATGGGTGTGCTGTGTTGACTCATGTCTAAGGATGTTGAGATATCATTAACAGCCCCAGGGGGTGTTTACATTAGGGATGAACCTCTGTTGGCTTGACTGCCATATTGACACAGTGTGAATCTTCCCCTTGTTTTTAAGTCTCATTATCTTCCGCCTTTTCCTATTGTGTGTAAACACTGTATATTGTGTACATATATATGAATAAAATTTAAAAGAAGTTTGATTTTGTCCGCTGTATCTCCAGGACATATTACATCCATTTTAAGATTACTCTGAGCTGCAGATTAGACAGATGTCATTAGCTAAATACTGTTTAACATTTTGATCTGCTATGATTCATCTCACACAATTTATTTGTTGATGCACAAACAAAATAGTGAATTAAACAAAAAAAGAAAAAGTTAGAGAAGCTGGGATGCAGATTTTGTTAGCATTGCACAGTCAGGCTAGCTGTTCCCCTGTTTCCAGTCTTAATGCTATGCTAAGCTAACCGGTGTCTTGTCTTACTATATAATGACGAAAACTGTGTGTGTCTGTTCCACATTTTTCTCCTCACTGACTTGGTCAATCCATGTGAAATTTGGCACAGTGGTAGAGGGTCATGGGAGGATGTGAATGAAGCAATATTACATCAATTGGCCAAAGGGGGGCGCTATAGCAACCAATTGAAATTGCTAACTTTGAATGGGCATAGCTCATGTCCTGTATGTCGTAAAGACATGAAATTTTGCACAGAGATGCCTCTCCTCATGAGGAAGAAATTTGCCTCAAGAACCCATAACTTCCGGTTATATAGATTTCCCATCATTTTGAATTTTTTGAAAAACACCTAAAATTGATCTCTTCCTAGGAAGTTTGACTGACCTGCATGAAACTGGATGAACATAATTGAGGGACCAATATATAAAGTTCCCTCTTGGCAAAAGTTGGAAAACTTACTAAAACTGAGCTTCTATAAGGCAGTGAATATTGCCTTTTTGATTTTTACTAAACTTGGTAGATACAGTACAGGCCAAAAGTTTGGACACACCTTCTCATTCAATGCGTTTTCTTTATTTTCATGACTATTTACATTGTAGATTCTCACTGAAGTCATCAAAACTATGAATGAACACGTGGAGTTATGTACTTAACAAAAAAAGGTGAAATAACTGAAAACATGTTTTATATTCTAGTTTCTTCAAAATAGCCACCCTTTGCTCTGATTACTGCTTTGCACACTCTTGGCATTCTCTCCATGAGCTTCAAGAGGTAGTCACCTGAAATGGTTTTCCAACAGTCTTGAAGGAGTTCCCAGAGGTGTTTACTGTGTGTAGAACAGGACGCCTCAAGGTGACTGGAGAAATTTAACTCTAATTGGTCGCTGTGGCTCCCCCTGTGGCCAAATGTTTTTGGGGGCTTTTCTAATTTTTGGTATGACTAAGTCATGGTATGGTCTGCTGTACATAATCGCGGAAACTGTCAGTGTGTCATTCTGTCAGTCAGTCATTCTGTCTGTCCCACATTTTTCTACTCACTGACGTGGTCAATCTATGTGAAACTGCACATAGGGATTGAGGATTGGCATAGGTAGAAGGTGACAAAGCTACCAATGGGTATGGACTGGTAGCTTAATATTAAAGGAACAGACATGACAGTAAAAAGTGCATTTCCCAAAATGTCTGATTCTTCATTAGACCGCTGAAGCTTTCTTAAAGGGCAAGTTCAGCATTTTTCAACACTATTTTCCCGTGTGTTTATGTCTAAGTGACCAATAGGAGCACCAATTTTAAAGATTGGTCCAGGATTGAGCGAGACAACTGTAGGCTGCAATGTAAACAATCGGGGGCATGTTCTCATCAATTTATGTCCACCATAAGTGCTTGTTTTTGTTCCTGACAGTTATTGTGTTATTAATAGTGTCCGACAACTTTATGGAAAGGATCCTACAGCGATCCACCTTTTTGTTAAAGAGTAAGATCTTTTTGGTTTAACCAGAAACAGCCCTGAAATCACCATCACCAAACCCACCAGACTCCATTCACATTAGCAGTAATTTTATCCTCAGAGGTGGACACTTTGAGTCAACAGGATCTCTTGTTCAGTGCAGCTATTGCTGCTGGGATCAGGCTCTTCCCGAGTCGAGCTTTCCTGAGTTTAAGTGTTTGGTACCTGTGGCCTGAGGGTAATGGGATGAGGTATTGGTTGAGTGGGTGTGTGGTGTCCTATTCTATTGATTTTGCAAGGTGTGTAATGGACCTGATATTTAAATCTGTGAGGTTGGGTGTGAGAAGACCAGTGATTTTGGAAGCGGTGTGTGTGATGCGTGTCAGTTTGGTCCGATTGGTGACAGAGAGCATGGTGAAGAAACATGTGGAACAGTACAGAAGGATTGGTTGAATGATGCTTTGGTACAGAAGTAGCAGTAGATGGGGGGCGACATAAAGTCCTTTGAGTTTTTGGATAGCTGACTTAATGCATGAGCTGATGACGTGAATCCATCAACACACCTTAAATCACTGTAACAACTTTGACTATTACTTTAGTTTTTATATGACATTCTCTTTTAGTAATGAGCGGATCTTCAAGAGTTTCAAAATAGAAATAAAAAGCATCATGGAGCATTGTTCCTGTGGGCTGCAGCAACACTAAACCCCTGAGTTTGCCTGAGAAGGACTAAAGCACACACCAGCTATTTTTAAATATCCCATGGAGAGAGACTCTCAATGCAGCCTGTTCTATTTTGCTCTGAAAATGTCGGCGTGCAGCCTCGTTCTGTGGACGATAAACGAGGTGCAGACTGATGAAGGAGGAAATACAGTGATTGCTGGATGGAGCAGTGAGTGACAACAACCCCAGCCACATTTAAGGCCTTGTTTACACAGACACAATACAAATAAAAACAGATTTTTATTCATCCCATATAAAAAAAATTCCAGGTTTACACATCAGTTGAGAAAACGATATCCGTTTACACGAAAACACAAAAATGCATGCCAGTCCAGTAGGTGGCGATACGCCATATGTCAAACACCACAGAATAACGTTCTGCGCATGTACAGTGATTTGTTTTCCTCTTGGCACTAGTGATAAAAACAACGATAAACTACATTTTAACCTTATGTAGCATAGTTAGCTGCTATGCACTTACTACTATTGCGCACAGCAGACATCTTTTTGCACCAATGTAGCGGTGATGTTGATGCAGCAGTGCTAAGTTCATTTGTAAGCTCGTAAGTAGCCCCAAAAGTGCTAACAAAACGTAAACGTTTTCTCCGTCTATCCTGTTTACACGTCTCCATAGAAACGGATATTTTTAAAAACTTTCACTTTGGAAGCCGATTTGAAACTCTCGGTGACGGTGATGTGTAAATGATAGTTTTCAGAAATATAAAGGAACCGTATGAATATGCCCTAAGAGTACTGTTTGCAGTGGAAAGATTGGGTCTAGGTACCATGTCTGAAGGGTCTTTCGAGTCACACTCTGAGCCTGTCAGTGGCAAAAACAAATACATTTGGTGGACATAAATTGGTGGTGCAAACATGCCCCAAGCGGTTACATTGCAGCCTGCAGCAATCTCACTCAAACATCCGTTTGGTAAATAGAGGCCCTGAAGTCATTATTGTTTTTGACTGGAGAGGATTATGAGTTCAGATCCTCTGTTGCTAGTGTACAATGAGGACATTTCAATGAACAGCCTGAGGGACTGACTTTCGGCCCACATATGATCCTCAGTGACCCATGGTGTCTTTTGCCACGTACTGTATTTTGCATGCAAGCAGGAGCACTGGAAACTGTGTCTACAGCAGGAATAAACTCTACACCGCCCCTTGCTCTTAATGTTTACCAAATTGCTTAAGAGCACAATAACGTCCCTGTGGTTGGAAGATCAAATAGAAGAAGCTGTTTGTTGGTAACATTTGCATAAGTCTTTATAGGGTTTGCAGTCGTGCAGTGCATTGTTCCACACCTGAATGCATGAGTTATTCTAAATAAAGGTGCTGCACTGGAATTATGGTATGTATGATTACATGTAACAAATAAAATTAATTAACCTACTGTAACTTTTAATCTTAAAAATAATTATTGTGTTTGGCAGGGCTGGCTGAAAAGAAATTCAGCTATATCCTCAATCTGCCGCTGAAATAAAGACGTCAAAGTCAGAATTTAAAGACTTGTCATATGTGTTTCTGAACAGTTCATAAAGCGAGACCTCCCACATTTGTCCCCTATGACATAAGCGGACAGATGGTCAGTGGTGTGTCCCATAATACCAAGATGCAGCATCCTGTTTGTGTTTTGATAGCTGATTTACAGCTGACATTAATATGGGTGGAAAATTAAGTGGATGCACCCATCCATCCATCCGTCCATTTTCTAACCGCTTATCGTCTTGGGGGTCGCGGGGGGGCTGGGGCCTATCCCAGCTGACATTGGGCAGGGTACACCCTGGACAGGTCGCCAGAGACAGACAACCATTCACACCTATGGACAATTAGAGTCACCAATTAACCTATCCCCAATCTAGTGCTGCTCATCGTGGACTATATTGCTGTCATTGTTCATTTTAGTCAAACCATACAGTTTGAAAACGAGGCGCGGCTCCAACTAGAAAACAATGTTTTGATGCATTGGATGTGCTGAATGTGCATATTAAGGCAGTACAGGAGGAGGTGCACATTAATAATCCTCCAGGACTGTAACATGCTCATGTTTAACCCAAACAATGTGTCATGTGACTGCAGTTGGTTCAGATCCAGGTCGGAACACGTTCTCACCACAAACGAACCGCACCAGAGTTTGTTTGTAACCGGACCACCTCTTCAAGAAGGTCTCGGTCCGGTTGTTTTGGTGCGCACCTGAGTGTGATTACTGTGTTCACACTTGCCGAAACGCACCGCATTTAGAAGGCAAACAGACTTGAGTCAACTGAACCGAACCAAGCAGGGCAGGTGTGAAAGCACCCTTTGTGTATAATCACCTGAATATAAGAATCATTGTGTTTTCATTACCTTCCAATGCCGTTTCTGTCTTCATAAGGAGCGGGTCCTCATTTATTGAGATCACCATGTTCACTACTGGTGGCCACCACAGTTGGAAGCACATCTGCAAGGAGCAGCATGGGAAAAACACTGATTTTTTTTAACATGAAACAACTTTATTCAGTGTTTTAACTGGTTTAAATCACCTGGTCTGATTGTTTTGGGGAGGTAGCGACCTCTGAGGATAATTCGGCTCCCGGTTAAAACCTCCTCAACATTGAACACTGATGGAATTCTAACCAGGAAACGTTTCAGCTGAGTGCAAACTGCAGTCATCATTGCTAAATCCCCTTAAATCTGACACACTGTTCCTTTAAACGAGCCAGTTTTACTTAAAGCCTAAAAGATGAGCGAGAAAAGCCCTTTCCAGATATTTTATTAAATTTGTTTGTATGTGACATTTTGTTGCTGGGAGCCAGAGAAATCTTGGGAAACAATGGGAATATGATATGGATTATATGGATCCAGTGGGATTTTCTTTAGAACCAGACAAAATCTGGTTCTCAGCACAATCAGCCCCCCCTCCCCAAGAAAGACCTCTCAGACATGCTGTTAGCAGAGAGGCTGAACACTTGCGATAAGACCAGTAGTGCTGTAGCTGATTTGTCAGTCAGTCCTGTTCCTGCCACCTGCAGAGTGCTGCTGGTTTTCTGTCTTCTCAGTTAACTACAGCTGATGATACACACCTGGTAATACAACCAAGAGGCAGCAGAGTGAAATCTACTGAAATCCACACGTCAAGCAAATCCGGTGTGAACCTCAGGATATCAGATAACACAGCTATGAGTCACTGTGCATGACTGTGTTTGTGTAAGTGTGTGTATGTTTGTGTGCGTGGAGGGGGTGGGAAGAAAGAGAGAGCACCTGAAGTTAAAGGCAGGGAAACATACTTCTCCTGTTTCTTTCAATGAAAGGCAAAACAAAACGCGTGACATGCACAGAAGCACCAGGATGAGATCTGGCTGGATGAAAGGATCATTTCTGGCTTTTGCCGTGGCCTTGGCGCTGTTATACCTCGGCTCCATTAAGAAGGAGGTTCATATCCATTCGGAGAGACTCCAGAGGGCCCATCACAACGACTCCATCAGGGGTCAGGGAATGATCAAGAGGATGAACAAGATGGAAGCAGACATCGGCAGACTACGTGAGTCCAATCAAAATCCTTCATTCTTAAAATGCTGTTACAACAATGGGTAGGGCTGCAACTAAAAATTATCTTTATTATCAATCTGTGGTTTCGATTAATGTTTTTTTTTTTTTTCAACAAAATGTAAAAAAAATGTCCATTATAATTTCCCAGAGCCCAAAATGACATCTTCACATGTCTTATTTTATACAACAAACAATGCCAAACACAGTGCAACAAATCCTTACATTTGAAACCAAAGATTTTTTTTAGATTTAGATTTAGAGGGATTTAGTGGCATCGAGCGGTGAGGGTTAAAGATCGAAACCAGTTCAAGCTTCTCCTGGCTCGGATTCCTTCAGTGTTAATTGTTCAGGAGGTTTTTACAGGGAGCTGAATTATCCACAGAGGTCTCTTCCTCTCAAAACAAACAGACCAGGTGGTTAAAACTGGTAAAAACACTGAAAAAAAAGCAGTTTTACTTTACAAATCAGTGGTTTTTTACCCTGTTAGGCATGTCCCAGAGAGCTGCTAATGTTTGCTCACTTATTTTCTCTGATAACTTAATATGTGCTCACCTATTTTCTCTGATAACCTGAGATTTAGACGTTCAGGAGGTTTTTACAGGTAGCTGAATTATCCGCAGAGGTCTCTTCCTCTCTAAAACAAATAAATCCAATGATTTAAATTAGTAAAAAACACTGAATAAAGCAGTTTCACATCACAAATCAATGTTTCTCCTAGTTGTTTGGCATGTCAGAGACAAGCCATGAGCCCAGCACCTGCTAATGTGTGCTCACCTTTGTTCTCTGATAACTTAAGATTGAGAAGTCTAGGAAGTTTCAGGGCACCCACTTGCTCACCTGGTATACAAAGGCTCTGTCCTTGCCGCAGCTGTCACAGGCTCGATTCCAACCCATGGCCCTTCGCTGCATGTCATCCCCCCTCTCTGTCTCCCTCTTTCATGTTATAGCTGTCCTGTCAAATAAAGGCAAAAAGCACCGAAAAATATATTTTTAAATAACTTAAGCAGGGACAAAAGTTGCCTATAAACCAAACGTTTTAAAAGTAACATCCGGGAAAACTTCCACGTCATGCACATGAAATGAAATGGTGCAGAGCAAACACCGCCTTGTACCAGGTGATTTAAACCAGTACAAACCAAAAAATAAAGCAGTTTCACATTTTTAAAAAACAGTTTTTCTGATGCTGCTCATCATGGAGGGGCTGCTAACTACGGTGGCTGACACAAAAACATACTTTTTATAGTGTATTCCATTTCTGCCAATATATCCCCTTAAATCCTACACACTGGACCTGGACCCACCCAAAGACTGACCTGCAAATTACATAATCAAGTCTCACAGCAACTCGGGTCAATTTCAGCCTGGCAGTACACACAGCTGTACACATAATAACAAACATTAAAATACTTAGATTAATATTAGTGACTTTGGGTTGTTTAAACGGGTAATTGGGCTACATGTATTAAACTACACCTGTTTGCATTGACAACCACTAATTAATATTTGTTGATGAAATAAGGATCATGCCATATTTATGTTTTAGGGAGGGACACATGTGTGATCAGCCATCTGTCATCCACTAATAAGAACTGTGAAGCAAATACTCAGGTACTCTCTTCTGTCAACAGTCAGTCTGATGAGTAAACTTGAAAAGAAGGATGCGGTGAAAGAGAACAACGCAGAGGTGAAGAAGGAGAGGAAGGCGGTGAGGAAGCTGTTCCCCAACTCGTATCTGTTCACCAAGTGGGGTGACGAGCTGTCAGAGGAGGAGCAGAAGGAGGCTGAGAGATTGTTCCAGAGATACGGCTACAACGCCTTCCTCAGTGACAGGCTGCCCCTCAACAGAGAGATTCCAGACACCAGGCCCCGCAGGTGATTATCACTTCCTATTCATTGGGGGACCTAATAAACTGCTGATAAACCACACCTGCTTCACACACAGGTGTAGCCACAATGATGCCTCTATACGTGAGACCCAGGTCATACACAAATTTGATTACTCTTTAAGACTTCCTTTAAAAGATCCAGTGTGTAGGCTTTAGGGGGATATATTTGCAGCAATGGAATATCTTCCTATATAATGACGAAAACTCTGTCTGTGTGTCTGTCTGTGTGTCTGTTCCATGTTTTTCTCCTCACTGACTTGGTCAATCCATGTGAAATTTGGCACAGTGGTAGAGGGTCATGGGAGGATGCTAATGAAGCAATATTACATCGATTGGCCAAAGGGGGGCGCTATAGCAACCGACTGAAATTGCAAACTTTGAATGGACATATCTCATGTCCCGTATGTCATAGAGACATGAAACTTTGCACAGAGATGCCTCTCCTCATGAGGAAGAAATTTACCCCAAGAACCCATAACTTCAGCTTATATAGATTTTCCACCATTTTGAATTTTTTTGAAAAACACTTAAAATTGATCTCTTCCTAGGAAGTTTGACCGATCTGCATGAAACTCGGTGAACATAATCTAGGGACCAATATCTAAAGTTCCCTCTTGGCAAAAGTTGGAAAACTTACTAAAACTGAGCTTCTATAAGGCAATGAATATTGCGGAGGGCGTGGCTCATCACATAAAGGTGTATAACATCTCAAGGGTTTCACCCATCACCACGCAACTTTGTAGGCATATGAGCACACATAATCTGAGGGGACCCCTCCATTATTGACCCCATCAAACAAAATGGGGGCGCTACAGAGCTAATTTCTTATCTAGGCCTAACCCCATATCGATTTTTACTAAACGTGGTAGATATGTAGAACAGGATGCCTCAAGGTGACTGGAGGAAATTTAACACTAATTGGCAACTGGGTGGCGCTATAACAACAGAAAAATGCTTAAAAATGGCTAAAATGCGACTGATCGCTGTGGCTCCCCCTGTGGACCAGTGTTGGGTTTTTTTTCTAATTTTTGGTATGGCTAAGTCATGGTATGGTATGCTGCTGCAACAAGGGCTAGCTGCACCTTTCCCATGTGAACTACCAGTGCGCCCACACTTTTAAGTCAATACAACATATAAACGCTTTAACTATCTGCCTTTCAACGTGCTATCTCAAATACTAATGTGCAGTTTTAGCCCACTAACTATCCCATTATTTTCAATGGTACTACTGCACTTTCAATAAAGCAATCATACTATCAAATTCACAAAAACTCTGTCTGAATACATTGCTCTTCTTAAATGGGTTCAGTTGACTATTAAATCTGCAATTTCCAAGTTTTGCCAACTTTTGCCAAGAGGGAACTTTAGATATTGGTCCCTAGATTATGTTCACCGAGTTTCATGCAGATCGGTCAAACTTCCTAGGAAGAGATCGATTTGAAGTGTTTTTCAGAAAATTCAAAATGGCAGAAAATCTATATAAGCTGAAGTTATGGGTTCTTGAGGCAAATTTCTTCCTCATGAGGAGAGGCATCTCTGTGCAAAGTTTCATGTCTCTACGACATACGGGGCATGAGATATGCCCATTCAAAGATTGCAATTCCAATCGGTTGCTATAGCGCCCCCCTTTGGCCAACTGATGTAATATTGCTTCATTCGCATCCTCCCATGACCCTCTACCACTGTGCCAAATTTCACATGGATTGACCAAGTCAGTGAGGAGACAAACGTGGAACAGACACACCCACAGACAGAGTTTTCGTCATTATATAGTAAGATTAATAGTTGGAGCTCTAACTAAGATATGCCTCATTCACAAAATCCAAATCAGCATTTGAGAAGGCTTCAAAAAAGTTCAGAGGAAATGACATCTAAGTTTCCTTTTGAAATTTGATTGGTTAATTCACATTATTTTATTTGTCTGTCTTGTTTTGTAGGTTTGTTTTTGTCTTGTCTTGCCGGGTTTAGATGTCAGTAATTTGTACACTGTTAGTATTATCACTTTTTATTTTGCCTTTTTGTCTTCCCTGCTTTACAAAAATATCAATAAAAATATGTCTTGGAAAAAAAAATCTACCACTTTTTCTCTTCCCCTCACAGGTGTGCTGAGAAAAAGTACCCTGAGGATCTGCCCTCCATCAGCGTCATCTTAATCTACCTGGATGAAGCTCTGTCTGTGATCAAGAGGGCCATCCGCAGCATCATAGACAAGACACCAGCTCGGCTACTGAAAGAAATCATACTGGTGGATGACCACAGCAGTAATGGTAGGTCCACCTGCTATGACAAAATACTGTTATTTATGAGATTACTCAAAATTATAAAGGGTCAGTTCAGTCACATTACACCAGATATTTACTCTCGTAGTTGTATGTATGAATTTGTTTATTGTTCAGACGTCAGTTAAAGTCAATGTGTGACTGTATCTTGAAAAGAGGTCTTATTATTTTTACTTTCTGCAGAGGATTTAATGGACAAACTGGATGAATACATCAACTCCATCCATGAGGAGCGTTCAGGCCTGGTGAAGAAAGTCAGGCACTCTGAGCGACTCGGCCTCACCCAGGCCAGACTGTCGGGATGGAGGGCTGCTGTGGGGGACGTGGTGGCCATCTTGGACGCTCACATAGAAGTCCACGTACAATGGTTGGTTAAAATAATCTGAGTTGTCACCTTATTTCCTTGCTGTGCTACAGTTACGACTGAGTATCACTACTGGATAGCTTTTGGTATAGACCAAATCACCCAGTACCAAGTAGTAGCCTAATGAAACTTCTCCAGTCAAACGATACCTGCCATTTGATCCTTTTTGTGGAAAAGTCAAGTGTGGTGTATCTGACAGAGTTGACAGTTTGCGTGACAAGATCATGCCACAAAATCATTCTCACTGAAAGCTTCCATTCACATGATGGTCAGGGTCACCAACCCTAATGTTTCTGGCGTATGACAGGCTTTCACACTGCCAAAATTTATGTGTTGCAGTGTTTTGACATGAGAACTATGTTAGTTTAGGCGTTGCCTGGCCTGGGAAGATGAACGGTTAATTGTCACCGAAAAAGACAGCAGCATCAGGGTACGGTCACACACAAGCCAAAATAACACTGGCAAATATTTGCCTCTCATTCAGTTCCATCCAGTGTGAACAGAGGGGCGAATAAAACATTGCTTCAGGTGGCCAAGCATTGTGTGGAGTTCAACTTTGGTGAACTTTGACTGACAAAGTTGCAGCCTCATTCAATAGCAAAGAAGTGCGTGTGGAGGAGACACTGATTGTTGCTGCTTTCACCAGTCGATGTTGTATGATATTGTATTGTATTGTATGACATTTTTAACACCACAATTCACAAATAGTCTGGAAAGTAAACCTGTCATCACCTTTTGTTTCTGCCTTGTCTAATGCAGCTTAAGTTAAACTGTCATTGTCTGTCCAGGGCAGAGCCGCTGTTAGCTCGGATTAAGGAGGATCGCACCGTGATATTGACACCAGTATTTGACAAAGTTGGTTTTGATGACTTGACATTGACACCCTACATACCTGCTGCAGATGCCTTCGACTGGGCTCTGTGGTGCATGTACGAGTCCTTCAGACCTGAGTGGTACGCGTTAAAGGACGACTCCAAACCTGGAAAGTAAGTATTAAGAGTCAGTTCACCCAAATCACACAACAACACTTTTACTTTCACACTTAGAGAAACAGTGTGTAAGATTTAGAGGGATTTATTAGCATATAGCGATGAGGACCACAGATTGCAACCAGCTGAAACTTGCTTAAAATTCCTTCATTGTTCAGGAGGTTTTTACTGTGAGCCGAATTATCCACAGAGGTCTCTTCCTCTCCAAAATAAATGGACCAGATAATTTACACCAGTAAATACACTTAATAAAGCAGTTTCATGTTAAAAATCAGTGTTTTTCTATGCTGTTTGGCATGTCAGAAACAGACCGCTAACCTGTCTGTTAATCTGTACACACCTTTATTCTCTGATAACTTCAGGACGTCCAGGTTTTACAGTTAGCTAAATTATCCACAGAGGTCTCTTCCTCTCTAAAACAAACGGACCAGGCGATTTAAACTTTAAACAAACTATATCTATCTACCATCTACCTACCTACCTGTCTACCCATCTACCTACCTATATAACTACCCATCTACCTACCTATCTGTCTACCCATCTACCTATCTATCTACCCAGCTACCTACCCATCTACCTACCCATCTACCTATCTATCTACCCATCTACCTACCTACCTATCTACCTACCTATCTATCTACCCATCTACCTACCTACCTATCTACCTACCTACCTATCTGTCTACCTATCTACCTACCTATCTATCCACCTACATATCTATCTACCCATCTAACTACTCATCTACCTACCTATCTGTCTACCCATCTACCTACCTACCTACCCATCTACCTACCTATCCATCTACTCATCTACCTACCTATCTATCTACCCATCTACCTACCTACCTATCTACCTACCTACCTATCTGTCTACCTATCTACCTACCTATCTATCCACCTACATATCTGTCTACCCATCTACCTACCTACCTACCCATCTACCTACCTATCCATCTACCCATCTACCTACCTACCTATCTACCCATCTACCTAGTACCTACCCATCTACCTACCTACCTCCCTTTTACTACCTCCCTACCTACCCACCTGCCTTCCTATCTATCTACCATCTACCTACTTATCTGTCTACCTATCTACCTGTCTACCTATCTGTCTACCTATCTATCTACCCACCCATCTACCTACCTACCTACAACCTACCTACCCATCTACCCATCTACCTATCTACCTACCTACCTACCTACCCATCTACCTACCTACCTACCTACCTACCTACCTACCTAATACCTACCCATCTACCTACCTACCTACCTACCCATCTACCTAATACCTACCATCTACCTACCCATCTACCCACCCATCTACCTACCTACCTACCTAATACCTACCCATCTACCTACCTACCTACCTACCCATCTACCTAATACCTACCATCTACCTACCCATCTACCCACCCATCTACCTACCTACCTACCTACCTACCTACCTACCTACCCATCTACCCACCCATCTACCTACCTACCTACCTACCTACCCATCTATCTACCCATCTACCTACCCATCTATCTATCTATCTACCGACATTTGAAAAAGATCATCAGCAACACTTCTTCCAGAAATGTTTACACAGAATAATCTTGGGCATGGGGACCCCACCTGACTATTAGACCAACAGTGACCCTGTATAAATTCATCTGCTTCTAATAGGAAGTGAAAGCCTGGATAATAATAACCCGACTGTATTGTTGACATATGATTTGCATAATGTAGAAGTGCAGACAAAGTACCTGATATATGTTTTTATAACGTTGGGGCAATGTGTACAGTGTGAACAGATTGATAGGCTCTTTGCCATGAAGTCCCATACACGCTGGTAAATATTGTAGCTGCACGGCAGTTTGTTTTTCCATGTAGGAGAACATCTGAATGGACGTACATAACAGTATGATGTGCGTAAAGGACATAAAGCCTTCATCTACAAGAAAACCTACAGACAGATACTGTATGCTGTTCATCATGGTGATAGTTTCCACTCCTCTCTCTCTCAGTCTGATTATATGACACAGTGCGTTGCACAATCCAGTGCTATCAAGAACATTGTTAAACAGCACTGCTTCAGAAGGACCTGACCTCCTTCCTTTTTGTCTAGACAAATAATTAACTTTATCTGTATCTGATGACACTGTACACATTGACCCACTGTTGTCAAAACTCTGGCTTTGACTCATGACCTCAGTATTTCTAAACTCTACTGGATATCTCAAAAATCTCAGCAAATGAAAACAAAACTATTTATATGTAGGAAAATATATATACATTATTCATATATTTTTCTGACTTTAAGGAAGTAACACAATGTAATGTATGAAGTGTGGTTGGTGTTTACATATCAAATTTATTAACGTGACATATTCTGTCCTCAGGAGCCCCTCCATCATGGGGATTCTTGTTGCTGATCGCAAGTTCTTTGGAGAAATTGGAAGCCTTGATGGCGGAATGAAAATTTACGGTGGTGAAAATGTGGAGCTCGGCATCCGGGTGAGATTTTCAGGACGCTTGTCATATGCATTGTTACATAAGTATGAAAAACACACATGTGGGACTGATTTTTCCTTATGTTCTCTCGATAAGTTAGTTGGTTAGGTTGCTGCCTTCAATGAAAAATTTTTAATGAAATGAAACTTTTAAATTTATTTTTAGGATTGTTCCATTTTTAAAACATTTTCCCCCATTAAAAAATAGAGACAACCAACCCCGTGATGGGGGTGGTTGTCACAAGTGCACATATATAGGCTATTTGACAGTCTGTATCTTATAAACAGAATAAGCTGAAGGAGAATAAGGTCACTCCATTCCTTAATGACATTTTAAGCTTCAGTTATATGTTGAAAGAGAATCTATTTAGGATACAGTTTTTGAGGGATTCAAATGAAAGTAAAACGTGTGATGACCAACCCTGTTCTTTCCTACTTTGTGGATTGTGCTCATTAGTGAATGTTAGCATGCTAGCAGGCTAAAATAAGATGGTGAGCAAAACCTGCTTCTCATGTTAGCTTTGCCATTGGTTGCATGTTAGCACCCTGAGATTAGCATTTAGCTCAAAGAAGACCCCTTACAAAGAGATGCTAGCAGGACTGTAAACGCTTTTTAGGTCCTGATCTTTTTTGTGTAGCTCTTTGTCCTCTTGGTGTTTGCATGGATTTCTTCGAACAATCTGTCATACATGGTCGTCAGAGGATCTATGATGACACAGTGTTACTGTCTGTGAACTGTTGCTGGTGATTTTGTCCAGGATGTTTACCTGCCCTTTATCCTTATCCTATCCCTGCAGGCATAAGACACAATATGGGTTTGTTTGGCTGTAGTGTGCAGTGTGCATGTTGTTTTGAACTCCCTGTCTCAAAAGGTTGTTCTCTGTACAGTATGTTTCCTTTTTAGGTTGGTATCTGTGAGAAATAAGCTAACAGTAAATACGCTTTAATCATATAGTGTGCTGAATCCCTGAAAAATCTATCTTTTTAAATATCCGACCTTTGTGTTTTGGCAGGTGTGGCTGTGTGGAGGAAGCATAGAAGTTATACCTTGCTCGAAAATTGCGCACATTGAACGGGCCAGAAAGCCTTACCTCCCAGATTTGAGTGAAATGGTGAAGCGTAATGCACTGAGGGTGGCGGAGGTGTGGCTGGATGAATATAAATACAATGTCAACATTGCTTGGAACGTTCCCATAGAGGTAAGGCATGATGACACCTGATCAATCAGATACATTACAACTTGTTTTATCTAAAAAGATAAGGGTTCATAAAATAGTGTTCTGAAGAATAAAATGAATAGTGCAATCTAAATTTAATTTTGTGGCCTTTGTATCCTGTTTTTTTCTCCCACAGAATCATGGGATAGACATTGGGGATGTGTCAGAGAGGAAGAAGCTGAGAGAGAGGCTGAACTGTAAACCCTTTAAGTGGTATCTGGATAATGTTTACCCCATGCTGGACCCTCTGCAAGACCTGCAAGGTTATGGAGCGGTGAGTAGATATGGATCAGATATGACCACATTTTAAGTCTTAATTAGCAAGTGTCACAGTCATTCTTTATTGAGGTTTAATTCAATATTTTTTAATTATCATATTGATTCTCTTTGAATCACCCAAGTCAAAGGTTATCTAATAGCAGTAAGTCAGTTGAATTTGGCAAGATTGTCATGTAAACTGATGGTTCCTGACCTTTTGGCTTCCTGAACCAAACAATGTCTAATTATCACTAGTGATGTTACGTCTGATACTGCAGTCCTGAGGCCTGTGTCGTGTGCAAAGGGGGCTTGTCCAAATGAAGCCCTTGTCGAAGCCCATATCGTTTTTCAATATATCACGTGACCAAAGACAAACAAGGTCCCGTTTATCTGGAATTACGTGACTGCCTCGTTGTGTGATTCGAGTCGGGAAATACAGCAAGTGTTCTGAGTACTCCTAAATGAGCTGTTAAACGGGGCTTCATGTGATCAGCCTTTTGGCAACGCAATCGGCCTGAAAGATTCAACACATTCACGGGGCTTCATCACACCATCACTACTCATCACCCATCGTCAGCAGTCGCACACGTCTGTTGGCTATGATCAAGATTATTTTTGATTGTTATTTTTGTTGTTGTTTGATTTTGAATAGATTTTAAAGACCTAAAAAAATATCCAAGAATTCACAAACAGAAAAGAAAAGAAAAGAAAGATACAAGAAAATCTGAAAAATAAAGTTTTATGCCTTTGCGCTGACATTGCTGTGGCCAGGGGCGTTGTGTTTTTTGGGTTGTCTATCCCATTCTTATGAACACAATAAGGACGCCTAAATTTCCTCAAATTTGGCACAAACGTCGACTTGGACTCAACAATGAACCGATTAGAATTTGGCGGTCAAATGTCACTATGACCTTGCCTTCATCTCATTCTCTTGAACACAATATTTCAAGATTGCCCTGAGGAGATTTCCTCAGATTTGGCACAAACGTCCACTTGGACTCAACAATGAACTGATTAGAATTTGGTGGTCAAATGTCAAGGTCACTGTAGCCTAAAAAAGAAAGCATGTTTGCATGCTTTTGGCCATAACTCAAGAATTCATACGCTGATTATGGCAACATTTCACACAAATGCCTAATAGGATAAAATGATGAAGTGATAAACTTTTACATACAAAAGGTCAAAGGTCAGCTTCACTCTGACATAGTGATGTTCTGCAAAAATCCTTTTCTGGCCATTATTCAAAAGCTTAACTCTGGAACAGAAGGGGAGACATTTGGTCAGTTATTGAGTTGGTGACAGTAATCTTGGGTACAGCTGCTGATTGTACAGATGTTCTGAGGTGCCAGGTTGAAGATTTGTGTGAGGCATTTTAAAATAAGCAGCAACGTCCATATTTGAAGCATTGTCCCTGCCTAATGAATTATTTATACCTGTCTGAGGATTACAGGATTTGTTGACACAGAAAAGGGAAGTGGATTCTGGGCTAAAACCTCATTAGATATATCACTAGATGTTTATGTTATTTATGCTGTGCTACTATTTCTAATTGATGCTTTCATTGGTTACTTTCTATTTCTGCTTCTCTTAACAGCTGATTAATGATCTGAAGCCAGACCTCTGCATTGACCAAGGCCCACAGCCTGGAAACACACCCATTATATATGGATGTCACACCTTCTCACCTCAGGTATGTTCAGGGTCGGGCTGTCACCTTCTGGTCTGTTGGTTGTTTGGTTGATCTCTGCACTCCGTCTGACCAAATTCTCACTAGTCAGACATTTGTTGGTGTTACTTTAATGAGGCTGTGTGTCCACCAAGGCGTTTCTTATCCTATCTGAAAACAGCAGTTGTTCAGCACTTGTAGATGTCCTCTATGATGGCTGGTCTTTGTGGTATTTGTCCCAACCCTTTTCCACTGTAATTAGATGGCTGGTGACAGTGACAAGTTCAGCAATTTTAACATTTTTTGACTCTTATTTTTAATCGGGAAACGGATAAATAATCACAGAAGACATTCAATGTCAGATTTATCACTATGGATTTATTTTACTAAGTCTCCATACAGACACCGCAGTTCAAGGCTGGATTAGAAAGCTTCTGAAAGGGATATGATCACAGCGGAGCCCTTGTTGGAGCAGCAGGGTAGCTAACATTAGCTTCTGGGCTGATAATAGCAAGTCTCTCTCTCTCTCACATGCAGCATTACAGAGATATTTAACGTTAGGAAAGTTATGTTGTGCGTGACAAACTTATTTTTTGCTTGAGGCATTCCACTTGCCTGAAGTTTAATTGCCCTGGACAAGTGTAAATGTCAAGCCCTGTGACAGGAAAAAAAATGCTATGGTGGAAAACAGCGCTACCAGGCAGAGTGCGCTCAGTGCACTGTGGCTGATTTAGTTCATCTAGAAATAATGATAATAATGTTTTTTTTTTCCTCCATCAATCAATCGACTGGTTAAAGAGTAGGTAGAATTTCAGTCGAACAATTGTTTCTTTAGATTATTATTGCCCTATTTCATGGATTCACTGCATGCACACTGACTGTTAATTTGTTTGTGCATACTTATTGTTCTTCTGTGTGTAGCACTGTTTTTATCGCACTGACGGACAACTCTACATCGGCGGAATCAAATCTCACAAGTACAACAGCAACCGCTGCCTGGTGGATTCCGGCACTATCTACCCTGGACTGTACGAGTGCAAAGCGGCCCAGCAGAAGAAGTTCCACATGCTGTGGGATTTTAAACAGGTACATATTACACTTCTGAAATATAAATCTGATCTGTTTGGAGGAAAAGAAATGTGTCTCATTGTGTGTGTTGTGTTTTCTTTCCAGGACGGACCAATCCAGAACAGAGAAACAAAGAGGTGCTTGGAAATTGCGCAGGGTGAAGACAGCTATTACAAACTGGTTGTTGGGCAGTGTAGTGGTCAGCGCTGGAAGATACAACATCTCATCAAAGACCACTAACAGATTGGTGGGCAGGTCCCAGAAGGCAACATGATTAATGAGCCATTGTTGCACAAAAACTGCACCTTGGAGAAAGATCTGGAACAACTGTGTGTCTCTGGAGTTTACATTTTGCACCAGATGACTTGGATCCACAAGAGTCGGACTGTGCACAAGCAAAGTTGTAAACATTTTTTATTTAACTACTGTTTTTGCCTCTTATTGTTTTGACAAATTTTACTTGATGATTTACTTGTGTGACACAATATGAACTACACTTGAGTAATGATTTTTTTAGGTTGGTTTTGAATAGAAAATGTCCTCATGAACATTTACTAGTGCAGTTTTTCTGTATGAAAATCCTTTTAATGACGACAACAGATTGGTTGTGGACAGCTTTGAATACAATATCAATAATGATACAGTAGCTGCATTTAAGTTGAACTGTTTAAATAAAGGCTAGTAAATGTTTGCTTTAGTTAAGCGCTTTTATAACATTCAAGTCAAACAGGATCTGTTGTGGTTCAGTTGTGATGAATGATTTAAAATGAAGTCGTCCCATTTGTTCTGCCACATGACCTGACACGTGTCCTTCAGATGAGCTGGCAGGGAGCTGTACCTGCAGGCAGAAGAAACTGTTCATGAGAAGGAATTCATTTAACTGTGAAATGATATTATAGGAAAGGCTGCTGGCTAAAAATATCCAAGTTTTCAGCTCTAATCTAGACATTCTGTTATCAAATATGGACATTGTGTAAAGTTAATTAGATTTTGGATGTCACTGTTCAGGGACCAGTTTCATGAAAGCATTTTGAGTGCACTGCTTTCACACATGTCACAACTGATTGTTGCATTTTGCAGAGATTTGAGAGTCTAACAGGGCTTCATTGTGTTAAAATAAAGACGTTTTAAAAATAAGTCGAGAAGAAATTATCCAATGTTTCGAATTACAGCTCGCATGTTGTAAATTTGATGAAATGTGCCGCAGAAGGAAGATCCGAAAACCCCAGATGTCACTGAGATACTACCAGGAGAAGATTTCAGCTGAGACACAGCTCTGCACCAGGTTTGTGTTTCAGTGTCTTGCAAGTTTCAGGTATCTGTTTTTATACTGCGGTGAAATTAAAGGTACACTATGTAGGATTTTCCTTCAAAACAATAACTCATACAAAGCTCTTAGAATCATCACTTGACCCACTAGAAGCGTGTGGTGGTGTATTTATCTGCAGAGACTCTGCCCTTGTGGACACAGTGCAGAAAAAACGCTAATATAGCAGTAGGGTGAATCTGGGGTTGGCTTTCACTTTTGCTGGCGATATCCTTTACACACCGTTACCAACAATTCCTGCATAGTTTACCTTTAAAGGGTAAGTCCAGTGATATTTTAGATTTTTGTTATCATCAACAAATCCCACAAAAGACCAAAACAAAAGAAATGTTAAGGCTCGGACACATTTTCCTCACTGAACGTCTGTGAACTGCTGCAGACTTGTTTTGGCAGCAAAGACGCACACACTGTTCCATCATACTACAATTGAGAGGCCACATTGGTCTGGAATTCCACACATGCACATTTCCTGATCCATAGTCCAATCCAGTTGGTAATGGTAATGTGCCATAATGTTGTTTACCAACCGCCTTAAAAATTAGAAAAGAAGAAGCAGCATGTGCGTTAGGAAAGAAAATAGCAAGCCCAAGACAGCAAGACGAGCTCCTGTGTTTGTTGTTTTCAACGTCATTTGATTGCCTTTGTATTCTTTTAAAGACAAACTATATAAATGTAGGTGATGGCAGATCTCCTAGCGCAACTTCTCTTCAAAATAAGCATTCATTTTGTTTTCTTCGTCTTGGCAAACCAGCTAGCTGTGCATACGCCGCCCACTGGACTGGAGTGTGGAACGAGATTATCTTACTATATAATGACGAAAACTCTGTCTGTCTGTGTCTGTGTGTCTGTTCCACGTTTGTCTCCTCACTGACTTGGTCAATCCATGTGAAATTTGGCACAGTGGTAGAGGGTCATGGGAGGATGCTAATGAAGCAATATTACATCAATTGGCCAAAGGGGGGCGCTATAGCAACCGACTGAAATTGCAACCTTTGAATGGGCATATCTCATGCCCCGTATGTCGTAGAGACATGAAACTTTGCAGAGATGCCTCTCCTCATGAGAAAGAAATTTGCCTCAAGAACCCATAACTTCGGCTTATATAGATTTTCTGCCATTTTGAATTTTTTGAAAAACACTTCAAATCGATCTCTTCCTAGGAAGTTTGACCGATCTGCATGAAACTCGGTGAACATAATCTAGGGACCAATATCTAAAGTTCCCTCTTGGCAAAAGTTGGAAAACTTACTAAAACTGAGCTTCTATAAGGCAATGAATATTGCGGAGGGCGTGGCTCATCACATAAAGGTGTATAACATCTCAAGGGTTTCACCCATCACCACGCAACTTTGTAGACATATGACCACACATAATCTGAGGGGACCTCTCCATTATTGACCCCATCAAACAAAATGGGGGCGCTACAGAGCTAATTTCGTATCTAGGCCTAACCGCCATATCGATTTTTACTAAACGTGGTAGATATGTAGAACAGGACGCCTCAAGGTGACTGGAGAAATTTAACACTAATTGGCAACTGGGTGGCGCTATAACAACAGAAAAATGCTTAAAAATGGCTAAAATGCGACCGATCGCCGTGGCTCCCCCTGTGGACCAATGTTTTTTTTTTTTCTTCTAATGTTTGGTATGACTAAGTCATGGTATGGTATGCTGTACATAATCATGGAAACTGTCAGTGTGTCATTCTGTCAGTCAGTCATTCTGTCTGTCCCACGTTTTTCTACTCACTGACGTGGTCAATCTATGTGAAACTGCACATAGGCATTGAGGATTGGCATGGTAGAAGGTGACAAAGCTACCAATGGGTATGGACTAGTATTTTGTAACTCGAGAATGTGGAGTCGGCCCTCGCGGACATCCTACTCGGCTAAATAAAACACGTCAATTTTAAAGAGGTGCAAAATTATTTCCTAAAGTACCAGGGCACTGCAGTTTTTAGCAAATGTCATTCAAACAGAAGAAGATTTAGATGTTGATCTTCCGTACAGTCAGTTCTACAGATGTAACTTTGGCCAGTTTTCAATTAGGTACAGAGGTCCAGTTTTATGAAACAACGGGATATGGTACTGTTGTAATTCTTGTTTTTATTTATTTCATTTTGGGGGTTTTTATGTGTGGTATTTCCTGTAAGGATATCAAATTGTATTGTATTTCTTTTTTTCTTCCTTGGTGTTTTTGTCTTTAGTATTGTACTCTTTTGCCTTCTCTTTTTTTATTTTTATACAGTACAGGCCAAAAGTTTGGACACACCTTCTCATTCAATGCGTTTTCTTTATTTTCATGACTATTTACATTGTAGATTCTCACTGAAGGCATCAAAACTATGAATGAACACATGTGGAGTTATGTACTTAACAAAAAAAGGTGAAATAACTGAAAACATGTTTTATATTCTAGTTTCTTCAAAATAGCCACCCTTTGCTCTGATTACTGCTTTGCACACTCTTGGCATTCTCTCCATGAGCTTCAAGAGGTAGTCACCTGAAATGGTTTTCCAACAGTCTTGAAGGAGTTCCCAGAGGTGTTTAGCACTTGTTGGCCCCTTTGCCTTCACTCTGCGGTCCAGCTCACCCCAAACCATCTCGATTGGGTTCAGGTCCGGTGACTGTGGAGGCCAGGTCATCTGCTGCAGCACTCCATCACTCTCCTTGGTCAAATAGCCCTTACACAGCCTGGAGGTGTGTTTGGGGTCATTGTCCTGTTGAAAAATAAATGATCGTCCAACTAAACGCCAACCGGATGGGATGGCATGTCGCTGCAGGATGCTGTGGTAGCCATGCTGGTTCAGTGTGCCTTCAATTTTGAATAAATCCCCAACAGTGTCACCAGCAAAACACCCCCACACCATCACACCTCCTCCTCCATGCTTCACAGTGGGAACCAGGCATGTGGAATCCATCCGTTCACCTTTTCTGCATCTCACAAAGACATGGCAGTTGGAACCAAAGATCTCAAATTTGGACTCATCAGACCAAAGCACAGATTTCCACTGGTCTAATGTCCATTCCTTGTGTTTCTTGGCCCAAACAAATCTCTTCTGCTTGTTGCCTCTCCTTAGCAGTGGTTTCCTAGCAGCTATTTGACCATGAAGGCCTGATTGGCGCAGTCTCCTCTTAACAGTTGTTCTAGAGATGGGTCTGCTGCTAGAATTCTGTGTGGCATTCATCTGGTCTCTGATCTGAGCTGCTGTTAACTTGCCATTTCTGAGGCTGGTGACTCGGATGAACTTATCCTCAGAAGCAGAGGTGACTCTTGGTCTTCCTTTCCTGGATCGGTCCTCATGTGTGCCAGTTTGGTTGTAGCGCTTGATGGTTTTTGCGACTCCACTTGGGGACACATTTAAAGTTTTTGCAATTTTCCGGACTGACTGACCTTCATTTCTTAAAGTAATGATGGCCACTCGTTTTTCTTTAGTTAGCTGATTGGTTCTTGCCATAATATGAATTTTAACAGTTGTCCAATAGGGCTGTCGGCTGTGTATTATTGACTTCTGCACAACACAACTGATGGTCCCAACCCCATTGATAAAGCAAGAAATTCCACTAATTAACCCTGATAAGGCACACCTGTGAAGTGGAAACCATTTCAGGTGACTACCTCTTGAAGCTCATGGAGAGAATGCCAAGAGTGTGCAAAGCAGTAATCAGAGCAAAGGGTGGCTATTTTGAAGAAACTAGAATATAAAACATGTTTTCAGTTATTTCACCTTTTTTTGTTAAGTACATAACTCCACATGTGTTCATTCATAGTTTTGATGCCTTCAGTGAGAATCTACAATGTAAATAGTCATGAAAATAAAGAAAACACATTGAATGAGAAGGTGTGTCCAAACTTTTGGCCTGTACTGTATATTTAAAAATATTTGTCTGTTGATAAGTATATACAGCTGTGTTTAATTTCATTGTTTAATTTCAATGTCTGGTGTTTGTTGGGGTACTTTTACAAGCCCTCAGTGATTTTTTCATCCCATCTATACATTTTCTTATGTTAATGATTTTTTCTTTTATCATATGTACAAATAAAGAACTAAAGCTGTGGATTAATATACAGTTGGTTTGGGGTTTTGGGGAATTTACAGCACCGGGACAGTGACTGTGGGATAAAATAACCTACAGTGCCCATGCTCATCATGATGAAGCAACATGTCACTCACACATTTTCATGGACAATATTTCCAAACTTCTACTGACTTCTCATGGGCTCATCATAATTATTTTTTCTTACCCCACTTGCCCAACATTTTTCAGACATATCAGAATCAAACTCTGTTCAAACACAATTCCAGCTAGCTGGCATACAAGAAGGGAGAGACGAACCCAGGGAGGAAATGATGTAATGTGCATGATGGTCAACAAAACGTTGTCACACATCAACACATATTAGAGCTACGTTAAGTTGGTGGCTACAGAGAATTTATTTGCTGTTATGTTACATTACATGGGAGGTTATCCACGAAAGATTAGTGTAACAATCTTATTAGACACAACAAAATTATGTGACTTTTCCAAAACTTTAAATTATTTGACCAATTTTATGACTTTTCCAGGCTTGGAAAATGTGATTGTGAAATTCCAGGACTTTTCCAGGTTTTCCACCACTGTGGGAACCCTTAACAGTGTGGCTCAGTGATGTATTTTTAAATAGTTTTTGGACAAGAGTGGAGCTCTGTGTGATCAATATATTAGGCTCTGGATATACACACGACTTATAAGTAGGATACATTCATTGTTTCATGGGATTTGTTGACAGTAAGAAAAAAAATACAGATTATAATCTTAAAACCTGTGGCTTCCTGAGAAGTTAAGTAATTTGGAAGAAAGGCATGACAGAGATCAAATCAGCAGACTCTCACCTGATGGAGTTCAGAGCCAGCTCTTTCAGAGTGCCCAGGTTTGCTTTTAACCCTCCGATGCCAACAAAGGCTTGATAGAAGTCGTAGGAGAGGCCCGTGGTGCCGAACAGAGACGGGTCATCGGAGCTGATCACCATCGGGTGGCCCTCGGACATCAGCACAGCTGCAGGGTGGTTCCGAAGGTCTGACACCAGCTTCAGCACCTGGAGGTCAGAGGTCAAACACACTGAGGTACTTTATATGTGAAGACAGGCACAGAATGAATCCACATGTCCAGACTTAATCACAAGTTTGCATTCACTCTTCCTCTGCAGCAGCCGCTCCTCTCATCCATCAATCTGATCTGATCAGCTCTACTGTTTATTTAAATAGAGTCTGGTAGGTTTTGTGATGGCAATTTCGGGCTTTTTCTAGTTGCACAAAAAAGATCTCACTCTTTAACATAAAGGTCGACGTCTGTATGAATCCTTTCCATAATGTTGTCAGACACTTAGAATAATATTCTGAGCCAGTCAGTGGCAGAAACTAACACTTTTAGTGGATGTTAATTGACAATGTACAAGTAGCCTGGTTAGACCATCCCGATGATTTCAGTGTGGACTCTGTGCTGCCCCTCTGCCTCCTCATATACAGAAATTAAAATCCAATCGGGACCAATCAGGGATTGCCACCATAGTTGACAATGTAAGCAGCCAATCAGGACCTGCTCTGTAGCTGATGATGTGAAATGCAGGCCACAGGTGGCAGGACAGTGGTGGCGTCTCCCGAAGCAACAAGTGCTAACTGTAACATCAGTAGTTTAAACACAGCAATATGTGAATTTATTGCAGAAATAAAGTCAATAACAACAATTAAACGAAAACAAGAGAATGAACTCGCAGAGTTTCTTCTGTTCTTCCGACTAGATTTGGCAAAAGCCTGATTTATCATCTGGCTCCAATGGTGATGAAGAAGATGTTTCCCGGTGTTTCGTTATGCTGACTGGCTGAAGGAGTTTGTCTGTCAAGGCGAGTACTCCCACACATTCAAAGCGTTTGGCGTGGCACCGAGTCCAGAGTGATACAGAGAGCAAAACAGAACAGAATGTTGAGCTCACGTCATCAGGATGGTCTTACCAGGCTGATGCACAAGTGCTCTGAGTGGTGACATTGCAGCCCTCGTCGCACTCAACACTGGACCAGTTTTAAAAACTGTTGTTTACCCATTAGTCACTTAGGCACAAAAACAAACAAAAAACAATATGGTATGGAGTCCAGGTTGAAAAACACCTAAGCTACCGTTTAATCCGATCAAATACAATAGACAGAATTTGCAACGGCTAAAAATGTTTGGTTTGTTTATATTCTGCAAAGCTAGACGACCAAAGGTTAGTTTTCTTCTCCATTTTATGTGTAAAGATCCTCAGGTGAGGGTTCAGCTTCACCGCTCATTCTGACTGTAGCTTCTACGTGAAGCAGCAGACTCAATATCAATGTCAATATCATTACCATTAAAAACTTCTCCAAAAAATACCTTAAAATAAGTTACAAGGTCAGAGTTTCCATGGAAATACTGTAGGTCTTAGATCCATAACTCCTCGCAGACTTGATGTGATGACAGTGAACAGTCACAGAACTCAGAGGTGGATGTTTGGATTTTGCAATGTTCTTTTTTTATTGTTCTAGTGACAGTAGGTTGTCCTACCTGGTTTGAGACGGGGCACAGCTCCACAGCTACGTTTCTTTTTCTAGAAAGCTCTTTAGCGAGTGGATGGTGAGCCAAAGCAAAGCCGTGCCCGATGCGTGATGTGTTGAACAGAAGGGCGTCAAGAATATTTTGATCTACGTCTGTGCCTTCATCATCTACAAGCAAACATACACAGTGGAGTCGAAATACATTTAAAAAGATTTGTAAAACTGTTTTGTTATAAATTATGTATTTTGTGCTTTGGGTCCACCCACCTGTTTCCCCTGCGTGAAAGAAGTACGGCAGCGTGACACCCAGATCAGCTGGCAGAGACAGTGCCTCACTGAAGTACCAAAGAGTCCTCCCATCGTCCTCCCTGCCAACCTGCAGTACACAATGTTAGCTCAGGGAGCAGCAAATCAAACTATCACAACAAACATATGATATGATTTCCTCTTAACACAAGCTTGTTGTTTTAGTCAAATAAGAGATTAAACAAGACAAATCACTTCCTACCATGTCGAATCCTGCAACAACGTCTGGGAAGTCCTTCTGCAGCTGAATGGCCTCTTTTACAGCTGATTTGATCTCGGACACACTCAGAGCTCTGGAGAAAGCAGAAACGATAACACTCATGATGACACAAGACTTGTCTGAGTACATCTTTTGCCACAGCAGCTATGCAAATTTTGTCTCTTCAATAGAGCAGGTAATGAGTAATTGTGAGTTCAAGTTAGAGATTCTTTGAACATCAGTACCTGTGCGCAGAAATGATGATACGAGCCCCA